>NC_089235.1:58586219-59231531 GCF_963924675.1 Phocoena phocoena
AGATTTTACTTACTCTGAAAGAATATAAAACTTTCATCTATTTCTCTTTTAATGTCAAAGTAAAAATAAATTACTTGGAATCTGATATCAAATCCTTCCATGTTAAAAAAAGGATTTAAAAAATTGGCTAGATACACTTAGATACACATTTAAATGTAATATTGTCCTATTTTACTAACTGGAAAATCACTGTTAAAAATTTATGAAAATTTCTCACTGACTATGATATAAATTGTAACGAACTTTTGGGGTTCATCTGTTTTAGTTTTGACTGTTTCCAAGACAAAATGAACATTTAAGATGAAATATGAAGGGAATTCCCTTTGTCAGGTGCTATAGGCAACCTTGTATTCAGACTTTTGTGTAGTTTCCTTCTAAATCATACCAGGGTTGGGCTGTGTGACCGAAAGGGAACAGCAGCAATGATGTCATGTCACTTCTAAGACTAGGTCATAAGGGGCTCTGTGGTTTTCTCTGGCTTTCTAGTTTTGCTCTCTTTCTTGCATCAGTGGCTTTGGGGAAACCAGCTGCCCTGTATTGAAAAGACCCTCAAGGAACTGAGGCCTCCAGCCAAGAGCCACGTGAGTGATCCTCTACGCAGACCCTTTGGGTTTAGGACAGGTTTAGTCAAGTCCTTCAGTGACTGTAGCCCAGGCCAATACCCAGACTGCAGTCTCATGAGAACCACCCAGCTAAGCTGCTTCTGAATTCCTAGCCCACAGAAACAGTGAGCTAATAAGTGTTTGTTGTTTTCAGCCACTATGTTTTTGGGTAATTTGTTATGCAGCAGCAGATAACTGGAGAATGCAGGGAATGAAGACATTTCACTTATCATTTATATATTCTTCAGCTTTATTAAAGCCAAGACAAAGAGAGATGGAACCTGCAGTGGATGGACTACATATAATATTAAGACAATACTATTATTTTCAAGGAAATTTCAAAATATATAGTTTTTGAATTGTGTTGGTTTATGTAATTACTTGGAGCATTAATGGAGCATCTGATTACTAAAACTTAACAGGGATATAGAAAAAGAGGAGAGGATTCAGGCAAAAGAAATAAAAACAACTGGAGAAATTAGTCCCAGTGGAAAACGCATGCATTATAATAATGGCAGTTAGAGCAGTAGTTTTGAAATATTTTGTGTTTTGTGTTGAGAAAGTCTTTTTTCAATTGAAAGCTTTTATGGAACACTGAGATAGACAATATTTCCCTTTAGTAGCTTCAGAATAAACAGAAGAGAAACTGGAAAAGAATGAGGAAAAGGGAATTGAATGGGCCTCGCACTTGAAAATCCATCATACAATGTTGACCAGAAAAGGTGATAGAAAATATCCTTACCTCCTTCTTAATATCAGGGAGAAGCTTTCAATATTTTACCATTCAGTATGCTGTTCGCTATTCAATTTTTGGTAGATACACTTTATCATGTTAAGGACATTTCTTTTGGTTTGCTATGAATATTTTTCATAAATGGGTGTGGAATTCTAGTACTGTTCTCAGACACGGGCAAATAGGACCCTAGCTCTTGCTCCATGCTTTGTAAGGCTTCACTCTGCTCTTCACCTGTGTCCTTTCCTGTGGCTGATTATATTGGTCATCTTCCAACTTAATAACATTTCACCCCTCTAGATCCCCTCTACATTTGCTTTTTGACATTAAAATATGAGTATTATAAATGTATAAAGAGACAATGTGAGCACTGTAAATTATATACGGGTACAAAGTAATATAATTTTTAAAAAATTGTTAGAGTCAAGGTAAAAAAAACAAAAGAACTCCAAATGCCAAGAATAATAGTTAAAATAAATGAAATAAAAAATAAATATCATATAAAGTAAAAATTAAATAAAAATGCGATATCTTATATACACTACCAAATGTAAAATAGATAGCTAGTGGGAAGCAGCCGCATAGCACAGGGAGATCAGCTCAGTGATTTGTGACCACCTAGAGAGGTGGGATAGTGAGGATGGGAGGGAGATGTAAGAGGGAGGAGATATGGGGATATATTTATGTGTATAGCTGCTTCACTTTGTTATAAAGCAGAAACTAACGCACCATTGTAAAGCAATTATACTCCAATAAAGATGTTAAAAAAAAATGTGATCTCTTCATTTTCCTATCTGTAAACCAACAGACACATTTTTTTTATCCATGTAAACATTTAAAAGTCAGGATATTTCACTTAAAGTGTGCATTTCAGAGTTTTCTTAAGATATTTGATAACACAGGGCAAACAGTCCCAAATAAAAACAATTGACTGGAACCAGAAGCTAGTCTATGGAAAATCATTAAAAACAGCTTATATATATATATAAAAAAAACTTGTTAGAAGTTTTTCCAAAATTTAACATATATCCTAAAAGGTATTTGACATTAGCAATATAAAGTAATGGAGTCGAAACAAAATCTTCTAAACTATCAATAATAGAAAACAATCTGTCATGCTAGAGGAAAGACTCAAATATATTCACTACAGAAGACATCATTGTCAAATAAAGAGGCAATCAAAAGTATGCAGCCAAAATTCTAAAAATAATTATTATAGATATATGTCAAGAAGTTAATTAAAACATTTTGTTGTCTTTCTGTATTTTATGATGTTTGAGATACCTGTCAGATTTTTATAATTTATAAATTATTGTGATTCCTTTTCTCATTCTAAATAAATATTCATGTTTTAACCATTTTATTTTTGTAATATTGTATTCTTTTTCTTAAAGTGTTCCACAAAACTTGGATCCGTCCCTACCAGTTATCAGTTGAGAAAGAAAACAGGAAAAAGGATAGTCACATGCTAGATAATTCAGAAGAATACAACTAGTACAGCAAGACATTAAGGAATGCCTTGGGAAAATTAATGAGGCCATAGGACATTCTAATTCTCATTATGATCATTCCACAAAAGTCACAAATGAAGTGAAAATTGCTCTCATGCAATTCTGTTAAGAAAAAATAATGACAAAATTCAATATTTATCCTGAAACGTGGAATCTGTTTTCAACAGATGCCATTTAGGGGCCATTTTTCAGGTATCTATTATCTTTCAAAACTACGGAGACGAAAATTCCATGGCGGGTTATGCTGTGAGACCATCATAAGTAGTTAAATAGGTAGTAGTAAAATAGAATTACTTCCAGAGAATTCAGAAACCAATTTTCCTGCCTTCCCCCATATCAAATAAAAGATGAGAAGGAAAATAAAATGAGGTTGAGAATGGAGAGATGAGAGAAAAGGAAAATAACAAGGAAAGAATGGTATGGGGGAAGAACAAAGGAGAGAAATGGGGTTGCCCAATTATGTATACACACTAATTTCCACTTAGAATTTTCCAGACTGAGTAAACTGAATCTTAGTTAAGCGCATTGTTCTGTGTAGCAGAGCTGGGATTCAAAGTCGGGCATATATGCCTGAAAGGCTTCTATTGTTCTAGATCATCATAGTGTACTTTGCTAGTCTCAGTGCCCAGCAGAATCAATTGTATGTGGAAGATGACCTCTCCCAAGGCTGCATTTCAAAAGTTTTCCTTTGGAAGGAATTTTGGGTAAATAAGACATCACTTATGAAACAAGATATGGATAAGCAAATCCATAATCACTCCAAGCAATTCCATGAACCAAATTTTGGAGGAAGACAAACATGATTGTTGATTATAGGGCAGATTCCAGACACGCTGAAGGGAGAATGGCTATAACTGTTTGGTATGCAGCCATTTTTTTTTTCATATAAGAAGTAAGGATCATGAAAATGTTTTCTCTTCTGTAGTATAATGATTAAGAGAAGGGTGCATAGGAGTCGGGAAATCAGGGATCCATTCCTGCCTTCCTACTTATTAGCTGTTTAACTTGGGTAAATTCTTAACCTCTGCAAGTCTGAGTCTTCTTATCTCTAAAATGTGAATAATAATATCTATAGGGGTTTTGTGATGAATAAGTAAAAGCCAGGGTCAAGTACTAACTCATACCTGACAGACAACAGCCACCACTGACCACTCCAAAATGTCAATTAATATAATTATAATGAGAAACAAAACTAACTCACAGAATATACAATTAGTTTCAAAGCAAACACGGGTCTGATTTTACTCCAGAAATAACTTTGAAACGGAGATCATTGGCAAGGAAGCCATGAAACGCGGCACAAAATTTTCAGACGATTTCTCCAACTGCATTTATTATGGATTCCGAGAACCTTTCAAATCAGGGAAGAATGACAGAAGCAAAGACCTCCTTGAAAAGCTGTAGCTACTAGAAAGGACCTGGGGAAGAATGCAGTTGTTTGCAATCCAGCATCACACTGGGCATTCAGACAAAGGCCTCTGTTCTTCAAAATAAAAAGATACAAACTGCATCCCAGCTGCCCCTTAGCTAGAGCAAATATCAGTTTGTTTTTGATCAGTGCCCAGCATGGTGTCTTACTCATCACTATATCCATAGCACTTTGCTTCTAAGAAAATGGTGCTGTTGTGTGTTTGGCAGTGAGAGCTTCACTTCAGTTCAGCTAAGCTTATTTCTTTTGTTCAAAGGAGAGAAGCTGTTTACAAATAAACTGTGTATAATTAGTTACCGGTTCTAAAACTGTTTTATTTTTATTTCCTCTCTTCTTGTGAAGCCATCTGGGAAAGCTGATTACTCCTAAGTCATTATAAGCTAATATGCAGTCTAGGTAGGCTGGGTTTTGAACCTCTCTGTTAATGCTGGTTAAATACTTAAAAGTAATTAGAGCATTTTAATAGGAGTCATTTATTATATAATGCTTCTTAAGAAAGAACGTTATAGTTCATGCTGATGTATGCTACCAATTACATATTTATAAATCTTAGTTTATGTGCTCAAGTTCTGTTATGCAGGTGTGTAAGAAGAAAGTAATTCTCAAATGGAAGAAAATTACATCAATGCATCTACAATTGTCACCAAAAAAAGGAAAGTTAGAAGCTCCTTTAAGGCTCAAGACAAGCCTTAAGACATTGAATACTGAAATGCTTTTCACTTATTTCTATCATTTCCACGTGCAAACACATGAATTCTTGCATTAAAGATTGGTCAAATATAATGTAATTCAGACAGCAAATGTAGCTGTGCAAAGTTTTCATACCTATCTTAAATTTTAAGCCAAAGAATCTACCACCTCTCTGAATCTCAGATGGGCTAACCATGGTTTCCAATTCAAGAGCTTCTAAGTATTCATCTAGTTCTAAAGAGACAGCTGATTCCAAAATGAATGTCAAGTTCTCTTTTATGTTCCTTTGAGATAAATAAGAAATGAATGTCTATTTAAAAAGAAATTTTGTGAGAAGTATGCAGCCTTCTTTCTCTCCTGCAGGAGCAAATCCATGCTTGCTTAATTTTTTATCTTTATTTTCAGCACCGCAGTGTTTAGGTTCATTATATGAAATGCAGATAAAATCTCAAGTTTCTCTTGGGAGCTTTGGTACATTCTAGAGATCCAAATGAGAACTAAAAGGGATTAAGATTTCTTACTGATTCTAGTAAACACTTACATACACGCATTAAAAAGAATATAAAAAGGACTAAAAAAAAATGTAACCAGCTTTCTGTTAGCACATTAGAAATGGGACTTATACCTCGCCAGATCTGGGTTCATCCTCCTGAATTTGCATACAATTCTGTGCATAGGTGTCTTAAAACCTTATTAATGCATCTAATTAAAGCAATGACAGAGAACTTCCACCACATCTAATGAAAGGAAACAAAGATTAAATTTAAGTTAATCAGTTTTGAAATGTAAACAAGCACATTCAATCATTAAATGATTCCATTTATTTTTAACAGGTTCTTAGATGCGAGTCTAATAAACAGCCCACCATTTTCCCTTGATTTGCCCCGAATGTTTATTAACATCATTAATCCATTAGTTAAAATCCAAAGGGACATTTCATGCCTGGGATGAACTGATTCCAACTTTTTGATGAATGGAAGCAAGTAGGTAGCCAAGATTTTTCACACAATAAATTCTAAAATAGTTTACGGAAGTGTCAAAAGTAGAGACTTTTACAAAATTAAAACAAAAAAGAAACTGGCATGAATAATGAAGGTTGTCGCAGGTTTGCTGTCCTAAGATGTTAGTTCACTGCTTTGAGAAGACAGTGTAACTAGTGTTCCTGGTAAATATGTCAGCAGTGGGTTTTAGAATCCGTTTCCAGCAAGCAGACAGTCCAGAGCACAGGGAAATGTTTTTACATTTTGCAGAGTTTGGAGATGAAAGAACCAATTTCAGGGTTGATGAGGGAAGACATCACTCAGAAGGCGTGGAGCAGTCATGATGTAATAACATTCCTCCATACGGTTTCACCAGTAGCAAGAGTCAGAAGCCCAGAACAATTTTGTTTTTTTTTTTTTAATTTTTATTGGAGTTTAGTTGTTTTACAATGTTGTATTAGTTTCAGGTGTAGCAAAGTGAATCAGTTATACACATACATATATATCCACTCTTTTTTAGATTCTTTTCCCATATAGGCCATTACGGAGTATTGAGTAGAGTTCCCTGTGCTATACAGTAAGTCCTAATTAGTTATCTGCTTTATTGAATATATATAGTAGTGTGTATATGTCAATCCCAGTCTTCCAATTTATCCCTGTCCCCCCAATTCCCTGGTAACCATAAGTATGTTTTCTACATCTGTAACTCTATATCTCTTTTGTAGATAAGTTCATTTGTACCCTTTTTTTTAGATTCCACATATAAGCAATATCATATGAAATTTACATATATATATATACTGAAGTGTGTGCTTTTCTTAATTTCTTTTTAAAATTTTTTATTGAAGTATAGTCGGTTTATAATATTGGTACTTCCACGTGTGCATTTGCAAAGTGATTCCCTTATATATTGTTTCAGGTTATTTTCCATTATAGGATATGATAAGGTATTGAATATAGTTCCCTGTGCCGCACAGTAAATCCTTGTTGCCTATCTATTTTATGTATAGTAGTTTGTATCTGTTAATCCCATACGCTTAATTTATTTCTCCCTGCCTCCTTTTTCCCTTTGGTAACCATAACTTTGTTTTCTATGTCTGTGAGTCTGTTTCTGTTTTTGTATTATTTTTTAGATTCCGCATATCAGTGATAACATATAATATTTGTCTTTCTCTGCCTGAATTACTTAGCATGGTATTCTCTAGGTCCATCCACGTTGCTGCAAATGGCAATATTTCATTCTTTTCTATGGCTGAGTAATATTCCATTGTGTATGTATGCCACGTCTTCTCAAACCAATCATCTGTTGATGGCACTTGGGTTGTTTCCATGTCTTGGCTTTTGTAAATAGTGCTGCTATGAACACTGGGGTGCTTGTATCTTTTAAAATTGGAGTTTTCACTTTTCCAGACATATGCCTAGGAGTGAGATCGCTAGATCATATGGTAGATCTACTTTTAGTTCTTTAAGGAACCTCCCATACTGTTCTCCATAGTGGCCGTACCAATTTACATTCTCACCAACAGTGCAGGAGGGTTCCCTTTTCTCCGCACCCTCTCCAGCATTTATTGTTCATAGACTTTTTGATGATGGCCATTTTGACTGGTATGAGGTGATATCTCACTGTAGTTTTGATTTGCATTTCCCTAATAATTAGCGATGTTGAACATCTTCTCACGTGCCCCTTGGCCATCTGGATATCTTCTTAGGTCTAAGAAGACCTCCACCAAACTGTCTGTTTAGGTCTTCTGCCCATTTTTTGATTGGGTTGTTTGTTTTTTTGATATTGCGTTGTATGAGCTGTTTGTATGTTTTGGAGATTAACCCCTTGTCAGTAACATCGTTTACAAATATTTTCTCCCATTCCACAGGTTGTCTTTTAGTTTTGTTGATGGTTTCCTTTGCTGTGCAAAAGCTTTTAAGTTTGATTAGGTCCCATTTGTTTATTTTTGCTTTTATTTCTTTGCCTTGGGAAACTGGTCTGAGAAAATATTGCTACGGTTTATGTCCGAGAATGTTTTGCCTATGTTCTCTTCTAAGAGTTTTATGGTGTCATGTCTTATACTTAGGTCTTTAAACCATTTTGAGTTTATTTTTGTGTATGGTATGAGGAAGTGTTCTAACTTCATTGATTTACATGTAGCTGTCCAGCTTTCCCAATACCACTTGCTGAAGAGACTATCTTTTCTCCATTGTATATTCTTGCCTCCTTTGTTGTAGATTAATTGACCATAGGTGCGTGGGTTTAGGTCTGGGCTCTCTATTCTGTTCCATTGATCTATGTGTCTGTTTTTGTGCCACTACCATGGTGTTTTGATTACTGTAGCTTTGTGGTATTGTCTGAAGTTTGGATGGGTTATCCCTCCAGCTTTGTCCAGAACAATTTTGACAAGAAAATCTGGTTGATTCTCTGTACTCTTCCTCAAATAATGAATGGTTTGTTTTGTTGGTTTGCTTTGTTTTGTGGTTAGAATGGGTTCTAACTTCTAACTGAACAGAAGTTATAGCATTATCCTGTGTGAGGTAGATTTACTATAAGCTACCTCAGAATCCTCACCGTTTTTCTTGCCATGACACGTGATGGAAGAGGGAGGCGTTCTCTGCTCAAACTCAGGGCTATTCATTATTTTTGGCATGCTAGCTCGCATTTCTCTCTGACGCAATAAAACATATTTGCAAGCAAATGATCGAGAATTATTGAAGCCATCAAGGATCCCTTCTAATTTATAAGAAAAGTGACCGTTCCTAATTTCAGGAATGTTGCCTATATCATTCATTTGTTTGTTCAACGAATATTTTTTATTGTTATGAGAACAATTTAACATGAGATCTACCCTCCTAACAAATTTTTCAGTGTACATACGGTATTGTTAACGATAGGAAAGATGATGTACAAGGAATAGAACAAATTCATCTTGTATAACTGAAACTTTGTAGCCTTTGAATAGCATCTCCCCATTTCCCCCTCCACCCACCCCCCATCTCTGGCAACGACCATTCTATTCTCTGCTTCTATGAGTTTGACTATTTTAGATCACTCCTATAAGTAGAATCATGCAATATCTGTTCTTCTGTAATTGGCTTATTTCACCTTTGGCAGGATTTCCTTCTATACGAAGTCTGAATAATATTCCGCTATATGGATATGCCACATTTTCTTTATGCCTTCACTCACTGACAGATATTTAGGTCATTTTCAAATACTGGCTAATGTGAATAGTGCTGCAGTGAACACTGGAATGCAGATATCTGCAAGATTCTGATTTCAGGTCTTTTGGATAAATACCTAGGAGAGTTCCATTAGGTGGCAGGCCCAGTTCTAGAGGGTGGGGATAAATTAATTATCAAGGAACAAATGACATGCAAAAGGCTTAATAATGAGCTCATTCCACCAATTTGTTCCAATATTGTGGTTGTTCAAACATCCACTCTCCATACAACATCCAGAGTAATTTTTTTTGAAAACACAAGTGCAATCATGTCACTCTCTTGCTTCAAACACTTCAGTAAAATCCCAGATCCTTACAGTAGCTCTGAAGCCCTGCAGAGCCTGGCTTCTGCCACTTCTCCAGCCCCTTCCTGCATCCTGCTCATCCCCTTATTACTTCTATCGCTGCACTTCTGCCACCTTGGCATCCTTTCAGCTCCCTGAACGCATCAATCTTTCCCAAGTCTGTTCTTTGAGGGAAAAAAAAACCCTCTTTTTTATTTTTAGTAAACCTGTCCAAATATTTTGTCCTTCAAATCTCAGCTTAAATATAACTCCCACAGGGAAATCTTTTCTGAGTCTCAGATTAGGCTGGATGCCTCCATTACTCATTCTTGTAATGACCTCTATTTTTATATAATAGCACTTACCTCAATTTTAACCAAAATACATTTGTTTAAAGCCCATCTCCCCTAAAGGACCATACTTAGGGAGCATAAGCATAGAGACGATATCTTCCTTATTCCCTACTACTGTGGGCAGCACAGTATCTGGTACATAATAGGACCTCAGGAAATATAGGTTGAATTATCGCATGAATGAAATGTGCAGCATCCCAATGCTTTCAAGCCCTCTTTAGTCATAGGCCCTCTTGCGTTAAGTGATTGTTGGGGAAATGGGTTAATTCATCCACCAACATTTAACAGTTTTTAACACACTGTGAGAAACATAGTTTTAAAATCAATGCCATTGGGGCTTCCCTGGTGGCGCAGTGGTTGAGAGTCCGCCTGCCGATGCAGGGGACGCGGGTTCGTGCCCCGGTCCGGGAAGATCCCACATGCCGCGGAGCGGCTGGGCCCGTGAGCCATGGCCGCTGAGCCTGCGCGTCCGGAGCCTGTGCTCTGCAATGGGAGAGGCCACAACAGTGAGAGGCCCGCGTACCGCAAAAAATAAATAGATAGATAGATAAATAAATAAATAAATAAAATCAATGCTATTAAAAATCATTGCATACAATGGAATACTATTCATTAATTTAAAAGATAATAATGATAGATGCTGCATCATGGCTGAATCTCAAAAACATTACTAAGCGACAGAAGCCAGACACGAGAGACCACATACTGTATGATTCCATTTATATAGCATGTCCAGAAAAAAGCAAGTTTCTGGATACAGAAAGTAGGTTCATGGCTGCCTGGGGGTGGGAAAGGGGATCAACTGTGAAAGGTCTTGAGGGATCTTCTTGAGGGGATGCAAATGTTCTAAAACTGATTTTTGGTGATGGTGGTACCACTCAGTAAAGTTACTAAAGATTACACACTTGCAATGGGTGGTGTTTATGATATGAAAAGTATACCTCAATAAAACAGTTTACAAAATTCTTATTATAAACTGTAGCTGACTTTCTCGACACAGTTATTATCTTTTGTTTCACTTCTTCCAATTTGGCTTTTAAGAACACATTAGGCTTGTACTGTTTCCTAATAGTTCATGGGAGTTCATCTTGTCTAGGGATGGCTTACCTGTAGCAATCATATTTCTCTAAAAGCTCTATAAAGGCATCTAACAGGTAATTAGATACTGATTGGCTAGCTGATCCCCAGTCATAACATATCAGCCTTCTCTGAGACAGACCGTCTAAAATCTCTTTAGGGTATGAAAACATTACGGAAAAGATGAGGCTTGGAACAGGAAAACACTGCCTCTGTGGGTAAAATGGAAGAAACGTTGAAGAAACAAATGGAAAACATCACACTTTCAGGCAATTACAGACTCTTGGCTGAAATTCAGCTTCAGGCTTATCTCATGGGGAGGAATTTTTAAACACTTCAAAGTCCTACCCAGCATTATAACTGTCACCTTAATCTACCCCAAAAACATCCATTTCAGAAAGTTACAGTTTCAGAGTATACTGCTGAAGAATTCTGTAATTGGAGTAAAATATAACTGTGAATGCCTACAGGGATTTTTTTTCTTTTGATATCGCATGTAAACTAAAGTCAAGGACAAATGACTGAAGAATGAGAATCTCTTCAAACCACAATGCAAAGCGTAATGGTTCATTTCTGAACAAGGATGAAGTAACCCCCCAATTAAAAATATCAGATTATTTACTACATCACATTACACCTATCATCTGTGTCAATTATGAACATTAAAAAGACTTCCAGAAAGGGACAAATATTAGTAGGATAGATTATAATCCAGAGATTTAAGAATTAGAGGCATTCACAAGGCATAAAACAGATCTAAGATTTCATTCTAATTTTAGGGTTAGAGGGGATGTCTGTCTGATATTTTCACTGACAGTTTCTTGAGCTCAAAAATATGTTCAGGAGAAAAGAAAAATAGATCGTTAAATTTTTAATAGTAAAATATTATTGGTAGTATAATACCCATGTTAAATAGCAAAACTTCCACCTGTATAAATTGACAGAGCAAAAAATATACACTTGGTGTATTATTTTGATTTCTCTTGCTGATATTCTTTCTATTATTGTTTCCATTTACATGATATGGCAATGATTTTTACTTTTTTCCCCATTATTTTCCCACTTTATGTTGGAATAAATGTAAATGAATGTAAATTACCACGCTGCTGCATCTTCTCTCGCATGGCTAAGGACACATGGGCAACGATAGTTCTGGGTAGAGCCTTATTTGAGTTAGTCCCGTGAAATGTTCTGATTAGGATTTGAAACACAGAAACCAAATTTTGCATTTTAATTATTCACCCATTAAATAACAGAAAAATATTTTATCTGATATTTAAAGTAGAGATAGAAATCTATCAGATAAAAAAATCTTGTTATATTTCTTCAAGAATTTGCAGGGACAAATTAGGTACTGGTCTTTGTTTTCCAACATGGTCAAGTTTCCCCATAAATGATTATTGAATGCAACACCTAAAATAACCACAGCCTTTTCTAACTTATGATGAAACTAGAAAATAAAGTCTCCTCTTGCTTTAAAATAACAAAATGAATTATTTTTTTTGTTGTTCTATGGCATTTTAGGTGTTTCATAATGGAGAATTTTCATATTGGCAGAAAAGGGGGTGCCTCGTTTTTCGTTACTTTTCTCTGGTTTTCACGCGCAGAAAGTGGTGAGGGAGATGGTCTGGTTTGGAATTATTTTTCTATTTGAGAAGTACCATTTGGTGTTTCACTTAAGGAAACCGGTTCACCATCAAATCTATCAATTTTGCATGGTATTGAACCTTTCTGGACTTAATTTCTTACTTACAGAATAAGAAGATAAATCATATGATCTTTAAGGTCTTTTCCAGTTTAAAAAAAGTAGCGACCCCTGCAAATGGATGCTCATAGCCATGTAGAGTATGAGCCCTGCACATCATACCTGATAAAGATAGTTGAAGGCCGTGCGGGAGGGAGCCAGCAATATTATAGCTAGTGAACAATCGAAGTATAAAGCACCTTGGCTAGTGCAGATTCAACCAAAAAGTATGATGACATGTATGGAATTGTATACAAGTTTCTCTTTGTTGTTCATTTTTCATCATCATGTTTTAAAATTTGTGATTTGCCATGTATGTTGGCATTTATGTGCATGAATGTGTGGTATAATGTGGAGGATATGTATATAGAAATACTACTAAAATATTTAAGTTTGCTATAGGAGACAGACACATACAGAAGAGATTTTGTGTGAGGCCCACTGGCGTATGCTTTTCTCTGTGTGTGTGTGTGTGTGTGTATGTGGTGAACACAAGGTTTTTGCCTGTCTGATGTCTATCCCTGCTTTGTTCTAGCAGCATCTCCTCCCCCAGTTTTGTCACTGACACAACCTCTCATTTTTGAGCCATGTGAATTGATGGGTTTGACCTCACCCTAGATCCTAGAGGTGGACGAATGACTCAAGACATGTCAGCAGAGCAGTTTATCTCTGTGGTCAGACTGACTTGTAAGGAAATGGGCATATTATGAGCCGGGCCAATGTGACTTGATTCTAGGGCTTTACTGGTGCTCTTAGGAAGGCAGACCTTTCTCATTCTAGTAGCATGTGTGAGAGGGTAGTCGGGAGGAGGGATCTGCAGCTACCAGGTGTTGTCTCATCTCGAGAAAGAGGATGTCAGCTAAGTGAACAGCAGAGGCAGGAGAGGGAGAGAGAGAGAGAGAGAGATGAAGATAATATTTGAGCCTCCTGACTTAAGCATTCTTGAAGTCTCCACCAGACTCTTCAACTAGTCAGTTCTGGGAGCCAGTACATTTCTCTTCCTTTTGCAGCCAGTTTACATTGGACTTGGAGACCCATGATACAAACTGAGCATGTTTACCAGAGGTCATCTCTGCTTACTGCTTTACTTCCCTTTGTGCACACCTTTCAGATTTAACTCAGGCATTATGCTGTCTGAGAACACTCTCTAGAGTCTATTTACCTCGGGTTGGATGAACATCCTCTGCACCGTGTGGCACTAACCACATCCTATTGTTATTATTTGTTAACATCTGTATTGCCTCTACCATGTTTTGAGCTCTGTGTGGTCAGGAACCTTGTTTCTCTTCGTTTGTATCCTCAGAACCTATAAGAAGCATTTGGCTACCATTTGATAATTGATTAAATATAAGGCAAGGAATACGCAGTCTTCCAAATTTTAAAGACAGAGATGATGTTCCCTGTAGTCTTCACATCTCTGAGCCGACATATTTTAAACATACTTTTATTTTTACTTTCAACCTATTCTCCTAAACATCCCTTCCTCCCCCCACCAGTAGCCTGTCTTTCTCAATCTCTCACTTAGGAGATTTTAATTTATTTATTCATTCATTCAACAATATTTTAAGTGTCTCTTATGTCTTAAGAACTGCCCTAAGCATGAAGAATATAACGTTGGACAAAACGCATGTTCTCAAGGACCTTACAGTCCAGAGTGTGAGACGGAGAACAATTACAATAAAGTCTGATTTGTGCTAGAACTGAAAAAAGGTGAGGAAGCCATGGCAGGACATAGGAAGAGCACCTAATCTGGTTTTGGGAGGTCACTGGAAGTCTGCTGAAGGAAATTACTTTATGCTAAACGCTGAGGTGTGAGTAGCTGTCAACTGGTCAATCTGCCTGGGACACTTCCTTATCCTTCCTTGAGGCTCAAGACTGACCCCAATGTTATCTAGCTAATAAGAGGAAATCGAGGTCTAATCCCAGATTCTGAACACTGCACCATTTTAACTCTCTCCCATATCAAACAGCTGTCCTCCTAACATCTGGCTTTGAGGTAATACAAGTTTTTACAAGGAGGACCATTTGGGAAGAGGGGGAAGAAAAGTGAGGTGATTTAAACTTGGACCAGAGGACAGGAGACTTGGACAGTTGCTGTGCTGAGGGTTTTGGTTCATTAAAAGTGAGCAATAAGGTAAGTGACTGCACTGAGAAAACGAAGACATGTTGCCAGGAAGGAAGGAAAGATGAGGGAATGAGTTATTATCAGATCAAATTGATTTGTTACTTCGATACTGCATTCAAGAGTGAGACCTATTAGTTTAACTTACAAATGCACAATATGGCCAATATTCATCATCTAACCCAGAAGGTTCCATTCCCAAATTAGGCTATTAGAATGTACTAATTTCATGGAAGGGTAGTACTTCTCTAGTTGAGAATCACATTATCCTCAATGTAGTCTTTGTGGAAATAAAACAGCATGTTAATAGAAAGCACAATTTAGGTAACTGTCTTCCTAACTCTAGAATCTTATATCATTACTAATCTGATAGTTTAACATAGGTGATATCATGAGTTATTAGTAGATAGTAGTAAATCCATTGTTACTTATTTTTTTTTTTTGATTTTCACAATTCATTATAAATTTACTAGAGTAGCAGAATCAGAAGAAACAGTAAACTTACAGAAAACAAAAATGTTAAAGTATCAACGATAAAGAAAAGGCACTAACAAGGCCCCAGGAACATAAGATTTCTCTGCACATTACACACTGCTATTAGTAAAAATATAAAATGTAAACAGTGTTTTGACATTTCAACAACACAAAACTCCTACGTGTTTTGTTGCATGGAACGCAGAGTATAGTGTTGCTAACTTCAGAGAATTAGGAATGCGGACCACAGAGGGCAAGAAATGTCACTGTCGCAGGGATTCTGGTGGCAGAAAGTTCTCCGGTTTTAGGGGCAATTTATTTTGAATGTTCGCTTTCAATCCTGAATCAAGCCAACTCTAATTTCAAGTAAAAGATGCTTCCGATACGGATTAGGGTAGAGCTAGGTACTCTTCCAAAGCAACCTGTATGACTGAAGTTAATTTACTGCTTATGTGTCTGTTTCTAATCAGCAGGTGGCTCTCCTCCAAGCCCCTCCCCACTTTTGGCTCCTGCATCTTCCTCAGGAGGGTCCCAAGGTCATGAGGATCACCCGCATTAGGTCAGAGGCAGAGCTGAGAGGGCAGAGGAGGCTCAGCCAGTGAAAGTGACACATAGCCGTCTCTCTACTCATTCGCGTGTGCCCACTGATGGACCTCGGAAGCGTAGACCCTGCTGGGCAGCTGGGCTGGTGGGAGATGGAGCACACGATTTGTGGGACAAAATTCTTGATAATCCCTCCTGGTCTTCCCCCATCAACTCACTGTTCATTTTCTTCCCACAACGACAATGGAATCTATTACAGCTGACCCTTGAGCAACGTGGGAGTTAGGGGTACTGACCCTCTGTGCGACTGAAAATTTGAGTACAACTTTATAGTCTGCCCTTCATATCTGTGCTTCCGGATTGGTGGGCAGATACAACCAGCCTTGATCACTGAAGTACTGTAATCGTATTTATGGAAAAAAAATCCACGAATAACTGGACTTTGGTATAGCACAGGGAACAAGGTCCTATGGCATAGCACAGGGAACAAGGTCCTATGGTATAGCACAGGGAACAAGGTCCTATGGTATAGCACAGGGAACTATATTTAATATCCTGTGATAAACCAGAATGGAAAAGAATATGAAAAAGTATATATATATATGTGTGTATATATATATATAACTGAGTCACTTTGCTGTACAGCAGAGATTAACACAACATTGTAAATCAACTATACTTCAATAAAATATAAAAAAAAAAGATAGGAGGACTTTCCTTAGAAATACTTCAGAGGAACAACTAAGGGATAGGATCTTACCATCACGCCATAGGAAAGCCATAGAAGGATCGTTTCTCATGAGACTAAGATACAGATTTTAGTTTCAGGAGGCACAGGAGCTTTAAATCTAGACTTTTCAGATAGTGACCCATCATCAAATTAACATAACTTTCTACCTATAGCTTCATTTTTCTCTTAATACCTATTGGCATATTTTTCGTCCTTTGCTGTGTATTGTTTTTAAACGTCAGCTTCTTCACTGTTCCTGCTTCCTTACAATTCCAGCTCACAATATAGCATAATAATAAGGATCCTGGGTTCTGTACTGATATAGATCTGGATTTGAATGCAAGCTCTGCAAATAGTCAACAGCTCAGAGATACGTAATAGACTTTATTTCATTAAATTTTCAGTTTCGTGATCTATAGGATAAAATTAAAAAGTAACTAATTTAAATTTAATGACATGAGATAATGCTAGTAAAATAAGTACTCTATTGGAAGTGGTCAGTACTGTTGACCATTATTTTATTACTCCATGCTAACTCTTTGATTATTTCTGTATTACCCAATTTAAGTTCCCAAGAAAATAATCTCTTCACTATCATCTCTCATAGCAAAACACTTCATAGGCATGTAGCTAGCCTATAAATTGGCTGTCTAAGGTCAGTTACCCCATCTCATCTTAATGGCTGTGGAAAGGAGGTACAGGTAAGGATGTAATAACTAATGCAAAATATAGTCCCATAGATTTTCCCCTTTAGTAGAAGCCCCAGACAGGACTGCTTCACTTGGGAAGAGCTGTGAATATAACAGATTTTAATTGATATGTTGAGTTCATTCACCAAGAAAGAATCCAGAAGATACTCTTTTTTGAAGTAAATGCATTGGTGACCTTATCCTATGATTAGCTATTTATGTAATATTGGGATTTGAGAGATCCTGGTATCTTACTGGTATTTTACTGGTATATAAATATGGCCTGTGAAAACTAAGAAATGGAAACCAACCAAAGTGAACCAAATATACACATAGTACGTGTAGTTAAAGGGTTTTGAACCTGTAGACGTGTTTAGCCCAGGTTCATTTTGACATATGGGCAGAACATTTGGTTAGTTTATTCTTACTGTATCCAAACCCATGATAATGTCCTCCTTTGAAAGACAGAGATATAGAAACAGTATAATTACTGATGGAAAACTAGTGCAGATAAAATAAGAATAACCTAAGCTTTAATTCAAACCTCAAACCATAAGCCCAGCCCAAGACTTTTTTTAGGTTCTTATAGGTTCAGATAAGTTTGGACTTTTAGAAAACATTTTCTCAAAGTGACACTTCTTAGTTTGTACCCTAAGAATAAGCAGGGTAAATATAGAGTATAAGACAACTCCTGTTCAGTGCTTGGGTTCCCGGCTGGGCTTTTGCAATTGCTTGCCAGCTGATGAGCTAGAAGGAAGAGGGAATGCAAGGGATGAATGTAGGTGATCCAATTCAACACTCATTACTGACTCCCTGGAAGAGCCTAAAACACTATCAAATGACATAGAATTTAATCTTAAAAAATAAAACTATGATTACATAATATCTAATCAACAAGGGCAAGTGTGGATTGAAATTCCCCATCTGTATCTATATGTTTCTTGTTATTCTACTTCCTGCCAAATTTCAGTGGCTTCATAAGACAATATGATTTTTTTCCCCTCTTTTTATTCTCTTTTCCCCTATTTTTTCTGTACTTCCTTTTCTTGTGTTCTCTTCTTTTCTTTTCCTTCCCTCTTCTCCTTGTTTTCCTTATGTATGAAGGAAGGGCTGAATGCACAGTACTCTGCTAGAGAAGCTAGGCGAGTATTATAAGACCCCTTCTTTGATCCCAGGAAGTATGTCACCAGCTATTGAATGGAGGGACTGCAGAAGACAAAAGCAAAGACTTATCCTGCATCTTTCTGATTTGACTTTAGAATGAAATATTTTGGATCCCTTTCCTTTTTCTTTCATTGGAGTTATCTAAAAAATTCTATTACCAAAGCATCCTTCCTGATGAGATTGAAGAGGTACTGTTTGCTCGCTTAGTCCCCTTCCTCCGTTAGGAGCCTGTTTCTTTCCCCCATGCTCCATGTGGTTCTGATGAGATTGCTATGTAGGCCACAGCTCATAGGTCCAGATGTAGACCCAGGCAGAGATGGCTAGTTATGTCATGTTTTTCAAATGAACCTAAAGGAAGAGAGGCAGCCCCTTTCCAGTGGCTATGTTCCTTGCAGTAGGGAGGGAGCAGGTCTGAAAATGAAGTCAACTATCCACAGAACAGGGGGGATGAAAGTGGAGCAGAGGGTCCTGATGCTATTAGTGGTCTTGCTTTGAATTGCACCCAAGACAGAGAGTAGAAGCACTAACTTAACCACACTCGACTCTGGAAACTTACGGGACATTCATGAAGAGTCGGCAATAACCCAAGTCCTGACTAAGCAGAGTCTGGAGCACTTAAATTTAATTCTTTTTTCAGGTTAATTAGTGCAGTAGGGTTGCTGTTATAATGAAGGCATCCTGAATAAAATAAAAGTTGAAGGACAGAGAGTTCAAGAGGGTGCTACGTCTAAGAGAAAAGCTGCAATTTGTTGAGATGAAGAGGATTTCATTGTCCCAAGAGGTGTGCCTGTCAGAGATTCTCAAAGAAAAGTCAGGTTGCTTTTAAACCTTGAATTAATCTGGTTCAGAGACTTCGGTCCAAATTCCGATTCTGTCTTTTAAAACTTGACCAACTTTGGGCAAGTTACTTGACCTTTGTATTTCTGTGTTTTGATTTTCAAAATGAGACAAAAACACAACCCAAATTGTAAAGTTATTTTAGGGTTAAAATCGCCACTTATATACAGCTCTCAGGAGAGTATGTGATGCACAGTAGATGCTAAATAAATGGTAATCATTGTTATTGATGAACGTTTCTGAGAGAGCTACGCAAGGGCAAGCTTCTCTGGTCAGTTTCACTCTCTTCAGTGATGTGATGAACAGATATAATTTAAGATTCCGTGGTCTCCCTCTGGCTGAGGCGAGGAGTAGCTGTCAATTAAACTAAGTCCTTCAGGGAGAGTGCTATAACTGAAGTCACCTAGCGTGAGACCACAATGTGCTGGTATTGGGGAGATCATAGGCCAGAGAGGAAGGGAGGTGTTTGAAATGAATTCATCAGACTTTGATTTGTCAACTCCTCTGGTTATAAGAGTGGGGTAACTATGTTAGAGCGAAGCCTTCTAAATTAATGACCTTCAATTTATGTGTATTGTAATTTTATGTAGGAACACCAGCTCCTTCATAGTGAGAGTCTGAAATTTACCTCCTGTCTAATGTTGCTTATTTATTCAACAAGTATTCATTGATCCCTTATTATGGGTCAGACCTTGTCCTGGGCACCATGATGAAAAGAAGAATTAAGATCCTCTGCCTTCATAGAGCTTCCAGTCAAGTCTGTTTCTTTAATCAGTTTTTAAAATCTGTTTCTTTTGTTAGGACTGATACTCATTTCTAGGGGGTTCCCATCCATGAACCCTATAACTATTTTATGATTAATTTTTCCCCAAAGAATACACTGTGTAATTGGACACTGGCTGGTTGTATTTGTATCATCACAGGTCGACTACAATGGAGAAATCATTTCTGATGTGGGCCATTTCTGCTGTTTTTCTTCACCAGCCTTGGTAATAACCTGGAAAATGGCCTGGTGCTTTCATGATGCTGCTTTGGATGTCTGCTTTTGCTGTTAACTCTTCCAAACACCATGTGACACTGTCACTTATTTTCAGTGGTTTGGCACCGAGCTCAGGAGTGATTAAATCAAAGAATATCATCTCCCAAAATACTGTTTTTGTACTTTTTCCCCCTCAAGCTTCTGGCTATCTATCAGCACTATTTTTTGTCTTTTTATTCTTATTTTTCTTTTTTCAAAAAAGACACGTTCACCATATTTCTAGAATAACATATTAGAGGGAGGCAGTACACAGAAAGAGAGATGGGTGGTTTTTATAGTCCATTTGAAATGCTCAAAATGTTATTTTGAATTGGTATCAGGGAACCTCCATCTTACTTACGATATAACTGGAATTTATACATGAAAACTTGCTGTGGTTAAAAGAGCAACTATTCTGATTTCTATTTCCAAGATAAGAAATGGACACACGCCAGTTATAGTCATATGACAAATCAGTAGTGTTTTCAAGGAGGGACTCTGGTCAAGATTTCTAGTCAAACATGCCATTTATTTCATCATAATAAAATTGAAATATATGAATACAATAATGTCAATTCAATGAATCACTTGATTTACTCTTGTTGAGTTCTGCCTCTCAGGACGTACACAGGCTATTAAACCAGGATTAAATAATGAGTCACCTACTGAACTTTAGAACAATTTAGGCATAAAATAGACTCTGCTTTGCCCCAAACTTACTTTACCCACATCCAGCAAGAACAAACACAGAGACAGGCAGCTATCCACCTGCATGCATACACACACACACACATACACACACACGTACACACATGCATAAATGCATACGTGCACATGAAAGAAGAGAAAAAGTTAACAGGCAGATGGCTAAAAAAATAGTCTTTCAAAGGACCCAGACTGGCTCTGCTGGTGAAAAGAATGTCCTTTCTCTTCAGAGTGTATTTACATTTTGGAAGAACAATGGCTTGAGAGAGAAAAAAAAGAAAGGACTAACATTGAAGTGCCAACTCTATTCCAGTACTTGAGGTAGGCTTGTTATATGTATCATCATATTTTAACCTCTCAGATATTCTGAGGTAGCTCTCATATTCATTATGTACATACGTGTTTACAAAACTCAGGAAGATTATTAGGTAGTTTCTAAAATTCAAGCAGCTAGTGAGTAATTATCCGGAATGCATACCTCAAGTCTAACTGACTCCGAAGCCCATGCTTTCCTTTTTCTACCATATTGTGTAATGACGATCAGCTATTAGGATAAAATTGCAGGGTTTGGTTTTTGTACTTTTTAAATAGGTGGGGGGTGACTGTTGGCTTAGAAACTAATGGTTTAGAAATATCTTACGTTTTACCTCTAGTAGTTTATCTACAACATGGAATCCAAAGGAAAATTCTTTGAGAATTTTTTCTGGGACTTTTTTTTCACCTTTGGCTTTCCCACTGTGGAATGAATCGTGGGCTTCTTTTTTCCATCTATTTTATGTTTAAAGCCCATTGTGGAAACTTTACTAATACGCTTTACTATTTAGTTTATCTTATTGTATATTCTCCACTGAGACTTCAAAATATAAAATTATTATGATAATTACTAAAGGAATATAGAAATATAGAGCTAATTTGATGCTTTAATAAATTCATTTCTTCTGATACCTGTGCTCGTTTTGCCTTTTTTTTTCTCTCATCAGTCAAATATGATTATCTCTTACTCTGTATCGTAGGATGTTTGGATGTGTAAATTAGGAATATTGGGGTTAATTTCTATGTGTAGTAAAGAGCAATGATTCAGGTAGGATGGGCTCATCAGCTCAAACTTTGCTTCAAGGAGTTAAAATGTCATAGGCACCATTCAATTCCATATTGTTCACTTGCTCAGATGTTGTATTAATGAATATATTTACATCATTTTGAAATAATTTCATGACTTCTATACATCTTATTTTGTCAAATGGACTTACAAAGAGCACACTGTAGCACGCTGAGCATGTAGCCATGCTAACCAAGATGGCTCACCATCTTAGCATGGTTGAGTCAGTGCCAAATGGGGTGCTGGGAAGGGAAGAAGCCACACAGGAATGCTGCCTCCTGGCTCTTTTAATTAGGTACAAGTTGAAATACCCAACGTTTCAGGAAAGACGCTGCGAGAGTGAGTTGTGTGTATATCAAGGCTGCCCTTGAAACCCTTGCATTCTTTTCTACCATGTCCAGTGTACACTGTGTTCTTCTATAATTATAAATGTATGTTTCCCATCACCACAAAGGCTTCTCATTGCTGGAAGGAAATGCCACTTCAAAGAGCTTAAATTGTGAAGGGCAGGCCCCCTTCTGAGAGCTACCATTGCTTGGGGGTGATTCCTCTTCTCACTCATCCACAGTAATACCACTGGCCAGCTTGGTTGGTTGCATCTTCCCATGTCAAGATTGGCCTGAGGCTTTGGTGGTTTTGGCTTTTGAAAAGAGCATCTTTGAATTTTTGATAATGAAAATGTCAATATTGTCTTAAAAAAAAACTTACGTAGCATGCTCCTTTACTATCTAAAGGCAGAAAGGATTCCAAGCTTCTGTGATTTTAAACCTCACAGGAGGATTTTTAAAGAGATTTTAAGGATTTAAAGGATTTTTAAAGAGAACTGGCACTTTGATTAGAAGGTAAACTTCATATTGAGACTGAGTTTCAGTTTTTAGTTGCTGAGAGTCAAAAGTAAAGTGACATCCAATAGAAGAGAGGATCTAGAAATATAAGTTTAAAATGTAATAATCCAGAAAAACATGTAACATACTTTAAGACAGTAGCAGTTTGAGAGAAAAATATGTTCTATTTTTAACCATCTTTTTTTAAACTCTAACAATTACACTTTTTGAAAGCTTCTTCAAGATAGCAGCTTCCAAGAATGAAGTCATGTCTGTCAATAATTATAACAGCTTACACAGTCTTGTGCCAGGCACTGTGCTGAACTCTTTTTACAGGTAATCTCATGTAATCTTTTCCACTAACCTATAGAGTCACTAGTATTATCTCATTTTACGTATGAAGAATCTGAGGTACACATAGATTGAGAAAGTTGCCCAGAATCACACAGCTGGAATGCTACGTAACTAGGTTTGGAAACCAGACAGTAAGACTTCACCACTTGTGCCTGTAACGCTTATGCTATGCTCTCACAAATATTTCTTATTTGGGGATAATCGTTTAAGTGGCTTTGAAAAGTAGAGAATGCAAAAAACTGCAAACTACCTCTAGGAATTTTTGGTGATGTCCAACCTAAACGATATCCCCCCGAAGTGTGCTCTTACAGTGACATATCAGAACTGACTTCCAGTGGTTTCTGTGGTTTCACTTACCTATGCTCAACCATGGTCTGGAAATATTAGATGGAAAATTCCAGAAATAAACAATTCTTAAGTTTTAAATTGTGTGCTGTTCTAAGTAACATGATGAAGTTTTGTGCTGTTCTGCTCTGTCCAGCCCAGGAGCCCCAACCTTCGACATCGTCTTCTCCTGTCATCCAGGGACACAGTCATGACTGGATGATTCAGGGTCACCTGGAGCAGATGACCCGCCTCCTGCTATATTGTCAGAAGGTCAGTAATAGCCTAATGCTATGCCACAATGCCTACGTCATTCCCCTGTCTTCATCTCATCACGCACGTAGGCATTTTATCATCTCATGTCATCACAAGAAGAAGGGTAACTACAGTACAATAAGATATTTTGAGAGAGAGAGATACCACATTCACATAACTTTTAATACAGTATATTGTTCTATTCTATTATTTATTGTTGTTAATCTCTTCCTGTGCCTAATTCACAAGATAAATTTATCATAGGAAGTATGTATAGGAAAAAACATAGTATGTATAGGGTTTGGTACTCTGTGGTTTCAGGCATCCACTAGGGGTCTTGGAACGTATTCCCTACATAATCCTACAGAGAAAGAATCTTTCTTAAATGCAGATAACAATAAAGGAGGTATCATTTAATGAGTGTTTACCATATCCTAGGTAGTACGCTAAGTGCTTTACAGAAATGTTCTCATCTTAATCCTCTCACAACTCTATCAGTCAGGTGTTGTTATTTCCATTTTGAGTATGTGGTGAGTTGGGGTTAAAGAAATTGTGTGATTTGCTCAGAGGCACATGGTAAGGGGTGGAGCAAGAAACAGAATTGACGCCCGCCTGATTCCAAATTCCATGGTCTCGAATATAGCACGAAATTGCCTTCATGCAAAAGGACACAAACATAAACAGACCCATTTACTGACCATACACATTGAATCTGACGTTCCACTGGGAGTTTTCATGTGTAATTGCTTAACCTTATGTATCCCTTTTATCAGTTTTCATTATGTTCATTTTTCAGATGAAAGGATATTCCTCAGTCACCGGGGATTTTTTCCTACATAAAGTTTGGAGAAGACAAGAGGTAGGTTCCAAAGACCAGAGAGGAGACTTCAGTGCTGGTCTGACTGGTGCCAGTTCGCCTTTATCTATTACATAATGCCGGTAGGGCAGAGGAGATCCCTGCAATCCCACATCCATGAGTAACTAATCGAACCATGAAACTATGTAAAAAAAAAAAAAAATTACAACCTCTTTTGATAATTCATAGAAATTTTCACACACCAACCCTCACCTTCAGAAAGGTCACACTGAAACTTCAATGTAAATAATACACACTTCCCTCTTTAGACCTCTAACAACCATAGCAACTTTCCCCCAATAGTCAGTGGTAGTTATAATAATAATGGATTTTTATTATCCTTTTACTGTTCAAAATACCATTTTCACAGTACTGCTGAAAGGCAGTATTATCTCTTCCGCTTCAGTAATATGCTTGGTGCTGAACTGGTTTTAGCACAAATTGCTTTCACGATCTTATACTATGGCATTGGTTAGGGATGAGAAAATTATATTCACCTCACCATTGAATCTTCAATGTCCAGATAAGTAGAATCATTTTTTATGGTATCAAATGTTTTTAGACACTCATTCTGATACACTCTTACTGATACACTCTGCTCCCACAAATACAAATGTAAGAAGAAATGCAGAAAGTTATGAAGTATTTTTCCAACTCTGTGTAGCTTGACGAAGATGGAAGCCATATGGTGAGTTATAGCAAAAGTTTCAAGATGTTTATCATTTACCAAAAGCTAAAACCCACCAATGACTATGGTGACCTAAGCTCTAAAAAGGCAAAGGATTAAATGGTAGAAATGGAGATACAGAGTATCAATCAAGAAGGCCCACAAAATCTGGGAAATCAAGCACAGCTCCAACATGACAGAAGTCTCCAGATGAAGTGAAGAGTTAGTAACTAATGAGCACCTACTGTATAGCACAGGGAACTCTACGCAATGCTCTGTGGTGACCTAAATCGGAAGGAAATGCAAAAAAGAGGGGATATACGTATATGTATGGCTGATTCACTTTTCTGTACAGTAGAAACTAACACAGTATTGTAAAGCAACTATACTCCAATTAAAAAATTAAAAAAAAAAAAAGAATCCAAGTTCCCACAAGTGGGTGTGTTTGAACTGGCCGTCAGTGTCAAATAGAGTGTTCTGAGTCATCTTATCTCAGTGATTCACAAGCAGGTGTGGGCCATCCCATGGAGACTTTGCTTGATGCGGAAAATGAGATAATGAACCTCAAAGCAGCCTGAGATCGAGTTTGGGCTTTACTCTAATCTCGGCTTAGATTCTGGCCTTGTCTGTGATAACTTGCCCATCCTGAAATGATATGGCTGGCACTGCTAAGCCCTGCCCAGCTCACCCTGGATAGTGAGACAGTGGTCAAAAACCACCAACTGCAGGCTGAAATAGACCCTCTCACTCTACCCACCTCTGGCCCGATTTTTACCCTGGGCAGGTTGGAATTAAGAGACATCATTCTAACATTGTCAAACTTAACCTCAGGTCACTCTCACTGTCACTTCACCCTTGACCTTGGGAGAGAGGTTTCTCCTTTGTTTCTGAGTCTCAATCTCCATCCACCTTGTCATCCAATTCAGGTGATGAGATCTGAGTATTTTCTGTGCCTGAGTCTCACATTTAATAGCTTCTCCAATCCCTTAAGATCTATAAGCCTAGGAACTCCCTTAAATTTTCTGACACTGGAGTTAGGCTCTTAAATACCATTAGGTACTGTGGGCCTGCTGTCTGCTAATCCTTTATCAACATCTCCCACCTGCCTGACTAGAGCTGTCAACCCACTCGGTTCTGGATACCACTCCCGACCTCTAAATATCGCTTGCCTTACTGCACAGGTGTCTGTGGGTAATAGCGCAGGTTCTGGATTCAGACTTTCTGGGCTTTTAGCTCTCCTGTTACCTGGCAGGTGGCTTGGGCAAGTTCGTTTCCTTTCTTTGACTCAGTATCTTTAGCCAAAAAAAAAAAAATGAGGGTGATAATAATTGTGCCCATCTCATAAAACTGTTGTGATTAATAAATTAATGTAGTTGAAGTACATACATTATTCAATATATTTTCAATAAATGGTCATTGTTTGTTTCTCTTTAGAAATCATGTTATAAATGGATCTAAAATTTTGTTTGTATTTAAGTATTTGATTATGTTAGACGTTGTTATGTTGCTATTTTCCCTCATGAACCGTGTTCTTTCTTCCACAGTTTACTTCCTTTTAGAATTGACACTTCTGTATTTAGGTCAGGTCTAGACTCCTCTTCTGTGCCTGTCTCATTCTACTGTAATTAATGTGGTCTGGCCCAGTAAGAGCTTAAGAATTGAAGAGATTAGGCCTGAGAATGGAGGAAGGAGGATAGCCTAGAGTTGACATCTGAAGACTTACTTATACTTATGGGGTTCTGGAATGGAGAAATAGTGGTAATGATGAGCTAAAGGTATGCTTTGCCAAAGTTACTTGAAAATGGTACCCTCTTCTAACTATTATTCAGTCCTATGTGCTTCCTAGTGATATCTGAGGAAGGACAGAGAGAAGAGTCATGTACCATTTCTTCATATTTTCCAATAAAATTTTATCTCCAGACATACTTGCCTTTCTCATGTTTAGCCAAAAGCAACAGATACACTGGTTAGATCACTATTCCTGCCAGTGCACCAGACACGTCACTGCCTCATTTCTTAGGCATTGAATTTTCAAAGCAGCAATACACTAATTCTGTTAGACTCTATGGAACAGGGAATGGTATCTTCTTAACGCTTTTTTTTTTTTTTTGAAAGAAGTTGCAATTCTTATCTGCTGACATAGGAATAAATCTATAGAAACAAAGTCAAGAAAATTTATGTGCAATTTCCATTAATAGGATCTCTGTGGCAGGGAAAAAAGAAACAAAGCCAAGAAGAGCCATCAATAAATTTTTCAGTGTTGCTGAATCAGGAATTGATAGTTTGAAGGGTTTACTTAGCTCAATTTTTGATTGAGGATTAAGGCATTGTGGTTCAGTTGGATAAATCTTAAGGATTCCCTTTTATACTAATTTTAGTTTCTGTATTTTTTCTGGTCTTGTGCTCTCTGCTTATTTTCTTTAATGTCCAAATATTCTTCCTTCCAACACAAAACTTGCTCATTGATGGAAGCTTGATTTATCAGTTTATGGTTTTGTGAAAGCTACTTCTTCTGAACAGAAAAAAATAAAGTGGGGTAAATGTATATATTCACTACTTCTACTGTATTGAAATAACGAAACCATTATAGATGCCACTAGAATATATTCCCTCAATTTTAGCCAACTTCAGTAAGTGGTGGACAAACTGTCTAGGCTTTTGGTGGACAGAAAGCATGATCACAATTTGATTCAGGGAACCAGGCTTTGTAAAAGCCATGACAAAACAAAAAGAAATGGCAGCTATAAGAACATTTTAAAAAATCAAGATTGCTTAAATTAGAGAGAGAAAATGATAACAATGCTTAAATATATCAGATTGAAGATAACCAGTTTCTTTTTCTGTTTTCCCCAGAAAAGATAAAACTTGAAGAAAATGTTTAGATTTTATTAAGAATGTGGGTTGACATATGGAAGAATTTCTTCACTTCAGAGAAACTGAATTCTAACTGATGGTCATGGGCTCTTGATCTCCAGATATATTGAAACAACTTTCTACACTGGACATTATATACATAAGGTAAGATGGCAAGAGACCACATCATGCATTTTCTTGGTATTTCTCTAATTCTGTAGTAAAAGTCATAACCACAAAGTACTGAGCCCTTTCCAGGTGCCAAGTACTTTAGATTCTTTATCTCATTCAATTCTCAGCACAATCCTAGGGTGTTAATATCACTAGCCTTACTTTTCAGAGAGGTTGAATAAGTTGCCCAATATATCAGAGGATGGAGCTGAAACTTGAGCACAGACCACCTGGTCCTAACCTTAAATTTTTAACCATTAAGCATAAATGTACTCTCACTATAACACTGACCTCCATATTGAAAAATGTCAGTTTAATTTTGAAACATAATTTTAAAAAACTATTTCACAATCAAGTCTTTTCCTACCCCATGTCCATGCTCAGCTTCACTCTGTAATTCCAGTTTTGTTTTTCTTTTTTACAGCACCTAATGTTTATTTTTCACATTCCCATCTCAAATACCAAGACTAGAACGTGGCCATTGAATCAACCATTTTGGCCTTATCAGTATTCCCTATTTGAAATGCAACTCAGCTGGGTAGGATAGGTGTGCCATGGCCAATTAAATCACTAGGACATAGAAACTGTGGCAGTAAAGCTCAGAGCCTTTGGTTAAGAATAATCAGCCTGTTCCTGATAGCTACACCTCTGGCTTTTCTGTCTACTTTTTTATTTCCCCGTGAAACATGCTTAAGCCACAGCATCTCAGATTATAAATATTTTTCAGGCAAATGCCTGTCTGCAGCATAAGCAGGGTTGGCCCTGAGAAAGATAATAAAGTAGGTCAGCTTCAATTCTATCCCCACCCAGCCATTTTCTCAGCATCCTTGTCCATGATCCATTTCAGTTCCATTTCTAGTCTTCCCCACCCAATGACCAATGCTTAATGCTTGAAATGCTTGATACAGCCTCACCTTTGGTCTCCTTTCTCCCAACCTCATCCCCACATTAATGTCTTTTTGGGTTCTCTCTTTTTCTTGTTGGCTTCACTCTCAGGAAAAGGGGTTGCCACGTAAGAAACTTCACCACCAGCAGGTTCAGACTAACATTGTACCTACTGCCTGCTACCCCAGCAGAAAGGAGATGCTCTTTAGAAGAGGCTATATGTCAAATTAACCTAATGTCTGCAACATACCCATCTCCAAAGCAATTTCACTGGTCAGGGGATCAGAGGACCCTGGTTGGCTGACCCTAGGTCATGAGCCATTCCCCTACCAGGGAGTGGGTAGAGTATAGTGGTAGACTCACCTGAAGTATACAGAAAAAGTTTTACAATAAAAATTGACTTCCACCACCAAAATAAGTGGTAAATTATTTTTTACCACTTATTTTTTACCATAAGGGAATAAAAAAACGTATCAGTCCTATTTTGTGTAACCTTGGTTATCTTTCTTGATTTGGGGGGATCCTTTATGTCTTATTTTGCTCTTAGTTGGTAGAGTCATATATTGGACATGATATTTCAGTCAAGGATAAGTCAAATGTAATAAAAATCAGAGAACAATCTAGTTTTGATGCATCATTCAACCTCCCTTTCATTTGTGTCATGTCAGACTGTGTCTTTATTTAATTCTATTGGTATATCATTCCATTTTATTCATGAAAATTCAGATTTCTAATTTCAAGCTGTGCAACTACATATTTTAAAACATTTGGAAGGCAAAACTGATACTTTCCGTTTAAAACTCATAAATATTAGATTGAACCAACTGAAGTTGCTGATATTTGACTATTTTTGACCTAATAATAGGGCAATTTCATCAGGCTGACCTGATACATATGTATCATCTTGCTGGGTGTATAGGTGTACTTTTTATATGTTCCATGTGTGTTGTGATGTTGTTGCTATTAAATGTGTGACAGTTTTTTTGTTGAAAAGAATAAGTTAATTAGATTAAAATGATTGTTGGTTTGATGATGAGTCACTTGTTAATTCAATGATTAGTGAAGATTAAGTGATGAGTAATAGAACAACTGTGTGAAGTATTATTGTTATTTGATCATTGCAAATAATCAAAGAACTTTGCACCAAGGCTTCTTTTTTTTCTCTCTTTCTCTCCCCTAACAGCAATGTAAGAGCAATCATTTAATAATTTAATCTACCGCTTAGCACTTCATTATTGTAATAATAAAAACGAAATAACTCGTATCAAAACGATAGTTGTTTAACTATATCAAACAAAGCAAGTGGTTTCCTGAAATTTTAGACACTGATATGATATGTTTTCTGTAACATATCTATTTTATTCACAACTAAGGTAGGCTTTCTTAGGGCAACTTGGCAGAAACAAATATTCTCATTCCCCAGTGCTTTCAGGTATGGGTCTGTGCTGGATGTGAATGTTATAAATGACAATAGTGGCATATACATCTACACTGCATGATATTGGGATAGAAAAAGAGACAAAACAATATGTTTTAAATAATGCATTATTTTATTAGGTTTTCTTCAACAACCTTAGTAAATTCAAACCCTCTACCATCATTCGGTAGTGTTTGAAACTGCCTGAATGCTCTATGACTATCTCAGAAGACAGGTTTTATGTATTTTTGACATGCTATATACATTAAAGGCTAGCAGCGTTTTAATATATGAAACTATGTGTAAATCTTCAATTATAGAATGATAGATCCCTTAAGAACCATAATATTTCCTGAACTGATACAGACTTCTGTTTGACACAGTGAAATAATTGTTTTAAGGAAATTTTAGGAACATTTTAAGGAACATTTTAATGAAATGTTCCTTCATCAATAATGCTGGTGAAGGAACAGTATTAAATTTCAAAAGGAAATAGCGTTTGTATTTTGGCCAGATCATATGTCATATAGCATTCATAATATTTTTACAGATAGAAGCTGATTCAAGCTGTACCACGGTGAATACACACACACACACACACACACACACACACACACACACACACACCCCAAATTGTTCTATTATACTATTTGGTGGTTTCATTTTTAGGTAAAACCTGAGGTCTTCACGTCCACCATTCTCTGTTGCCATCCTTACTTACACTGCCTTACCCAGAGCATGTAGGTCAATGGGTGTTGCCATGAGAAACAAGGAAAAGAAAAGCTTTCCCCTTTTCAGTGCTTGTCAACATTTGTAAAAGAGATACAATCTGGATTATTTAGAGAAAAGGTCAACTCAAGCTTTGGTTTACGATCACGTTGTTTCTGCCAAATTAGACAATTAATTTATTTGAGTGGAATACATCAACATTGCTAAAGAAAAGCACTTCTATTAGAGGCGGTGATATTTCTTTTTATTTTTATAAGCACTTACATCATACTTGACTAGGTACTGGGCATTGTTCTAAATGCCTTACACACAATAATTCACTCAATACTCACAACTACTCTGTGTAGTAGATATTGTTTTTAATCTCCATCTTACAGGTGGAAGAACTAAGGCACTGAAAAGGTAAGTAACTTGACCAAAGTGACACTATTAACAATGACATCTGCTTTGGAAGATACTCTCAAGTACTTCCTTGGCCAAACCTAAGGGAACTGTTTTAGTTCCTACTTTCTGCCTGTCTTTTGTTCCTAATGTTGAACCTCAGCAATAACAGCTGAATTTTGGCTTGTGTCCTGATGTCTAAATTTCTGGTACTTTGGTTACTGCTGGGCTAAAGTCCTTTCACATTAGGTCCATTGCCACCATCAATAAAACTGGACTTCTACTCCTGACCTAGACTCGGTGAAAGGTCAAGTACGTGATGGATGACTGGTTTGGTCATTCCAGCCCATCACATCCTTTTTTTTTTTAATTTTTGAATTTTATTTTATTTTTTTACACAGCAGGTTCTTCTTAGTTAACCATTTTATACATATCAGTGTATACATATCAATCCCAATTGCCCAATTCATCACACCACCACCCACACTTCCCCACCACTTCCCCCCCTTGGTGTCCATATGTTTGTTCTCTACATCTGTGTCTCTATTTCTGCCCTGAAAACAGGTTCATCTGTACCATCATTCTAGGTTCCACATATGTGTTAATATATGATAATTCTTTTGCTCTTTCTGACTTACTTCACTCTGTATGACACTCTCTAGATCCTTCCACGTCTCTAGAACTGACCCAATCTCGTTCATTTATATGGCTAAGTAATATTCCATTGTATATATGTACCACATCTTCTTTATCTATTTGTCTGTCGATGGGCACTTAGGTTGCTTCCATGACCTGGCTATTGTAAATAGCGCTGCAATGAACATTGGGGTGTATGTGTCTTTTTGAATTATGGTTCTCTCTGGGTATATGCCCAATAGTGGGATTGCTGGGTCCTATGGTAGTTCTCTTTTTAGTTTTTTAAGGAACCTCCATACTGTTCTCCATAGTGGCTGTGTCAATTTACATTCCCACCAAAAGTGCAAGAGGGTTCCCTTTTCTCCACACCCTCTCCAGCATTTATTGTTTGTAGCTTTCCTGATGAAGGCCATTCTAACTGGTGTGAGGTGATACCTCATTGTAGTTTAGATTTGCATTTCTCTAATAATTAGTGATGTTGAGCAGCTTTGCATGTGCTTCTTGGCCATCTGTATGTCTTCTTTGGAGAACTGTCTATTTAGATTTTCTGCCCATTTTTGGATTGGGTTGTTTGTTTTTTTAATGTTGAGCTGCATGAGCTGTTTATATATTTCGGTGATTAATACTTTGTCCGTTGATTCGTTTGCAAATATTTTCTCCCATTCTGAGTGTTGTCTTTTCATCTTGTTTATGGTTTCCATTGCTGTACAAAAGCTTTTAAGTTTCATTAGGTCCCATTTGTTTATTTTTGTTTTTATTTCCATTACTCTAGGAGGTGAAGCAAAAAAGATCTTGCTGTGATTTATGTCAAAGAGTGTTCTTCCTAGGTTTTCCTCAAAGAGGTTTATCGTGTCCGGACTAACATTTAGGTCTCTAATCCATTTTGAGTTTATTTTTGTGTGTGGTGTCAGGGATTGTTCTAATTTCATTCTTTTACATGTAGCTATTCAGTTTTACCAGCACCACTTATTGAAAAGGCTGTCTTTTCTTCATTGTAAACCCTTGCCTCCTTTGTCATAGATTAGTTGACCATATGTGCATGGGTTTATCTCTGGGCTTTTATCCTGTTCCATTGATCTATATTTCTGTTTTTGTGCCAGTACCATATTGTCTTGATTACTGTAGCTTTGTAGTATAGTCTGAAGTCAGGGAGTCTGATTCCTCCAGCTCCGTTTTTTTCCCTCAAGACTGCTTTGGCTATTTGGGGTCTTTTGTGTCTCTATACAAATTTTAAGATTTTTTGTTCTAGTTCTGTGAAAAATGCTATTGGTAATTTGATAGGGATTGCATTGAATCTGTTGATTGCTTTGGGTAGTATAGTCATTTTCACAATATTGATTCTTCCAATCCAAGAACATGGTGTATCTCTCCATCTGTTTGTATCATCCTGAATTTCTTTCATCAGTGTCTTATAGTCTTCTGCATACAGGTCTTTTTTCTCCCTTAGTAGGTTTATTCCTAGGTATTTTATTCTTTTTGTTGCAATGGTAAATGGGAGTGTTTCCTTAATTTCTCTTTCAGATTTTTCATCATTAGTGTATAGGAATGCAAGAGATTTCTGTGTATTAATTTTGTATCCTGCAACTTTACCAAATTCATTGATTAGCTCTAGTAGTTTTCTGGTAGCATCTTTAGGATTCTCTATGTATAGTATCATGTCATCTGCAAACAGTGACAGTTTTACTTCTTTTCTGATTTGGATTCCTTTTATTTCTTTTACTTCTCTGATTGCCGTGGCTAGAACTTCCAAAACTATGTTGAATAATAGGGGTGAGAGTGTGGACATCCTTGTCTTGTTCCTGATGTTAGGGGAAATGCTTTCAGTTTTTCACCATTGAGAATGATGTTTGCTGTGGGTTTGTCATATATGGCCTTTATTATGTTGAGGTAGGTTACCTCTATGCCTGCCTTCTGGAGAGATTTTATCATAAATGGGTGTTAAAAATTTCTGCATCTATTGAGATGATCATATGGTTTTTATTCTTCAATTTGTTAATATGGTGTATCACACTGATTGATCTGCATATATTGAAGAATCCTTGCATCCCTGGGCTAAATCCCACTTCATCATGGTGTATGATCCTTTTAATGTGTTAGTGGAGTCTGTCTGCTATTATTTTGTTGAGGATTTTTGCACCTATATTCATCAGTGATACTGGTCTGTAATTTTCTTTTTTCGTATTATCGTTGTCTGGTTTGGGTATCAGGGTGATAGTGGCCTCATAGAATGAGTTTGGGAGTGTTCCTTCCTCTGTAATTTTTGGGAAGAGTTTGAGAAGGATGGGTGTTAGCTCTTCTCTAAATGTTTCATAGAATTCACCTGTGAAGCCATCTGGTTCTGGATTTTTGTTTGTTGGAAGATTTTTCATCACAGTTTCAATTTCATTACTTGTGATTGATTGGCTCATATTTTCTAGTTCTTCCTGGTTCAGCCTTGGAAGGTTATACCTTTCTAGGAATTTGTCCATTTCCTTAGGTTGTCCATTTTATTGGCATAGAGTTGCTTGTAGGAGTCTCTTAGTATGCTTTGTATTTCTGTGGTACCTGTTGCAACTTCTCCTTTTTCATTTCTAATTTTATTGATTTGAGTCCTCTCCCTCTTTTTCTTGATGAGTCTGGCTAATGGTTTATCAATTTTGTTTATCTTCTGAAAGAACCAGCTTTTAGTTTTATTGATCTTTGCTATTGTTTTCTTTGTTTCAATTTCATTTATTTCTGCTCTGATCTTTATGATTTATTTCCTTTTACTAACTTTGGGTTTTGTTTGTTCTTCATTCTCTAGTTCCTTTAGGTATAAGGTTAGATTGTTTATTTGAGATTTTTCTTGTTTCTTGAGTTGGGTTGTATTGCTATAAACTTCCTTCTTAGAACTGCTTTTGCTGCATCCCATAGGTTTTGGATCCTCATGTTTCGTTGTAATTTGTCTCTAGGTATTATTTGATTTCCTCTTTGATTTATTCAGTGATCTCTTGGTTATTTAGTAACGTATTGTTTACCCTCCATGTGTTTGTGTTTTTTACGGTTTTTTCCCTGTAATTGATTTCTAATCTCATAGAGTTGTGTTCAGAAAAGATGCTTGATATGATTTCAATTTTCTTAAATTTACTGAGGCTTGATTTGTGACCCAACATGTGATCTATCATGGAGAATGTTCCATGTGCACTTGAGAAGAAAGTGTAATCTGCTGTTTTTGATTGGAATGTCCTATAAGTACCAACTAAATCTACCTGGTCTATTGTGTCATTTAAAGCTTTTGTTTCCTTCTTAATTTTCTGTTTGGATGATCTGTCCATTGGTGTAAGTGAGGTGTTAAAGTCCCCCACTAGTATTGTGTTACTGTCGATTTCCTCTTTTATAGCTGTTAGCAGTTGCCTTATGTATTGAGGTGCTCCTATGTTGGGTGCATACATATGTATAATTGTTATATCTGCTTGGACTGATCCCTTCATCATTATGCAGTGTCCTTCTTTGTCCCTTGTAACATTCTTTATTTTAAAGTCTATTTTATCTGATAAGAGTATTGCTACTCCAGCTTTGTTTTGATTTCCATTTGCATGGAATGTCTCTTTCCATCCCCTCACTTTCAGTCTGTATGTGTCCCTAGGTCTGAAGTGGGTTTCCTGTAGACAGCATATAGGTGGGTCTTGTTTTTGTATCCATTCAGCAAGCCTGTGTGTTTTGGTTGGAGCATTTAATATGTTCACGTTGAAGGTAATTATCAATATGTATGTTCCTATTACCATCTTCTTAACTGTTATGGGTTTGTTTTTGTAGGTCCTTTTCTTCTCTTATGTTTCCCACTTAGAGAAGTTCTTAGTATTTGTTGTAGAGCTGGTTTGGTGGTGCTGAATTCTCTTAGCTTTTGCTTGTCTGTAAAGCTTTTGATTTCTCTGTTGAATCCGAACGAGATCCTTGCCTGGTAGAGTAATCTTGGCTGTAGGTTCTTCCCTTTCATCACTTTAAATATATCATGCCACTCCCGTCTGGCTTGTAGAGTTTCTGCTGAGAAATCAGCTTTTAACCTTATGGGAGTTCCCCCGTATGTTATTTGTTGATTTTCCCTTGTTGCTTTCAATAATTTTTCTTTGTCTTTAATTTTTGTCCATTTGAGTACTATGTGTCTCAGCGTGTTTCTCCTTGCGTTTATCCTGCCTGCAACTCTCTGTGCTTCCTGGGCTTGGGTGGCTATTTCCTTTCCCATGTTAGGGAAATTTTCTATTATAATCTCTTCAAATATTTTCTTGGGTTCTTTCTCTCTCTCTTCTCCTTCTGGGACCCCCATATTGTGAATGTTGTTGCTTTTAATGTTGTCCCAGAGGACTCCTAGGCTGCCTTCATTTCTTTTAATTCTTTCTTCTTTTTTCTGTTCTATGGCAGTGAATTCCACCATTCTGTCTTCCAGGTCACTTATCCGTTCTTCTGCTTCAGTATTCTGCTATTGATTCCTTCTAGTGTATTTTTCAGTTCTGTTATCGTAATGTTCATCTCTCTTTGTTTGTTCTTTAATTCTTCTAGGTCTTTGTTAAACATTTCTTGCATCTTCTCAATCTTTGCCTCTATTCTTTTTCTGAGGTCCTGGATCATCTTCACTCTCATTATTCTAATTGTCTTTCTGGAAGGTTGCCTATCTCCACTTCATTTAGTCTTTTTCTGGGGTTTTATCTTGTTCCTTCATCTGGTACATAGCCCTCTCCTTTTGCATCTTATCTATCTTTCCGTGAATGTGGTTTTTGTTCCACAGGTTGCAGGATTGAAGTTCTTCTTTCTTCTGCTGTCTGCCCTCTCCAGCCCATCACTTAAAAGTGCTACCTGTCCTTGAAGACTTCTCATCTGTAACTTCCTGTTAGACTTCTACTTTGATGGTTTACCAAAACTCCCATCTTTCTTTCTTTAGATTTAATTATTAAAATTGCAATTACTCAGAGTAATGTAAGCTACAATATAACAGATATTTAACATTTTGCCATATTTGATTAAGGTTATTTTAAAATAAACAAATTGTTACAGATAAAATTGGAACCCTTGGGTCTTCCCTGGTGCTGCAATGGTTAAGAATCCGCCTGTCAATGCAGGACACATGGGTTTGAGCTCTGGTCCGGGAAGATACCACATGCCACAGAACAACTAAGCCTGTGCACCACAATTACTGAGCCTGTGCTCTAGAGCCCACGAGCCACAACTACTGAACCAACGTGCCTAGAGCCTGTGCTCCACAATAAAAGAAGCCACTGCAATGAGAAGCCCATGCACCAAAACGAAGAGTAGTCCCCATTTGTCGCAACTAGAGAAAGCCCGTGTGTGGCAACAAAGACCCAACACAGCCAAAAATAAATAAATGTATAAATAAATTTAAAAAAATCTGGAACCCTCTGCATATTTTTCTCTATCTGTATTCCCTTCCCTCCCTACTGAGAATCAACCACTAACTTGAAGTAGATGTATAATATTCCCATGCATGTATTTTTTTTCCTTAAATGTGGGTGTATCCACACAAAAAAATCTTAGAACTATTTGAGGTATGTTTTGGCTTCAAATAAATAGCACCACACTGCATGTATCATTTGACAACTTGCTTTATTTATGGACCTTTTTTTCAAATTTAATTCTGTTGATGGTGCAATTCTATTTAATTCTTGCTAATTGACGTGTAGTACTGATTACCCAATTTTACTATTATTTTTTTGTCCATTATTATATTGGTAGGTATTTAAGCCATTTCCAAAGTGTCTCTATTAAAAGTCACATTCTAATTTTAAAAAAACACCTCATATCTACTTGCATACGTGTAAGATTTTTCAAGTGATCTGTTGTCTGTAAGCTTTTTGACTTTGAGCCCCCCATCCTACAAGAACTTTTAATCTTTTTAAATCACTTATACATTAAAAAAAACTAAACTCAAGACTTTGGATTTCACCTATTTTTCCAATAGTCCTCTTTCTTGTGTATTTTTGTGAGCCAGGATCATATCTAGGCTTCCACACTGCATTTAGTTGTCATGTTGCCCCAGTCTCCTCTGGTCTGTGATAGCTTCTCAGTCTTTCCTATTTTTCATGACCTTGAAAGTATTGAGGAATGTTAGCTAAGTATTGTGTAAAACTCCTATTTGTCTGATCTTTCTCTCATGATTAGCCAGAGTTTATGGGTTTTTGAAAAGACTAAAACAAGAGTGAGATGCACTTCTTATCAAATTACATGGTACATGATATCCACACGACATCACTGGTAATGTTAAATTTCATCACTTGGTTGAGATAGTGTTTGCTAGATCTCTCCACTGTAAAGTTATTATTTTTCCCTTTCTATACTTTATTCTTTTGAAGCAAGTTCGAAGTGTAGCCCACCCTCAATGGGGCTAAGGGAGATTTAGTTCTAATTATTAGATGGGGGAATATTTATATATACTAAACTGAACTCTTCTTAAAGTCTTAAAATTGGTATCTAAAAGTGTTCATCTACAGAGTTAAATACTTACAAAAGTTGCAGTTTCCACCATTTTATAATATTGACATCCTTAAACAGAACGGCTACATCACACTTTAAAAGGTATCCAATAGAATCTAATTACCATGGCCATTTGATACCCACTATAATGCATTTTTGAATATCACATTAAAAAGTTCGTTTTTAACAGTCAGAAATTTTACATTGTTTATTTTTCCCTTTGAATTCACACTCCCATTCCACTCTCCTTAGAGAAAATTTTAAGTAATCTAATTCTTGAAGTATTTTATTAACACATTTTTAATTTTAAATGTATTTTTAATTTGAAAAGTATTATATTTCTTGGGACTGGAAGTTTCTAATTGTTAAAAAAATCTTATTGTGGATTGAGTTTTCATTGCAACTGTCTTTAGTAGACAATTGATCACAGCAACATATACTTATTATAAATTTAAAAGTGATTACTAAACAAAATGATAAAATTTTCCACAGGCTGTCATACTGCCACTCAGATGCTGTTTCTTCATCCAAAGCCTTTACTTTTTTGCTGTTGTGGTGTCATGTTCAATACAATAAGATAAAAAATTGTTTCGGTATTTCTGTAATTTGCATATCAAAAGCAGTATTGATGATGAAAAATCCAGAAAATAAGATGTTTATGAAGACCATACTATATTTGTAATGATTATATAAATATTAAAATTAACTTTGCCTCTACAGCATAAAGGTTATGAGAGAATTTACAAACATGTTCTAAAAATTAGTAAAAATATATGATCAAAAGTAATTTTCATAAAATTTCTACAAATATTTTTTTATAACTCCATGAATTATATGTCTCTCGAAACTCCTTTCATCTGAAATATAAACTCAAAGAGGTAAAAACAAATTCTTTTTTATGTTACTAATTATATTTACCAGTTGCATAAAAAGTGGTACCTTCATAAGTCATTTATGGAAGTACTTAATATTTGATAGCAAAGTATAGTAATTAAATTCAAAGTCATTACTGTATTTAGCAAAACAAATACTGTGTAAAAAATGACTTTGTAATTGATGATAATATCTAGGAATTAAATATTAATTATATGTTTTACAAGTAAGAAAGGTACTTTATAATGTATACACTAGATATCTTTTTTTGAAAAAGAGAATAATTTAAATAATTTGGTAGTTATAGCTGAGGAACGTTTCATGTATAATGTTAGATACTCACTGAAAACCTACAAGGCTTAGAAGAGTATGGGGTCAGGAATATTCAAGAAAACAAAAATAATCAATGAACGAAATTATCTGAAAAAAATGCCTTAGTTTTGATCAGTAAGAAAATTATCAAATAGACAAAAGCTTTTTAATTTTATGAATGTAGCAGTGAAATAAAAACTGAATTTAACTTCATGTTTAGAATTTGAATTGCTTTCTTCATGATTTAGTTTCTATCTACTAAATTAATAGACATATCTAATAAGTCCAACAAATTAGAGAGTTTTATCTCTCATTTTGAAAAACCTGAAAACACAAGAATAAATATTCATTCAAGCAATGATTCATTCAACACAGATTTATGGTCGTTTCTCATAGATCTTACTGCTTATGAGGTTGTCATTAAACAAATTAATTCCTAATTAATTATATACAATTTTAATTGTATTATTATTAGAAAATTGTGCCTTGAGAGTATGTTTAATCAATAATAAACACAGAAAACCATGTTAAGTAAGACCTTAGATCATACCGCAGTCTTAAGCAAATCTTCATTCTAGCTCTGGGCTGGAAATAATTCAGGATTGCTTTAAAATTAAATGCCCAAGACATATTTTTACTTTATGTATGTCACTCCTTAAAGTATGTGTTGTTCTGTTTAATAATACAATTAATGTGCTAAAAATGAACCTAAATGTAGGATTATTTTTTTCAAGCAGGGGATTTGTTTACTTATTGCTAGATCACATTGTCTTTGAAAGGATTTACAGTGAATCAATTGAGATTAACTCATCATTACATCATAATCAAGACAAAATATTAAGGAGATTTTTGCATTTAGATGTTTTCTGACTTTATCAGTTAAACAAATACCTTGGGATTTAAAAAAATGTAGTTACATAAACTTTTGTCTTATGTGAAAATGAAACCATAAGTCTAAATTAAAGATAACAGAGATATGGTTGCATTTTAAAAGCCACATTTCTCACTAAGATTTCCTAAAAAATGACTCTGCATCTACTGACAAGGATTTCAAACAGTTGAAACATGCTGAAAACCTGTCCTAAACTTGAAAGATGGAATCAATTTCAATGATTTTACCCTTGAACAAACTTCAGTTTTTGCAGCATTCATAATTTCTTAAACAAATTCTATTCTGGAATAGAATAGCATACTCAGTTTAATGCTTCTATTCAGGCTCAAATTCAGTTATCATGCACACTGTAAGAAAATAATAATTTTATCTTTTTAACCATGATATTCTAAAAGAAGTAAACATGTTGATTTGTATTAGGTTAAAGACATTCTTTGCCCTGTTTGTGGTTATTGGACATGAGCTTATTTGAGGAAAGCTGGATTAAAAATAAATTAGGAATTAATTTCAAGAAATGTTCTGATGCTTTTAAGTTCTCTGACTGTGACTTAGTTTTCTGACTCTTTTATACTGCTCTTTGGCTGGTTTAAATCAGACCAAATTTTTGCCAAGATTCTCATTAGGGAAGATGCTTACAGACCCTGAGGTTACTAACGATGGCATTGTCAGGATTAGATATTTCCTAGAACTCTTTTGAACGTCTTTTTACAGAGGGAACATGAGAAAAGTCAAGTAGTTCTAGGCACTGTCATCTTGGAAATATCCTTATGAGGATATGTGGTGGATACACAGGCATATTTGTTATAGGATATTTGTCCCCCAGGGAGAGAAAGACATTCCCGAGAGTTTGCTGAAATTGCTCACACATTTTACTTTACAATTTTATTTTATTTATTGACTTCTGACAGCACCAGGTTTTAAGGCATTTAAAGTAATTTTAAAGTAGCATGAAAACATGTGGGGAAGCACGTTATTAGGGATAAGATGGAATATATAAAAGATATCCAAAGTTTAGTTTATTATCTTCATGCCAAACTGTGGTTAATTACCAATTTTGTGAAGGTGATTTGAATGGATCCTCTGTTTATTGTATTAGTACCATATATTTTAATGCGCTCTTATGCTACTTAAATACGAATTCCATAATCGTGCTCTATATCCATCATGACGGGGTGTCTTGGTGGGTCCTATGACATGTGAGGAAGAAAAATAGAAGCATCCTACTTCAAATAACCCAAGTATCAACTGAGGTCACACAGTACCTTAGCTTTACATAAAATTCACTTAAAACTTTTACCCCATATGCCATTGGAAAATAAAATACTGTGACCCAGAGTTCCTGTTTCCTTTACCTGCTGAACTCTCTAGCTCAGGCTTATCTCAACTCTGCTAGTGAACCCTTCAATCAGCTAGGCATTCACATGGGGATTCGTGGTAAGGGCATGCAAGTACAGTAAGTCCCTTACATACGAACAAGTTCCATTCCGCGAGCACATTCGTAAGTCCAATTTGTTCCTAAGTCCAACCAGGTTAGCCTAGGTACCCAACTAACATAATCAGCTATATGGTACTGTACTGTAATAGGTTTATAATACTCTTCACACCAATAATACATAAAAAACAAACACAAAAAATAAAGAAAACACTGTAAGTCTTAAAGTACAGTACCTTGAAAAGTACGGTAGTATAGTATAACAGCTGGCATACGGGGGCTGGCATCAAGTGAACAGGCAAGAAGAGTTACTGACTGGAGGAAAGAAAGGAGGTGGGAGATGGTAGAGCTGAAGGATCCTCAGCAATAGGAGACGGAGGGCAAGCTGCAATTTCACTCACGCCTGACGATGATGGAACACACGTTCACATCTTTGAAAGTTCGCAACTTGAAGGTTCGTATGTAGGGGACTTACTGTATTCTGGTTGTTACGAAAAGTTAAAATGTCCCATTATACATCCCTATTAAATGGGTTTTGGCCTGTGCCTCTGGGAATTTCTCACTGGCCTCATTTTGTTTTTTCTAACAGGGCCCAATCACTGCCATGTTCTTTGGCCTCTTCTTTTCCCAACAGTCTTTTCTTCTCAAAATGCTTACCTTCACCCTCAAATTTCTGTTTCCCTTCTATTGTAGAGCACTTTAGTTATCTCTTTGCTATTCTGGAGTCCATAACAGTGCAGCTCCACAAGTCCCACTCACATAACCTAAAAAGAAAATTTCCCTAGAAAACAAAAATTTCTTATCTATCTAAGGGGGAAACAATTTTCCTAAACCCAATACATATTTTCTATGACTAATTAGAAAAGGAGCTTATCTCTTAATCCTGTGTATATTATACAATCAAAATGAAATACGGTTCAAACAGGCTTTCCAACAACACCTAAGAATTAAGTTCAAAAAGCTTTCAAAGTTGCACAGCAAAGGACACCATAAACAGAATGAAAAGACAACCTATGGAATGGAAGAAAATATTTGCAAAGGATGCGACCTACAAGGGCTCAATCTCCAAAATATACAAACAGCTCATACAACTCAACAACAACAACAACCCAGTGGAAAAGTGGGCAGAAGACCTAAATAGACATTTCTCCAAAGAAGACACAGATGGCCAACAGGCACATGAAAAGACGTTCAACATCGCTAATTATTAGAGAAATGCAAATCAAAACTACAATGAGATACCACCTCACACTGGTCAGAATGGCCATCATTAAAAAGTCTACAAATAACAAATGCTGGAGAGAGTGTGGAGAAAAGGGAACCCTCCTACACTGTTGATGGGAATATAAGTTGGTGCAGCCACTAGGGAAAACAGTATGGAGGTTCCTCAGAAAGCTAAAACTTGAGTTGCCATATGATCTAGCAATCCCACTCTTGAGCATATATCCAGACAAAACTATAATTCAAAAAGATACATGCACCCCTATGTTCATAGCAGCACTATTCCCAATAGCCAAGACATGGAAACAACCTAAATGTCCATCAACAGATGAATAGATAAAGAAGATGTGGTACATAAATACAATGGAATACTACTCAGCCATAAAAAGAATGAAATAATGCCATTTGCAGCAACATGGATGGAACTAGAGATTATCATACTAAGTGAAGTAAGTCAGAAAGAGAAAGACAAATACAATATGATATCACTTATATGTGGAATCTAAAATATAACACAAATGAACTTCCCTATGAAACAGAAACAGACTCACAGACATGGAGAACAGACTTGTAGTTGCCAAGGGGGAGGAATGGAGTGGGAGTTTGGGGTTAGCAGAAGCAAACTATTATATATAGAATGGATAACAGCTTACTGTATTGCACAGGGAACTATATTCAATGCCCTGTGATAAACCATGATGGAAAAGAATATTTTAAAAGAATGTATATATATATATATATATATATATATATATATATATATATACACACACACACACACACACATATATATGTATAACTGAATCACTTTGCTGTACAGCAGAAATTAACACAACATTGTAAATCAAAAAAAAAAAAATAGAGAGAGAAAAGCTTTCAAAGCATGCTGATGAGGATAAGCTGATCTGATATAGCTTTCAACCTATTTCAGTGCCTGAATATAGAAGTATACTATGACTTATGAAACCTCTGCTTGCCACATCTAATTACTTCAGTTTCATCCTTAAGTATCAACCATAAAGTAAACTTAAATTCCTCAACTAATTATAACTTTATCATCATTTACTGTGGTAGAGTCAAACTGATCCATTAAATCCAAGTAGCAGATTCAATTGTGGACCCTCAAAATATTGAAAGGCAACATTCTCATGATTTCTAGGCTCTCGTCAACTACCTGCAGTTACTTTCAAACAAGCAGCAACACTATTTACTCTGTTCTTCTTAGACACAAAATTTTGGCATAAAATAGTTCAGGAAATCTTGATCCTTAACTTTATATGCCAGATTCCTTCAGCCAAAACTCATAAAAGGACCCTGAGGTTTGCCTGAAGAAAAAGAGTGTGAGTTGGAGGTGGCGGTGAGCAATTTTATTTGCTTCTCAGCTCAGAATCTCTGTAAAGTCAGGTTTGACAGGTATTTATATTAGCCAATTATCTCACTTTTGCCCACTTTTTCCATTTTTAATTTATATACTTGTCCCAAGTGTAAAACGTATGTTGTTTTTGGCTGCCAAAGTTCTTGTCCTATTCCTGTGCATTAATTTTTGTGCCTGCTCCACCTTTAGAGTCTAATGTTGAACTAACATCAACTACAAGGGAAACAAAGCCACCTCTGAACTTTAGCTGTCAGCGTAAGTTGAAAAGAGCAGTAATGGGAGCAAGATGTGGTGTGGGGATGCTGCTTTTGAGGATGGAGCCTTACCAGGGATGCCTGCTCCCTTCCCTTTGGAGAAGAAGCCTTACTCCTCAATTCTTTGCATCTTTCACTTGAGAAGGAAAAACCTTAATGATGCAGTGACACATTTGTTTTGTAACTCTGGATTTTTCCAAAGGTGGTCATGCCTTTTGTTCCCCCTATCCTGATCATTAATTGTGTCGACCTCACAAAGCAAAATACCACATTCAGAGCTTAATAAAATCAAGATCCCAGAGTCGGTAGGGGTGAAAGTCAAGTTATCCTTTGAAATCTTGGCACCTAGAAAAAAGAGCATGCCACAACCTTGCCACATATTGTATACTGTTTATTTTAGCAGTTGTCCAAGTCATGTCTACGTTTGGGAGAGAGGAAGCTATGTTTCCTTAAATCTCATATGAAACATTAAAAAACACATAAGTCTTCTTATTGCCCAAAACAACATCATGGAGGGAGTATGTTTTAATGATATGAAAATTAAGTTCCTTTTTCTTTTTTAAGTACTTGGCTTTGACCTGCCCCAAAGAGCTTAGTTTAAATACTATTTTGTGAATTGGCCTTATCTTTACATAAATGTATCTCTAGGTAGATCAACATGCTTTATATGGCCTTTATAAGTGAACTCATCCAGAACCTTCCATGAGAGGAATGTCTTGTCAGCGAGGAAGAAACTTGGAGAAGGGTTTATTAAACTTTCTCACTCTACGCTCAGGCTAGAATCCATGTCATGATGTCATTGAACTCATTTCATACAATGTCATTTTTCTTACATTTACTACGACTGTCAGAAACTTATTTTAGACTTTGATTTTTCCCTTTTTATGAAGCAACTTCCTACCATACTTGACTTTGTTACCATTTTAGAGTACTGAACACTTGAATTTTAATTGGTAGATATGGACTTTCTCTAAGAAAAGAAAAGTTTCATTGGGAAAATTGGACAACAAGAACTAGCAAATCAGGAAAAAGGTCTCATTAAATATTCATTTCACATCATAAAAACAACTGTTTCTTTATAGAAATGACAAGAGAATAATTTCTTCATGCTATTTCAGAAAGCCACTGTTTACAAAGAGGCATGAAATGGAGCTACCACCAGTTTTTACCATAGGAACTCTGTATAGCCAACATTTTCCTGACAAATCAGAGCCAAGATCCTTGAATTCTGCTATACAGATACTGGTCTACTGGTCCTCTAAATATCGAAAAAATATGTAATCGAGCTGGGGTCAGAAAATACAGTTCTTGGGGAATCTGGAAAGCACAACATTATGTTCAAATCAGTTTCAGATCCAAGCTACAGGATCTTTGATTAAATAAATATTAAATGAGAACTTACTATGTAAAATGCCTTTGCTGTTGGAAACAAAAATGAATATATTGTTCTCTGCACTAAAGATGGCAAAAATCTTGCAGGTCAATTAATCCATATACGTAATTATTTATAATAAAAATAACTATTTTTAAGTCCCCAGCATTTACCAAAAATATGCTACAGTCTTCTGAGAAAAAAAGATAATTTCAAGCAAGTGTGGGAAGGACAAATGTTAAAGAGCAAGGGATGAGTTGATTAAAAGTTGTCAGGATTTCAGTAGATGTATATGGTATGGGTAAGGAGGTGGGAATTTCATGGAATGACCAGAATTACAATATTTCAGGGAAACCTTTAAAAGCAGTGTCGTAGAATAAAAAATACTGTAGTACAGTTTGAAGTTTGGTATATTTATAGGCAAATAATGGCATAAAATGATTTATGTTGAGTTTACCAAAGAGCATTTTCTTTTTTTTTTCTTTCTTTTTTTTTTTTTTTGCGGTACGCGGGCCTCTCACCGTTGTGGCCTCTCCCGTTGCGGAGCACAGGCTCCGGACGTGCAGGCTCAGCGGCCATGGCTCACGGGCCCAGCCGCTCCGCGGCATGTGGGATCTTCCTGGACCGGGGCACGAACCCGTGTCCCCTGCATCGGCAGGCAGACTCTCAACCGCTGTGCCACCAGGGAAGCCCCCAAAGAGCATTTTCTATTCTACGATGATTGCTCTACTATCCTTTAAAATCCTTCAGGGTATCATAATTCTCTATGAGTTGAGTTTATCCAAATATTCATCTCATAGGCACTACCCAGCACCCACCCTTATGCTCTTATGATTTGAAACATATCGGGTAATGGTCTTTGAATCATTCAGATTGTTAACTCCTCGGTATTCTGCTGTGAAACAACGGCAGAATGGGCGAGATGCCGTTATTTTTGACTTGTGGCATATCCATGATATTTTTCTCCTAGCTTTCATGATTGAAGTTGCTGTTTGTGACTCGACTCAAGTTTTTGCTTGGCCTGCTCACCACTCAGGAAGAGACTAATCTGTGGTTCAATCATTTTCTTCCACATTTTGGCACTCCTGCCAACACATGCGTTGAGGCCCCCCATGACCATCAGGTTGTCAGACGGTAGAGCGGCTGTGATGAGTTTATCCAGATCTCTGTAGAATTTCCCACTCACTGGAATGTATGAAAGTCAGGATGTTGGCATTGACAGAAGAAATAAATGGTCATTTAGTAAGTCCACACACTGACCAGGCAAGCTGTGGACAAGTAACCACTTAACCACCCAGTATCTGAAAATCTTTTCCCCTAAAGTCTCACTTCTCCTCATGAAATGTCTGTAATCACTAAGGAGAAATATTCAAAGTATTTTGTTTCTAATACGATTCCTGAACAGGAGTTCCTCCTCATGTTTTCGCAATTAACAAAAAAGACCAACAGAGAGCCATATTTTCATGATCAGCCTCCCAGAGACTGAAACAACCCCACCCTAACTTCACTGCCATCTTGGAGTGCTTTACTATCAGCTCTAACGGAGAAAATCAACCCACTTACACTTCACAAATACACTTATAATTGAAAATCACAATTTACTGGGGGCCTGCAACAATTTAGCAACAAACCAGACTGAATACTTCTGCAGACCACATTGGGTTGAGAAGTGAGGCAGGTTTTTGCTCTCTGGGGAGAATCTTCAGTATCCTGGTCCATGTTATGTCCGTAAGATAGGTACAGAGTCTCAGGAGAATGAGTACTGTGTTCATTGAGGTGTTTATTTTATTTTCTGTCTCTTGGACTGAGACACAGTACAAAAAACATATGTTAGGGAAATGGAAGACATTTCATAGCTTACAATATTAGGATTAAAAATTATAATATTTATTATAAAAAAAGACTCCAATTACCATTTTACTGGGCAGATTCTTTGCAAGATGTATGCAAACGAGAAACGGAATTTCATCTTTAACTCATTATATTTCCATAACAAGCCACATGGCTTAACTTTAAAGCACAATTCCACCCTTTAGTGAAGTATTTGCCTTTATTTTTCGTTGTTTTTGTTTTTGAATTAGAACAGCAACCTCACTCTTCATAAGTAGATTTTATAGTACATAGAAGTAGATTTCAAATTTCATTTTTTTAAAATAGAAAATGTAATACTAACTGAGGCAAACAGGTAAATTTGGGGGCTAAAGTCAACTTTTTAAAGAAAATAAATAAGCTTTAGATATCAAACCCTCTTCTGAAGTGAATTTTCTTAATTTTCTCATTAAGAATATCTCAGATGCTTTTTATGGCATCATGTCTTAAAGGAGATGACTTGGGAAATTAAAAAAAAAAAAAACAGAAAACAAAGTTCTGACTTGCTGATGGCTGCTAATCTCAACATTTTATTACATAGTCCCTTCCTGTGAAGCAAACTTAGTAGGGAGGAAGAGAACAGAACTCCTGCTGAAGTTATAAATAAACAAAAGCTTTTTGTTTAAAGTAGAGGAGCTGGTTTTCCCCTGCTTTTATGAGCAGAGAAGGAGCTTTCGAGATCTTCATTGTTCTTAATGGAGCCAGGGGTTTTGAGGAATCCACCTGTGCACAAGACACTCTCAAACATCCTCTGGGGAAGTCTTTTTCTCACCCCTCTAATTTGTAGAACATTCATCAGCCTGCAGGATGCTGCATTCACTGAATTTTCCTTTTTTGCATAGAATACTGGCCAGGTTATGGAATTGGCAGTCCAGTGGTGGGCAAACATTTCCTGCAAAGGACTTGAGAGTAAATGTCTTGGCTTTGTGGTCTATACAATCTCTGTTGCAACACTACTCAGCTTTGCCATTGTAGCGTGAAAGCAGTCATAGACACCATGGAAATGAAGGAGCATGGCTGTGTTCCAATAAAACTTTATTTACAAAAACAGGTAGTGGGCCAGATTGGGGGGCAGAGTTTGGCAAGCCCTGGTTTAGTCCAAGAAAACATGTTTCTCCCATATCCTGAACGTCCTCAGCCCCCAAGCACACACATATACACTTAGACTCACACAGCTGTGAGCTGCCCGCGTCAACAGAGAAAATTCTTTCACTATCTAAAATTAGTTTCCACCCAAGTTTTACAAGCTGGTCAAGCTGCAGTGTCGAGATTCAGGCAGTTTTTGAACTATATGGTCCTTTCTGTGCACTGAGATAAGAAGAGGTAAAATAGGCTATGTGGTGTTGGTAGGGAAGAAAAAAGAAGTTTTTTCCCTGTGCCCAAGAGAATTGGCACCACTACTTGTTTGTCTCTTAAAATGTCAATATGATTTAGAAATGCATGTTTAATCAGGAAATTAAGTTATCTTAAAAAGGAATTGCTAATGGAATTCTGTCAGAATCCCCGCTGCCATTATTAAATGGGATAGAACTGCTCCCTTCAGCATTTTTCACACCCTCATTAGTCTCATCCACTAAATCTTACCCTAAAAGATAATTTATTTTTGCCTCATTGTGAAATGTTAAAGTGAGGTAATCAAGGTGAATCTTTTACCTTGGCATCTTACCTGATGTTCCCTTTTTGTGTTATTTCTTTCTGTGTAGAAAAGCTTCCAAGGATAATAGTTTTCAGTTCTTTGTCCCCTTTTGGCTTTATACATAAAAGATGTGATGTGTTTGTTTAATGGTCATCAACAAATCTGAAGAACATTCTGACTCTGGATCACACAAAAGAGGTAGCAAGGGCAGGCAGGCACACAGAAGAGGTGCACAGAAGAGAAACATGGGAGAGGCAGGAAGGCTTGGGAAGTTGTGCCAGGCACCACTCCCACCATTAAAAAGGATCAGACAGAGGGAGTCACCTTAGTCTTTGCTCCTATTTGCAACTCTTGCTGTGTTCTTCAGAATGCCACAGCAATTTCTCCACTAGAGGTATTTCATATGATCACCTACTAAACTCTTGTACAGTGAGCTCCCTACATATTAACAAGTTCCGTTGTGTGAGCGCCTTCGTTAAGTCTGATTTGTCTGTAAGTCCAACAAAGTTAGCCTAGGTACCCACCTAACACAGTCGGCTATGGAGTACTGTACTGTAATAGGTTTATACTACTTTTCACACAAATAATACATAAAAAATGAACAAACACAAAAAGTAAATATTTTTAATCTTACAGTATAGTACCTTGAAAAGTACAGAAGTACCAGCTACATCACTGCTGCTTTTACATTTGCTTCCAGATATCCTGGGCTTGAAATAAGATACTGTACTACTGTACTCTATACAGTACTCTACAGTAAAGTACACAGAAGCGCAACCACTTGTAGAGGATGCATGCACCTGACAATGTACGCCACACACGTAAACTAACTTATGTGATTGGACATGTAAACGTACGTTCGCATCTTCCAAAGTTCTCAACTTGAAGATGCCTCTGTAGGGGAATTACTGCACACTCTTTCTATGCTTTCTAGACTCTAACTGGAAAATAATTTTAGAGCCAAAAAAAACTTGATAGCTCATCTGACTCAGAGGTTGTCAAACTTGGTAGAGCATCAATACCATTCAATGTCTTTGTTAGGGTGAATGTTCTCAAACTCTGAAAAAACTCTGATTAAGAAATCCTGGGCAAGCCAAGGGAATCTTTTTTTTTTTCCGGTACGCGGGCCTCTCACTGCTGCGGCCCCTCCCGTTGCGGAGCACAGGCTCCGGACGCGCAGGCCCAGCGGCCATGGCTCACGGACCCAGCCGCTCCGCGGCATGTGGGATCCTCCCGGACCAGGGCACGAACCCGTGTCCCCTGCATCGGCAGGCGGACTCCCAACCACTGCGCCACCAGGGAAGCCCCCAAGGGAATCTTTATTTCAAACCTGGTCTCTATGTGAACCTGGTGCTTCCTCTAGCCATGGGCCAGGATTTGGAAATCATTTATTTAGTTTGCCTCGTTTGAGAGATGAGAAAGTACATTTTGAGAGGTTAGGTAAATCACCAAAGTTCACACAGCCAGTAAATGGCAGAGCTGGGCTCTGGACCAGTAAATATTGGCAGAACTGCAGCTACTTCATACAGCTGGACCCACAGCAGACTTCCCTTATCAGGAATAGAGCTCTTTTACCTGCACTTAGCAGCCTTCTCAGCACAGAATTCCAGGCAGCTTGTACTGGTGGAGTGAGCTGTCATGGAGGAGGAAACATATTTGTTATTCCCAGAAAGAACACCAGAGTTGCCAGGTACCCATTTTTGAAACAGATGGCCTGATATTTTACATTTCTATCAGGTAAAAGGAAAATCATGCAAATTCTGTTCTGATGTTTTTAAACTGTCTTGATTATAAATTTTGAGAATGGACCTCAATGTTTACAAACTATTGACGACTGGGTGGGGGAACGATAGGGCTATTCTAAAATGAACAGAAGACATTTGTTTACCGTTGCTCTTAGGGGTGAAAGGAGAAACTTAAGTGGGGTACAGAGTTTTTTGAAGGGATCATTTCTGAGAATATTCAAGTTTGTACACATATTAAAAACTTCTCATGGTCCTTCTCACCAGACTTGTGTGTAGGGATACAAATTCAAATCCTTTAGGCTGTATTGTGAAGCATCCTGTGTAGTAATGTAAACTGCTGTCCAAAAGCAAGAGGAGGGGTGTATTTTTAGAGACATACAATAATCAATTAGCGTACACAGGAGGTATTAAGAAAGTATCTGCAACCTGCATGAAATTACTTGCCAGAATAATATATTCCCAAGAGTCTAGGATAGGGTGTCCCAAATGAGTAGAGGGGCATTTTAAGTTTATGAAATGTATCTTGTAAAATATAACAGCTTTTAAAATAGACCAAATATTTAAATGGAAGCTATCTCATGGTTCACCCAAACCGCATAGCTGTTACTGGTGGCAATCTGCAATCGGTGGAAAATTATCCTTAAAACATCCCTTGTTTCCGTTGTTTAAAGCAACCTGAGTTTCTACATTTAAAAAAAAATGTAAATATGTATACCCTCAAATCCCCACAAACAAAAATTCCAGATGCCTTTTCACCATGAGTCTGCCCTGTACTGTATCTTCTCTAAAGACAGGCACTTTCATGTTCACTAGTTTCTTCAGCAACAGCCCAGTGCCTGGGATACATGGGGAGCTCAAACATTTGTTGAACGAGTAAATATTTGTTGATTAAGTAGATTCCCATTATTGACTTTTTTCAACTAATAGATTTATTGCTCTTTCTGCCAACAGCTCCTGCTTTTCCTTCCCAATTTTTCTCTCCCGTTTCCTAACAGCTTTGATACAGATAGTGACTTGTCCATCCATGCTGTGACCCATACTTGCAAAGGGATTAGAGTTGATGCAGGTGTTCCATTGGGCTCCCATCATAAAGCACATTTATCCTCTGGATAGAAACAATCCCTTCAGGTTGCTCTCTGTCTCTTGCACCTTTATTAGTCTAATACCACGGGGAAGGGTTCATGAGAGTGATAAAAGTAGTGTGCTTGGGAGCTGTGGTTATTTCTAAATATTGAGTTTGATTTGTCATTGACTGCCAAATCCTCCTTCTTGGCCCCAGCAGTGTCCTTGAAGAGTCTTCCTGTTCTTCTTAACAACTGTCTTCCTCTGTCTTATTTTTTTTTTTTTTTGCAGTACGCGGGCCTCTCACTGTTGTGGCCTCTCCCGTTGCGGAGCACAGGCTCTGGACGCGCAGGCTCAGCGGCCACGGCTCACGGGCCCAGCCGCTCCGCGGCATGTGAGATCTTCCCGGACCGGGGCACGAACCCGCGTCCCCTGCATTGGCAGGCGGACTCTCAACCACTGCGCCACCAGGGAAGCCCTGTCTTCCTCTGTCTTACAGCAACTGATTTGTATCTATGGGTCACTGATTTTGACCGACTGCCAAGTCCAGTATGGCTGAATTCATTTTGTCATTTGTTAGGGAGCCACAGTATACTTGACCATATATTTAGCGGGTTTTTTGGACTAAGGTCTAACATAAGGCACCAGAGCAACTAAATGAGTAGCTCATCTGATACTCAGGGGAAATGCACACTTCTACTCTAGGTCGAGAGCTGTACGGAAATGAGGATGCCGGGAGTCTGAAAGATGAAGGCACTTTGGCCCTGAAATAATGGGTGAATGAATGCTTCTGATAAAATTTAGGAAAACCAGAAAGTTCCTATTATAAATAGAATTCTTCTGAAGAGTAAGACTGATCTTGAAAACACAATTATATCAAGTATATCTTGTCCCAACGTTCTTTCTCTTTCCTTTCTCCCTTTCCTTCTGAAAAAATAATTATTTGTATCCATTTGCCTAAACATGAATACTCATTACAGTGTATACGTGCCTGTGGTTTCTTCAGTGATGAATGTACTGTGGAATTCATTGTTTTAATTTGTGTCCATTATTTGCTGTTAAAGGCAGCATGTTGTATCGCATGTGAAAACTGTCCAACCTCTACCTATGACATTTGTAGCAGGTCCAGAATTTGCATCTTGTCAATAGCTTGCCTAAATGTTTAGATTAAATAAAGGATTATGAAGTTAGAATATAGTTCAATCTATCTTAATTCCCTGGAATATATTAACCAGTCACTACTAAAAAGCTGATTCCATTAGCATTATCAGGGGTTATGTTGGAAGAGGAGTGGATCTTGGGTGTAGGGTGTAGGGCTGAAGACAGAAAGCAGAGATGGGGTAGGAGAAAAGGCACTTTCAGTCCTACACATGGACCCAGCCCAGGATGAAGTCCTGACATCAGTGCCTGTCTCCACATTGTTATCCCATGAGACATCACTGTAAATCCCCATCGCTTCATAAATTCTGAGAAAAGAGAACTGTAAAGTTTAAAGGGTTCCTTTCCTTGCTATAAGTCTTCATGAACAAAAAATAAAAATAAAATTCATCTATTTATTCGGTCATTTATCAAACATTTACAAGGATACTTTAAAGGGCTCCTTTCCTTGCTATAAGTCTTCATGGACAAAAAATAAAAATAAAATTCATCTATTTATTCGGTCATTTATCAAACATTTACAAAAGGTCCTCTATGTTCCAAAAACTCTTCTAGGCATTTGGGATACATCAGAACACAAAACAGACAAAAATACCTGCCTTTATGGGCCTTGCACATTTAAAAATAACAGGTGGCTACTGATGTTGCATTTTTGGTTCAACAAAATCCTGTTATTTCATGGTTCTGTGTTTATGCAATGAAGAGTAAATGTGGTTAAGGAAGCACAAATTTTTCAAAATTATTGTTAAATATATCTCTTCAATTACTCATGATAATGCCTAAAACCACATTCATATTGGGCAATCTTACTTTGAGTTATGGATCTGTTTTAATCTTTCAGGGCCCTCGAGTATGATGTAAATCTGAAGAATAGCACCTTCAGATCCCAACTAGAGAATCCTCATGAGTGCTGGGGAAGAAAACAAGCAAAGAACAACGTGACAACCTGGCAGGAGAGAGGAGGAAGGGCATCCAGGAGAAGAAAATAGGCAGTAACTGGGGAGCAGGAAAGGTTCCAGATGCCAGCTTGCAGGCTACTTAAATTTTGTGTAGAGTCAGACTGGATTTACAATATTCATTTCCAATTAGCATCTCAAAATCATTTGCAATGCCAGATTTCTGTTAAAAAGTAAGTCCTGGAGACATTTTTAGGAAATCTTGCCTTTTTCAACCTCCCGATGTTCCTTTATATCAGCAAGTTCTTATATATGATGTGCTTACATGGAAAAGTCAGTAATGAGCCATAAGAATATATGAGCCATCAAGAACAGCTGACAATAGTCCTGTTTATAAACTTTGAATTTATATATATATACGAACAAGCTAAGGAGGCATGTGAACATTGCAAATCTCACATGCAAATCTCTGTGTCCTAACTTCTTCATGCATGACTCAGTCACGGAATACATCCTACCAGTGACTAAGATTCTCATTTGAAAAACTCAACTCTGCAGCTTTGCCAGTTTAAAATTTCATTACTGTGAAGTTTATCTAAAAGAATCTTTTAAAAAGAGATTCTGATGTGATCAACAGAAATGCATTTTTCTTTCTCCTTCTGCCACCACCCATTTCTGGAACTGGATTGTTTTTACATGTTTAAATGTTATAAATGAGTTTACAGGTGTAGTCAAACAGGCCCAAAGGCATATAGCAAAAAGAAAAAGAAAACTAAATTAAAAACAGAGAGCAAACCTCTTTTGTCTTATAAATGGACCCCTGGCATTGAAGATTACCATGTCTCAGGTGGAGGTGGAGTGAATGGATGTCATTAACAATATATCTTTGGGGAGACTGAATTCAGAATGTGATTAAGCATCAGGATGTCTATCTTCCCCACATCATCTAGGGCTGTATGTTGCCTTCAGCAATGGACATGCCATTAATGTGTTACTGATTTGCAACTGTTTGGACTTGAATCTAACTCATTTCTTTTGTTCACTTCCACCCCATTATTTTTGGAGATCGAAAAGGAAACAACTAAGCTAGCGTCATTTAAAAGTTTTAGTGATTGCGTAGAAGTACAATGTAGTAATCTCCTGTTTCCTTTGATGGATTCCTCATTGGTATAAGGAGTTTCTCTGAAATCTTTTCTATCCCAGTCAACCCCCATAGATACACAACTCATGTCTCTGTGTTTTATAAGAAGGAAAAAAAAGTTATTTCAAGACACTGGATTTGTGAATGATGGTTTATTTTAGTATCTTGGATTTTCCTGAAAAGGACTGATTATACAGTATGGGTATAAAGGGCAGTCAGTTGCCTCCCAGTGTCAAAGTATCTGAGAAAATAAATTCTTGGAGAGAAATTGGCCTGGTGACCACTAAATCAAAAGGAATTGGGTGGGCACAAGGAATTTGTAACTCAGGCAAAGGAAAAGGCCAATTAATTATTTCTGTCTAGAATATTAATCACAATATCCTCTAGATTTAGAATCTCTTATAAAAAGTATTGCTTCAGATGCCTTTGGTTGCAAGTATCAGATACTCTAATTCAAAATCCTAAATCTTAAACAATAAGAACATAATATTTCAGATCACTGGAAGGCTTTAAGTAAGGAGGCTCAAGGTGAAATGTAATTAGCAGCTTCTAAGAATCAGAGAGAACTCAGGTTCTTTTCATCTCATCTTCTGCAGTTTGAAACTCTTCAAGTTGCCACTACTATTTGTGAATCATCATTGGAAAACACATATTATAGAACAAATTGAGGGCAGAAGGGAAGCAGATAGACCTGACTCTAGTACTTTCTAGCTGTCTCAACCTTAAGCAAGTTCCTTAATCAATTGTAGACTCAGCTTTTATCATCTATATATTGGTGATACCTTCACTGAGGGGTTGTTAAAATAATTAGAAAGAATAGGTTGGTTGTTTGGCCTGAGGCGACCTGACACCGGAGCCTACCTGGGCTCTTTGGTGGGGCTAATGGTGGACTCTGGGAGGGCTCACGCCAAGGACACTTCCCAGAATTTCTGCTGCCAGTGTCCTTGTCCTCACGGTGAGACACTGTCACCCCCTACCTCTGCAGCAGACCCTCCAACACTAGCAGCCGTGGGGCTGACAGGGTCTTGGTTTCTGGCCAGGTGTCAGGCCTGTGCCTCTGAGGTGGGAGAGCCGAGTTCAGGACATTGGTCCACCAGAGACCTCCCGGCTCCACAGAATATCAAATGGCAAAAGGTCTCCCAGAGATCTTCAGCTCCACTCAACAACCAGCAAGCTAGAGTGCAGGACACCCTATGCAAAACAACTAGCAAGACAGGAACACAATCCCACCAATTAGCAGAGAGGCTGCCTAAAATCATAATAAGGTCACAGACACCCCAAGACACACCACTGGACGTGGTCCTGCCCACCAGAACGACAAGATCCAGCCTCATCAACCAGAACACAGGCACTAGTCACCTCGACCAGGAAGCCTACACAACCCACTGAACCAACCTTAGCCACTGGGAGCAGACACCAAAAACAACGGGAACTACGAACCAGCAGCCTGCAAAAAGGAGACCCCAAACACAGTAAGATAAGCAAAATGAGAAGACAGAGAAACACACAGTACATGAAGGAGCAAGGCAAAAACCCATTAGACCAAAACAAATGAAGAGGAAATAGCCAGTGTACCTGAAAAAGAATTCAGAGTAATGAGAGTAAAGATGATCCAAAATACTGGAAACAGAATGGAGAATATACAAGAAATATTCAATAAGGACCTAGAAGAACTAAAGAGCAAAGAAACAATGATGAACAGCACAATAAATGAAATTTTAAAATTCTCTAGAAGGAATCAATAGCAGAATAACTGAGACAGAAGAACGGATAAACGACTGGGAAGATAAAATAATGGAAATAACTACTGCAGAGCAGAATAAAGAAAAAAGAATGAAAAGAATTGAGGATAGTCTCAGGGACTTCTGGGACAACGTTAAATGCACCAACATTCAAATTATAGGGGTCCCAGAAGAAGAAGAGAAAAAGAAACGGACTGAGAAAATATTTGAAGAGATTAGAGTTGAAAACTTCCCTAATATGGGAAAGGAAATAGTTAATCAAGTCCAGGAAGCACAGAGAGTCCCATACAGGATAAATCCAAGGAGAAACATGCCAAAACACATATGAATCAAACTATCAAAAATTGAATACAAACAGAAAATATTAAAAGCAGCAAGGGAAAAACAACAAATAACATACAAGGGAATCCCCATAAGGTTAACAGCTGATCTTTCAGCAGAAACTCTGCAAGCCAGAAGGGAGTGGCAGGACATATTTAATGTGATGAAAAGGAAAAACAGACAGCAAGGATCTCATTCAGATTTGACAGAGAAATTAAAACCTTTACAGACAAGCAAAAGCTAAGAGAATTCAGCACCACCAAACCAACTTTACAACAAATGCTAAAGGAACTTCTCAAGGCAGGAAACACAAAAGAAGGAAAAGACCTACAGTAACAAACCCAAAACAACTAAGCAAATGGTAATAGGAACATACATATCGATAATTACCTTAAATGTAAATGGATTAAATGCTCCAACCAAAAGACATAGACTGGCTGAATGGATACAAAACCAAGACCCATATATATACGGTCTACAAGACACCAACTTCAGACCTAGGGACACATACAGACTGAAAGTGACGGGATGGAAAAAGATATTCCATATAAATGGTAATCAAAAGAAACCTGGAGCAGTAATTCTCCTATAAGACAAAACAGACTTTAAAATAAAGACTATTACAAGAGACAAAAAAGGACACTACATAATGATCAAGGGATCAATCCAAGAAGAAAATATAACAATTGTATATATTTATGTACCCAACATAGGAGCACCTCAGTACATAAGGCAAATGCTAACAGCCATAAAAAGGGAAATCGACAGTAACACAATCATAGTAGGGGACTTTAACACCCCACTTTCACCACTGGACAGATCATCCAAAATGAAAATAAATAAGGAAACACAAGCTTTAAATGATACATTAAACAAGATGGACTTAATTGATATTTATAGAACATTCCACCCAAAAACAACAGAATACACTTTCTTCTCAAGTGCTCATGGAATATTCTCCAGGATAGATCATATCTTGGGTCACAAATCAGGCCTGATAATTTAAGAAAATTGAAATCGTATCAAGTATTTTTTCTGACCACCACGCTATGAGATTAGATATGAATTAAAGGAAAAAATCTATAAAAAATACAAACACATGGAGGCTAAACAATACACTACTTAATAACGCAGAGATCACTGAAGAAATGAAACAGGAAATCAAAAAATACCTAGAAACAAATGACAATGAAAACACGATGACCCAAAACCTGTGGGATGCAGCAAAAGTGGTTCTAAGAGGGAAGTTTAGAGGGCTTCCCTGGTGGCGTAGTGGTTGCGAGTCTGCCTGCCAATGCAGCGGACACAGGTTCGTGCCCCGGTCCGGGAAGACCCCACATGCCGCAGAGTGGCTGGGCCCGTGAGCCATGGCCGCTGAGCCTGCGTGTCCGGAGCCTGTGCTCCGCAACGGGAGAGGCCACAACAGTGAGAGGCTCGTGTACTGCAAAAAAAAAAAGAGAAAAAAAGAGAAGAGGAAAGTTTATAGCAATACAATCCTACCTCAAGAAAAAAGAAACATCTCAAATAAACAGCATAACCTTACAACTAAAGCAATTAGAGAAGGAAGAACAAAAAAAACCCCGAAGTGAACAGAAGGAAAGAAATCATAAAGATCAGATCAGAAAAAAAATGAAAAAGAAATGAAGGAAACATTAGCAAAGATCAATAAAACTGAAAAATGGTTCTTTGAGAAGATAAACAAAATTGATAAACCATTAGCCAGACTCATCAAGAAGAAAAGGGAGAAGACTCAAATCAACAGAATTAGAAATGAAAAAGAAGTAACAACTGACACTGCAGAGATACAAAGGATCATGAGAGATTACTATAAGCAACTATATGCCAATAAAATGGACAACCTGGAAGAAATGGACATATCCTTAGAAAAGCACAACCTTCCAAGACTGAACCAGGAAGAAATAGAAAATATAAACAGACCAATCACAAGCACTGAAATTGAGACTGTGATTAGAAATCTTCCAACAGACACAATGCCAGGACCAGATGGCTTCACAGGTGAATTCTATCAAACACTTAGAGAAGAGCTAACACCTATCCTTCTCAAACTCTTCCAAAAGATAGCAGAAGGAGGAACATTCCCAAACTCACTCTACGAGGTCACCATCACCCTGATACCAAAACCAGACAAGGATGTCACAAAGAAAGAAAACTACAGGCCAGTATCACTGATGAACATAGATGCAAAAATCCTCAACAAAATACTAGCAAACTGACTCCAACAGCACATTAAAAGGATCATACACCATGATCAAGTGGTGTTTTCCCAGGAATGCAAGGATTCTTCAATATACACAAATCAATCAATGTGATACACCGTATTCACAAACTGAAGGATAAAAAGCATATGATCATTTCAATAGCTGCAGAAAAAGCTTTCGAAAAAACTCAACACCGATTTATGATTAAAAAAACCCTCCAGAAAGTAGGCATAGAGGGAACTTACCTCAACATAATAAAGGCCATATACGACAAACCCACAGCCAACATTGTTCTCAACAGTGAAAAACTGAAACCATTTTCACTAAGATCAGGAACAAGACAAGGTTGCCCACTCTCACCACTATTATTCAACATACTTTTGGAAGTTTTAGCCACAGCAATCAGAGAAGAAAAAGAAATAAAGGAATCCAAATCGGAAAAGAAGAAGTAAAACTGTCACTGCAGATGACATGATACTATAAATAGAGAATCCTAAAGGTGCTACCAGAAAACTACTAGAGCTAATCAATGTATCTGGTAATGTAGCAGGATACAAAATTAATGCACAGAAATCTCTTACATTCCTGTACACTAATGATGAAAAATCTGAAGGAGAAATTAAGGAAACACTCCCATTTACCACTGCAACAAAAAGAATAAAATACCTAGGAATAATCCTACCTAGGGAGACAGAAGACCTGTATGCAGAAAACTATAAGACACTGATGAAAGAAATTAAAGATGATACAAACAGATGGAGAGATATACCATGTTCTTGGATTGGAAGAATCAATATTGTGAAAATGACTCTACTACCCAAAGCAATCTACTGATTCAATGCAATCCCTATCAAACTACCAGTGGCATGTTTCACAGAACTAGAACAAAAAATTTCACAATTTGGATGGAAACACAAAAGACCCCGAATAGCAAAGCAATCTTGAGAAAGAAAAACAGAACTGGAGGAATCAGGCTCCCTGACTTCAGACTATACTACAAAGCTACAGTAATCAAGACAGTATGGTACTGGCACAAAAACAGAAATATAGATCAATGGAACAGGATAGAAAGCCAGAGATAAACCCATGCACATATGGTGACCTTATCTTTGATAAAGGAGGCAAGAACATACAATGGAAAAACGACAGCCTCTTCAATAAGTGGTGCTGGGAAAACTGGACAGCTACATGTTAAAGAATGAAATTAGAACACTCCCTAACACCATACACAAAAATAAACTCAAAATGGATTAAAGACCTAAATGTAAGGCCAGACACTATCAAACTCTTAGAGGAAAACATAGGCAGAACACAATATGACATAAATCACAGCAAGATCCTTTTTGACCCACCTCCTAGAGAAACGGAAAGAAAAACAAAAATAAACAAATGGGACCTAAGGAAACTTCAAAGCTTTTGCACAGCAAAGGAAACCATAAACAAGACGAAAAGACAGCCCTCAGAATGGGAGAAAATATTTGCAAATGAAGCAACTGACAAAGGAGTAATCTCCAAAATTTATAAGCAGCTCATGCAGCTCAATATCAAAAAAACAAACAACCCAATCCAAACACGGCCAGAAGACCTAAATAGACATTTCTCCAAAGAAGATATACAGATTGCCAACAAACACATGAAAGAATGCTCAGCATCAGCAATCATTTGAAAAATGCAAATCAAAACTACAATGAGGTATCTCCTCACACCAGTCAGAATGGCCATCATCAAAAAATCTACAAACAATAAATGCTGGAGAGAGTGTGGAGAAAAGGGAACCCTCTTGCACTGTTGGTGGGAATGTAAATTGATACAGCCACTATGGAGAACAGTATGGAGGTTCCTTAAAAAACTACAAATATAGCTACCATAGGACCCAACAATCCCACTACTGGACATATACCCTGAGAAAACCATAATTCAAAAAGAGTCATGTACCACAATGTTCATTGTAGCTCTATTTACAATAGCCAGGACATGGAAGCAACCTAAGTGTCCATTGACAGATGAATGGATAAAGAAGATATGGCACATATATACAATGGAATATTACTCAGCCATAAAAAGAAAGAAAATTGAGTTATTTGTAGTGAGACGGATGGACTTAGAGTCTGTCATACAGAGTGCAGTAAGTCAGAAAGAGAAAAACAAATACTGTATGTTAACACATATATACGGAATTTTAAAAAAATTGGCTATGAAGAACCTAGGGTCAGGACAGGAATAAGGATGCAGACATAGAGAATGGACTTGAGGCCATGGGGAGGGGGAAGGGTAAGCTGGGTCGAAATGAGAGAGTGGCATGGACATATATACACTACCAAATGTAAAACAGATAGCTAGTGGGAAGCAGCCGCATAGCATAGGGAGATCAGCTTGGTGCTTTGCGACCACCTAGAGGGGTGGGATAGGGAGGGTGGGAGGGAGACGCAAGAGGGAGGAGAAATGGGGATAAATGTATATGTATTGTTGATTCACTTTGTTATAAAGCAGAAACTAACACAACATTGTAAAGCAATTATACTGCAAGAAAGATGTTAAAAAAAAAAGAAAGAATAGGTGTACAATGCCTGAGTTATAATAAATATTCATGAAATAGTAGATGTTATTTTTGCTTTTATTTCAAGAAATAGCTTGTTGTTTAGAGAAACTAGATGGTGAGCTAATCTGCTCCCATTGGGCCACATGTTAAGAAATCATCTCTCAAAGTGGGTCATGTTTGTAGATTGTTAATCTTACCCATATTATATTTATTTTTCTATTTTAGTTAGACCCTCTATCAGCCAGAATTCAGTCAGGAAAGCAAAGTCTCTGTAGAGACCTGGAAGGGAGGTATTGGAGAACCAGAGAAATGATCATTAACCACTCAAGCACCGTTTGTTGCTTGCAGGGAAAGCCAAGATGCCATGCAGATCTGGCAACTGATGTGGGACCAGCACAAAGAGGAAGATGAGGTCAACAGAAACTGCAGCTTCTGGGGAAGTAGCTCCTGTTAAGTAACTATGGCCTTAGTAGGTTGAAGATGTGCTGGTTCCTGGGTCTGCCCATCGCCAGGCTTGAGGGTCATAACCTTCTGAGAGTAATGGCTTTTGGCTCTGCTTCCACCTCCCAAATTTCATACCAGCTCTCCCTTTAGCCAACTCTCCCTTAAAACAATATAAAGAAGGGGATTCTGGTACAAACTTATAATAACCAGCTCCAATTGCAGGAGTGGGAGTGGGCCAGATGTTCTCCTCCCTTCATATTTTTTACTCATTTATACTGTTTCCTTTTGTCCCCAGCACGGTTTGAAAAATAGTGTCTAGATCATTGCTGAAGGAGTCTACTTTTTGAGAATGTAACTCACTGTGCCTTAGTTTTAAAAAATAATTTAAATATAAACTAGGCTTATATATACATAATTAAGAGCAAACTAGACTATCTCTGTACTACCCTGACATTTTAGCAGCTGAGTACCACTGATGGTGTTGGGAGAACCCAGTACTGTGCATCAGGGGATTTGGGCCCTTGTCCTATTTGTACCATATGCTTACCAGGCGAGCTGGTGAACCTTGGTTCTCTCCACATCCATAGTTGATGAGTGAAGAGATCATATATAAAAATGTATCAGTTTTCTACCTGAGAATAATAATATTCTTTGCAGCCTATGATGGAGACGTTTTAGAACCACTAAAACCTCCTAGGGGTGCAGGATTTATTAGATACAGTTATTTTTCAAATAAAGTATTCCAAAAGTATATTTATGCATTCAGGGGTAAAAAAGAGTACATGAAAATATACAAAATTCTAAAAGTATCTCTCTCCATTTGGGGGTTAGAAAAAGTATATAAAATATACAAAATTTAACATTTTATCTATAGTATAAATATGAATATGAATTTAAAGCTTTACTCTTTAAGGTATATAGCCCACCCGCAGGGGGCCACTGACCGGAAGTTTTCATTGCTCCTTCTACCTGCAGGAGGACTTGGAAATGCTCTTTCTCTTGAGGAGATTATATCTCTCTTCCTGACAAATCCCTGTTCCATTGCCGCATGCCACATATAGCTGCCACCACCCCAGGCTTCCTGTGGTGCATTCCTGTCCACATCCTTGGGTACAGAATACGTCCTGGTCAACCCTGCTTTCTTCTTCCTCTCAGGGACACAAGGAGAAAACATTTTCTGAGCTTTATGTGCTTGAGTCAAGAAAGGTCAGTTTTTCAGCATATCCTGAGAGGTAAGATGGAGTGCCAGAGATATATTCAGACAAAACAGGGAAGGGATCTGGGATTTGAAAACACACACAACTTCTGTTTCAGGTCATTTCGAAAGATTTTTGGATTATGAGAGTTGATAGTGGACAGATGTGTCTCTACAGTTCTGAGCTTCAAAAAAAAAACAACCTTGAAACATCTGATGAGAGATTAGGAAATCTACATCTATCATTATACAAATGAATTTGAGGGAGAATGTTTTTTTCTCATGGGTAAGAGACTGGATGAATGGGAAAGCACTTATTAAAAGCTTTGGAATAAAGGTGCTGCACACAACACACATACTTCATCAGGCATTATAATGCAATACTGCAACTTTCTTTAAAATATAACTCTGCAATCGCCCATTCAGGACCACACTAGCTTAACGAAGACAATGAGTGATGCTTTTCCCCTGGTGCATCTTTAGGAGCATATACATAGGTTCAACTGAAAGATTAGTTTTGATTTTTTGGCTGGGTTTCCTCTCCATGGTCACTCAAATAAAATGACAGAAAATGCTTCTATACTTTGGTGCTTTACCCAAATCCAGAGAGGTGTATTGCGAGATACTGCACATAAGCAATCATTTCAGCACTAAATTTATAAAACCTGGGCACACAGAACCTGGATGGAAAGCATCAGTTTCTCATCCCAAATTTGCCACTGTTTCAGCCACAAGAGCCTGAATTTTACTTCTCCGCTTTTGTTCTCCCATCATTATATCTCTTATTCTATCTACTTTGCAAACCCTCTCATGTGAAGCCCTCATAAAGTGATGAATATGACAGTGCTCTAAAATCTGAGAAAAGCTAACCAAATACAAGACTCTATACACTATTATTTTTATTGGCTGTCTCTTACTGAGCAGTTTAGGGAACCAGCAGTCTTTCAAGAGATTAAGATCTCAACTTTGCATCTCAATGAAAAACAGCACTTCTAGGATTGCAAGGCCCTTCTTATAACATCTCTCCTGGGGGGTGGGGGGAATACCTTCTGGTTAATCATCAACATCACCACTCCCTCCACTGAGAGCGATATCTGATGATGAATTACTCTAGAAGTGATCTAGCCTCACCCCTTGCTAGGCTGGGGAAACCTAAGCTGGTCATAGCATTTGTCTTCAGATGCAAGGAAAACAAAAATCAAGGTCCACAGGAACATTAACTTTGCCAATATATATTTGGACGCTTTATATTTACTCTTTCCCTATGCAAAGTTGCTCATCATGTTTTATAACCCTCACCTTTCCCTTTCATTCTCTCTTATGTAGTAATGAATAACTATCATTTCCTCATCTGTACATTCATTTCACACATGTTTGGGACCAGTTCGGTGGTAAGGACTGAATTCGGTCTTGGTCCACATGATGAACACGATTTCTGTCTTCACAAGTATTACAGTCTAGAGTTAAGTAGAGGCAAGTATAAGTGTATTACAGGAAGAGGCAGAAGTACCCCAGCATATGTGCATACTTGAACCCAGGAGAGAGAATATTTGAGAAAAATTAATGCCCTACAACTAATTTCTGTTCCCCCCACTCCTAGGCTGGGAGCACCTAATCTAGTTTTAGGGGATTGACTTAGGCTTCTAAATTGAATCCTGAAAGGAAGAGTAGGATTTGGTGACTCCATCCTAATCTCCCTTGAATTATTGTATCTATGATCTCCCTTGAATTATTGTATCTATGATCTCATCTTCTCTTTTTGACTGTATCCACTGTCTTTACTTGGCCATAAACAACTGGCATTCTAAGCCACCACTGTAATTGTAACTTTAAAAGATACTTTTTCAGTATCCACCAGATGTAAGCCTGAATTGAAATGGTTTAGTTGCATCTGGATTATTAGAGGCAAGAATTGATAATGTTGACAACAGAACTACTTAATAAAGCTCTACAATAAATTATTATAATATCACTTTGTTGCTTCTTCCTATTCTCAATAAAGCATTTCTGAATAACCCTTCTTAGGAGCCTCTAAGCCAGCACATTCCAACTGTACCCCACTATTGACTCTCAAGAGGTCCTTTGGAATGTCAGTTTGAACAACAACATTAGTTTGAACTTCATTAAGAATACTTTAACTGTCTTAAGACATGTAATAAAAATGATACACATATTTTAACATACTGATATCAACTGCCACACTGATTTGTACAGATAAACTTATCTTTATGTATACCTGAGAGGAATGTCAACCGCTACCCTGCAAAACTCTTTAAAAGCTGTTGCCATTGCAACTACTTATATATGTGAATTAGGACTTGCTCAATTCTGTAGAAAGAAGACAAAATATATCGATAAATCGAATGCTGAAACTTATTGACTGTCCTCTGTGACACTCATTTTCAGAATTTTTATTTATCAAAATGACCTTTTATTTTGAATGACTCTGTGATACATAATTGCTATCAACTTAAACCTACAAATAGAAAAACATGTTTTCATACACTGGTATTCTGCCATAGATTTTTGCTTTGGAGAAAGATCCCTTTGCTCGGTAGGTTTGAAAACTGTTGACTAAGCTCTTGTCCTGTTTCATTTCTCATGCACAGTAATGACATCTTAGCAGGGTTTGAAGCTTCAACTTATAAATACAATTCAAATAAGAGTAAGCTGCTGTTGTTGAATCACGTGGATTGATTTTACCTTCCAATGCTTCTCATAGGAGTAGCAGTATTGTTGCTTTTAAGGGTGACATTGATGTCTGATGTTTGGCCCTTTGCCTTTACTTAAAAATTATCTGTATATATTTTTAGAAATGTAAGAGTTTGTTATATCACATAATTACTCAAGGCAGTTGGTTTTTCCACATACAAGGTTTGCATTTTCCTTTCTTCTTTCTACCTTGTCACCTCCATGCTTTTAGTTTCTTTAACGTCTTTATTGGAATATAACTGCTTTACAATGTTGTGTTACTTTCTGCTGTATAACAAAGTGAATCAGCTGTATGTATACATGTATCCCCATATCCCCTCCCTCTTGCATCTGCCTCCCACTCTCCCTGTCCCACCTCTCTAGGTGGTCACAAAGCACCGAGCTGATCTCCCTGTGCTATGCAGCTGCTTCCCACTAGCTGTCTATTTTACATTTGGTAGTGTATATATGTCCATGCCACTCTCTCACTTCGTCCCAGCTTACCCTTCCCCCTCCCCGTGTCCTCAAGTCCATTCTCTACATCTGCGTCTTTATTCCTGTCCTGCCCCTAGGTTCTTTAGAACCTTTTTTTTTTTTTAGATTCCATATATATGCGTTAGCATACGGTATTTGTTTTTCCCTTTCTGACTTACTTCACTCTGTATGACAGTCTCTAGATGCATCCACATCTCTACAAATGACCCAATTTCATTCCTTTTTATGGCTGAGTAATATTCCATTGTATATATGTGCCACATCTTCTTTATCCATTCATCTGTCAATGGACACTTAGTCACCTCCATGCTCTTTTATTGTCATGGTTTAGTACTGCTTGGTATCCAGGTCTGTTGCTACAACATGAATTGACTCTTTCAGATATTAGTTTGACTCACTCCCATCAAAACTAAACATATCCTGTGCACAACTTTTTCATGGCTGATACTAATTTGGCTCTTTGATCATAGATAAGTACTTTCTTTTTTCATTAAAAAAAATTTGTTTTAGCCTAAAGGTTAAGGTTCATGTGTTAATCTTGACTTTCATCGTCTGTGACTTCAAAGTTAAAGTCAACGACTGCCAACATAACTGATCAGGAGTAGGACACGCTGACAGTGTAGGCAGCCATGTGGATAGTCCTTGGGTAGTTAGTGCCAAATTATCAAAATATATTTTAAAAATACTACTTGTTTCTTAATTCCCATACAGGTACAAGTCTAAAAAATTATGCTGTATCTCATTACTATTAACTGGGATCACTCCAATTTTGTCTAATAAGCAGAGACAGATTTTTGGTAATGATGAATGTCAATATTTATTGACAGAGATAACTATTATCACAAAGGAATCAGGGGTCAAACTTTATCTGAAAAGATGTTCTCCTGACACTCATCGATCATGAAGTTGCACTGGAACATTTTGTGAATTGTCTAATTATTGGACCATTTTAATTGTATGTATCCATACATTTTTCATTCTGTCCCTAAATGCTGTAATTTAAGAAGTTATTTCTAAAACTGCTATTTAAGCATGGCTGGGAATTGATGGTATATAAAACGTACTTTTCCCATCAGTAAACCACAGAACAAGATTTTTTTTCTCTGTTGTCATACTGTCTTATCAGAAGAAAATATTTTTCGTTCAGTTCAGCTGTAGGCAATAAACATGCAGATACCTATATCTACAATCTGATTGTTAACCCTGCTTCAGATCATATTGCCATAGACTTTGGAGGAGCGCTTCTTATTTTGTTAATGAAATTTTTCCAATCATCTGAGACAGGAATCTTTCTATTTGATCCAAGTGGGAATTAATTAAAGACTCAAACTCCCTTTCTTCTGAAATTAGTGGAATTCAACTGGACTTCTAAGAGAGAAGTTCTGCAATAAACAGGATCCCAGGAAAACGCAACATCTAAACAAGAACATTTAATTACGTTTGAGTGCTATTTCTTGAACCTAATTGATAAAGGATGTATATTTCTGTTGAACCCTAATAACATTCCAGCAACTAACTTTCCAAAGAACACACGCACTTTAGGAAACATTGGCAAAGTGTTCCTCTATACACCTAGGCAATGGTCACTCAAGGAGTTGTCCAAGGCCCAAAGACGGGGGCAGAAAAAGCTAAAAGTTTTTCTACTGTAAGATAGTTGAATTATCCATTTATAATGGAGTAAAAACTGGTGTAAATAAAACCGTATTTAAGTACAAACTGAACATTCTTGGTATTTAAATAATCATAAACAAAATACTTTTGGTTTTCTATTTTGGGGCAGCCATGTTGAAATAGCTACATCTATAACAAATTTAATGCAAACTCATTCTGACGATACTGCAGTGGTTTGAAAATTTTAATCGCCTTCTTTTAAGAATACTATACTCCTAAAGATTAGCATAAAACAGGAGAGATGCTAGATTATTGTCTCCTATTGATCTATACTGTATTTTTTTCTGGGCAGCATGAATATATTTAAATAATTGAAAAATTCAGGATTTACTTTAATTCACTTGGCACCAAAAATGTTTCTCAGTTTGTTGGAATGTGAAAGAACACAGTAATACCAGTAGGCATTCTGTAATACTGTCAAATGCCCATGAATTGAAAAGAAAGCTGACTCTATGAGCTAGTTAAATAAAACGGACTAGTGTATACTTGGCAATTCTGAGTTGAGAAGATTTTGATGAATTATGAGGCTGCATACATATGTAAAACATGACAAAGTATTTAAGAATCAAAAGAAAGTCTGCTTTCCTCCAATATGTTGTGTTTTACTCTAGCAATTCATACTTATAAATAAATACAAATATCTCACATGTTCCTAGCACATAGTAAGTACTTAATAAATATTAAATATTACCTTTATCCTCATTATTATCAGATACTTGTTGTACTTTTTGTAATAAAAGATGGAACCTGAATGACCGTGAAAGAAAAATTGAATTGCTAACTTTTTCACCTAAATGTTAAACTGATGGCACCTCGGCAGCTCTCCTGTGGATGCCACTTAACACAAATTAAATTAAATGTATTGGGTACTGGACCTGTGCTTTAGGGAAGTAGGTACCATTAGTCTCCTCTGAGTTCTCTAAATCTTTCAGCCATGTTGCCTGGCGCTGACTTGTTGATGCGTAAAATTTGTTCTCTATGTGTGAAAAAGTTGCTCAGAATCCATGGGAATGTTCCACACTGATTACCCATGACATGCATCCTCTGCTCACAGATTCATTCCATCATTTCACATGTGACGGCTTCATGTCAATGAACCTTAGTTTACTTTCAATAAAGTAAGCTAGCAATCAATATTGACACAAAACAGTCTCACCATGTAATGGCTACTGGTTACGAAAATCAATCAAAGGAACAGGGCCTTAGAAGGTACTCCCTGAGCGACAAGATGTTCTGACAGAGGATCTTTCAGTGCTTAACAATCCATCTCTGCCTCATTCAGGAAGTCGATCTCCCTGCGGAAGGTGTTACTGAAATATCAAGTGAAAAACCATGCAAAGGAAAGATGACTCCTCCCAATAGTAAGAAGTTCAGAAACACAGGACCAGCCAGCTGTGGTGAAGTGACCTAAATGTGTGCTCTACCACTCTGTCTTATATAAGTGTTCCCCTCTGAAACCATTTTATAAATAAGAATAGAATTTCTATAGATTCTTCTAGAATATCTGAACCTAACTTTTTTGAAACAAGTCCCATGAAAGGAAATGGAAAAACAGCATTCCAATATTAACATATGAGCCCTAAGAGGACCATTCAAATATAAGAAATATTGTGTGGGAGAGTTAAATATCCTTATTTTTTTATTAAAAACTGCTTGAATTCAGAAATGGATACTAAAAGAAACAAGGTAGATTTAAAAATAAAAAGAGGCATTAGTCTTTATATTAAAAAAAAAAAGCAAAAATCCCAAATCAGGATCATTTTACTAGGTCCAGTATTTTGTCATTTGCACTATTCTTTGTAACATAACAAAGTTTAAAATAAGTTATTTTCTGGGCTTGTAATAAATTCTTCTGCAGTATGTTTAATATTTACTATAGACTACCCAGGAAAAAAAAATCTCACCAAGAGCTCAAGTCAGGATAAAAATGAGCTGCTTAAAGAAATTACCCCTGGGGAAGTGTAACAGGCAACTTAGTTTATAAGTGATGGGAAGACATGAGGTTTGGATGATATTTTTTCACTGAGTGAAATTACTTTTTTACATATATTCTTGAAAATCTCCATGCAGCTTCTAGGAGAAATATTCCCCTTCTACTAAAGTAAGACCATACAGCAATGGCACACTCTTTTTGTTTTTTTTTTTTAATTCAATACTGGCTCCCAAATTTCTTTGCTAGTGATACACAGAATACAAAAGGAATAATTTGACAAGTTACAATCAGTTCAGTTTTTGAGATACATTGTTTGAGTATGAGTCTGAAACTCCAAGAAGAGTCCTAGATATAGAATTAAGTTGATTTTTTTCATATAAAATGATCTAGCACAATATATTGATTAATCAATATAATGCCAATTTATAATAACACCAAGTTCTCATTATATGTGGGTCATTTCTTGAGCACTCTGAACTGTTACAATGACATACGGTACTTGCCCACTCCCATGCCAACATTACACTAGTTTTATTTTTAAATTCTTGTTATTGCATAAATAATTCTCCACACCTTATCACTACAACATCTTCTTCTTCCTCTTCAAAACTGTCTTGGTTGTTTTGGTTCTTTTCTTTTTTTATACAGCAGGTTCTTCTTAGTCATCCATTTTATACACATCAGTGTATACGTGTCAATCCCAATCTCCCAATTCATCCCACCCCCTGCCGCTTTCCCCCCTTGGTGTCCATACGTTTGTTCTCTACATCTGTGTCTCCATTTCTGCCCTGCAAACCGGTTCATCTGTACCATTTTTCTAGGTTCCACATACATATTAATATACGATTAATATGTACACACGTATTAATATGTGTGTACACACACGTATTAATATACGATATTTGTTTTTCTCTTTCTGACTTACTTCACTCTGTATGACAGTCTCTAGATCTATCCACATCTCAACAAATGACCCAATTTCATTACTTTTTATGGCTGAGTAACATTCCATTGTATATATGTACCACATCTTCTTTACCCATTCGTCTGTCAATGGGCATTTAGGTTGCTTCCATGACCTGGCTATTGTAAATAGAGCTGAAATGAACATTGGGATGCATGTGTCTTTTTGAATTATGGTTTTGTCTGGGTATATGCCCAGTAGTGGGATTGCTGCATCATATGGTAATTCTATTTGTAGTTTTTTAAGGAACCTCCATACTGTTCTCCATAGTGGCTGTATCAATCTACATTCCCACCAACAGTGCAAGAGGGTTCCCTTTTCTCCACACCATCTGCAGCATTTGTTGTTTGTAGATTTTCTGATGATGCCCATTCTAACTGGTGTGAGGTGATACCTCATTGTAGTTTTGATTTTCATTTCTCTAATAATTAGTGATGTTGAGCAGCTTTTCATGTGCTTCTTGGCCATCTGTATGTCTTCTTTGGAGAAATGTCTATTTAGGTCTTCTGCCCATTTTTGGATTGGGTTGTTTGTTTTTTTAATATTGAGCTGCATGAGCTGTTTATATATTTTGGAGTTAATCCTTTGTCCACTGATTCCTTTGCAAATATTTTCTCCCATTCGGAGGGTTGTCTTTTCATCTTGTTTATGGTTTCCTTTGCTATGCAAAAGCTTTTAAGTTTCATTAGGTCCCATTTGTATATTTTTGTTTTTATTTCCATTACTCTAGGAGGTGGATCAAAAAAAGATCTTGCTGTGATTTATGTCCAAGACTGTTCTTCCTGCTCTTCCTCAAAGAGTTTTATAGTGTCCGGTCTTACATTTAGGTCTCTAATCCATTTTGAGTTTATTTTTGTGTATGGTGTTAGGGAGTGTTCAAATTTCATTCTTTTACATGTAGCTGTCCAGTTTTCCCAGCACCACTTATTGAAGAGACTGTCTTTTCTTCATTGTATATCCTTGCCTCCTTTGTCATAGATTAGTTGACCATAGGTGCGTGGGTTTATCTCTGGGCTTTCTATCTTGTTCCATTGATCTATGTTTCTGTTTTTGTGCCAGTACCATATTGTCTTGATTATTGTAGCTTTGTAGTATAGTCTGAAGTCAGGGAGTCTGATTCCTCCAGCTCCATTTTTTTCCCTCAAGACTGCTTTGGCTATTCTGGGTCTTTTGTGTCTCCATACAAATTTTAAGATTTTTTGTTCTAGTTCTGTGAAAAATGCCATTGGTAATTTGATAGGGCTTGCATTGAACCTGTTGATTGCTTTGGGTAGTATAGTCATTTTCACAATATTGATTCTTCCAATCCAAGAACATGGTATATCTTTCCACCTGTTTGTATCATCTTTAATTTCCTTCATCAGTGTCTTATAGTTTTCTGCACACAGGTCTTTTGTCTCCCTAAGTAGGTTTATTCTGAGGTATTTTATTCTTTTTGTTGCAATGGTAAATGGGAGTGTTTCCTTAATTTCTCTTTCAGATTTTTCATCATTAGTGTATAGAATGGCACACTCTTTTATTAAACTAGGTTTTGCACATTCTTTCCTACGTTGCCCCCACTCCATCACTGTATCACAAAAATTCCTCAGTTAGAAGTCTCGTCGTTGGACCTAGAGATTATCATACTAAGTGACGTAAACCAGACAAAGACAAATATCATATGATATCGCTTATATGTGGAATCAAAAGTAAAAAAAGACATAAATGAATTTATTTCCAAAACAGAGACTCACAGATGCAGAAAACAGACTAATGGTTACCAAAGGGGAAAGGGGGGGTGGGGGGAGGAATAAATTAGGAGGCTGGGATTAACATATACATACTACTATTGACGTATATATATAATAGATAACCAACCAGGACCTACAGTATAGCACAGGGAACTATACTCTCAATATTATGTGATAATCTATAAGGGGAAATACTCTGAAAAAGAATATATATGTATACACATATATATGGATAACTAAATCACTGTGTGGTACACCTGAAACTTATACAATATTGTAAATCAACTATTCTTCAATAAAAAAAATTTTTTTAAGTCTTGTCTCTACCACATGTAAGGTTTATCAAACAAGGAGATAACCATGAATTTAAACATAGTTAACGTGCTAAGAGGCTAGAAGAATACAGGGTGAGATTTTCTAACGTTCTCAATAAAGCTATAGGTTAAATAAAAATCAGGATATATCACACTGAATCAAGTGGTCCTTTTGAAAAACACAACTGTAGCACCAGTGCCCCCCACCTAAATTTGACCTTATCTATTAATCCTCCTAATCTCTTTTTCTCATTTCTTCTTTAAGAGCAACTGTTAGAGCTGGTTTTCTCTTCACTTTGGACTTGAGCTGAAACAGGAAGCTGAGGGGTGCAGGAGGAGTCTGTCTCTGCTGTTTACTCCCCTTTTTTAATGAAGCCTTCAAAACCATCTTTCCTCTTCTGTGCTCTGGTTAAATACGTACTCAGGGCCAAAGCACCTGCTGACTGATTTCTCTAATTCAAATGATAAGATTCGAAACAGTTCTGCATGCTTCCTGCTTGCCCTTCAAGTCCTGCTGCAGGTTATTTGCTCTGACTCTGTTTTCTCAGCATGCTTAATAGGACACGCACAGATGCTATCAACGGTCTTATTTAATCCTTTGCTGGTGCTGTGCAATTCCAAAAAAAAAAAAATGAATTGTACACCACTTGAAACCAAATTAAATTTGCCCTTCAGTTTGTAAAGGTCCTGAAGATTCTAAGATGGAAAATTGGAGCAAAATTGAGTGCCCCTACTTTTGTGTCATATATTACAAACTACTGGAAGGTAAGTTAAGGCTCTCTTTATCCTGGTCTTCACAGAGCTGGTGGGAGAAAATTCTATTTCTGATTCAGGATCCATTTTCTCCTTTCCTTCCCGCCGCCCCCCCGCCGACCTCTCCAAGCACTTCTGGAGAAGAGAGATGAATAGGAAATGCTGGTAGTCTGATCACTTTTGTGTGGACGCAAGGTCATCTTCTGAGTATGAGCTGCTGTTGCTCATTCCTCAGAGATGTGGCCAGTGAATTATTGAAAGGCTCTTTCTTCTTGCTAGGGAGATAGCTTCCTTGCACCATCTTCCCTGACAAAAACAGACACTTCTGGCTGATTCCAAGTGCAGAAAAAAAAAGTACCCATGAACACCTGTATATCCTTGCCCTAGACGTATGAACTAACATTTTACCAATGTGTACTCTCTCTCCATCTCTTTCTTTCTCTCTTTCTCTCTCTCTCTGCCTTTCTCATATACAAAATAAATATATTTACACACACACTCTTTTTTCTGAATTATTCAGACAAGTTATAACCATTATGAATTTCATCCAAGAACACTTCGGCATGTATCACCTAAGAATGAGGACGTTCTTCTATAAAACCACATACTCTCACACTGAAAAAATTTTAAGTAGACACAATAATATTATTTAATATGCATATTCCACATTGAAATTTCCCCAACTGTCCCAATTGTTTTCTGATTCAGGATCTACCCAAGGATTAGGGACTGAATTTGATTGTCATGTCTTCTTCATCTCCTATGTATCATGCCATTGAAAATTTTGGCAAGTTGGCAGGTAAAACGAACATCTTACAATCTGTCCAGTCACTTCCCTAAGATTAGGTTAAATATTTCTCCATGGATACTACATACATAATGTTGTGAATTTCCCAATATATCATTTTAGGAAGCACGTGTTGCCAGTGGACCCATAATTGATGATGCTAACTTTGGTTACTTGGTTGAGGCCATGTCTACCAGATCTTTCCATTGTGAAAGACCCTTTCTTTCTCTCTTTCTAATCAGTAGGTAATCTGTGGGGTGATACTAAGAGATCACATTAAGTGTTGTTTCCTAGTTACAACCTGTTTTTTGCCATGCCTATGTATTTTACCGTTCACTGGTTATCTTTGCCTCAGTTAATTACTAAATTAAGATGGTTATTTTCCAAGTTGGCCATTCCTCCTACATTCATAAGCTGGTATTCTTCTGTAAAAATACTTCTTCCCTCTCCTTTTTCTTGAGTAACACTATGGATGCAGAACTCTTTCTTTATTCAATAATTACAACACTGAATATATATGACTACATAAAAAGATGATTTTTATACATTAAAATGATCAATTCTGAAACCCACACCTGGATTCTTTTTTATTCTTTTAAAATCTGTGGTCACAACCAGTACAGAAGTCCTGAAATATTTATTCCATACTTGTATAGTGGCAAGGTTTTCAAAAGAGACACAAAGAGAAATAAAGTCTTTGTTTCTTGGAACTCGATACACTAATCAGATGGCCAGTTGGTTATGGGAATTTTCACTTATGGAGAAAACAGAACTAAGCATTGAATTTGGCAATTTGGACCATGACAGTTCTCTGCATTTACAGGAAAACAAAAGTCTTCCATATTAAGAAGCTGAGTTCTCTGGAAAGATAAAAATAAGAAACTGATTAACTGAAATGAAGACAGAAAAATATCCAAAGAACCAGCCAACAAACTAATAAAAGAAACCCAGAAGCAATCAAATACATAATTTGACTTGTATAGGCTTATAAGAGTGCTGATGGTGAGCAGGGCATTTTTAATAAGAAAACCAGATGTGACATGCATGTGATCCAAGTCCTCCCTTTCTTTCCTGGCCTGCTGCAGTTGCCTAGTTCAAAACCCAACTACCATATCAGGATGGCAGTCTTCCTCCTTACAATTTTAGGTAACTCTTGGAGAAGAGAAAATGCAAAAGGGGTAGCTTTTCTTAATTACAGAATTTAGATATTTTTCGCAGCAAAGTTCAACTACTTTTAGAGTCCAAATAATTTTCGAAAAAGTTTCTCTCTTAAAAAGATTACAAAAGTTCAAAAGGAACATCTTCAGTTATTATTTTTTGCCTCAACTTTCATTTACCAGAAATTGTTCTATCATTTTCTCCCTGTGAAATAGTATCAATAATATGAACCATAAGTATACAAACTTGTTTTTAAAAGTAATAGAAAGAAAGAAAGGAAGGAAGGAAGGAAGAAAGAAAAAGAAAGAGAGAGAGAGAAAGGAAAGAAAGAAGGAAGAAAAGAAAAGATGGAAGAAAAGAAGAAAAAAAGCAGAAAAAACCCTTTCTATCTCAAGGTACCTATAAAATCAAGTTAAAATGACAAAATCCAATGGCTTACTGGGTGGATCACAGTCACTGCAGTGGAATGCAATGTGGATGTATTTCAGAGATAGAAACCTAGTTCCCTGGGGTATGTGACTGCTTCCACACTTTGGAAATGGTATAAACAGTTCATGAAATTTACAGAGAGGGAAGGAGACAAAGTAAGCAAGAGATCTTAAATATGTAAAGGGCAGGCAGAGATGGAAGACAGCTAGAACAGTGAATGAGTAAAGTCTGGAGAACAAACTGAGATAAGAAGTTATGAAAGAAAAAATAGGTAAAGTGATTTAAAATCACTAAGAATTAAAAAGAAGAACAACTCAAGGCAACAATAACAAAAGAGATAATTTATTGGACCCATACCATAAGTCAAAACTTCACATAGTTATCTCATTTAATCCTCCCAACAGTTCTGCAAAATAGGTGTTATGATTCCCATTTTACAAACTGGGGAATGGAGATTCATAGAGATTCTCTTATTGGCCCAATTTTCTAGCTGAGAAAGGTGGGACTCATGGAAAAATACTTCCCTCACTGAGATCATTCCCCTGGTGAATGATGGAGTCGGGGTGTCTTATTCCACCACATCCCCTTGTCCAAGTTCAGCTGCATCAACAAAGTAGACATTATGGGTATGTGGCTGATTAGTGGGGTTCAATGTAGAGATAAGGCTAAGGAGGGAAATGGAATTTCACAGCGTCCACAGCCATGCCACACTGAGGAGCTGGGCTAGTAGCATTGCTACTCGCGTGCTTAGCTGGCTTACTGAGAGAAAACAGGCAACTATGTCCAGCAATGAGGCCACAAAACACAATCTAAAAATTGCTTAATATAGGATTATCACCTTATAAGTAGGTAAAATGATGCCATGTGATACAGTTAAAATGTAATTAATACAAGTTGTGTGTGATCAGGTTCCCTTTGGAAAGATGCTGTGACACTGCCCATGATGATTACCAGTTCCTTTGCTGGGCTATAACTGCAATGTCCTTGTTAAAACAAATAGCAATGAATGTTTTGCATTCATTGTTTGCAGTGAATTAGGGTTTAGAATTGTTCTTTGCATTGGTCCCATTCCAGGAAGCAACTGACTCGTTTCATAATGAAACCATCCTAAAAGGATAAATCAGGGTGACCCACTTGGAGGCTTTCTGAAACAATGGCTACATCTGCATTTCTAAAAAGAAAAACAACTCGGAACATCCCAAATCAGAACCATGCCCAGAAACAAAAATACCCGCCTGGGAAAAGAGGGTGAGTCCTGGAAGACATTTTAGCAGCCTGTCACGTCAAGTTGATAATAATTGGTTTTAACTGGCACTCCCACCAAAGCCGTATCACTCATTACCCTGTCAGAATAAATCTACCTGCTGTGTCACAGGTTTGATTAAGAAGCCTTTACCTTTTTGTAGTGGCATCTTACTCTGAATTTGTGTACACTCCTTCATACAAAATGGATGCTTTTAGATTACAGATTGCTGGGACTGGCATTCTTATTGTGAACAGTAGTCTTAAGGATCTTAGGCGGGTATCGGAATTGGTCTTTTATTTTTACCCTACAGAGATGTCTTCGAATTAATCCCAGGGGGTTTAGTATCATCACCCACAGGAGAGATCAGTTACCTTGAAAGGCGAGCGCAGCAATGACTGCTTTGGTCATGCACTGTTACTGTTACCCCAGATTTCCAAAAATTTAATTATTTTTTCCCCTTTGGCTTTTTAAGATTTCAGAAAGTATCATAGCAAGGCTTCAGTATGCTTTGCTCCACATGGCAATGAAAGTGTTTACTGAGTTCGAGTTGTTTGTGCCCATAAAATGCAGTAGAGATCTGAACTCTGCCTCATTTCCAGAGCATGGCTACCAACTGGCCACTGCAGGAGCCCATGCGGTTGGAAACAAACACTGAAGTTACTTGGACTTGAAAGCTCCTGGAAAGTATTTTAACTACTCCCGAGGGTGGGCAGTTTGGCAGATAAAGCCACTGGTTAAGAGGCTCTCTGATGAAACTCTGCCTGCACTAAGAGGTGGGAAGAGAACTCACACTAAGTAGGGGCACACGCTCTGCCAGGCACCATCTAGAACAGTTATCAAAGACAGCTGCCTCCTCCCGACACATGCCAGGGGCCACGTGCTTTACAATCATTTAAGGTATTTCTACTACTATTTCTACAATGATTCCCATTTTCCAGTAAGGGAACCGAGGCTGAGAGGATTAGGTAAGTTATCTAAAATGACAAACCTAGTAAGTTGGAAAAGGTATCAGATTTGGTTCTGTCTGAATGCAAATGTTCTGGGTCATATGCCAAGCTGCCACCTGACTGAGTCTTTTTTATGACGCTTCTGAACTTAAAAGGGAGTTGAGGGGTAAAGGTGAAGCTAATACAGAGAAGAGCCTTTGAAACAAAAGGCTCTGAACATGGAGCTGTCCCAAGAGGGCCCTGTGTCACAAAAACCAACTTGGACATTTCCGGTAGATAACAAGTAATCACTGGCGTGCTTGGAGCCAGCCTGATCAGATGCGGAATGGGGACTGGATCTGAGCATGAACGAACTGGGGGTTTTGTGACCAGTTGGTCAAGCAGAAGGAGAGCCCCAGTTAAAAAGTGCTGGTGGGGGCAGCAGGTAGGGCAGAGCTGAGAAATGTTTGCTGTGAAATTGGATGGCAGTGCAGCACCTAAACTATGAACCCTGCCTTAACCTGCGAAGGTACTAGACGAAGGTTCACATTAAAAAGAGAACCAGAAAAAAATCTGAAGTCTTTTAGTTTGAGATTTCCACAAAGATGCTGGTTCTTATATTTTGGATGGGAGTACCTCATTTTTTCAACAGATATCATAGGCCTGAAAGTTACTTTTCAAATTAGTGGGAACATTTTTAGAATAAATGCTATCTCCAAGCAGTCAACAAGAAGAGCATATTAATCTAATAAAGAATGACTGACCTCTGGGTCCACCTTGAAATAAATGAAAACAATTTGGACAACCAAAGCTTTCATTCAAACAAAGTCGTGCTGCCCTTAGGATTCGTCATTCTTTAGACATCCCGAAAACTTTCTCTCTCTCATTTTACAAGCACCATGATTGAGCACCGTCGTAGAGAATTTTTCTATACTGATGTGTTGACTTATATTGTGAAAGTTCCATATGAAAAGGCTTTAGCATCACTCATCATAATAAGTGTAGGGTTTATTAATGTAGAAAGACAGCCTTTTGGTTAAAACTGTAACATGTACCAATCATTTCAAGTTGTGAAGTAATAGCCTAAAAAACTCAATAAACTTCAGACAAGCACACAAGTAGTTATTTCCCTAAGTAGAACATTCATTATTTTAAATTCAGAAATACTTATTGAGCACTTGTGATATGTCAAACCTGCCTAAGGAACAGGTAAGAGCAATAGGTTAGAGAGGATGGGGCAATAGTACTTCCTGTTTGTTCTTTCCCTGCCAGGTAGAAACGAGGCAGTGGCTGCTCTCCCCTGCCCTCCAATAGCCGTAGCTCTCTCTGAGTTCAGGAAACTCTGCTTCCTTTCCTTGTTCCTACATCCTAAAGAGTAGTAAAGACTGTTGCTAGTAGCTGGACACATCGTTATCCTTGCTGGTTTCCTTAAAGCTGCCTACACCTCTGAAAATCATACCTTCATGAAACTCCCTTTAATTCAACCACTTGAGTGAGCTATCCCTCTCCCTGACTCACACTGCTGTCCTGACTCACATGTCAGCCTTCTCTCCTACAAATCCAGCTCATTGTTCCCAAGGCCTAGTAGTACTCTACTTCTTATCGTCCTTTGAATGCACCATGATGTCCATTACTCTGTGTACCCATGTGTGCTCTTTCCTCACCCTGGATTGCTCCTGACTTCTGCTTCTACCAGTCCAACTCTTATTCATCCTACAAGAGTTACTCAAATACCATGTTCTCTACGAAACCTTTCAGAATCCCCCAACGTCAAATAATCTGTTATCCTTTCACAGGGTGTTGTTTATTTCTATTACAATGTTCCCCAAACTTTAGTCGTTCAAATGTCACTTTTACAATTTTTATCATATTCTTCTACACCGTGTACACGTTAGTCTGCATAAACTGTTTCATGCTGCAGTAACAAAAATGCAAGATCTCAGTGGCTTAACAAAAGTACACTTTCTTTTGACTCATTCAAAGTCCTCTACGAATCCTGACTTCTGTCCAGGGAAGAACAGAAGGCAGAGGGGAGAGAATGCTGGGGGGGGGGGGGGGTCTCGCCCTGACAATTAGATGTGTCACCTGGAACATGCCACACTCCACTTTTGTCCACAACCCACCGATGATGACTAGTTACAGGACCCTGCCTTACTGTAAGAGGCAGGGAAGTAAAGTCCTCCCAGGTGGCAGGAAGGATACCAGACTGGATATGGATGAACACTAGGAATCATTGCTACTTATCTACACTAGACTTTGCAAACTTTTTTTTTTTAATTGATTTTCTTTCTTCCTTCCTTCCTTCTTTCCTAATACTTACATTTAAACAGGAAACTACGCATCCATTAATGAAAAGCTTCTGTTATATAGTACATGAATTCTATTTCTTTTTAACCACTGTGAAACAAAATCACAACAGTTTCACATGTATGGATTAATTTGATTCTCCTAACAACTCAAAAGTGGTAGGTGCTCGTCAGTACCCCCATCATGCAAATGAAGCATGAGAGGTCCAGTATTTTTCAAGGTCACATTAGTATTTAGTAAGCAAGGCAGAACATGAACACTGACAGCCTGATTCCAGCAAATTCAATTTTCACTCAATCTCCATCACTTGTCTGAGCAACAGTAGGGCTGTTGCTCTCTTTGGATTCCCAGCACTGACCACATTGCCTGGTATGTTCTACAAGCTGAATTCATTTTTGCTTCCTTGCTGAATGATCAAGAATTTCAATGCCAATATAGCGGTACAGGAATGACACTAGCTATTTTTTTACGAGGCAGGGGAGGCAATGTTTTTTACTGTTCAAAAAATTTTAACTGAAAATACCAGATTAGTTAAATCCCACAATTGTTCTCCCTTTATGGCACTATATGATCTAAAGAGCTTGTTGAGATCTATCAACAGACGCCTTGGAAACGAGTTCGAGATGCGTGTAGCCTGACACTACTCCCCACATCCTCAGAACGCCAGGTCACAAGGCCCCCAGGCCCAGTAGGTGACTTAGCCCTGTGACATTCACTGCTGCTGCCGACAATTTCATTCTGTGACTGTGAACCTTAGCTGATTCTTAAGAAGGTTAACTAGATTCTGTCGAACATGACAAGTGCCATAAGACCATGCTACTATCTGTTTGCTTTGTCTAGGCAACACCAAATGGCCAATGTAATGATCTTTCTGGTTTGTACAAACGAAGAATAAACATAAGCAAATATTTAATCATTTAGCTTTTTATTAATCTGATGAGGGCGATAATTACATTATTTGACACCATTTGGGGTTTTCTCCTCTTGAGTTACCATAAAGGAAAATAGCATTAAAATGATTTTGGGGGGAGAAGAGGCCATGGTGGGGAATAAGAAGGCATTTAATATTATGCTACGAGCATTGACTGTTACCTCATTTAATCTCAACTACTCTGAGAAATAGATTGCATTGTCTCCATTTTAACAAAGAGGAATTGAGCCTCAGAAAGGTTAAGGAACTTGTTCAAGGTCACATGGCTAAAAAGATCAGCGCTCAGTTTTATATTCTCCTCCTATCTCGTTTCTGAAAAAAGTATGCTACTGTTTTGGTTTTAACTGCTAGCAACAAGGAGGAACTAAAAAAGTAAAAATGAGATTAAGTTACAAAGTTTCAAATTTCAAAAGTTCTTGCCAAAAGTGTCTTCACTAGCAGTGAACCACAAATACTGTCTTGATTTCTTCCTAATTTTGCCACTACATCTTCTTTTTGAGAATCATGGAAGATCCTTCTATTCACTTTTAACAGGAGGCCAAAGCCGTCTTTGTTTCCCCTTGAAGTCTTTACTTTTTTTTCCCTTCGCTTAGGAATTTTAGAGGAAGGCAGAGGACATGTGGAAATAATAATAATAAAAATAATGGCTAACATTTATTAAGTGCTTGCTATGTGCCACAGAATTGGTCACTTAAGCCTCTACTTAGACCAAGTAAGATTCATCGACATTTCAAATAAAAGTAATCTTTCTTTTTTTTTAAACATAAAAGGATATTATGAAGCACTTCACCTAAAACAATTAGGATAAAGCAGAAAAATGAGATTGGAAAGCAGCCAGGAACAGTGTCCATCGCTTGGACTGGTAGTCACAAGAAAGAGTATTATGAGATGTCTACTGCAGAAGTGGGAGGCATGGATGACCTAGCCTGGACTAACAGGATAAGGTGAGAAGTAAGGCAGGAATGGGGCATAAAGGGGGACTGTGGTTTTGAGAAGAAAGGGATAAGACAGAGATTTAATGGGAAGGAAATCCCAAGACCTTAAATGCATATGAAAAGGAATTCTCTCTACTGAGTGATGGTTAAGAGTTTCATGCTAGCCATGAGACTACTAGCAACCGAGTGATACAAAATAAACCTTTCTTTTATCTTAAATAGTGGGATTTGATTCTTCATATGGTTTTACGACTTCTGATAAGAAAGATTATGTTTTCATGTAATCATGTCATAAAGAATTGAAAATGTACAGGCTTTAACAAATGCTCAAAAACTGAAAACTAGAGTTCTAATAGATGTTTTGCAAGTAATATACTGCAACCCTATATCAGAGGGCTGGAGACAGCACATGAAAATAGCAAGGTTTGTGGACGTGAAGCTCGGGAAGCTTGTCTTCAGAGACACTAGCCAGTGACTGGTAACTAAGCACGTTCTTTAGCAGACTCAATATGAGTTTCAATAAATTTAAGAATTGAGAGCCTCAAGTTACAAAAGTATGTTCGGTAAAATTAAGTCCTTCGAGAACTAAGCCGAGTTGTGACTCACATAGTACTAAAGGATTTTTTTTTGCAGGAGGGCAGTACTGGTGGAGTGGGAGATGGCTGTTCATTTAAAGTATTTGATAAAGCTAATCTTTATGGCTACATTGAAGGCTCTTAGAATGTACATAATTAAAGTTATGTTTAGAATCATTAAAACTATTTGCAAACTATATACAATAACTGATATTCTATTTCTCAGGTTAAAAAAAAGGCTAAAATGAAAAACTTATTTAATTAAAACAAAACCAGAAATGAAACACTAAACCTCAGATAATTTCCAAATCAAAAATATTATCATAATCCGCTATGCCACAAAAGTCCAAAACTGTTTTAAAGGAACACAATTTAGTCATGGAAAGAGAGCCACATCAAATTCCTAGAAAGAGGAGGAGGGCCTCTGCTCCAGACACTGAATTCCATGTTTGGAGAATGTTGGAAGAGTGATCATTTCTTAGTGGTAAATGATATGAAGGCATCAGGTATTATAAAACAGGTCTTTATGATGGATGGCATTAAAATCTTGTTCTTTCATAATTTATTTTTGGCCCCTGTATGGGAAACTCCATTCTCCTGAGTTTCAGGACCTATTCAAGAAATCAGAATTCCATCATGTGGTTGATTAGAAGGAAGCCGATATGTGGAACTTATAACAGTGCTGGAAGAGTTTACAAACATGGTCCGATGAGGCAATTCCAAGATTAGCACAAGGAGAAAGAAGCAGCTGTGACAGGATGAGAGGATTACAGGGAGGAAACGGTATAACCGAAGCCAGAAGTCAGGCTGCCTGGTCCATGCTGGGACCTCAGAGGACAAATAACAATAGCTAGAGATGCTGCCTAAAGAAGAGAAAGGGTGACAATATCCCCTTTTCTCCCATCCTCCAACCCTCCTGTCTCCCATCAGTGATTTCTCTTGACAAAACCCAACCTAGAGCCAGTTGGCAATGGAGCCCGGGAAATAGTTTTCTGAGGTCAGATCCTGTGATGGAGGAAAAGACAAAGGAAGGGCAAACGGACAATGACAGACATATTCTCCTCTCCAAAAATGTGTTTTTGTTGCTGCTTATATTCTGACCCTTCCCCAAATGTTTTCTAAACCAAAGTTTTGGTGACAGAGGCTTCGTGTTAAGACAACTCAATATTGATATGCAGATAAAGTGAGAGAATTCTTCTGGAAAATGGTGCCAGAACTCAAATAGGAACCATCAACTACCCTCATAAATGTCTTTCAACACTAAATGTGGAGAAAATCAAATAGTGCTCTGGTGGACAAGTCTTGGTGAGGATTAGGGCTGAATGGAGAAGATGAATAGTATTTACGTTCTTCAGAATGTCTTCAGGCTTATCCCTTCCGCTGTTTCTTGGGAGTTGGAGTGGATGTGTGAAAATGAGACTCTTCTAAAATGTTAAAAAAACACCATTTCTTAAAAAGAATGAGCACTCACAATATGTCAGCCATGTAAGGTAAGTCTGTAAACCTCAGCTCACTTAATATTCAGGATAAATGTGATGAAAAAGCACTCATAGCCCACTTTACAGATGGCAAAACTGAGTCTTAGAGCTGTTAAGTGTCTTTGCCCAAGGTCTTACATCTGGTAAATGCTAAAGCCAGAGTACAAATCCAGGTCTTAAAGACTCTACAAAGTACATGCTCAACATTTAGCTTTAGTGCTAATGTATATGCAGAATATCAGTAAATTATTACTAGACAGAAGTAAATTTTTAAAAGTATATGTAACCTGTGTGAGCAGAGATTTCATGCTTCTTTTTCATGCTTTACGACAGCCTCGGGTTCCTCATATTTTCATGAAGACTTTGCCTTTTTGAGTCACAGAGGTAAGACTTTGTTGGAGGATCCTCAAATTTTATACTTAAGATTATATATAAAAATCATCTATTTCCCTTAGCAACTAGACCTATGTTGATAAGAGCCAACAGTCTTCTCCCTTGGATACATATTACCCATTTGAAAGCCTAGATGTGTAAATCAGTGGTAATATTTGAGTATATGTAGTTAAGTTGAATCCACAGCTTCACTGAAAACAAATTTCCTTTTTACTTAATACTTAATGAAGGCTAGTTTAGTATAGGTTCCATGGATATAGTAAAAGTAACTACTTGGCTAAAAACAATTTGGCTAAGGATGAGAAAAAAAATGAAGCATTATTTTCTTCATACATTGCATTTGAGGAAACCATGTCCTCCTGTACTTTAGGGAAATTAGTCTAAATATTATAAATTCTAAAGGTAAAACTGATATTTCCCAATGGTAGTCTTTCTTAAAGTAGTTCCTTTATTTTTGGTGATGGTCTCCAGTTGAATATATTACAAAATATTCCAGTGCTCCAAATGATATCCATACTAAGATATATAAAGGCAAATTCCTGTCTCTGTTAAAATTTCCTTTAGCAGTCAAGTATTTGAAATGTCTGAAAAACTGATTCTTCTCTGGCTATTCAGTTTTTATTACCATCTTTCCTCCATTCTTTAACACGGTTTCAATTATACTTGTAACATTCTCCACTGTGACATATAATAGAAAAGCAATTGGCCTTTCATTTTGTCCTTCCCGCCTTTCTTACCATAGTTTTATGATCACATAATAATTTTAGCTATTATTAACTTGTGTTTTGAATGTATAAACTGATATTTTGCTTACTCCTTCCCTAGGGTTTGTTCATCTATATTAAACATCTAAATACTTTTAAAACAAGCCTAATAAATCCTTAAAGAAATCAAATTGGAACCAATACAGACAAATCACTTGGAAAATTATGTAGGTGTGGTTCATGTCTAACCTACAGTCATTATGTTAAATCATGATGTCTGGGGCAGCTGGTTGAATTTATATATTAAACATAAATTTTCTAAGTGACACTTTTTCTAATACACTATGATTTTACTTTTCTGAACTTCAAGTCTTATTTCATTAGAATGACTCAAATAACTACACTAGAAACTCACAAAAATTTTAATCAAATTTAAGGTTTATGGAACATGTCACCTAAAAGATGTAAAAGCTCTATTGTTCTCATTTCTTTTTTGTTCCTGCTATTTAAAATCAAAAGGCTTATACTTGATAGAAATGGAGAGTAAAGGACCGAATGTGAACATGTTAGAAATCCAAATATGAACAAAAATTTACTTTGTATTCTACTCAAGCGACTAGATCATTTCTTTATTAAACTATTGAGAGAGACTGATTTATTTCAGGATGTGAACAATCTTTCTGTGAATACAGACTAAAATAATTTATATATTTTCTCTTTGAATTAATATTAATTCAGAGGTTAGATTACCTGTATTATTTTCCATGTAATACTTCTGCAAGTGATTGAAACTCAATATGAAAAGGCAATATTGAAGTTGGGAAGCAGTATAATGTAGACAGAGTGGGAGCTGTGGGAAGCATGAAAATATGTGTAACTGGATGGTCATTACTGCTGTTGTTGTTATTTTACTTATTATTATCATTATGCTTTTTACTTTTCCAACCGCCTTCTAAGGATGACGCTTTTCAGTGGAGGGCCCTTATTAAGCTAAAGCACCTTCATATGTTTGGCTGTGCAACCCTGAAGCTCAGAATCAGAAGAGATACACTGGTCTGCAGAGTAAAGGGAAAAAGGGGTGAAGAGAAAAAGCGAATGACCTACTTACTGCAAAATGTGACTGCTTCTTATGACTCCAAATTTGCTCTAAATTCTATTAAACTTCGAAAAAGCTTCTTAGGAGTGAATCTATTGCAGAAACTGACGAGGGGGCTGACTTGTGTGTCTGGACTGGATGTGGGATATAAAGGCAGAGGGAGCCACAAAAACAGTATTCTCTAAAATGAGAAGAATCGTGCAAAATGCCATGGAATATCAAGGTTTTAAAAATCATGCCTTATCTAGAGTCCCTCAAGGAAGAGGACCACAGCTAAGGCCTTGGTACTTTCCAGGAGGTCTGGAACTTTATATTGTCATTATAGCATTCTTTGTGCCTCCTGCATAGTAAGTAATCAATATGTGTATGTTAAATGAATAATCCTCCTTCAGCTCAAACTGTATCCTTATAGCAAGAAATTTCAAAAGTAACCGGTACCCACTTCTTCCTTTCCCTTCACTTCTTTTCTGTACCCACCAATCTTTGGCATTTCTCCCCTTGCCTTCAGCATATAATGACAGCATCACACCAAATTATCTGGATGAAAAATAAAAAGTTCAGTGAGCCATAGGTTTCATTATAAACTTAATGAAAATAATAAGAAATGCAGTGGTTCAAGAAACATGAAATATTTATTGTTATTAATCAAGCATCAACATCCTTCTGTAGACAATGAAACCTATTTTTAATAATTTTCCAGTTCTCTGTCTCCTCTCCTGACGTCAATACTAAAAGGATCAGTCAGGCTGTTCAAAACAGTGGAGATTTAAAGCAATGTAGAAGAAACCATGAAAAGGAAACCAAAATTCCACACCCGCCCACCTGTGTTTCAGCTGCAAAGCTTCCAAGAAGAAAATCAACAGAGAAAAAGAGGCCAACAGAGAGAGAGAGAGAGAGAGAGAGAGAGATGGAAAACAGAAGAAAGCTAGTCTATGGAATTGTCCATTGAATCAGAAATGGAATATCTCCCCGACTCTTTGTTAAAGAGCTGCTGCAAAATTATATTGTTCCCTGGTGCAGTTTCCTTCAATGAATTAGACTGCATAATCCGAAATGAAATCACCCTGGGAAAAATCAAGATTTAAAGATTTTATCATCTCCCCAGAAAACCACTGACTATCAAGACTGAGTCATTGGTAACTTGCACAAAGATAAAGATTGTTTTACACATTATCGCTGTCAAATCAGTGGACTTTCTAGACCGTTAGACCATACACCTCTTCAAAATGAATTCTAATAAAATTTCCAAGGGAAAGAATATTAACAGTTCAGCAATGCAATTTCTTGGTCCAGATGGGAAACCACTTGAGCTTAAAATGTAATGAATAAGGAAAAAAGATGTAAAACTCTGTGTATTTTATTCAATTCATAGCCCAAATTTTCTGATGTGTGCTTCCTTAAACTGTTTCCAAGTCTAGGGTTTGCTTAAATGGTATATTTTACTAGAACTCTGTGGATGTCCACTAATCCACACGCAAATACACAGAGCAGTGTGAAGTTATTTCTTAAATCTTCTATGTGGGGACTTCCCTGGTGGTGCAGTGGTTAAGAATCTGCCTGCCAGTGCAGGGACACGGGTTCGATCCCTGGTCCGGGAAGATCCCACAGGTCGCGGAGCAACTAAGCCCATGCGCCACAACTACTGAGCCTGAATGCCACAACTACTGAAGCCCACATGCCTACAGCCTGAGTTCCACAACAAGAGAAGCCACTGCAATAGAAGCCCGCACACCACAACAGAGTAGTCCCCGCTCGCCACAACTAGAGAAAGCCCACATGCAGCAATGAAGACCCAACGCAGCCATAAATAAATTAATTAATTAATTAATAAATTAATTAAAGAAAACAAATCTTCTATGTGGAAGAAACAGAGCGTGCAGAGTGCCCTATCTGTCCTAAAGAACAAAGCCTCAGCCTGTCAGTACAGCTGGTTATGTAGCTTGTCCTTCAAGTTCTTCAAGGATGGTGATTTCACAAGCTCTTGATCACTGATTCAATGTTCATTTTGCCTTGTTGTCTATAATTCTTTCCTTATACACTTTAAATGATCATACTTTAGATTGGGCTATTACCCTGAACCCATTCCTCAGGTGGCTGGTAGCCCAGAGGAATCTATTTTGCAGATTGATAAATTGTTTGTCCGTATCCATATCTAGTTTTTCCAAGTGAATGTTAACTTAAAAAAATTTTGGAGATAATGAGATAATTTTAATCCTACAGAAAGTTGCCAAAACAGTAGGGAAAGTTCCCATATATCCTTCACCCCAGTACCCTTTGTGTTAATATCTTATATGGTTTTATGCCATTAGGAAAAACTAATAAATGAACCTTGGTACAAATATATTAACTACAGAATTTATTTTGATTTCACTAGTATCTCCACTAATGTTCTTCTTCTGTTCTATAATATAATCCAGGATTCCACATTACATTTGGTTGATATGCTTGTATTCTGTGACAGAATTTTAGCCTTGTCTTTCACGATCTTGATACATTTGATGAGTACTGGGTGGTTATTTTGTAGAATGGCCCTCAATTTGGGTTGGCCTGTGTTGGTATAATCTTGATTATATTATACTTATGCTCAGGGCATCAGATCAGGGGTACATGATGTTGATATCTATAACTGGTCATGTTAACCTTGATTGTTTGGTTACAGTGATTTCAGCCAGGATTCCCTACCATACAGTTACTATTTTTCCCTTGGTAATTCCTCAATATTTGGGGGTGGATAATTTGAGACTGCAAATATTCTGTTTCTGCTTAAATTTTAGCCCACTACTCTTAGCATTCATCAGTGGACCCTGCCTGCAGCAATTATTATTGTGATGTTTTAATAGTGATTTTCTATTTCTCTCATTCTTTCCTTGTCATTAATTCCCATTCTTCTGTAAGAAAGCATAATCTTCTCTTGTTTGTTTATTTATTTATTTCAGTATGGACACTTTGTTTAATTCTCTGTTATAAACAAATATCACCATTATTAATATTTTTGCTGAAGTTGTTCTTTGTCTACTGGAAGCTCTATCAGGTTGGCCTCTGTGCCCCTTTGACATGCTTCCATCCTTTTATTCTTTCTTTCTTTCATTCCCTCCCCTCCCCTTCCCTCTCTTCCTTCCTCCCTTCATCTCTTCTTTTTGCACTACCATACTTTCCGTCACTACAAGATGCTCCAGGCAGGCTTGTCTTAGTTTCCCTACCCCCAATATGGAGTCAACCAGTTCTCCAAGGAGCTCTGATTTCTTTTATTTAAAAATGTTATTTACAAACCAAGATTTGGATGCTAGGTATAGCTCACTATTCCTGGGGTATTAATAATTCTAGTCCCTCTCAGTGAGTAAAGTTAGGATCATTATTATTATTATTAAATCCAAACTATTAAAACAAATCCATAACTCCATATTGTTTCCTCCAATTCCAGTCCAAAAACACAGAGACCGTTTTAGCCTTCATCCGTTCCTTATGTAACTTTTTGGAGAAGGTCATCAAGAGGATGTGATTGGCAGTTGACTCTTGAGCTGTACCTGGGCAATCGGAGGTTCCTCACCCCCTTCCCTGTCCTCGGAATGTATGCTCCACTCGCTAGGAGCCAGTTCAAGGATGCAGCTTTGAGAGAGTAAGGTGCTGTTGAGACCATCTGGAGAGTATACGTGACTGAACCCTGTTAAGTTCTCTACACAAACTTCGGGTGGCCGTGGAGATCCACTTATCTTGTGGCCACCAAGAAGAAGCCTTGTATGTAAGCTCCTTTCCTTATTAAACTTGCCACCCACCAATCTGGAGTGGTCTTCCCTGTTCTTTGGTCCTTCCTTGTCCTCCATATAGAGGGGCCAGTTTCGAATTTCACCCAGGGACTCTCAAGGTTGTGAACTTCTTTCTCCAAAAGTGAGTAATCTGTTTTTATTATCAGCAATATATTTACTACTTGTTAAACCCTAGTAAACATATAAACTGGTTTCAGACTTGCTAGCCATGCCTCTGTGAGAAACAAATTGACCAAGTATAATATGGGAACACAGGATTTTCGGACAGTCCTTTTGGTCTTCAGCCTTATATTATCTAATCAAAATGCTCTTTTCCAAAGTAACTTCAGTCAGCTCTGTTCTTCCCTATACTTTTGAGTCTGGCTATGAATTCATTCTTAATATAGTTAGGTTTATCTGTCAGAATCTGTTCATCTTTCTGCGCTGTACCTATAAATTAACCTATACAGTTAGTTTTTTATTTGGGTAAAGTTCCTTTTTTGTAGCATAGGTTGTCTTCCCTGTTCCCTTTTCCAAGCTGTAGTAAGTTCTTACCGGTGCCCGAGGATGAGGTTGTCTGTTGCTCTTCTACCTGAAGAATCAGCCTTTTATTTCATAAGTGAAGAGTAAGGAGTTTTTTGCCTTTCCTGCATGACTGCTGTTGTCTTCCCCTACTTTTACACTACAAACTTTCTTAGATCTCTTGATATTTCCTGTGAGCGTACTATGAGGTCACGGGGAAGGAGCCTAGAAGAAGGTACGGCCTCCACCAAATTCTGAACGCACTGTTCAGTCAGCCCACTTTTAGCCTTTATCAAATATTAGATGGTATATATTCCAGATATATACGTGCAAGGGCTTGTCTCTCCTCAGATGTTGGTCTAGTTGTCTGCCACCTCAGCTCTCTGACGGGATCAACAAGAGCTGTGAATTTGAAGTTAATCTGGCTCTTATACTCATTGTAAAGTTGGGAGTGACGCTGTTCTAGCTTATTACACCCTAGAGCAGAACTGCTCCTTTTATTAAATAATCACACATTAATATACTTCTAATCAATTCTTCTTTAATTAGAAAAATCATTTCCATTTACTTTGAAATTTAAAACGTACATATTGACATTTGGAAAAAAAAGGAAAGAAAAATAGTTTCAGAAATTAAATCTCAGTAATTCTTTTCTCCCAGGTGGGAGAAAAGAATCAATTTATTTTGGCTTAATCTGGGTTTAACTGTCATTTAAGTGTAAGGCAGAGTGAGGGGAATACTTGCAATGGTAGAACTGGAGCTGAGAATGAGCTGGGGCGATTTTAGAATGAGGGTGAGAGGCTGCAGCTCTGTCATACGAGACCATGACTGAATTCCCAATAGCTTCTCGGTCACGACTATATTGTCCTTAGTAACATGTAATGGCTGGGGTTAGGTAAGAAATTTTATTATTCCCAAGTACCTCTCTTTTTTCTTTAGGGGAGTAAACATTTTCCAGACCATGTGTTCATTTATTTTTTTTCAAGGAACATTTGTTTTCTATCTAATGGCAGGCACTATCTTTAGGGTTGGGAAAACGTAGTAAATAGAACTTCCTAAAGCAGCTCAGAGAATAGAATGAAGGGGAACAGACATGTCAGCTATGTGATAAATGATATAACAGAGCTGTACACAAGATTTAATGTGGGCAGAGGAGTGACATATTATAATGGTTAAGAGAGTGGATGCTGGAGCTCGGCTCAGTAGGTTTCATTCTGGCTCCATCACTTATTAATTATATGCCCTGGAGCAAGTTAATGAACCTCCTCTGTCTCCTCCCCTTAATATGAGAATAATAGCAGTGTCACCTGATCGAGATTTATGAACACTCAATGTGTTAATATTGGATTGAACCATATGAAATTGTCAAGAATCACCTTGTTTTGATCTACAAAAATTTTGTATGGTTGAACCTCATGCCTTAAGTTCTCAGCACAAAGCTAAAAGGTTGTGTAGTGTTTTTAACTGTGCCCTCCCCTTCGAAAAAAAGTATATATATATATTTATTTAAGTTCTAACCCATGGTACCTGTGGATGAGACCTTATTTGGAAATAGGGTCTTTGCAGATATAATCAAGTTAAGATGAGGTCATACTGGATTAGCATCAGCCCTAAATTAAATGACTGGTGTCTTTACAATAAGAGAAAGGAGAGGGAGACATGGATACAGAGACACAGAGGAGACACACAGGAAGTAAGGCTATGTGAAAAACGGAGGCAGAGATTGAAATGACGCATCTGTAAACCTAGAAACATCAAGGATTGCCAGCAACCACCGAAAGCTACAAGGAAGCAGGAAATGATTTTTCTCTAGAGCTTTTAGAGGGAGTATGACGATGATAACACCTAATTCGAATTCCTAGACTCCAGAAGTGTGAGAGAATAAACTTCTGTTGTTTTAAGCCATCAAGTTTATGGTAATTTATCGCATAGCCTTAGGAAACTAATACAGGTAGCAATTGCTCAGTAAATGTTATTTATAGTTCATCATTGAAACACAGAGGGGAAATCATTCATTTCATCAGAGGAAGAGCTGCTAAAGACTTTAGTGGTCATCATTCAAAAAGAAGAGGGAAAAGGTCATTCCAGATGAGGAAATATCATAAACAAATGTAACAAGAAATATACGTCTACTTCTACACAAATATTATTGGAAGGTGCAAGAGGATTAGAGAAAGGTGATTTTATTTTATTTTTTATTAGCCATCAGTTTTATACACATCACTGTATACATGTCAATCCCCATCGCCCAATTCATCCCACCCCCCGAGAAAGGTGATTTTAGACACGAATGGTCTTTGATGGTCTTCTTATGCTATGCCAGAAATATAGTTTCTGTGCTATTGACAATAAAGTTTCAGAGTCATTTTTAAATATGAGAGTTATGTGATCTAACCAATATTTTATAAATAGAACTCTGACAGCAGTGTGTGCCCTTGATGAGGGAGGGGAAATCTTCAGAAGGCTATTGAAATTGTCATGGCTTAGGATTGTACAGTCTCAGAAGGAGAACAGGCAAAGAAGAAGATAAAAAAAACTATTTCAGGTGTAGAATTTATATAATGACAGGCTATTTGGAGTGACTTAGAGGAATAAAACTATGATTATTTCCAGATTTCTGGTTTAGGATACATGTAGATTGAAGGAACATTTACAAAGAGATAGAATTTAAAAGAAAGAATTTTTTTAGTGAGAACAATCAGAGAAAAATTTAAGTTGAGGAGAATATCCAGGTGAAAATTGTCTATAGCATTTGGACATGTGGATCTGAATATTTGGGGGGAGGTTTTTATTGGAGTTACAAACTTTAGAGTTATTAGGTTTTAGATAGAAGTTGAAGAATTGACGGTAAATGCACTGATCCACGATTGTGCAGAAGGAAAAAAGAAGACAGTTGAGCGGAAAAAGAGGGAAACTATCATGAGGACTGAAAAGTAGGAATAAAAAAATTATAGCCTAAGGATGGGAAGATAATGGAATGCTAAAACCCAAAAAAGAAATTTCAAGGGGAAGATTATGTGAAATTCTATAAAGTGGTTGTATCAGTCAGGATAGGCTGAATTATGCAGGGGTAACAAACAAATCCCAATTCTTTATGGCTTAACACAGCAAAAGCTTTTCTTCTTCATGTACAACATAGACCACTGGGAGGATAGAGATTATCAAAGTCCTTCGGGGACTAGGCTTACGAAGGCTCCAGCTTGACACATGCTTGATCACTAAAATGAGGAAAAGGGAACATGGTGAACTGGCTTTCAAAACTTCCACATATAGTGACACTCACATTTCATTGACCAAGTCACACCTCAGTATCTAACATGGCAATGCCAAACCAAGAGGATGGCAAAGAACAATTTTACGATGTGCCAAGAAGAAGAAACACAACAGTTTTGTAAAAGTCCTAAAGAAGGAGACTTGAGGAGGGGAAAAAAAGATTTGGAGGAGTTACTCTAGGAAGTCAGAAGCATTGGTGATGGGATACAAACAAATGAATTGCTCAATGAGACTGAAGGGTGCCATGAGATGGGGAACATCCATTTCTAGTGTACCAGGGCAATATGTTTTATGGGATTCTCTCTACCATTTTCAGTGGCTCTGTCAGAGGAAGGAATGAAACAGAAAGTTGGCTTGACACAGGTTTGTAATTGATCCAGAAGGTCAGTCAGTGAGGGAAGTATGTCTGCCTGTGAGAGAATAGTTGACAGAATTGACCACAAGTTCTAGTGTGGTTGGAGAAGAAAATAAGGATATGATGGGACAGATAAACTTGAAAAATAGGGAGAAACCAAAGAAATAGAGATCATCATGGCAGTTGTGTGGATGTTAAGAGGTTGTGAAAGATCAAGAAAGGCAAAATTTTAATAGTTTTGATAGTTTGAGAGGTGGGCTATTGAAGTGCTCTGCCAAAGGCAAATGAAAGAATTCAAAAGTAAATTAAAGGAATTAAAGGAAATAAAAAAAACTATGTGGCTAGTTCCCTAAGATTTCTTGACTCTACTTGAGAATCTCCCCTTTCTCAGACCTTGGATTTAGTGTCCTTCTAGGGTTGTGTAGTCAACTGTACCATTAGACTTTAGTGAAAATCAACGTACCTCTCTCTCAATGAGCAGAGTCCAGGCATTGGAACAAAACCCATTTGAGTTTGCATCTTGTTCTAACATTTATTACTGAATTAGCTTGAACAAGTTAGCTTACCACTCTGACCTCTTGTATAAAACCTCTTGTATTTTTCATGTATAAGTGGTGATCCAGTCAACAAACATATATTAATTATTCATTTAATAATATGTATTTATAGATTATCTACCATGTGCCAGGCATTCAACTTAGCCTGGAATATAGCGAGCTTGCAAATATAACAACTTTGCCTTTATCACTGAAGGCCTAGCTAAAAACTGAATCTTTGGGTCTCTGATCATACCCAGTGTGGCAAATAGTCCTTTTTTTTTGCTTGAAGAATGCCTATTACTTTTAGGCAGCTATGACCCCAGACTCAAAAGCTCAATTATGATTGATCTCAATCAATATTGTCAATTTAGTTTCCTTTCGTCAGTTTTTGATCCAAAGATGAGTATGTGGTCCAATTAGATGTAATAGGTATCAGCTAGAGGGCTTCTAGGAAAAAAAATTTCCTGATTAAAAGAAAAAGCCAACACGAAATGGGCTTCTTTTTTCCTCCCATCTCCTTTCTTCAGCTGAGGTTCTGTCATGTGAGAATATGTTGCTAGAGCTACCTCAGTTATTTTGAAACCATGAGGGAAAAGCTAAAAAAAGTACTAGCTGACCTTTTTTATATTATTGAGTGGTTGGACTAAACATGTACATCCAGATTTCAGGCAATGTGAAACAATTAAGTGCTTTTGGTATTTACATCATTTCAAGTTTGAAATTCTGAAACACAGTCAAACACATGTGAAAGGATTCACTCAGAATGAATAAGCGCTTCCGCTGTATTCCTTCAGTGTCTTATAATTTATTTAGCTACTTCTTAACTTGCCTTTAGCATCATGTGTATATATGTGTGTGTTCTTTGCTAGCTAAACTGTAAACTTTCTTTAACCATTATTTCTTTGTTTTTTTCCACAACAAAAAGCAGTTTCTTTCAGTCAGGAGTCTCTCCCATCTCATAAAATAACCCCTCATCCAACCAGACCTATAATTCCAGACAGCAGAAATTTTCTGGATTACTCAATTTTCCTCCCATCCACATGCAATCCATCTGCAAGACCTGTCAGTTATCTCTGAAATGTGCCTAAAATCTATTTCCATTGTAACCCAGTCAAACCATCGTGATCTCTGGCCTTGGTTATGGGCAACAGACTCCTAACAACTGGTAGCTTTCAACCATCCCCCACTCCCCCTCCAAATCTTTCCCCAAAAGGCAGTCAGAATGACTTTTGAAATTGTAAATTAAATTATATAACCCCCTCCTCCTAAAAACCTCCTGATGGATTCTCATTGTGTTTAAAATAAAATGCAAAACGCTTGCCTCAGGTACAAGGCTCTAATATTCTGGTCCCCGACTCCCCCTCTCATTTACCACATTCTATACCCTCCAGTCATAGCAGCCTCCTTTTTGTTCCTCGGACCCACAGAGCTTTCTTTCTGTCACAGTGAGTTTGAACTTGCTCTTCCTTCTGTCTGAACCACTGTCCCAAATGGCTCCACAAATAGCTGTCTCCTCATTATGAGGTCTTAGCTCAAGTGGCACCTTTTCAGAAAGTTGTCCCTTGATCACTGATCCATCCATGTATAAGGGGGATTCTCCAATTCCTGTCTTCTCTCAGCATCACTTTACCTTCTTTATTTCCTTTATAGCTCGAGATGATGATGATCTAACATTAGCTTGTTTCTTTTGTTTTGCATTTTTATTGCTTGTTGTTTATCTCTCACCCAAGTAGAATGCAAGCTCCTTGAGATCAAGGACATTTCCTGCCTGGTTCATAATACTGAATCCCAGCATTTAAAACAGTACATAATAACTGCTTACTAAATATTAGTTGAATGAGTAAAACCCTGTGTACTCTTTTTCCTCCTTATCCACTCCAATGCTCAACATAGAGCTACTCAATAAATATCCAATTGTTCAATATGTTTTGGAAATTTTATATGAAAAGCTTTGCATAAGGCACTGTAGAAATACTGGTAAAGAAGAAAGAAAACTGAAATTCTGTTTTCCTTCCAGTTGTGCTTCAAAATATTCAGGAAAATTCTTTACCTACTCTCTACAAGCTGAAGGACCTTTATTTCGGCTGATTTCCAAGGTGTGAATGTAGTTCAAATCCAGAATAGCCTTAATTTTTATACTTAAAATGCTTGTACTTCCTTTTTTTCAATGTCAAATGAATCACTACATTTTCAACACTTGATGATCCTTATTATCTTGAAATATTCTGCAATTAACAAAAATATTTAGACAACATGCATTTGTAGAATCATAATATAAACTATTCTCTGTTTTAAAACGAAATATTGCCTAAGGCTAGTTCTTACCAGGAGTCTGTGCTTCCACATCACATATGCATTAATAGTTTGTCTGAACCTGACAACAATTTTTAATTTTTCCTTGGCAATGCAAGTGTTTCTCTTACATTCATGAATCTCAATGATCTCTTCCGGTTGCTGATCTCAAGTCCACAGCCTCTCATCTCTTTTTAGCACTACTTTTTGTTACAACTTCTGTTAACTCCTTACTTCCAAGAGTTGTTTCTTTTCAGTAACTTCTCTTTTCTCATAAAGATTATTCTCCTCAGAGAAAGGCAGGAACTGGATGTGGAACCAGCGATGGTGCTGATTTGCCTTCAAATAACCCAGCAATTGAAATATGACTATAAATAATAAGAGAGAACTCAAGGAACATACAAAATGGGAAGCAATCTCATTTTATTATTTTTACTCCTCAGATTTAGTATTATTTACAGCTGAGCATATAGGAAAAAAGTGACTACACAGAATCAAAAGTTCTAGCTATAAGTCAATTCAAAGGATTCTTGAAGAGTCAGTTTAAGATGATTTATATTGAAGGGTAGAGAGATATTTGGATTATACATAAAACAAAGAAATTACTTATAATATAAAAATAAAAAAGATAGCATATTTATAGAGATAATGAGTATTGAAAAATGGCAGAAGTATCATGTAAAAAAAATCACAGCTCTCCAAGAAAGTATCAGGGCAGATACCGAGCACATTAGTTGTTCTGAAGATTTGCAAATAAAAGGGAAAGTTGGAAAGCTACACACCTAGGCATAAGATATAGCAGTCTCAAAGGCAAGCGTAAGCTTCACAGAGAGTGAGCAAAAGCGTTTGGAAGACAGGAGGGAAGCTTATCTAGAACTTGAGCAATGCCAGAAGCTAGGTAAGTTAGTCTGACAATGACATTGAGTATAAACAAGTTTCAGATAGTTGTAGAGGGTGGTTATTCAAAGAGAATAAAGCAATTACATATTTTTTCAAAATAAATAACTTAAAGTTGTAGGAAAAGTAGCAGAGTAGGATGTTAGAGTTGGATTCAGTTTGGAGTTTTATTAGTAGACTCCTATTCATCCTTCAAGACCCAGCTCAAATATGTCAAGTCTCCTTTGAAATTTTATGAAGGATTGGACTGTTGCTCCAGAATCTTTAATCATATATCTGTTACAGAATTTACATCCTTGGATTCTCCATGTGACTTTGCAGTCCTTGCCACTAGTGTGGGTGGGGTATATTTCCTTGGCCCATCAATGTTGAGCTCGGCCGTTAGACTTCCTTTGGTCAATGAAATGTTAATGGGTGGATGGGATGTGAGCAGCATCTTTAAACATACATGTGCAATTGTCCTCTTGCATGGCTGTGATTTGCTGTGAGAAGAGAACACCTCAGTAATTACTCCCCTTCAGCCAGATGCACAAATGAAGATACTTGGGGCAGACCTGATCCTGACAGGAAGCTTGGAGTCCAGCCTGGCCCAGACATTGCAAGCTGAGACCAGCTGAACCACAGTTGACTTGCACAACTATGAGCATGAAAATGAATGTTTGCTGTTGTAGGCCACTAAAATTTTGAAATTGTTTATGTGGCAAAATTTATTACTTCACTATTTTTAAACACTCTCACATATAGAATTTCTGTTCCCTGTAATGTGCTCCTGCTGTACTGTGAATCTATATCTATTATAGTATCTCTACTGGTAATAGAGTATCAACTGGTAAACTCTGTGCTCAAACATCTCTACTGGTAATAGAGTATCAACTGGTAAACTCTGTGCTCAAACATCTGTCTCTCCTAAAAAGTTCTAAGCAACTCTAATATAAAGGTTTATCATATTGGTGTTTTTATTTCACTGCCCTCAAACTAACTGGCCCAAAGCACACAACTGTGTGTTTGTAATGGAGCTGCTTTCTACATGTGAATATTCAAAGGGAAGCTATAAACCATATTTGTAAGACAAATCCAATCTGAGAAGTTTTGAAGCATCCATACCTTACCCATCACATACGATTTTATTTTAAGCTTTTTATCTCCATTTTAAAGGCAGAAAAATAAAACACGGAAAAGAATTAAATAAACTATGTGGTATCACAAAAAAATATTTGCCTGGCATTCATAAAGTTAGGACTGTCACTTTAAATGCTGTCATCCTATCTCATTTTCATTTATTGGAGACTATTAAAAAGCTAACGGTTACTCTATTCTGGCTCTACTTTTTCATAACATATTTTTATGTTGCTGAGTAAATTCTATTTAGACATTAGCTTTTGCTCATATGAAGTATTTTTGAATAGATAAAAAGGTGCAAAACCAATTCCCAACTCAGAGGCTTAAATTACCCACACAACTGAATAGCTGTGGATGTAAATACATGTTAGGATGAAAATGTGGCATTTATCTATACCGTTTAGGAAACCAATTTTATACTGAGTCCTGAATGTAGGGTTAGAAAATTACAATAAAATTTGATTTATACCAAAGTGAATAAACTGAAAGTCACAAAACTCTTAAGCCCCAAACTGTCAAGTAGTTTTAAATAGGAGTCCATTAGGCTATTGGCTATGACTCCTGTTTTCTTAGCATACTAAGACAACACAGTATTTATTTACATAGGACAGTTTAAATACACTATCCAATGAGGTGCCCCTACTTTTTGTTAAATGGGAGTGGACACTGTGCTATATCCAGATCTCCCCTTTAGAACTAAGGACTTTTCCTCTGGAAGTTGCCTTCAATTGAACTGGACATCCTCGTTCAAGATCACAACCCCCGTCTCTGTGGCAGCCTGAATTCAGTGACTGGCTGAGGCTGGCATATAAAACTGGACTCAGCCCCAAACTGGGACAACTCTAAAGAGCTATTTCAGCTTAGATTTCCAGTAGAGTCAGTTGGAGATCTCCACTGAGCTTGCATCAGAGCCCAAACTCTCCCACTGCCCAGGGGTGCTGATTTTACTCCCCCGTAGCCACTGGTCCTAAGAACATGTCTTAATAAATTTCCTTCATGCTAATCTCTATCTAGGTGTCTCTTTTCTGGGAAACTGGATTATAATACAAACCATGCCTAATAAATGCAACTCAACAACATTAACTGAATTGAATTGAATAGACTTCAATTAAACTAGGTAGGAGATAGGAAAAACACAAAGATAAAATGGTCGTCTTGCCCTTTAAGAGCTTATAGTTCCACAGGCACCAATCCCCTCCACCAGGAAGCCTACACAACTCATTGAACCAACCTTAGCCACTGGGGACAGACACCAAAAACAATGGAAACTACAAACCTGCAGCCTGCAAAAAGGAGACCCCAAACACAGTAAGTTAAGCAAAATGAGAAGACAGAGAAACACACAGCAGATGAAGGACCAAAGCAAAAACCCACCAGACCTAACAAAGGAAGAGGAAATAGGCAGTCTACCTGAAAAAGAATTCAGAATAATGATAGTAAAGATGATCCAAAATCTTGCAAATACAATGGAGAAAATACAAGAAACGTTTAACAAGGACCTAGAAGAACTAAACAGCAAACAGACAGCGATGAACAACACAATAAATGAAATTAACAATTCTCTACAGGGGATCAATAGCAGAATAACTGAGGCAGAAGAACGGATAAGTGACCTGGAAGATAAAATAGTGGAAATAACTACTGCAGCACAGAATAAAGAAAAAAGAATGAAACGAATTGAGGACAGTCTCAGAGACCTCTGGGACAACATTAAATGCACCAACATTCGAATTATAGGGGTCCCAGAAGAAGAAGAGAAAAAGAAAGGGACTGAGAAAATATCTGAAGAGATTATAGTTGAAAACTTCCCTAATATGGGAAAGGAAATACGTAATCAAGTCCAGGAAGGAGAAACATGCCAAGACACATATTAAACAAACTATCAAAAATTAAATACAAAGAAAACATATTAAAAGCAGCAAGGGAAAAACAACAAATAACCATAAGGTTAACAGCTGATCTTTCAGCAGAAACTCTGCAAGCCAGAAGGGAGTGGCAGGACATATTTAAAGTGATAAAGGAGAAAAACCTACTCTACCCAGCAAGGATCTCATTCAGATTTGATGGAGAAATTAAAAACTTTACAGACAAGCAAAAGCTGACAGAATTCAGCACCACCAAACCAGCTTTACAACAAATGCTAAAGGAACTTCTCTAGGCACGAAACACTAGAGAAGGAAAAGACCTCCAATAATAAACCCAAAACAATTAAGAAAATGGTAATAGGAACACACATATCGATAATTACCTTACATGTAAATGGGTTAAATGCTCCAACCAAAAGACACAGACTGGCTGAATGGATTAAAAAAACAAGACCTGTATATATACTGTCTACAAGACACCCACTTCAGACCTAGGGACACATACAGACTGAATGTAAGGGGATGGAAAAAGGTACTCCATGCAAATGGAAATCAAAAGAAAGCTGGGGGCTTCCCTGGTGGTGCAGTGGTTGAGAGTCTGCCTGCCGATGCAGGGGACGCAGGTTCGTGCCCCGGTCCGGGAAGATCCCACATGCCGCGAAGCGGCTGGGCCCGTGAGCCATGGCCGCTGAGCCTGCGCGTCCAGAGCCTGTGCTCCGCAACAGGAGAGGCCACAACAGTGAGAGGCCTGCATACCGCAAAAAAAAAAAAAGAAAAGAAAAAAGTAATCTGGAGTAGCAATTCTCCTATAAGACACAATAGACTGTAAAATAAAGACTATTATAAGAGACAAAGAAGGATACAACATAATGATCAAGAGATCAATCCAAGAAGAAGACATAACAATTGTAAATATTTATGCACCCAACATAGGAGCACCTCAATACATAAGGAAAATACTAACAGCCATAAAAGGGGAAATCGACAGTAACACAATAATAGTAGGGGACTTTTAATACCCCACTTTCACCAATGGACAGATCATCCAAAATCAAAATAAATAAGGAAACACAAGATTTAAATGATACTTTAAACAAGATGGACTTAATTGATATTTATAGGACATTTCATCCAAAAACAACAGAATACACATTCTTCTCAAGTGCTCATGGAACATTCTCCAGGATAGGTCATATCTTGGGTCACAAATCAAGCCTTGGTAAATTTAAGAAAACTGAAATCATATCAAGTATCTTTTCTGACCACAGCACTATGAAACTAGATATCAATTACAGGAAAAAATCTGTAAGAAATACAAACACATGGAGGCTAAACAACACACTACTTAATAACGAAGTGATCACTGCAGATATCAAAGAGGAAATCAGAAAATACCTAGAAACAAATGACAATGAAAACACAATGACCCAAAACCTGTGGGATGCAGCAAAAACAGTTCTAAGAGGGAAGTTTATAGCAATACAATCCTACCTTAAGAAACAAGAAACATCTCAGATAAACAACCTAACCTTATACCTAAAGCAATTAGAGAAAAGAAGAACAAAAAAAACCCGAAAGTGAGCAGAAGGAAAGAAATCATAAAGATCAGATCAGAAATAAATGAAAAAGAAATGAATGAAACGATAGCAAAGTTCAATAAAACTAAAAGCTGGTTCTTTGAGAAGATAAACAAAATTGATAAACCATTAGCCAGACTTATCAAGAAAAAAAGGGAGAAGACTCAAATCAATAGAATTAGAAATGAAAGAGAAGAAACAACTGACACTGCAGAAATACAAAGGATCATGAGAGATTACGACAAGCAACTCTATGCCAATAAAATGGACAACCTGGAAGAAATGAACAAATACTTAGAAATGCACAACTTCCGAGACTGAACCAGGAAGAAACAGAAACTACAAACAGACCAATCACAAGCACTGAAATTGAAATGTGATTAAAAATCTTCCAACAAACAAAAGCCCAGGACCAGATGGCTTCACAGCTGAATTCTATCAAACATTTAGAGAAGAGCTAACACCTATCCTTCTCAAACTCTTCCAAAATATGGCAGAGGAAGGAACACTCCCGAACTCATTCTACAAGGCCACCATCACTCTGATACCAAAACCAGACAAAGATGTCACAAAGAAAGAAAACTACAGGCCAATATCACTGATGAACATAGATGCAAAAATCCTCAACAAAATACTAGCAAACAGAATCCAACAGCACATTAAAAGGATCATACACTATGATCAAGCGGGGTTTATCCCAGGAACGCAAGGATTCTTCAATATATGCAAATCAATCAACGTGATTTACCATATTAACAAACTGAAGGAGAAAAACCATATGATCTTCTCAATAGATGCAGAGAAAGCTTTCAACAAAATTCAACACCCATTTATGACAAAAACCCTCCAGAAAGTAGGCATAGAGGGAACTTTCCTCAACCTAATAAAGGCCATATACAACAAAACCACAGGCAACATTGTCCTCAATGGTGAAAAACTGAAACCATTGTCACTAAGATTAGGAACAAGACAAGGTTGCCCACTCTCACCACTCCTACTCAACATAGTTTTGGAAGTTTTAGGCACAGCAATTAGAGAAGAAAAAGAAATAAAAGGAATCCAAATTGGAAAGGAAGAAGTAAAGCTGTCACTGTTTGCAGATGACACGACACTATACATAGAGAATGCTAAAGATGCTACCAGAAAACTATTAGAGCTAATCAATGGATTTGATAAAGTAGCAGGATACAAATTCAATGCACAGAAATCTCTTGCATTCCTATACACAAATGATGAAAAATCTGAAAGTGAAATTAAGAACCACTCCCATTTACCACCGCAACGAAAAGAATAAAATATCTAGGAATAAACCTACCTAAGGAGACAAAAGACCTGTATGCAGAAAATTATAAGACACTGATGAAAGAAATTACAGATGATACAAATAGATGGAGAGATATACCATGTTCTTGGATTGGAAGAATCAATATTGTGAAAATGACTCTACTATCCAAAGCAATCTACAGATTCAATGCAATCCCTATCAAACTACCAATGGCATTGTTCACAGAACTAGAACAAAAAATTTCACAATTTGTATGGAAACACAAAAGACCCCGAATAGCCAAAGCAATCCTGCAAAAGAAAAACGGAGCTGGAGGAATCAGGCTCCCTGACTTCAGACTATACTACGAAGCTACAGTAATCAAGAGAGTATGGTACTGGCACAAAAACAGAAAGATAGATCAATGGAACAGGATAGAAAGCCCAGAGATAAAGCCACGCACATATGGTCACCTTACCTTTGATAAAGGTGGCAAGAATATACAGTCGAGAAAAGGCAGCCTCTTTAAAGTGGTGCTGGGAAAACTGGACAGCTACATGTAAAAGAATGAAATTAGAACACTCCCTAACACCATACACAAAAATAAACTCAAAATGGATTAAAGACCTAAATGTAAGCCCAGACACCATCAAACTCTTAGAGGAAAACCTAGGCAGAACACTCTATGACATACATCACAGCAAGATCCTTTTTGACCCACCTCCTAGAGAAATGGAAAGAAAAACAAAAATAAACAAATGGGACCTAATGAAACTTAAAAGCTTTTGCACAGCAAAGGAAACCATAAACAAGATGAAAAGACAACCCTCAGACTGGGAGAAAATATTTGCAAATGAAGCAACTGACAAAGGATTAATCTCCAAAACATACAAGCAACTCATGCAGCTCAATATCAAAAAAACAAACAACCCAATCCGAAAATGGGCAGAAGACTTAAATAAACATTTCTCCAAAGAAGAGATTCAGATTGCCAAAAACACATGAAACAATGCTCAACATCATTAATCATTAGAGAAATACAAATCAAAACTACAATGAGATATCATCTCACACCGGTCGGAATGGCCATCATCAAAAAATCTACAAACAGGCCTTCCCTGGTGGCGCAGTGGTTGAGAGTCCGCCTGCCAATGCAGGGGACACAGGTTTGTGCCCTGGTCCGGGAACATCCCACATGCCGCGGAGTGGCTAGGCTCTTGAGCCGTGGCCACTGAGCCTGCGCGTCCGGAGCCTGTGCTCTGCAACGGGAGAGGCCACAACAGTGAGAGGCCCGCGTACAGAAAAAAAAAAAAATCTACAAACAATAAATGCTGGAGATGGTGTGGAGAAAAGGGAACTCCCTTACACTGTTGGTGGGAATGTAAATTGATACAGTCACTACGGAGAACAGTATGAAGTTTCCTTAAAAAACTACAAATAGAACTAGCATATGACCCAGCACTCTCACTACTGGGCATATACCCTAAGAATACCATAATTCAAAAAGAGTCATGTACCACAATGTTTACTGTAGCTCTAGTTACAATAGCCAGGACATGGCAGCAACCTAAGTGTCCATCGACAGATGAATGGATAAAGAAGATGTGGCACATATATACAATGGAATATTACTCAGCCATAAAAAGGAACGAAACTGAGTTATCTGTAGTGAGGTGGAGGGACCTAGAGTCTGTCATACAGAGTGAAGTAAGTCAGAAAGAGTGAAACAAATACCGTATGCTAACACATATATATGGAATCTAAAAAAATTTAAAAATTAAAAAAAAAATAAGGGAAAAAAATGGCCAGAAGAACCTAGGGGCAAGATGGGAATTAAGTTGCAGACCTACTAGAGAATGGAGCTGAAGATATGGGGAGGGGGAAGGGTAAGCTGGGACAAAGTGAGAGAGTGGCATGGACATATATACACTACCAAACGTAAAATAGATAGCTAGTGGGAAGCAGCCACATAGCACAGGGAGATCAGTTCGGTGCTTTGTGACCACCTAGAGGGGTGGGATAGGGAGGGTGGGAGGGAGGGAGCCGCAAGAGGGAGGAGATATGGGGACCTATGTATATGTATAACTGATTCACTTTGTTATAAAGCAGAAACTAACACACCATTGTAAAGCAGTTATACTCTAATAAAGATGTTAAAAAAAAGAAAAGGAATACTTATAGTAGAATAAAATATTGTTTAAATGAAATGCATAAATAAATAAAAGAGCTTATAGTTCCAATGAAGATACAAAGACTTAAACCCGTAAGTATCACAAGATGAGCGAGGAGCTGGAAGAGGTCAACTGACTGCTGCTTCACGTTTAATCGTTACCTGTGGAAGCACTGCCGACTGCCCCGTATACTCCTCATAACCCTCATTTTGTTACCGCCATATTGCAAGTTCTGGCTATTGCAGTGAAAGCAGAAATGACACGTTCCAGGTCCAAGCAGAAGCATTTTTAAGCTGGAGTTTCATTCCCCATCTCTCTTTTTCCCTGTTATGGCAAATTGGAAGCCTCAAGTTGAAATTTCAGCAAAATGAGATACACGTAGCTTGCCTCACAGTGGCCTTTGCACAGAAGAAAAAAATAAATCCTCTGATGCGTGAAGCCCCAAGATCAGGTGGTTCGATAGTATAGCATAACTTAGCCCATTCTGAATAACATACGGCTATTTATCTATACCCATTTGGTGAGGAAAGTAAGACTTAGAAGAAATTTCCCAGATCTATGATATTTAAACTGAGTACTGAGTAATTTGGTAATCTGCTCTTATGTAGAGAAGAGAATTGCTTTTTTCTTTTTTTTCTTTAGGAAGAGGAAATAGACCAGAGACCTAATCAATCAGAAGCGGTGTGTCAGGAAACAATAAGTTTTTAGAGTTTGAACTCTTAACCCAGGCAGGAGGATTTCCATCCGTCGAAACTGTTAAAATGTATGCAGTTTTTCTGCGTGGGCACACTTTTCTGGGAAGGTACCCGCAAGAATATTTAGAGCACAGTTTAGGTGAGATGCAAAGGTGAGAGATGTAGGGGAAAAGAAAAATGGCAAATGGCTTGAAATGAGGCCAGAGAGCTAGAATTTATAAGGGACTTCACAAAGTCCACTAAAGGAGTTCAGATTTATTTTAATCTAGGCAGTTTATTAAACCCAAGATAGTACTCTGCAATTTCTTCTTGCCCAGTTCATTTTTACTGATCAGTCCAAAGTAGGAAAAATATCTCCTATGATTCTTAGGACAAAGTCTAATCTTTAACTTGGACCTTGAGGCTCTCTAGGATGTGAGTCTCACTAACTTCTCCAATTACGGTAGTTGGTACCTTACTCTTAAAGAGGAACTGTGTGAATCTGAATCCTTGCTCTACCTGTGTGTTACTGTCAGCATCTGTAAAATAAACATAATAAGACTTCTTATTTGGAAGGTTTGTAGGGAAGATTAAATAGATGTAAACTATTTACATTTTTTAAAGTGCTGACACATTATACAATCTCAAATATTTGAGTGATCTGTGCTGATCCCTCAGCCTCCATGCCTTACCATTCAGTTTCTGGGATAACATCTATTTATGCCTCAATTCACAGAGTGTATGCTACTTTTTTTCTGAGAAGGATACAGTGGTCCTCCAACATTCGGTTAGGTGATGCCTATGCCCTTCCACGATACCTTGGAATTTTGAGTAGACTGTCCTTAAATTTAATCATATCCTTACTTATGTATATCTCTACACAGACTCTGGGAAATGGAATGCTATTGAAGAATTTTCATCAGAGGAATGACATGATTCACATGTGTCTAAAGAAGCACTCTGGCTGCTGTGTTGAGAGTAAATTCCATGGCAGCAAGTCCCTAGACCTGACACGACCAGTTAGAAGGCCATTGCAGAGGTCTAGGTCAGAGACGATGGAGACTTGGACTGGGGTAGCAGAGTATAATTGTGATCTACGGTTGGATTCTGGACATATTTTTTTTTATTTAATTTTTATTTTATATTGGAGTATAGTTGATTTACAATGGATATATTTTGAAGGTGAAACCACAGTTTTTGGATGGATTAGATGTAGTATGTGAGTGAAATAGAAGAGTCAAAAGTGATTCCAACTTTGTGTCCTGGGAACCTGGAAGGATGGAGTTGCCATCCACTGAGAAAGGGAAGACTGTGGTGGAACAGCTTTTAGGGAAAAACAAAAACCAACAAGAGTTCAGTTACTGTCTGTTGGATTTGGGGCATTTATTAGACATCCAAATGGAGATAATTGGGTAGTGCAAGAATGGATTTCAATAGAGAAGCTGCTGGGAGATGTAAATGTGGAAGTTGTCATCAAATAGATGATCTTTAAAGCTCTAAGCCCAGATGAGAGTACCAGGACAGTGAACGTAGGAGAGGAGGGGACCAGTGCCCAAGTTTGGTATATCTCTGATATTTAAGAGGTCAGGGAGCCAGAGGATGATCTGTACTGCAATAGAGCATTAAGCAAAAGGGAACAAAAACTGAGAGCATATGGTGGTCAATAAAGCAAGTAAAGAGAGAATTTGGAAGAAGATCCTTTTTTATTTACTTTTTTAAGATAGGAGAATTGGGAATGGTTCAGTAGAGACCAAAGGGTAATGATGTCAGAAAGGAAGGTGAGAATTGCTACAGTGCTTCCCATGAGTAGGCAAGAGGGTCTGAGATCTGACACACAAGCGGAGTGACGAGAGTTAGATGGGAGTATGCATAATTCACCTCTGATGATAACACAGGAAGGCAGATCTAGGGATATAAGGCTCGTAGGCAGGAAATGTGATGAAAGAATTTGTCAAAGTCCCCCTCCATAGTTCTTTCAGTTTTTTTAGTCATCAGCTGAGCCTCAGTTTCCCCATATGCAAAACTAAGATATAAGATTTAGAATATTTCTGTGATTCTGTAAGTGGGTAGTACACACTCAAAGAGATTCAAGAGCTGACTATCAACTCTGCATATTTGATTTGTAGAAGAGAACTTCTAAAGTATAGCTATTACTATCATTATATTCTCAGAAAATGAAAAATGTCCCATGTTTTATTATATTTGGCTAGCATGACATCCCCACGGTTTCTGGCACATTTATGATTTCTACAGGAACAAGTGCAGAAACTGTCTTGGAGACTGACATAGCCCATCTGCTTTAAAATAGTTTGTGTTATAAAATGCCATATTTTCTCCTAACATTCTCTTACACTGAAGCAGATTAAAAAGTTAGTATTATTAAGAACTCATCTTTTGAAGTAAACACCTATATAGGATCATGAAAAGCTTTCTTGAAACAGAAGTAGTTTGATTGTAGAAAGTTGGTTAGTTCAAGTTTTCTCTCCTACCGTAGGATCATTAGTGTTTGACTAATGATGCATACCTATTTTGCCTTTAATAATGAGCTAAAAAGGTAATTTATAGGAACACAAGAAAATAGAAAAAGAATACAACTTCTGTTCTAAGGGGACATGAGTTTCATTTCAAAATGCTGGTTTTCCAGACCAAGGCTCCAACTAGGTTCTGAAGCAACTAGAGACGAATATAAGGGATTTTCAAAAATTATTATACAGGTACAGTGTCTGAGGGAGAAAAATGCTGCTGTAAAATCTAGTGGGTTTCTGTTATTGTCTACATTTTGCTATTTGGTGTTTTTAATCTTTCAGGTAAAAAGACCTCACGACTTCTATGCAGATGAACTGTCTGCATTTCAATTTAAAGTAACGGTGTGAGCCATTTCACTCCATTTCTTTCAGCTCCAATACGTTCATAGTGCCTGTGTTAATGTCCACCAACAAAACACGAAAGGAACAAAGGCTTCTAATTTGTATAATGGGCTTGAGTGAGATGGTCGCTTTCACCTCATGGATGAACACACTAAGCGATTAAAAATTTTTACAACCCAGAAACATATGGTATGTCAACATCCCACGCCACTCTCAAGCAAATACACTGAAGGGAAGCAAAATCCTTTTCGTTATGGACAGTGTCCTGTCAATATGCAGTTACTAGGGAAATTCATTCATGTTGCGTATTTGCTATATCAATAGGTCACATATTTCTATGTTACTGAGTCTGAATATCTTTTTATATGAATATAAGAAAACAAAAGCACAGTAAAGTCGATACTTCTAATCTTTCAAAACCAATTTCTGATACTTCTATAAATAATATCAATTGAGTCTGCTCAGGTTAAATGTTACCATGAAGCTTATGAAAGGAGCTCAGTAGTTTAAATGCCTACAGTTGGGTAGAGCAGTGTATAGAGATTCATACAGCGTAATCTGCTAAAGCATTTTAGTAAGTAAGCATTGGATAGAGTTTTCAGTTACTTCAAAGATTAACACTCAAATGTGTATTCTGGCAGGTAAATACAAATTAGATAGATGACTGCCCATATTATCTTTCGATCTCACTATGTATTTCTCCCATGAAGATCAGTTAGCTATTTGAATTCATAGTATATTTGTCTTTGTTCCTTTTTATCAAAAGTATGTTCTACTTCCTGATTTGGAAATTGAAGCATGCATTGTAAATTACCTTAAACAGGAAGGTTCAAGGTTTGCTGCAGATAATTTCAGCCACCACCTAAAACATGCAAGTGTATCTGAATACAATAAGCAAAAAAATGGTACTCACTTGAAAGCTGGTCCAGGTAAATATTTCTTTCAATGACCTTCATGCTAACCAGATCGTGTTTCCAAATGTATTCTTTGTTTGATAAATGTAACACACATGACAAACATTTTCTCATCACATTAAATAAGTTGTATCTTTATGAATGCACACACAAAGATATAAGAAGGAAAGTACTGTCTAAGTCCACTGTCTTAAATTGCATGGCTAAATCAGATTCCTTTGGGCATGCCTATCTAAAACCAATACAGTCCCTTAAATTCTTAGGACAGAATTTGCTTTACTTGGAAATAGGCAATCTTATAAATTGCTGGCAGTGGTGTTTCCATATGATGTCAATTACTTTTTCAAAATAATTGAAAAAATTTAGTGAATATGTTAAACTATTTCTACACTCAACTGATATACTACTTCATTTTCAGATTCATTCATTCATTCATTCAACCAATATTTACTGAGCGATTATTATTCCAAACGGTTGAAGATAGAGAGTAGAACGAAATAGATCAAGTCTGGCCTCATGGAGTTTACATGAAAGAAGACTGGAGGAAAGTTTAAATCAAAGTTATTTAGGATTGCAATTGACATTAACAAAAATACTTAGTTAATGTATAAACAGTAAGGAAGAACAACTACCAGAATCACAAATCAACCTCTTGTGTACACTGACACATAAAACCAATGATTTGTTTAACTGGTACATTTTACTTTTATGTACATGGGAATATTTGCTGAATCAGGTTTCCTTTTTAAATATAAAAGTATTTTTTTTAATAAAATATAAAAAGAACCCTTAAAATTCAATAATAAATAAACACATAGCCCAGAGGAAAAATGGCAGCAAGATATCTGAACACACATTTCACCAAAAGAAGATACACAGATGGCAAATAAGCATAGGAAAAGATGCTCGATATCATTTGTCATTAGAAATGCAAATGTAAACGACAATGAGATACCACTACACACCTATTAGAATGGCTGAAATCTAAGAAAAGGCGACTATACCAATTGCAGGTGAGGAGGTGGAACCTCCTCTCCTCACCTCTCATTCATTGCTGTTAGGCATGTAAAATGGTACAGAAACTTCGGAAGACACAGCAGTTTTTTACGAAGCTGAACAGTCTTACTGTACAATCTGGCAGCCGAAATCCTCGGTATTTATCCAAGTGATTTGAAACTTATATACACACAAAAATCAGCATGTGACTGTTTAGAGCAGCCTTATTCATAACCACCAAACACTGGAAACAACCAAGATGTCCTTGGATAGGTGAATGGTTGAACAAACTGTACACCCTGACAATGTAATCTTTTTCTGTGACAACAAAGGGATGAGCTATCAAGTCATTTAAAAATATGGATAAATCTTAAATGTATATTGCTAAGTGAAAGAAGCCAGTCTGAAAAGCCCTCATATCACATACTTCTTTACGACATTGTAGAAAGGGCAAAAGTACAGATATCAGTGGTTGCAAGGCATTCAGCGAGTAGGGAGAGAGTTGAACACGTAAAGCACAAGGAATTTTTTTTAAGGCAATAAAACCATTCTGTATGAAACTTATCCACTGGTCAAAATCTATAGAACTTTAACAGCACAAGGAGTGAAGCTTAATATATGAAATTCAAAAAACATAATTTAAGAGGTTGAGCAGTGGGGGGCGGGTAGGGAGATACAAAAAATAGAATGCAGAATGTGACAAAATAAGCAAACTTTATTACAAATGTATGAAGTAACTTGGAAGAGGGTGACGGGAAAATGGCCTGACATAAGTGATGCTAGAAATGAGTGGAGTAAAACTAAAAGCAAAGGAACTGTATATAATCACTCTACTCTAGCTGATAAAGTTGCCCGTTGGGGTATGGGTTAAAAATTCTGAAAACACTACGTATGTATATTTGAGATGAACCATTAAATGTATGGATGACAGACTCGGGGAGGCCAGGTTTTTCACCATTGGGGTGGGAAGTTAGAGAAAAGCAAGGGGAGAATGCTAGAATGATCCATTTGGTAATGGATTAGAGTTGGAGACATCAGTGAGAAACACGTTTAACTTAATATATATACAGATGGCTGCATAGAGAATATGTACAGATGTGTGTATATACACAGGTTAATAGACACCCATACATTTTGTTGCTCTCAGTTGAGAGGACCTTGTACCAAGAATATCTCAGTAGCAAAGAGCATACCTATGGCTCAGATCTTGGTTTCTAATACCATTCTCAAATAAGAGGAACCAGGCGTCCTTGGAAAAATAGCTGCTTCTAGGACTGAGATAGGAAATATTCAAGATAAGCCTGCAGTATTTATACTACCAGAAACTAAGGAAGTACTCCAAAAAAATTGTTTTTTAATTGATAGAGCTATGTCAAAGGGACTTTGGAGCCTTCCGAAAGAGTTCCCAATGGCCAAAGCTGGAATAATTTGAGGAAAAAGATAAATAAGATGATATTGGATTATAACTCAGAGTATAAAATAAATAACCATGAGTCCATAATGATACGAGTAGTTCACTGAATGAGAACAGACAAATACCCCTTACAGAATAATTCCAAATAATTTATGTAGATACCCCACCCTTAAGAAGGTAGAAGAACACCTGCTCCTTCTTGTGTGCAAGCTGCACGTAGTGACTTCTTTCCAAAGAGTAAAATATGGAAAAGAGGAAAAACAACTTTAAAATGGAGAAATCAGACAAGTAGTATCTCAGCCAGGTGACCAAGATTAACATCAACAGTGATAAGTTAGGTTGATAATATGTACCACTGATATGATCAGATGAGAATGGCACTTGACCTCTGTGGTTTTTCTCCCCAAATTCCATAACTCCAGTTCAGTCATAAAGAAAACATCAGGCCAATTCCCAAAGAGGGTGTCCTACAAAATACTTGATCAGTACTTGTCAAAAACTGTCAAGGTCATCAAAAACAAAGAAAGTCTGAGTAACTGTCACAGCCAACAGGAACCTAAGAATACATGATAAATAAATATGACGTAATATTCTGGATAGGATCCTGGTACAAAAAAAAAAAGGACATTAGGTAAAAGCTACGGAGATCATAGTAAAGTACGGTCTTCAGTTAACAATAATGTAAAAAACTTTTTCCACTTAATTTCAACAGACTCCTCTCTACCCTTCCCAGTATTAGCACTCTTATGTTCAGGGAACACAAACAGCTGTATAATCACAGATATCAGAACTCCCAGGGAACTGAGATTTCTCAGGAAACTGATTATTCTGCAGAGGATGAAGTCTTAGTAAAAGATTCCCCACCTTTTCAAGCAGTACACACTCAACCTGATTTAATCTTTCCTTGATGACTCAAGGTCTCTAGGAAGAGCAATTGTTGGATGATTTACAGGGATTTTTTTTTTTTTTAGGGCCAATTGTCCTAACTCCAAGTACTTCTAAGACAGAGGCAGCATCCCTTTTTGAAAAAAGCATTTACACATATATTCTTTTTGGTGAGCATGACATTTGATGTGTCCCTAGATCACCATGGTCTCTTTTGGTTTTCTATTACAGTTCCTTCTCACTTTTTTGTCTGGCTCTGGATATAACTATCTGGCCTGACCTGAGAATTACTACCACATTGCATCTTATAACTGTTCCTCACCTCTACATGTTGCAGCCATGGCAAGGGACATAATATCTCAGACCTTTGGGATACCACTATGGTAGCCTTGGTAACTCCTGAGCCCTATTTGTCATTTATTAAACTGCATGTTATTTATTTTGCATACTTTAATTTCAGAACAAAATAAACAAAAACAAAAACAAAACACTATACAAAACATCCAAAGCCGATGTCAAATGTGGGAAGTTACAGGGCTTGAGGCCCTTGTATCCTGCCTTAGACGGAAAGACAGAAATTAAACCACTAGACATCAGCAGGGGGAATCAAGCAGGTCAGGGCCACTGGGGCTACTGCTGGGGGAGCCATGGGAATGCCTATGAGAAAGGCATTTCTTGATGACTTTATATAAAATAATGTCTAGCCCTTCTGATTTATTTTCTGTAGCACTTATTACAGCTGGATTTACATGCTTATGTGTTTACTTGTTTATTGTTTATCTTCTCCATTTGAACGAAGTTCAACAAAGGTAGGCACCATGCCTTTCTAGTTCCCTGCTCTAAACCCCATGCTTACAATAGTCCTAGTTAATGAATATTTGTTAAATAAATGAAGATTGAACTTTCTAGGGTCAGAGTGTTCCTGTGTGTTTCTAAAAAAATTTTGGAAGTCTCTTTGCTTTGTCTAATCAACTTCCTCCACACTCACAGAAGTTACAATAACCACTGATGAATCCGATTTCAATAAACACTGGTTGATGGTCTGTGATGATCTCAGATAAGGAACTATCTGAACTATGTGTATGTACTTTATGACATCAATGTTGGCCACTCAAATGCCTTAAAAATTTCTTGGCCACATTCTGGAGGTTTTATGTGAAGCTGCTGAATTGTTATGCTATGAATCGCAGAAGAGTAATTGTTACTTTAATTTAATCCCCCCCCAAAACATGCACAGTACAGGAAGTATTCTTGGAAGAAAAAAATACAATCAATTCCAAAGACAAATATATGCTATTTTAAAAACTAAGTATTCTTTAAAAAAAATTCACATATTTGTGTCCCTCTTCTGTAGAGACTGTAATCAAGAGAGGATTAGATTAATATTGACAAATGTCACTAATTTTATTTCCCCCAAACATTTTCAGATCATAAGTAATATGCCCATATCCATGGGAACGACAAGACAACAGATTTTTCTTGAGGCCACATTGCCCTTATAAAAATAATTTTAACAGGCTAAACTGTCACTCAGTGTAAATAGTGCAAACTGCATTTCCTCTTGGCAAAAGCAATATTTTCATTAATAGCCAAGACTGATTATTGTAAATTAATTTTATCTTTTTATACAGTACTGTGCAACTCAAGGTAGTATCACAAGGTCAGAATGAATGTAAAACCCATCTTTATTCAAAATACACTAACAAAGACAGTAGGAACATTCTGTGCACAGCCCAACAATGAAACACACCAAAATGTCAGAACTGCTTTAATTATATGAGAGCACCAATTGTTCTTAACACAAATCAAATGTGTACACAAAAGAAACAAAACTACTTTTAGCTTCTTCACACACCTACTTATCTCACAGAATTTACATCTTCAGGGGGCTTGAACTCCTAATTTTATTCCTCCCTTTTCCTTGGCACTCTAGGTTTAAAGGCTGTTTTTCCCACATCTCTCCTTTTGGAAAGGCCCTCATTTGGCTATTCTCATGAATGTTACTCCATTCTCATGAAAGTGGGTCATATAAACACAGAATGTTTCCTTAGCTGAATTCCTTCCGGTTCTATTGTCTCTTTCTATTTATAATGGAAAAACAACAATAAAAAAAATCAAACGTGCCCAGGCAGCATCCTCTTTTACTTTAGCTTCTCAGTCCCTCCTGTGGGGGTGAAGTGACCCAAGATGGCAGTGTGCCTCTTGGTTAATTACTTACAGGAGTCGTCTTCTCATACTCAGATTCAGAACATGGGTCTGATGAAGTCAAAGGATGTTTATAAGTACGTCGCCATTCTCAATTCCAGTTCATGCACCTAAGGAAAGCAGAAAAGGAAAAGACATGATCATACAGAAATATACGTCAGCACAAAACCATGAAATACACATATAACAAAGATTAATATCTGAGTTAGAAACGGGCTGAGGTAGAATCAAGTGGCTAAGCATTTTAAGGCCTAGTTATTCAGAAGCCAGATACACCGGAAATACATCCACACGTGGAACAACTCCTACAGAACACCTACTGAACGCTGGCAGAAGACCTCAGACCTCCCAAAAGGCAAGAAACCCCCCACATACCTGGGTAGGGCAAAAGAGAAAAGAATAAACAGAGACAAAAGGATAGGGACGGGACCTGCACCAGTGGCAGGCAGCTGTTAAGGAGGAAAGGTGTCCATACACTAGGAAGCCCCTTCGCGGGCAGAGACTGCGGGTGGCGGAGGGGGAAAGCTTCGGAGCCGCGGAGGAGAGCCCAGCAACACGGGTATGGAGGGCAAAGCAGAGAGATTCCCGCACAGAGGATGGGTGCCGACCAGCACTCACCAGGCCGAGAGGCTTGTCTGCTCACTCGCCGGGGCGGGCGGGGCTGCGAGCTGAGGCTTGGGCTTTGGTCGGAGCGCTGGGAGAGGACTGGGGTTGGCGGCGTGAACACAGCCTGCAGGGGGTTAGTGGGCGCGGCTAGCCCGGAGGGAGTCTGGGAAAAAGTCTGGACGTGCCGAAGAGGCAAGAGACTTTTTCTTCCCTCTTTGTTTCCTGGTGCGCGAGGAGAGGAGATTAAGAGCGCTGCTTAAAGGAGCTCCAGAGACGGGCGCGAGCCGCGGCTAAAAGCGCGGACCCCAGAGACGGGCATGAGACGGACGCTAAAGCTGCTGCTGCCGCCACCAAGAAGCCTGTGTGTGAGCACAGGTCACTATTCACACCCCCCTTCCAGGGAGCCTGTGCAGCCCGCCACTGCCAGGGTCCCGGGATCCAGGGACAACTCCCCAGGGAGAACGCACGGCGCGCCTCAGGCTGGTGCAACGTCACGCCGGCCTCTGCCGCCGCAGGCTCGACCCACCCTCCGTGCCCCTCCCTCCCCCAGGGCCTGCGGCTCCTTTAACCCTGTCCTGTCTGAGCGAAGAACAGACGCCCTCCTGCGACCTACACGCAGAGGCGCGGCCAAATCCAAAGCTGAGCTCCTGTGAGCTGTGAGAACAAAGAAGAGAAAGGGAAATCTCTCCCAGCAGCCTCAGAAGCAGCGGATTAAAGCTCCACAATCAACTTGATGTACCCTACATCTGTGGAATACCTGAGTAGAAAACGAATCATCCCAAATTGAGGAGGTGGACTTTGAGAGCAAGATTTATGATTTTTTCCCCTTTTCCTCTTTTTGTGAGTATGTGTATGCTTCTGTGTGAGATTTTGTCTGTATAGCTTTGCTTCCACCATTTGTCCTAGGGGTCTATCCGTCCGTTTGTTTTTTTTCTTAATAATTATTTTTTTATGTAATAACTTTATTATATTTTATCTTACTTTATCTTCTTTCTTTCTTTCTTTCCTTCCTTCCCTCCTTCCTTCCTTCATCCCTCCCTCCCTCCCTCCCTCCTTTCTTTCTTTCTACTGATTCTTTCTTTCTACTTTTTCTCCCTTTTATTCTGAGCCGTGTGGATGAAAGGCTCTTGGTGCTGCAGTCAGGAGTCAGTGCTGTGCCTCTGAGGTGGGAGAGCCAACTTCAGGACACTGGTCCACAAGAGACCTCCCAGCTCCACATAATATCAAACGGTGAAAATCTCCCAGAGATCTCCATCTCAACACCAGCACCCAGCTTCACTCAACGACCAGCAAGCTACAGTGCTGGACATCCTATGCCAAACAACTAGCAAGACAGGAACACAACCCCACCCATTAGCAGAGAGGCTGCCTAAAATCATAATAAGTCCACAGACACCCCAAAACACACCACCAGATGTGGACCGGCCCACCAGAAAGACAAGATTCAGCCACATCCATCAGAACTCAGGCACTAGTCCCCTCCACCAGGAAGCCTACACAACCCACTGAACCACCCTTAGCCACTGGGGAAAGACACCAAAACAACAGGAACTATGAACCTGCAGCCTGCAGAAAGGAGACCCCAAACACAGTAAGATAAGCAAAATGAGAAGACAGACAAACACACAGCAGATGAAGCAGCAAGGTAAAAACCCACCAGACCTAACAAATGAAGAGGAAAAAGGCAGTCTACCGTAAAAGAATTCAGAATAATGATAGGAAAGATGATCCAAAATCTTGGAAATAGAATAGACAAAATACAAGAAACATTTAACAAGGACCTAGAAGAACTAAAGATGAAACAAACAACGATGAACAACACAATACATGAAATTAAAAATACTCTAGATGGGATCGATAGCAGAATAACTGAGGCAGAAGAACGGATAAGTGACCTGGAAGATAAAAGAGCGGAAATAACTACTTCAGAGCAGAATAAAGAAAAAAGAATGAAAAGAACTGAGGACAGTCTCAGAGACCTCTGGGACAACATTAAATATATGAACATTCGAATTATAAGGGTTCCAGAAGAAGAAGAGAAAAAGAAAGGGACTGAGAAAATATTTGAAGAGATTATAGTTGAAAACTTCCCTAATATGGGAAAGGAAATAGTTAATCAAGTTCAGGAAGCACAGAGAGTCCCATACAGGACAAATCCAAGGAGAAATATGCCAAGACACATATTAATCAAACTGTCAAATATTAAATACAAAGAAAACATATTAAAAGCAGCAAGGGAAAAACAGCAAATAACACACAAGGGACTCCCCATAAGGTTAACAGCTGATCTTTCAGCAGAAACTCTGCAAGCCAGAAGGGACTGGCAGGACATATGTAAAGTGATGAAGGAGAAAAACCTGCAACCAAGATTACTCTACCCAGCAAGGATCTCATTCAGATTGGATGGAGAAATTAAAAACTTTACAGACAAGCAAAAGCTGAGAGAGTTCAGCACCACCAAAGCAGCTTTACAACAACTGCTAAACGAACTTCTCTAGGCAGGAAACACAAGAGAAGGAAAAGACCTACAATAACGAACCCAAAACAATTAAGAGAATGGTCATAGGCACATACATATTGATAATTACCTTAAATGTAAATGGACTAAATGCTCCCACCAAAAGACACAGATTGGCTGAATGGATACAAAAACAACACCCATATATTTGCTGTCTACAAGAGACCGACTTCAGACCTAGAGACACATACAGACTGAAAGTAAGGGGATGGAAAAAGATATTTCATGCAAATGGAAACCTAAAGAAAGCTGGAGTAACAATTCTCATATCAGACAGAACAGACTTTAAAATAAAGACTATTAGAAGAGACAAAGAAGGATACTACATAATGATCAAGGGATCGATCCACGAAGAAGATATAACAATTGTAAATATTTATGCACCCAACATAGGAGCACCTCAATACATAAGGAAAATACTAACAGCCATAAAAGGGGAAATCGACAGTAACACAATCATAGTAGGGGACTTTAACACCCCACTTTCACCAATGGACAGATCATCCAAAATGAAAATAAATAAGGAAACACAAGCTTTAAATGATATATTAAACAACATGGACTTAATTGATATTTATAGGATATTCCATCCAAAAACAACAGAATACACATTTTTCTCAAGTGCTCATGGAACATTCTCCAGGATAGATCATATTTTGGGTCACAAGTCAAGCCTTGGTAAATTTAAGAAAACTGAAATTGTTTCAAGTATCTTTTCCAACCACAATGCTATGAGACTAGATATCAATTACAGGAAAAGATCTGTAAAAAATACAAATACATGGAGGCTAAACAATACACTACTTAATAACGAAGTGATCACTGAAGAAATCAAAGAGGAAATAAAAAAATACCTAGAAACAAATGACAATGGAGACACGACGACCCAAAATCGATGGGATGCAGAAAAAGCAGTTCTAAGAGGGAAGTTTATAGCAATACAATCCTACCTTAAGAAACAGGAAACATCTCGAATAAACAACCTAACCTTGCAGCTAAAGCAATTAGAGAAAGAAGAACAAAAAACCCCCAGACTTAGCAGAAGGAAAGAAATCATAAAAATCAAATCAGAAATAAATGAAGAAGAAATGAAGGAAACGATAGCAAAGATCAATAAAACTAAAAGCTGGTTCTTTGAGAAGATAAACAAAATTGATAAACCATTAGCCAGACTCATCAAGAAAAAAAGGGAGAAGACTCAAATCAATAGAATTAGAAATGAAAAAGGAGAAGTAACAACTGAAACTGCAGAAATACAAAAGATCATGAGAGATTACTACAAGCAACTCTATGCCAATAAAATGGACAACCTGGAAGAAATGGACAAATTCTTAGTAATGCACAACCTGCCAAGACTGAATCAGGAAGAAATAGAAAATATGAACAGACCAAGCACAAGCACTGAAATGGAAACTGTGATTAAAAATCTTCCAACAGGGCTTCCCTAGTGGCACAGTGGTTGAGAGTCCACCTGCCGATGCAGGGGTCATGGGTTCGTGCCCCGGTCCAGGAAGATCCCACATGCCGCAGAGCGGCTGGGTCTGTGAGCCATGGCCACTGAGCCTGCGCATCCGGAGCCTGTGCTCTGAAACAGGAGAGGCCACAACAGTGAGAGGCCTGAGTACCGCTAAAAAAAAAAATCTTCCAACAAACAAAAGCCCAGGACCAGATGGCTTCACAGGCAAACTCTACCAAACATTTAGAGAAGAGCTAACACCTATCCTTCTCAAACTCTTCCAAAATATAGCAGAGGGAGGAACACTCCCAAACTCATTCTACGAGGCCACCATCACCTTGATACCAAAACCAGACAAGGATGTCACAAAGAAAGAAAACTACAGACCAATATCACTGATGAACATAGATGCAAAAATCCTCAACAAAATACTAGCAAACAGAATCCAACAGCACATTAAAAGGATCATACACCCTGATCAAGTGGGGTTTATTCCAGGAATGCAAGGATTCTTCAATATACGCAAAACAATCAATGTGATAAACCATATTAACTAATTGAAGGAGAAAAACCATATGATCATCTCTATAGATGCAGAGAAAGCTTTCGACAAAATTCAACACCCATTTAGGATAAAAACCCTGCAGAAAGTAGGCATAGAGGGAACTTTCCTCAACATAATAAAGGCCATATACAACAAAACCACAGCCAACATCGTCCTCAATGGTGAAAAACTGAAAGCATTTCCACTAAGATCAGGAACAAGACAAGGTTGCCCACTCTCACCACTCTTATTCAACATACTTTTGGAAGTTTTAGCCACAGCAATCAGAGAAGAAAAGGAAATAAAAGGAATCCAAATCGGAAAAGAAGAAGTAAAGCTGTCACTGTTTCCAGATGACATGATACTATACATAGAGAATCCTAAAGATGCTACCAGAAAACTACTAGACCTAATCAATGAATTTGGTAAAGTAGCAGGATACAAAATTAATGCACAGAAATCTCTGGCATTCCTATACAATAGTAATGAAAAATCTGAAAGTGCAATCGAGAAAACACTCCCATTTACCACTGCAACAAAAAGAATAAAATATCTAGGAATAAACCTACCAAAGGAGACAAAAGACCTGTATGCAGAAAATTATAAGACACTGATGAAAGAAATTACAGATGATACAAATAGATGGAGAGATATACCATGTTCTTGGATTGGAAGAATCAACATTGTGAAAACGACTCTACTACCCAAAGCAATCTACAAATTCAATGCAATCCCTATCAAACTACCACTGGTATTTTTCACAGAACTAGAACCAAAAATTTCACAATTTGTCTGGAAACACAAAAGACTCCGAATAGCCAAAGCAATCTTAAGGACGAAAAACGGGGCTGGAGGAATCAGGCTCCCTGACTTCCGACTATACTACAAAGCTACGGTAATCAAGACAGTATGGTACTGGCACAAAAACAGAAAGATAGATCAATGGAACAGGATAGAAAGCCCAGAGACAAACCCACGCACATATGGTCACCTTATCTTTGATAAAGGAGGCAGGAATGTACAGTGGAGAAAGGACAGCCTCTTCAATGAGTGGTGCTGGGAAAACTGGACAGCTACATGTAAAAGTATGAGATTAGATCACTCCCTAACACCATACACAAAAATAAGCTCAAAATGGATTAAAGACCTAAATGTAAGGCCAGAAACTATCAAACTCTTAGAGGAAAACATAGGCAGAACACTCTATGACATAAATCACAGCAAGATCCTTTCTGACCCACCTCCCAGAGAAATGGAAGGAAAAACAAAAATAAACAAATGGGACCTAATGAAACTTCAAAGCTTTTGCACAGCAAAGGAAACCATAAACAAGACCAAAAGCCAACCCTCAGAATGGGAGAAAATATTTGCAAATGAAGCAACTGACAAAGGATTAATCTCCAAAATTTATAAGCAGCTCAATGGAGCTCAATAACAAAAAAACAAACAACCCAATCCAAAAATGGGCAGAAGACCTCAATAGACATTTCTCCAAAGAAGATATATAGATTGCCAACAAACACATGAAAGAATGCTCAACTTCATTAATCATCAGAGAAATGCAAATCAAAACTACAATGAGATATCATCTCACATCAGTCAGAATGGCCATCATCAAAAAATCTAGAAAAAATAAATGCTGGAGAGTGTGTGGAGAAAAGGGAATGCTCTTGCACTGTTGGTGGGAATGTAAATTGATACAGCCACTGTGGAGAACAGTATGGAGGTTCCTTTAAAAACTACAAATAGAACTACCATATGACCCAGCAATCCCACTACTGGGCATGTACCCTGAGAAAACCATAATTCAAAAAGAGTCATGTACCAAAATGTTCATTGCAGCTCTATTTACGATAGCCCGGAGATGGAAACAACCTAAGTGTCCATCGACAGATGAATGGATAAAGAAGATGTGGCACATATATACAATGGAATATTACTCAGTCATAAAAAGAAACGAAATTGAGCTATTTGTAATGAGGTGGATGGACCTAGAGTCTGTCATACAGAGTGAAGTAAGTCAGAAAGAGAAAGACAAATACTGTATGCTAACACATATATATGGAATTTAAGGGAAAAAATGTCATGAAGAACCTAGGGGTAAGACAGGAATAAAGACACAGACCTACTAGAGAATGAACTTGAGGATATGGGGAGGTGGAAGGGTAATCTGTGACAAAGAAAGAGAGAGGCATGGACATATATACACTAACAAATATTAGGTAGATAGTTAGTGGGAAGCAGCCGCATAGCACAGGGAGATCAGCTTGGTGCTTTGTGACCGCCTGGAGGGGTGGGATAGGGAGGGTGGGAGGGAGCGAGACGTAAGAGGGAAGAGATATGGGGACATATGTATATGTATAACTGATTCACTTTGTTATAAAGCAGAAACTAACACACCATTGTAAAGCAATTTTACTCCAATAAAGATGTAAAAAAATAAAATAAAAAGATTATCCGAAGCAGAACAACTCTGAGAGAATTTACTTTTATTTAGGATTTGCTGCCCACTTCACAGAAGTAGTTTACTATACACACAAATTTATGATATGCTGCTACGGTATTGAGATTCAGCTGCTCAGAGAGGGACTGTGATTTGTAGCCTCCCTCTCCTCTTGTATCTATGTGTGGTCATATCACTATTTCTCAGCAATGAAGTGTGTGCAGAAGTAATATGGATCTCTTCCGGGTCAGGGGGTTTAAGAAGCAGGTGGACCTTCCACTCACTGGCTGTTTACAAAAGATGATAAGGTCCTAAGGGATAGTGGAATTACAATAAGGTTGGCCCAGGAACCCCCTGAACTACCATGTGAAAAACCAGCAGCCAACCAGGAACACCCTCACTGAATCATTACTTGAAGGAAAAATATACTTCTCCTGCTTTAAGCTACTGCAACTTGGGGGTTTATTTCTTATAACTGCCAGTACGAACCTAATACATGCTTTCTTTCGTATAGTTTAGGATTTCATTCCTGGTTCAAATCGCACCCTTTCTGTTACACCATGTTCAAGTCTCTGTTCTTCAGAGAAGAGTTATCTGATGGTTCCAACTTCTACTGATTTTTCCTTTCCCTGATTTCCCCTGTACTGTCTATCCTATATCCCGATGGTTGTCAAACCTGGAAAGATATTGAAATCATCTTGGTAAATTTTTAGAAAAAACACTTAAGCATCACTTGACCTCATGATTTAGATTCTCTGATGATACAACCTGTGAATATGCATTTTTTAAAGCTCTCCAGATGATGCTGATATACACTCAGATTTGGAAACTTCTGGCATAGAAGAAATCTAAAGGTTTTCATATTTCATTGTTTTTGTTCTTTTCATTATTGCTTGGAATAGTCAACTATTTTAAATGAATAAATCTTCATCCTTATCCCCATTTGTGCACAGATACAAGGAGTTGCCCATGTGTGAAGCAACTCCATGTGAAATCAATACTTGCAACACTCTTGAGGATGACCACCTGCCTCTGCAATGCCCCTCTCATAGGACCCCCAAATGTGAATTTCACATTTATTGCCTTTTAAGAAAATTATCTTATTCATACCTTCAACTTTGTTGATAAATGGCAAATATCTAAAACAATTTTATTAATTGGAAGATGGATTGAACTTATTCTCATGCTTTCATATTTGTCTTTTTCTAGTAAGTGATAATCTCCTGAAAGACAGGGTTCTGCCTTAAGAATTCTAATTTAATTTGTGTCCCCTCAGACTTCCCAAGTTTACGGCGGGTAAAGGAGTCATGAGTCTATTCTCCTTACTTGTTAACATAAAGCATTCAGCTTCATGCAAAATCTCACCCATTAATTTCTGGGATTCCCTAGGGATATCTGTCATGCTGTTATGTTGTGTGTTTCTCTGAGAACTTGAAGTACCAAAGTATTTAGAGGCTGAAGAAAGAACCTCCTCTTGGGCACAACAGTGACATTATTTTTCATTCTACTATATTATGAAGACCTTCATGGAAACAGCTCTTCCCATAAGCTAAGGCTACAGCTCCCAGAGGTAGACCAGAAGACCAATATTTGATAGCTATCTTATGGTCCTCTCTATTTTCCCTCCCATAGGCAATGAACTCCCTCCTTCTAGATCCTTTGTCTTTTATGGTCAAAACCACATACATAAACTCCTCTCTGGCTGCTTAACAACAGAAAAGGATGTGAGAGACACCAACGTTGCACCAACAGAATGTTAATAAGTAGTTAAATTAAATTTACATTTATATTGTTAATGCCAGTGATCTTAGTCCTGTGTCTCTGAGTTATTCACATAATGAACTATTTTTTTTTTAATGGCACAAGACTAGACTGGATTTCTATAATACAGATATGGGTTTAATTTTATAAATTATTTTACTTTTCTATTAAATATGAATAGAGTGCCGTTCACAAATCCAATCCTTGAATTTCTCTACTGGGGATAACTCATATACAACATATGTGTACACTCTTAGGGACAGGCATAATAAGGTTACATTTATTTTTTATTACCTTCAAGTGGGCTGTGCCTTTAAAGTTATCCTTAAAATATTAATAATTTGATATTTTAATACCAGAGCTTCAATTTTTCTTTGTTCTATGTCCAAATGAGTTTCATTCCATACTGAATTTCTTTGGAGCGTTTCATATGTTCACTAGCCTTATATTCATTTTCATAAGCTCTATAAGGCTTGAGATATTTTAAGCTGCAATGACTGAAATTTAGTTTAAAATTAAGTTAGTTGGTTTTCCATTATGAGGCCCAGGGTCTCCCAAAGGCAAATAATGGTGAAGTTGGCTTCCTTTTCTAAGTTAACATGCCTGGTAGTGATTTAACTTGTTTTCATAAATAACTTCTCTTTTAGGGAAAATATTCTTGTTTCATCAAGCAAAAATAGGCTAAAACAGAAACCATAATTTTTTCCCAAGATCATAAAAGGAGAGGATAAATTCTAGGCTTCTGTTTACTAGTTCCTCATCATACGAACTTAGTAGGCTATGTTATATGGGTGATGACATAAATATCACAGTTATTTGCTTTTATTCAACTAGGAAACGGACCTTGCTTGAATGAAGGAGTCTTCCCTGGTCAGAAACACCATTCTAACAAATGTCATCTTAAATACTATGGGCTCCTTCTTATGATACGGACATTTTCTGACATGTGGCCAAACATTTCGATTCCCCCGTCTCTTATATTTACTATGGTTGTTGGAGTCAGGTCTAATCTTAATAAAAGTGTAGAGCCCCTGTCACACTGTCAGTTACAAGATCCTCAATACGTACTGGTTATTATCTCCTATCTCCACATTGTAAGACGGTAATCACACAATTTTATAACTAAAGTGTCCAGATTTTATAACTGAAGTTCAGATCCTTTAAAATAGACATTATTTATGCAACTGCACCTGTTGAATTTAAGACTTTTTGTCACATTTTCTACCACCTTACTTAATTATTACTCAGCACTTTACTGTTTTCTTAGGCTCTCATCTGACAGTAAAGGACAGAAATCTTCCATTCTGTATTAAACCCGTAGACAGCTTTCCTTTGTGGTTTAAGAACAGCCCAACATACTGGCTATTTTTAAGCACTCATGATAGTTGCTATCTGCCCTGGAACATGTTGAAAACATAGCTCTGAACAGAAAATAACAGAAGCTGTATCTCATGATTCTAACTTAGGGGTAGCCGCATATCTTAGTGGGAGTGAAAAATAATTAAAATCTTCCTTCAAAATGGAGAGATTTATCCTGAGCATGCTATAGCAGATGTGCATACAATTAAAAAAAAATCAATTTCTTCTCAGAAACCTTAAGAATATTTTCAAGTGGATAGAGAAAAATATGAAACTGTGAATGAATGTTATAATGACTCCCATGTGAATTACCAGGTTACCATGAGAATAAGGGATAGAGAGAAAAGATATAAAATTTCAGCTCCTGGTAGAGCTTGCTCCAAAACTTTCCTATTATTCAGGGTTGTTGTGATGCTCAAGTGAGCCAATGTACTTGAAAGTTCTTTGCAAACTGTAAAGTACTTACCCTATGAGTACTTGTTCATAGAATACAGGGAGTTGAAACATGAATAAAAAGACTTTGGTGACCTTAAAAATCTACATAACATTCAATAAACATATAAAACTCTTTGACTAGTGATTCTAAACAAAGGTCTCAAGTCCCATTCAGAATTTTTAAATCAATTTCAGTCACAGGCAGTAATTCCAAATAATCTATCCTCTTTCCTCTGTGACCTCTCATGTGCAGATTTGCACACAAAGTCATTATTACTTTTTATGCAGTACTTTGGAATAGGGTCCATAACTGCCTTCCTATTTCTTGAACCTGTCTTTAAAATTCTACTGGCAGACAACTGCAACTATAATCAAAGCAATGGGACAGTTCAAGTGTTTGCAACAGCACAGCGTTTTGTTATGCAACGAAAGATAAATATGGCTTTATCTTTCCAACCGTCCAGCTTTATTTCTGCCAAAGAGTGGTAAAAGTGAAAAGGAAAATATTTGTGGGAAAATGGCTGAAAATGATGAGAAATATAGCAGATACAGATGGTATTGCTCAAGTTAGAGATTTCCTAATTTGGAAATTTTATGAAAGTAGGTTGGCTAGCCACTTCAGCAATACCTTGCAAAGTGGTAGTTCCATAGGTTAAGGCTGACCTCAGTTTTGCAGCCCCAGAAATGTGATTTTATCATTACTACGCTAAAGAATAGGCTTCTGGGAATTGATTCACGCTAAGCACAGCCATCAGATTCTGACCAGAATGTCACTGAATTCTTTACAAAGTATGAGTTTGAGCAGTTATGTCAGTGGCTCAATATATCACTCTCCCTAGAAGGAAATCTGCAAGAAAAGTTAAATTATACTAGAAGGTTGGTGAGCAAGGAAAAGGAAAAAGTGAAGCTTGGTTCAGTCCAGTTCTGGCTCCTATATATTCTAGATATTGCTGACCACTATGCATACTAAGATGAATAAAACAAGACTGTACACTTAGGAGATCAATGAAGTGGGGAACTGAAACATATACACATTATTTCCTATCAGCCAGGGTTCTTAGCTGCAAGTGACTGAAATCAACTGTAACTTTTTCACGCATAATAGTTTATTAAAACTAGAATGGGTTGCTCCAGGAATTGCTAGAAACTCATCAATGAACTGGCAAGATTGTTTTCCTTGTTATGGCTAAAAGCTATGATAATCCTAAACATCCATCTCCATTAAATTCAAGACAACGAGGCAACATCAAGAACTGACATTAATCTAGGACACATGTAGTTCAAAATATCCTTACAAGGAATAAATTATTCTTTCTATTTGCAAATGTGGATGCCAAGCTTTGGTCAGATCAAGAAATTGTGCCCAGATTGCCAACTGATAAGTAACAGAAAAAGATGCCAAGCCAGGCATGTCTGATTGCAACAAATCTGTTTTTTACAGTGTATCAAATGCATCTTAAGATGTATTTGGTTCTGGTCATTCCATCCAGGATTGAGAAAGTCAGGGGGACTGTCTCATGATAACTAAACATGTGAGACTGATTGACAATTTTGAATGCTGAATATTGAAGATCAAGTACTTAGTCATTATGCCCTCTTTTCTGGACAGTTTTGAAAGTCCACTGACCTAATGTTATCATTCTTTTTTTCTGGACATTATGTAGCTAACACTTTCTTGATAGCACATTCTTTTTTTGTTTTTGTTTTGCGGTACACGGGCCTCTCACTGTTGTGACCTCTCCCGTTGCGGAGCACAGGCTCTGGACGCGCAGGCTCAGCAGCCATGGCTCACGGGCCCAGCCACTCCGCGGCATGTGGGATCCTCCCGGACCGGGGCACGAACCCGTGTCCCCTGCATCGGCAGGCGGACTCTCAACCACTGCGCCACCAGGGAATCCCGATAGCACATTCTTTATCCATGCACACATATCCTAACTAAGTGGATGATTTCTTTCAAAGTCCATCACATTTCAGTAATAACATATAGCTCAGACACTCGAATTAACCTTAAGTATTTCCCAATTCTCCTCTGACCCATATTTACAAAGTTTATCACAGGGTGGGAATAACTCTTACATGTGGATAATCTTTTCTATTACATATTGATTCATAATAGTTTTTGTTCCAGAAAATAAATTTATTTCTAATTCCTACAGGTGCCTACAGTTGCACTTCACTGCAGCCTTCTATGTTCAGAACATATTCTGGGTATAAACCTGAGACCTGCACATCTCCATAAACGTCAACAAAACTATGCTCCAGAATAAAAAGCACATCGACTCTGCCACCAACCAACAGAATCATCTGCCTGTTGAATATCAGATTCCTCCCTGTTCCTTCCTCCAGCTTCCTTCTGCCCTGAGGGTGGCTGACCCCCCCCACCCCCCGCCGTCAATTACATTTCCCAGACTTCCCTCCCCAGTGGCTTCTCTGGGTTCTCATGATGGTAGACACTGACAAGAATGTGGAAGGCAGAAAAAGAGAAGGAGGCAGAATACTTCTTCTCTGACTCTCCTTTGGATTTGTACCTTGGTGATCCCAGATTCTGCTAAGACTCTGATAACACTTTTCTTTCCTTTGTTGTCTCAGCTCAAGAAATTTTAGTGGCTTTCAGATGCTGCTAATCTCTGGACTGCCTCATTGTCCCCTATTTGCCTTACTGATCTTCCATCCTCTTTGTAGAACTAATCTCCATATTATATCCTCTTGATTCAGATACTTGGTATTGGTCCTGTTTTCCCAACGGATCTCTGACTGATACTTCTCTCAATAGGATATAAATGCAAATGAAAAGAAATATATAAATGTTGAAATAAACAGAAAAAATAAAATGATGAAATAACAAACTTTGAAAGTGCGTGCAAGGAAAAAAAGGGACAATTATAAAGGACAGATTGAATCACTTAAAGCTTGAAAAGTCCTTGCCCATGCAACTGATAATAATAGGCTAAAATCGAGACAAAGTAATAGAAAAAACTGGGGGAAAACCTGTTTGATTGGCTAAAGATCAGCATCAACTAATTCTGGAAGCATACAGAGGTTTAAGAACATAAAGCCTGAAAGAAGAAAAAGAATACTTCTGGTCAACCCACCATCAGAAGCCTTGTTCCATTCCTTAAGCTCAAGTCCCATGCAAATCTGTGACTGCCAAAATGAACAACAAAGCAGCAAGACAGGATGCTGCAGTCTGCTGAAGACCTCTCTAGATACTTCCAGAGATGAACAAGGACAGAAGTCGCCTGCCTCAATAGATGTGCCATATAGAATAATCTGGGTTGAGAATGATGCCCAATAAGCTGTGTATCAGCAAGTTGGGGAAAAGATTTGATGGAACAACTCATCTTCAAATTTTATGAAAATAGTTCCAGAGGTTGACTGTAAGATTGAACTCCTCCTAGTGACTTAGGTCTTATAAAGTAAAACACTTGTGGAAAAGTACCCTTAAGGTACCTCACTGTTCCTCTGCAGGAAAGTCGCAATGATAAAATAGTCAACAATAAAAACAAAATAAAAATTCACCTTAAACTTGTACCTACCAAAAAATCCATGAACCTCTTTAGTAAGGTTTTCCCGAGAGGAATGATAACATCTATTTTGCAGTCTCACAAACCGTGCAAGAGAGTTCCAGTTGTTCTGCATCCTTACCTGTACTTGGGCTTATCAGTCTTTTAAATTTTAATCATTCTAGTAAGTATTTAGTCACATTTCAATGTGGTTTAAACATGCACTTCCTTAAAGAATAAAGATGTTAAGCATTTTTAATGTTTTTTACACGCAATTCATATACGTTTTTTGGTAAAATGCCTATTCAAATCTTTTGCCCATTTGGTATTGAATTATCTTTTTATTTTGTGTAATACAAAAAAATTCACCTTAAGTATTTTCAGCTTTAAACAAATAAATTATCGGGGTTCTATGGAATTAAGTTTCACATTAATTACTATTTAAGAGTTATTTGAAGGTTCTACTTGAAACTTGAAGAATTTGAGAAACGCTGTGAATGGCATTAGCCAACGGCTCAGCATTAATTTGTAGTTATAACTCTGCCATTATCTCCTCTTCCCTATGAATAGAACAATATCCTTGAAGTAAGAGTTAAAAAAAAAATAAAATCCAGCCACACAAAAGGTAAAAATTTAGTATGATTTTTAAAAGTTACAAGTGGTATGAGGACACACATGGGAAAAACATGTGGCTTCTCCAGATGTGATTTAGAAGAAAGCCAAGAACCACTGCAAATGGTTCTAGAATATGAAGATTCAAGAGTGTATTGGGGGAAAAAAAACACTCAAAAACCGAATTAGGATGTTTCCTTCACCAACATCAGAGGCTTAAAGGAATTTCTTTTGATGGCACTAGGAAAAAATTAAAATGGAAATGAATCCTAGATACAAAAAAAATCTACATACTGAAATTCTTAAGTGATACAGAGATGGCTCCTTAATCCCAAGATACTTACTTTATTCACTTGATTCATTTAACTCATTTTTTTCCCTTAGCCAGACAAGAGCATTTTCTTAATAACTCTATGAAAACGAAATGATTGTTCAGCTTCAATTGGCTCTTACTTAAAAACTTATGAAATTAATGTAACAGAAATTTGCCGTAAGCCAATAGACAAACTAAAGATTTGCAAAACAAACAAAGAAGTTATTTCTCATTTCTTTACTAAAAAACTCATTGCTTGTCCAACAATGTATAGCTTTAAAACATACTTCCAGTTTAAACAGCACAGTGTAGCGAAGGGTAGTACATCTCAACTGTATAAAGTGCATCAGAGCATTACACACAGCGAGTGTGATGGAAGAGGCTGATTACCTTTGGGATTGCAACTATTTTGATGCTACCTACATCAGGCAAGAACACTGCTGTTACAGCCACATACTGTGGCTATTGTTAGAAATTCTGACTGTCTGCATTTAGCAACTGGGAATATGAAAACAAGCATCGTTCCAATTAAAACAATAGTCAAAGTAACCTTTTCAATTGAATTGGTGCTTGCAATAATGGAACTGTAGTACAGACCACTCCGTGTATTTGCAATCATTTCAGCTGTGTTTCTCTCACTGAAGCTGCTTTACACATCTTTCATAGAAATCTTTTTTTTTTTTTTAATCAGTCTACTTGGCAGTCTTCACACTTCCCTGGTGCTTTTCTTTATCTTGAAGGCTGTATCTGTAATTGACACAAGAAAGCAGAAGCTAGGAGGATATAACCAAGAGGATCAGAAGGTGGAGGGGGTCCCACAGGCTCATGGATTCAGGTGCAGGACTTTCTCCAGGGTGATGTGCCTTTGGACCACTGGCTACACCTGACTGGAACCCTCTGGATGACTGTCAAAATTCACAGTGATATCCTTATGTTTCCAGGCCAACCTTTCACAAAGACTTGGGTGGTGAGCTTAACAACAAACCTGGCTTAGTTTTGCTGGCATTTGCTATTTTGAGAAAATACTCAAAGGTCCTCCCTGCCATAAAACACTGGATAGAGGAAAGCTAGGAAAGGTCCAACTTTAATTTCATGAATTTGCACTTGCAAAAACACACATCTTCACCAAAAATTAAGAAGACTTGAGAATTTGGCTCCAAGCAAAATTCCACTCCTGGGACAGCAGGATTGAATGCAGATTTCTGCTGTGGGCAAAACCTCACTATTATTTCTAGACAATGGGGCTTTCTGTAGTGAAAATGGTGGCTCTCTCCACATAGAATGGCCACCAGCCAGTTCCCAGTTTTCTCCAGTGAATTTGCCAGGTTGGCTAAGGGAGAGAATATTTTCACACAGACTGGTAATATGCCTGATGAAACCTGGGGGGAAATTAATCCAGTTAACTTTTTTAAAAAAAAACTGAAGATCCGAAAGCTCAGAGAAAATATATTAAATTACTTCCAAGGGGTAGAGCAGAGACAACTTTTCTTTACAATCTGGAAGGAAATTACCCTCCAGTAAGCTCTGCATTTGTTTAATGTCCTCAGGGTGACCTAGCTCATAGCTTCTCTCACTATATTGCTAATATGAATTACCAGAGGGTCTTTTTCAACTTCAGATTCTAATTCTGGAGGTCTAGAGAGAGACCTGAAATTTCACAATTTAACAAGCACCAGGCGATGGTGGCCCGGCTGATGCCCACCACACCTTGAGTAGCAAGGATTTAGATGACTATATGATCATTCTCCTAAGAAACTGGCTGACAAATATTCAGTACAGTAGTCCCTCCATACCCACAGGGCATACGTTCCAAGACCCCCCAGTGGATGCCAGAAATCACAAATAGTACCTAACCCTATACCCTAGTATATACTAGGTTTTTTTCTTAATTATATATGCCTCTGATAAAGTTTAATTAGGCACAGTAAGAGATTAACCAAAATAACCAATAATAAAATAAAACAATTATAACAATATACTGTAATAAAAGTTACGTGAATATGCTCTTTCTCTTTGTCTCAAAATATCTTATTGTTCAAATTTAATGCCTTTTCCATCTTAACTAAACACCACACACCGTGGCTGTAACTTTTGCAGTTAGCAAACTTTAGCAAAACTAGCACAAATTTCTTTTTCCTTCTTCACAATATCATGGATAGAAGATTCCTTCTTACTGTAGATCTTAGCAATCTCAGTGTATTTTTTTTTCCCTTCCTTATTAAGTTCATAACTTTCACTTTTTTCACTTAAAGGAAGCACTTTACGACTTCTCTTCAGCGTATCACTACTCTTGCTCTTTGGGGCCATTCTTGAGTAAAATAAGGGTTACTTGAACACAAGCACTGTGGTAGATACCTCTACAGTTCATCTGATAACTGGGATGGCTACTAAGTGATTACTGGGTGGGATACATAGACAAAGGGATGATTCATGTCACGAGTGGGAAAGGGATGGTGGGGGATGGTGGGAGATTTCACCACACTACTCAGAAAAGCATGCAATTTAAAACTTCTGAATTGTTCATTTCTGGAATTTTCCATCTAATATTTTCAGGCCAAGGTTGACCACGAGAAACTGAAACCCTGGGAAGTGAAACCACAGATAAGGGAGGGACTACTGTATACTTAATCAACTAAAGAAAACAATTGACTGAAGAGTGATGTTACTGAAAAAGGTACCTACGTATCAATACCATGGGCCACTACTCAGCAAAAAAAAGGCATGAACCATCCATACGCACAAGTTGGACAGATTTCTAGGGAATTATGCTGAGTGAAAAAGCCAATCCCAAAAGGTTATATATTATGATTGCATTTATGTAACATTTTGGAAATAACACAATTTTAGAAATGACGGATGAATTAGGGGTTGTCAAGGGTTAAAGATGAAGGTGGGTGTGATTATATGCAGGTGTTGAATTAGAAGCTAAAGGTATACAGATAAACCAGGAGATTAGTATAATATAACGTCCTAGACTTACATATAACAAAAGTACATTCAGACTCTTGCCACTGTTAAACAACTAAATTACCTTTGAGGAATACCCAATTAATTTTATTTACAATTCACTCTTTATTCTACCACTTAATACAATTCATGTGATTGGCTGGGCTCTATTGCAATGCAAAGTTTTTCAAATTTCAAGTTTTATGAAATTTAAAAACAGATCAAAATGTATGCATCTGAAATATAATTCAAGTTTCTAAATCTTGCAAATATTTCAAATTTGTAAAGGTATATCCTAATCAAGAAATAATTAGGTTTATAAGCCACATAAAATCCTCCTTAGAGAATCACGGCAGGTAACAGTCTTTCCAGCATCTCTCGCAAGGGTGTTTGTGATCCATTTCTCACCTTAAATCCATCTCCAAACTGTCACAAGGGTGAATATGGCAGATAGTACTGTTTGTCTGCACACAGATATTTTCATCCTTCCTTCTAGCAGTTTCTCAATCTGTCCAGCTCCAGAAGATTAAGGCGGGCAAGGCAATCTGTGCTGGATAGCTTCCATCTACCTCTCCAAATCTATTCTCCCTACTTCCTCACACTGTTCTCTACCACACAGGTTGACCTCTAGGGGCAGTATCAGTGAACTCTTACCATCTGGCTTTCAGTTTGATTCAGTCAACGAGCTAGCTGGCAGTCAAGGCAGGGGTGATGTGTAAGGCTGGGGTATTTTCTTTTTTGGTCCTTGTGGAGTTGCTGTGCTGGCCATATCATGTGACTAAAGGGTATAACTCTAGTCAATTGGTACTCTCCACATGACTCTCTTTGTCTTCAGTTTCAATAACTATTTCCTCTGTTTTCTCCTTCAGGGAAAGGTACGAGTGGAAACTGCCCCACCCTCCCTGCTGCTCTTGCCAGCCCCCATTGAAGACTGTTCTTTGTGGTTTCCCTACACCTCGTTCATATCTTTAATACCTAGGTGTTTTTTGTTTGTTTTTTCCTTGCCAGTTATTCATTTTCCCAGCCTCCCTTTCAGCTAGGAGTGGTTAGGCGATCCAGTTTTCTCCAATGAACATATGAGGACATCAGCTAAGAAGTTTGGGGAAGAGCCTTACTCCTTAATAAAAGACGTAGCAGCTTTGGTATAGCAGTGTTTCCCTTTCCCTGCCTTCTTAATTTAGATGTTTGGGGTAGTACATGATGCATGGGGTGAATCTGTGACTATGAACCTGAGGATAAAAGCCAGCATGCAGAGGATGGCAAAGAGGAGAAGGATGCCAGGGTCTGGGCTTTGATGACATCATTGATCTACAGTACTGCCTGATACTGACTGCAGTTAGACTTCTTGATGGGGATGCAATAAGTGCCCTTAAGGTTTAAATTTCTATTAATCAGATTTTCATTATCAGCAACCAAATCACTCCTAAATACTGGAGTAATCTATCTTTATTGCAAATATAACCTTGCCATTTTCCTGCTTAAAATTTTCCAGTGGTTCATCATCATCTACAGAAGAACCTCCAGCATAGTATGAACATCTCCTATGCCTTTACCCTTGACAGTTTCCCCACCCCTGCATGTTTCACCTTCCATGCTACACTGCTCATTCCCATCTTCCGGAGTTCCCACAGCATGGCGTTCTAGCCTCCGTGTCTTTGTGTTGAGTGCCCTCCCAGGAATACCTTGCCTATCTTCTTTCTCTAGTTATCTTTTACTCATCTCTCAAGAATATACTCAGCAGAATAGGTCAGCATTTTAAATTACAGAGAATATAAATCTACTCTGGAACGATTATTCAAGAAGTAGGACTGATGGAACCAGTTCTGAGTAGTTCACAGAAAGTTGTGAGATGAGGCTTAGGAAGCAGGCAGGAAGAAGAGAAACTAACAGCCAGAAACAGCGAACCTCAGGAGAAACCTTTCTGAAGAATGGACTCCTCAGTTTACACCACAACCAGCTACAGACAAGGGAAACTCAATGTTGCTGCTGCTGCCCTCTAATACCAGAATGAAGACCCTGTGGTCCATGCATCCTTGCCTCACCACCTTCCAGTTACAAATCTAGGGAAGATGCATCTGATTGGCTGAGCCTGGGTCAACTACTGATTCCCTAACCAAGTGAGTATCTAGTTATTATACTTGCTTTGGAGGAAGGTGTCAAATTAAGAACATTCACCCACTATAAGAGGGCTCAGATGATGTTTCACCAAAAAGCATGAGACACGCTCAATATAATGTCAATAAAGTGTGCTCAGTGCAATACTGGATGTATAAGTGGATTCAACTGGAATACAGAGTAAGTAGCTACACCTAGACCAAAGCTGGGCAATAGAAATAAATAGTGAGCAATGTATGTAATTTTCTATTTCCTAGTAGCTACGTTAAAAAAGTACACAGAAGGGCTTCCCTGGTGGCGCAGTGGTTGAGAGTCTGCCTGCAGATTCAGGGGACGCAGGTTCGTGCCCCAGTCTGGGAAGATCCCACATGCCGCGGAGTGGCTGGGCCTGTGAGCCATGGCCGCTGAGCCTGTGCGTCCGGAGCCTGTGCTCCGCAACGAGAGAGGCCACAACAGTGAGAGGCCCGCATACCGCAAAAAAAAAAAAAAAAAAAAAAAGGACATAGAAAATTAAAATTAATCAATAATATATTTAGCCTAATATATTCAAAATAGTATTTCAACATTTAACCAAAATAAAATTATTAGTTATTTTTACATTATTCTTCCATATTAGGTCTTTAGAATTCAGTGTGTATTTTGCACTTATAGCATATCTCAATGTGGCTATTAGCTCTATTTCAAGTGCTCAAAAGCCACATGTGGCTAGTTTCTATCATAATGGATAGTGTAGACAGACAAACCAGCAGGTAGGAGGGGAGCAGTGATGATGGATCATCTACGCAATAGGTAACTGTGAATCTTTATATATTTGACATCAGAACACCAGGCAGAGCTTGTTACTTATTGTTTTGCCCTGGCTTAGAAAGTCGTCTATTGCGATGTATTTAGCACTCTGCTCTGAGCTATGAGAGATTAAAAAGACATATGGTTAAGGTACCTGAGTTGGGAACAAGAGCAGGGTGTTGGTAGCTTTGTCATTTAAATTGTTGAGTTTCAGGTGCCTGTGTGACAACTGATCAGTGCGATTGAATGCTAGGTTTTAGTTTTGATGGTGTTTCTTTGCATTTCGGTTGAGGCCATGGGAGTGATGAGATTTACTAATGAGACAGTGTAGAGGTGCAAAAGGTCAATGATGAGTCCCTAAGGCACATCAATATTTAAAGATTAGGGAACAAGAGGACTGAAAATCATGTTCACTTTGGTAAAAGAACACTGAATAACTAGTTTCTCAGAAGTCAAGGGTCTCAACTGCAAAGTTATTTTCTTCTTGGAAAGCTGACTGAACTTGAGGTATTTCCCAACCTATGTACATAGGTTCCACTAAAAATTCAACTTTTTAAAAAAACTTTAATTAGGCATTCTACAATAACTTATTTGTTCTTGGTCAGTTCCCATTCCCATTTCACACAGAATTTCTTCTGAACATTTATCACTTTCCTTTATCCTCCTACCTACTGCTTCCCTCCTGCTCAATCACTAGCTGACCTTGCCTCTCACTTCAAAGAAAAGATAGAAACCTTCAGGCTGGAATCCCTCGCCTTCCTCAACACCTTCCCACATACAAATTTCAATCCATATCCATCCTTCCTTTGTTGGAGTTCGGAAGTGCCTAATAAATAACACCACTGTTCTCCCACTTCCTGGACCCCACCACAGCTTGGAGCCAACCGAGAGATAAACCCAAAAGTCAGGCAGAGTACAAAACATCATCTCACTTAGTGACTAAACTGTTAGGGAATGTAGCTTAGGACTGTGACCAATTGGGCTTGAAGTCTCCATCTATCATATTTTCTTCTTCCTTTGTAGTCAGGTTTCTAGAAACCATCTCTACTTCCTCAACACCCAAACACCTCCCCATTCAAGGCAATGTGCCTTCTGATCCAATTACTCTGGTGACACTATTCTTAGAGATGTTCCCAATTCCCTCCCCATTGCTCAACCCCAGGGAGACTCACTAGTCTTTAGCTCCTTTGCCATTGAAAGTTTCACACTGTTGGCCACTCCCTCCTTTACGCAACTCCCTTCTAGTTTTTTCTTCATATTCTCTTGGCTGCCTTTTCTCAGCTTCCTTGGGCTACTCTTTCTCTAGTTAGCTGGTAAATATTTGCATTTCTTAGGGATTCATCTTTTACTCTCCTATTTTATTTGCTTCTTTCCCTACAAATCCCCCAGATTCATCGTGTCTAATCCTGAGATTTAAGTCACTATTTCCATGTTACCCTGAATCCCAGCCTTCAGTACTGCCTGTTCTGACTACATTCTCCAGAGTGATCTTTCTACAAAGCTGCTGTGATCGTGCTTAAAACTTTTCTTTGGCTCCTGGTTGCAAACGTTTATATCGTACTCCTCATGTTTCCTTGGGGGGCAGAATGTAAACTAGCATAACATTTCTGGCTAATCTCTACCCCCTTTCTCACATATTGGTAAAAGAGAAGGAGTGATTTAATCTTTCTGCTGAATTTTGACAAAGGAACTGGTCTTGAAAGAGTCAGCACCTTCTGAATCCTTCTCTGACTTTGGAGAGGGTACATTCTGAGCTGCTGTCCTACCACATGATAGGGCACTGCCTTATCTGAGAGTCACAGTTTTGGAGAAAGTTTGGTTCAGGAGATTACTGACCACAAATCTAAATCACGTTCTGCAGACTAGCTTTTGTCCATAATAAAGACGACAATTTCATTGCCATTGTCCTCACTCCTGACTCTTAACAGATTGACGACTTTGATAGGGAAGCCATACCTCTATCTGTAGAAAAAAAAGAACAAATGGAGAACACTTAGGGGCATTCTAATTTCTCATTAGTCAGGTTTCCAAATTGAGAAACTTCCTTTACACGTTACTTCCAATCTTTCTCCACATCCTTATCCTCCAAGGAAGGAACACTGATTTACTTATCTGTTAGGTGAGTTTGGTAGGACAGATTGGACATAGACAGTGTTGCCCCTTCTGGGTCTTTGGAATCCACCCACCTGCAGGGTTGTAATCTTCCAGCTTGCTGTCCCCACACAGAAAGATGTTTGTTCTTGTTGAAGTAGACTGCAATTTGTGGTGTATGTTTATCTCAGTAGAGTGTTAACAAATCCATTTAGCCACACAAGTAACATGTTTTATTGTGTTTCTCAATAATAAAATTTATATTTTAATATTTATCTGATTCTTGTATATCTCTTTCAATGGGTTCCAAATTCAGCCAAAAAAGGAATGTTACTTATTGGATCCTTTCAAATGCCCGAAATTTCCCATATATTTACATTTCTTAACATGAAATATGAGACCATTGTCTCTCCCTGCCCCCATGATCTATGACATGGGCTAATATACAATTCAACACTTATTGAACACCTATTAATTTACCACTCTGCCTGGTTTTAGAGTTAGAAGATAAATGAAACGTGATCCATGCCTTCCAGGAGTTCACAGCTCAGCAGTATAAGTTTGTCTTTCCAATTCAGGTTTGGGGTATAGTTTCATGGTGTAGTTCTTTAAAAGAAGACCAAAACTATAAAAGAGAACTCATCAAAAGCCAGACTCAATTATGATCACTGGGGCACGCTTTGCAGTGAGCTCCAGAGTCACATGATTCAGAAGATGGGGATAAATGAGACAGAGAAAATGAGAATAAGATCTCTTTGGTAGAGCAGATCACAATCTAGTTAACATCAGAAATAAGATGATAAAAATGCATAGCAATCTGAAAGCGAGTGCCAATGAGAAGTATACAGACATTCATATTCAGTAGAGGCTTATAACATCAACAGAAACATAGCAAGCCGTGCCCATCTTATAGTCAGGATGAGACCATATTGATTATTTTAACCATGGCTCAGATCACCTTATAGGCCACAGAAAGATATGCGTCCTCATTCCACACAGAAAAAGGCATTGGAAAGACTGGAGAAATTATCACACAAAACAAGTAAGTTCTGGTAACTTAAATTCTAATTTCACTCATGTAAAGAAAATAATCAAAACAGGTGATAGGATTTTTTTTCTGTTTTAAATTTTAAAAGCCCCATCTGTCACTAATTACACATTTATTTCATTATGCAGCATTATAAAAATAATTACTTGAGGTATTTTGTTGACAATTTAGAGTTTAAAGTAAATACTAATTATTTTTATTATAACTGTGTATTAAATTAAATAATTGCTAGACATTTTTTGGGCTTCAAATAATTTTATTAGAACCACATAAGATAGCAATTATATAATTAGTGACACATCTGCCAATCTTATAAGCCCATCTTATAAAATGTGAAGACTTTTTTCCTTTTCATTTCTCCTTTTTTTAGAAGCAGAGACAGACACTTCATGTGCACGTTTCAGCATTTTATAATGATGTATGTGGCCTGTCCAGCCAGCTGGTCTGCTCAGTCACTCTAGCAAAGTAGCAAAGATTCTAAGCAATTAACTAAGTCTCACAACTATCGTGACCTTGAGTTGAAGAAAATGTATCTAGATAACTGCAATGTTTTCTACTTTAAGTAAATTCTTTTAGAAATTAAAATATCTTCCCCAAACTCCAACCAGAAGTTGCTGTGAGTTCCATTTGGAATGTGTGCTAATAATAATATTTTCTGGAATAATAACAACAGGTTTGGATTTAATTAAATGTGTTGCTCACTGAAGCATCTGTTTTAAACATTAATGAATGGCAGCTCCTATGGGATATCCACATGGAAGTGTTTTCACTCCATAACACCATCCTAAAGTGTGTTTTGGAATTTTCAAATCATTAGCTGGTCTTTGTTTTGAGAGACTTATCCAGGATAAGAAAGCAATCTTTCCTCAAATCATACTGATAGATGGAAGCCATTTAGGGGGAGGCAATCAATCATAAAAAGCAGTCTCTGAGAAGCTGTTATGCGATCCACAGAATTAAGAGTCAAGTTTTCCTTCATGTTCACACATAATTCCCATTATCATTCATGAGAGTAGTATCTTATCAAGAAAAGGACGCATCCCTTCTCAATCAGGCTAAGCTGCTTTGGGCAGACGCCATTAAAAATAGCAGACATAGAGCTCCAGAGACTACAGCTGACCTTGCAAGAATTGGAAGCCACCTTTGAAATAACTATTATTAACTTGGAAACATTATGTGAATAGAAAATTTCTGAATTCATGGTTTGTTCACCACTCAAAGGAAATCACTTGAGTAGGAGTTGTTTGTAAAATGGCACTATGCTTATCAGGCTTTATTAAAAAATAAATTGCTAGACTTAAGGTCCATAAAAACAGTGACTAAGTATTTCTTATCAATCAATCTATCCTCACCACAAAGACCAGTACTAGACATAATAGGTACATCAAGATATTTGTTGAATTAATGACTGAACAAGACTAACACATTCTTTTCAATTCAGTAAGCATTTATTGAGACTTTACTCGATGCTAGATCCCACTAGGAACAGAGCATATAAAGTATGTGCATATATATTTGTTCATTGGTTATAATAATTTATTTCTTATAATGTGGACAATGCCATGATAAAAGAATTCTTAGGGTGCTATTGGAGCACAGATTTACACGGGGTTTTGGGAGGTATGGTACATGACATCTTAATTTGGTCTGCAACAAAATGCTATCGTTTTGTTGAAATTTATATCATTCAGACAATTTGAATTAACCATTAATACAAAATGTACTTAAGTATGATAATTAGAATCACCATCCTAATTTTCAAAAATATATTTTCAGAAGAATGAATGAAGAGAGAGACCTTCAAGATGGCGGAGGAGTAAGATGTGGAGATCACCTTCCTCCTCACAAAATACATCAAAAATACATCTACATGTGGAACAACTCCTACACAACACCTGCTGAATGCTGGCAGAAGACCTCAGACTTCCCAAATGGCAAAAAACTCCCCACATACCTGGATAGGGCAAAAGAAAAAAGGAAAAACAGACAAAAGAATAGGGACGGGACCTGCACCACCAGGAGGGAGCTGTGAAGGAGGAAAAGTTTCACACACTAGGGAAGGCCCTTCACTGGTGGACACAAGGGGTGGTGGGGGGAAGCTTCAGAGCCATAGAGGAGAGCACAGCAACAGGGGTGTAGAGGGCAAAGCAGAGAGATTCCCACACGGAGGATTGGTGCCAACCATCACTCACCAGCCTGAGAAGCTTATCTGCCCACCCGCAGTGATGGATGGGAGCTGGAAGCTAAGGCTCAGGCTTCGGAGGTGAGATCCCAGGGAGAGGACTGGGGTTGGCTGCGTGAACACGGCCTGAAGTGCGCTAGTGCACCACAGCTGCCCAAGAGGGAGTCTGGGAAAAAGTCTGGACCTGCTGAAGAGGCAAGAGACCATTGTTTCAGGGTGCGTGAGGAGAGGGGATTCAGAGCACCCCCTAAATGAGCTCCAGAGACAGGCACGAGCCGTGGTAATCAGCATGGACACCAGAGCTGGGCATGAGATGCTAAGGCTGCTGCTGCAGCCACCAAGAAGCCCGTGTGCAAGCACAGGTCACTATCCACACCTCTCACCCCAAGAGCCTGTGCAGCCTGCCACTGCCAGGATCCCGTGATCCAGAGACAACTTTCCCGGGACACGGCGCGCCTCAGGCTGTCGCAAAGTCACCCTGGCCTCTGCCACCGCAGGTTCGCTCTGCATTCTGAATCCCTCCCTACCCCCAGCCTGAGTGAGCCAGAGCCCCCAATCAGCCACTCCTTTAACCCCCTTCAGTCTGGGCGAAGAACAGAGGCCAGAGGGTGACCTATATGCAGAGGCAGCGCCAAATCCAAAGCTGAACCCCAGGAGCTGTGCAAACAAAGAAGAGAAAGGGAAATTTCTCCCAGCAGCCTCAGGAGCAGCAGATTAAATCTCCACAATCAAATTGATGTACCCTGCATCTGTGGAACACCTGAACAGACAACACATCATCCCACAATTGAGGCAGTGGATTTTAGGAGCAACTGTGGACTTGGGGTTTGCTTTCTGCATCGAATTTGTTTCTGGTTTTATGTTTATCTTAGTTTAATATTTAGAGCTTATTATCATTGGTAGACTTGTTTATTGATTTGGTTGTTGCCTTCCTTTTTTTTTAAATATACATATATATATTTTTCTTTTTCTCTTTTTGTGAATGTGTACGGGTATGCTTCCTTATGTGATTTTGTCTGTATAGCTTTGCTTTTACCATTTGTCCTAGGATTCTGTCTGTCTTTGTGGGGTTTTTTTAGTATGCTTTTAGTGCTTGTTATCATTGCTGAATTTGTTTTTTGGTTTGGTTGCTCTCTTCTTTCTTTCTTTTTTTTTTTTTTTACTACTTTTTTATTATTTTATTTTTAATAAATTTTTTAATTTCTTATTTTTATAACTTTATTTTATTTTTTCTTTCCTTCTTTCTTTTTTCTTTTCCCGTTTCTCTAAGCTGCGTAGCTGACAGGGTCTTTGTGCTCCAGGCGCCATCAGGCCTGAGCCTCTGAGGTGGGAGAGCCAAGTTCAGGACACTGGTCCACCAGAGACCTCCTGGTCCCACGTAATATAAGATGGCAAAAGCTCTCCCAGAGATCTCCATCTCAACGCTAAGACCCAGCTCCAATCAATGACCAGCAAGCTACAGTGCTGGACACCCTATGCCAAACAACTAGCAAGACAGGAACACAACCCCACCCATTAGCAGAGAGGCTGCCTAAAATCATAATAAGTCCACAGACACCCCAAAACACACCACTGGACATGGTCCTGCCCCCCAGAAAGACAAGATTCAGCCTCATCCACCAGAACACAGGCACAAGTTCCCTCCACCAGGAAGCCTACACAACACATTGAACCAACCTTGGCCACTGGCAGTAGACACCAAAAACAATGGGAACTACAAACCTGCAGTCTGCAAAAAGGAGACCCCAAACACAGTAAGTTAAGCAAAATGGGAAGACAGAGAAATACACAGCAGATGAAGGAGCAAAGCAAAAACCCACTAGACCAAACAAATGAAGAGGAAATAGGCAGGCTACCTGAAAAAGAATTCATAGTAATGATAGTAAAGATGATCCAAAATCTTGGAAATAGAATGGAGAAAATACAAGAAACACTTAACAAGGACCTAGAAGAACTAAAGAGCAAACAGTGATGAACAACACAATAAATGAAATTTAAAATTCTCTGGAAGGAATCAATACCAGAATAATGGAGGCAGAAGAACAGATAAGTGACCTGGAAGATAAAAGAGTGGAAATAACTACTGCAGAGCAGAATAAAGAAAAAAGAATGAAAAGAATTGAAGACAGTCTCAGAGACCTCTGGGACAACATTAAATGCACCAACAATCGAATTACAGGGGTCCCAGAAGAAGAAGAGAAAAAGAGTACTGAGAAAATATTTGAAGAGATTATAGTTGAAAACTTCCCTAATATGGGAAAGAAAATAGTTGATCAAGTCCAGGAAGCACAGAGAGTCCCATACAGGATAAATTCAAGAAGAAACATGCCAAGACACACATAATCAAACTATCAAAAATTAAATACAAAGAAAAAATATTAAAAGCAGCAAGGGAAAATCAACAAATAACATATAAGGGAATCCCCATAAAGGTAACAGCTGATCTTTAAACAGAAATTCTGCAAGCCAGAAGGGAGTGGCAGGACATATTTAAAGTGATGAAAGGGGGAAAACCTACAACTAAGATGACTCTACCAAGCAAGAATCTCATTCAGATTCGACGGAGAAATTAAAAGCTTCACAGACAAGCAAAAGCTAAGAGAATTCAGCACCACCAAGCCAGCTTTCCAATAAATGCTAAAGGAACTTCTCTAGGCAGGAAACACAAGAGAAGGAAAAGACCTACAATAGCAAACCCAAAACAATTAAGAGAATGGTCATAGGCACATACATATCGATAACTACCTTAAATGTAAATGGATTAAATGCTCCAAATAAAAGACATAGACTGGATGAATGGATACAAAAACAAGACCTGTTTATATGCTGTCTACAAGAGACCACTTCTGACCTAGGGAAAAATACAGACTGAAAGTGAGGGGATGGAAAAAGATATTCCATGCAAAAGGAAATCAAAAGAAAGCTGGAGTAGCAATTCTCATATCAGACAAAATAGACATTAAAACAAAGACTATTACAAGAGACAAGGAAGCACACTACATAATGATCAAGGGATCAATCCAAGAAGAAGATATAACAATTATAAACCTTTATTCACCCAACACAGGAGCACCTCAATACATAAGGAAAATACTAACAGCCATAAAAGGAGAAATCGACAGTAACACAATCATACTAGGGGACTTTAACACCCCACTTTCACCAATGGACAGATTCATCCAAGATCAAAATAAATAAGGAAACACAAGCTTTAAAAGATACTTTAAACAAGATGGACTTAATTGATATTTATAGGACATTCCACCCAAAAACAACAGAATACACATTCTCCTCAAGTGCTCATAGAACATTCTCCAGCATAGGTCATACCTTGGGTCATAAATCAAGCCTTGATAAATTTAAGAAAATTGAAATCGTATCAAGTATCTTTTCCGACCACATCGCTCTGAGACTAGGTATCAATTACAGGAAAAAATCTGTAAGAAATACAAACACATGGAGGCTAAAAAACACACTACTTAATAACCAAGGAATCACTGAAGAAATCAAAGAGGAAATCAAAAAATACCCAGAAACAAATGAAAGTGAAAACACAATGACCCAAAACCTGTGGGATGCAGCAAAAGTAGTTCTAAGAGGGACGTTTATAGCAATACAATCCTACCTGAAGAAACAAGAAACATCTCAAATAAACAACCTAACCTTATACCTAAAGCAATTAGAGAAAGAAGAACAGAAAACCCCCAAAGTGAGCAGAAGGAAAGAAATCATAAAGATCAGATCAGAAAAAAATGAAAAAGAAATGAAGGAAACAATAGCAAAGATCAATAATATTAAAAGCTGGTTCTTTGAGAAGATAAATTAAATTGATAAACCATTAGCCAGATTCATCAAGAAAAAAAGGGAGAAGACTCAAACCAATAGGATTAGAAAAGAAAAAGGAGAAGTAACAACTGGCACTGCAGAAATACAAAGGATCATGGGAGATTACTATAAGCAACTATACGTGAACAAAATGGACAACCTGGAAAAAATGGACAAATTCTTAGAAAAGCACAACCTTCTCAGACTGAACCAGGAAGAAATAGAAACTATAAAAAGACCAATCACAAGTACTGAAATTGAAACTGTGATTTAAAATTTTCCAACAAACACAAGCCCAGAAGCAGATGGCTTCACAGGCAAATTTTATCAAATATTTAGAGAAGAGCTAACACATATCCTTCTGAAACTCTTCCAAAAGATAGCAGAGGGAGGAACACTCCCAAACTCATTCTACGAGGCCACCATCATCCTGATACCAAAACCAGACAAAGATGTCACAAAAAAAGAAAAGTAGAGGCCAATATCACTGAGGAACATAGAAGTAAAATCTTCAACAAAATACTAGCAAACAGAATCCAACAGCACATTAAAAGGATCATACACCCTGATCAAGTGGGGTTTATTCCAGGAATGCAAGGATTCTTCAATATACACAAATTAATCAGTGAGATAAACCATATTAACACACTGAATGAGAAAAATCATGTGATCATCTTCATAGATGCAGAGAAAGCTTTCAACAAAATTCAACACCCATTTATGATAAAAACCCAATGGAGAGTAGCCATAGAGGGAACTTAATATAATAAAGGCCATATATGACAAACCCGTAGCCAACATCACTCTCAATGGTGAAAAACTGAAAGCATTTCCACTAAGATCAGGAACAAGACAAGGTTGCCCACTTTCACCAGTATTATTCAACATGGTTTTGGAAGTTTTAGCCATAGCAATCAGAGAAGAAAAAGAAATTAAAGGAATCCAAATTGGAAAAGAAGAAATAAAACTCACTATTTGCAGATGACATGATACTATACATAGAGAATCCTAAAGATGCTACCAGAAAACTACCAGAGCTAATCAATGAACTTGGTAAAGTAGCAGGATGTGAAATTAATGCACTGAAATCTCTTGCATTCCTATACACTAATGATGAAAAGTCTGAAACAGAAATTAAGGAAACACTCCCATTTACCATTGAAAACTAAAAGAATAAAATACCTAGGAATAAACCTACCTAAGGAGACAAAAGACCTGTATGCAGAAATTTATAAGACACTGATGAAAGAAATTAAAGATGATACAAATAGATGGAGAGATATACCATGTTCTTGAACTGGAAGAATAAACATTGTGAAAATGACTATACTACCCATAGCAATCTACAGATTCAATGCAATCCCTATCAAACTACCAATGAAATTTCTTACAGAACTAGAACAAAAATTTTCAAAATTTCTTTGAAAATACAAATACCCCTAATAGCCAAAGCAATCTTTTTTTTTTTTTAACATCTTTATTGAAGTATAATTGCTTTACAATGGTGTATTAGTTTCGGCTTTATAACAAAGTGAATCAGCTATACACATACAAATCTCCCCATAGCTCTTCCCTCTTGTGTCTCCCTCCCTCCCACCCTCTGTATCTCAACCCTCTAGGTGGTCACAAAGCACCGAATTTATCTCGCTGTGCTATGCAGCTGCTTCCCACTAGCTACCAATTTTACATTTGGTAGTGTATATATGTCCATGCCACTCTCTCACTTTGTTCCAGCTTACCCTTTCCCCTGCCTGTGTCCTCAAGTGCATTCTCTAGTAGGTCTGCATCTTTATTCCCCTCCTGCCCCTAGGTTCTTCATGACCTTTTTTTTTGTTTTTTAGATTCTATATATATGTGTTAGCATACGGTATTTGTTTCTCTCTTTCTGACTTACTTCACTCTGTATGACAGACTGTAGGTCCATCCACCTCACTACAAATAACTCAGTTTCGTTTCTTTTTATGGCTGAGTAATATTCCATTGTATATATGTGCCACATCTTCTTAATCCATTCATCTGTTGATGGACACTTAGGTTGCTGCCATGTCCTGGCTATTGTAAATAGAGCTGCAATGAACATTTTGGTACATGACTCTTTTTGAATTATGGTTTTCTCAGGGTATATGCCCAGTAGTGGGACCACTGGGTCATATGGTAGTTCTATTTTTAGTTTTTTAAGGAACCTCCATACTGTTCTCCATAGTGGCTGTATCAATTTACATTCCCACCAACAGTGCAAGAGGGTTCCCTTTTCTCCATACCCTCTCCAGCGTTTATTGTTTGTAGATTTTTTTGATGATGGCCATTTTAACTGCTGTGAGGTGATACCTCATGGTGCTTTTGATTTGCATTTCTCTAATGATTAATGATGTTGAGCATCCTTTCATGTGTTTGTTTTTCAATCTACATTTTTTTGGAGAAATGTCTATTTAGGTCTTCTGCCCATTTTTGGATTGGGTTTCTTTTTTTCTTTTTTTTTTTTGATATTGAGCTGCATGAGCTGCTTGTAAATTTTGGAGATTAATCCTTGGTCAGTTGCTTCATACGCAAATATTTTCTCCCAGTCTGAGGGTTGTCTTTTGGTCTTGTTTATGGTTTCCTTTGCTGTGCAAAAGTTTTTAAGTTTCCTTACATCCCATTTGTTTATTTTTGTTTTTATTTCCATTTCTCTAGGAGGTGGATCAAAAAGGATCTTGCTGTGATTTATGTCATAGAGTGTTCTGCCTTTGTTTTCCTCTAAGAGTTTTATAGTACCTGGCCTTAAATTTAGATCTTTAATCCATTTTGAGTTAATTTTCATATATGGTGTTAGGGAGTGCTCTAATTTCATTCTTTTATATGTAGCTGTCCAGTTTTCCCAGCACCAATAATTGAAGAGGCTGTCTTTTCTCCATTGTATATTCTTGCCTTCTTTATCAAAGGTAAGGTGACCATATGTGCGTGGGTTTATCTCTGGGCTTTCTATCCTGTTCCAATGATCTCTATTTCTGTTTTTGTGCCAGTACCATACTTTCTTGATTACTATAGCACTGTAGTATAGTCTGAAGTCAAGGAGCCTGATTCTTCCAGCTCCGGTTTTCTTTCTCAAGATTGCTTTGGCTATTCGGGGTCTTTTATGTTTCCATACAAATTCTGAAAAATTTTCTTCTAGTTCTGTGAATAATGCCAGTGGTAGTTTGATAGGGATTGCACTGAATCTGTAGATTGCTTTGGGTAGTAGAGTCATTTTCACAGTGTTCATTCTTCCAATCCAAGAACATGGCAAATCTCTCCATCTGTTTGTATCATCTTTAATTTCTTTCATCAGTGTCTTATAGTTTTCTGCATACAGGTTTTTGTCTCCTTAGGTAGGTTTATTTCTAGGTATTTTATTCTTTTTGTTGCAATGCTAAATGGGAGTGTTTCCTTAATTTCTGTTTCAGACATTTCATCATTAGTGTATAGGAATTCAAGAGATTTCTGTGCATTAATTTTGTATCCTGCTACTTTACCAAATTCATTGATTAGCTCTGGTAGTTTTCTGGTAGCATATTTGGGATTCTCTGTGTATTGTATCATGTCATCTGCAAACAATGACAGCTTTACTTCTTCTTTTCTGATTTGGATTCCTTTTATTTCGCTTTCTTCTCTGATTGCTGTGGCTAAAACTTCCAAAATGATGTTGAATAACAGTGGTGAGAGTGGGCAACCTTGTCTTGTTCCTGATCTTAGTGACAATGGTCTCAGTTTTTCACCATTGAGGATGATGTTGGCCGTGGGTTTGTCATATATGGCCTTTATTATGTTGAGGTAAGTTCCTTCTATGCGTACTTTCTGGAGCTTTTTTTTTTTTTTATCATAAATGGGTGTTGAATTTGGTCAAAAGCTATTTGTGCATTGACTGAGGTGATATCGTTTTTATTCTTCATGTAGTTAATAAGATGTATCACATTGATTGATTTGTGTATATTGAAGAATCCTTGCATCCCTGGGATAAACCCCACTTGATCATGTTGTATGATCCTTTTAATGTAGCCAAAGCCATCTTGAGGAAGAAAAACCCACGCACATATGGTCACCTTACCTTTGATAAAGGAGGCAAGAATATACAATGGAGAAAAGACAGCCTCCTCAATAAGTGCTGCTGGGAAAACTGGACAGCTACATCTAAAAGAATGAAATTAGAACACTCCCTAACACCATACACAAAAATAAACTCAAAATGGATTAAAGACCTAAATGTAAGGCCAGACACCATCTAACTCTTAGAGGAAAACATAGGCAGAACACTCTATGACATAAATCACAGCAAGATCCTTTTTGACCCACCTCCTATAGAAATGGAAATAAAAACTTAAAACAACAAATGGGACATAATGAAACTTAAAAGCTTTTGCACAGCAAAGGAAACCATAAACAAGACGAAAATACAACCCTCAGAATGGGAGAACATATTTGCTACAGAAGCAACACACAAAGGATTAATTTCCAAAATATACAAGCAGCTCATGCAGCTCAGCATCAAAAAAACAAACAACCCAATCCAAAAATGGGCAGAAGACCTGAATTGACATTTCTCCAAAGAAAATATACAGATTGCCAACAAACATATGAAAGGATGCTCAACATCACTAATCATTAGAGAAATGCAAATCAAAACTACAATGAGGTTATTACCTCTCATGGGTCAGAATGGCCATCATCAAAAAATCTACAAACAATAAATGCTGGATAGTTTGTGGAGAAAAGGGAACCCTCTTACACTGTTGGTGGGAATGTAAATTGATACAGCCAGTACGGAGAATAGTATGGAGGTTTCTTAAGAAACTAAAAGTAGGACTACCATACAACCCAGGAATCTCACTACTGGGCATATACCCTGACAAAACTATAATTCAAAAAGAGTCACGTACAACAATGTTCATTGCAGCTCTGTTTACAATAGCTAGGACATGGCAGCAACCTAAGTGTCCATCGACAGATGAATGGTTAAAGAAGATGTGGCACATATACACAATGGAATATTACTCAGCCATAGAAAGAAACAAAATTGAGTTACTTGTAGTGAGGTGGATGGACCTAGAGACTGTCATACAGAGTGAAGTAAGCCAGAAAGAGAAAAACAAGTATCGTATATTAACGCATATATGTGGAATCTAGCAAATGGTACAGATGAACTGGTTTGCAAGGACAGGAATAAAGATGCAGACATAGAGAATGGACCTGGAGACACCGGGAGGCGGAAGGGTAAGCTGGGATGAAGTGAGAGAGTGGCATGGACATATATACACTACCAAATGTAAAATAGGTAGCTAGTGGGAAGCAGCCACATAGCACAGGGCGATCAGCTTGGTGCTTTGTGTCCATCTAAAGGGGTCGGATAGGGAGGGTGGGAGGAAGACGCAAGAGGGAGGAGATTGGGGATATATGCACACATATAGTTGATTCACTTTGTTATACAGCAGCAACTAAGACAACATTGTAAACAATTATACACCAATAAAGTTGTTTAAAAAAAAAAGACTGACTATACAAATGTTGATGAATTTGGGGAGCTCATCTTATACATCGCCGGTGGGAGTATATTTTGATATAACCACTTTGGAAAAACTGTTTCACAGGATGTTTTAAAGCATATGGTATAACCCAACAATTCTATTCCTGGATGTGCACCTGACAGAAATGAGTGAATATGTCCACCAAAGACATGTACATGAGTTTGTTATGACAGCTTTGCTCATAAAAGGCAAAAACTTGAAACATCTCAAATTCTCATCCACAATAGAACAGGTAAGTAAATTGTGGTATATCCGTGAGCCACAACTACTGAAGCCTGCACACCTAGAGCCCGTGCTCTGCAACTAGAGAAGCCACCACAACAAGAAGCCTGCACACCACAACGAAGAGTAGCCCCTGCTCACTGCAACTAGAGAAAGCCCACACACAGGTACAAAGACCCAATGCAGCCAAAAATAAAATATATAAAATAAAAATTAAAAAATAATCAAGATTGGGCTTCCCTGGTGGCTCAGTGGTTGAGAGTCTGCCTGCCGATGCAGGGGATGAGGGTTCGTGCCCCGGTCCGGGAAGATCCCATGTGCCGCGGAGCGGCTGGGCCCGTGAGCCATGGCTGCTGAGCCTGCGCGTACGGAGCCTGTGCTCCGCAACGGGAGAGGCCACAACAGTGAGAGGCCCGCGTACAGCAAAAAAAAAAAAATTAAAAAAATAAATAATCAAGATGATATTTACCAAGAAAAATGAATAAATGAAAAAGACAAACTACTGATACATCTAACATGCAGAGAAATCTGTGAGTGAAAGAAGGACATACTGTATTATGCCACTGATAAAAATTTCAAGGACAGGAGTCAGCACAGTGGTTTTGCCCTAGAGAGCAGCAGCCCTGACTGAGTGAGCCATGGGCAGCCTCTGGGGCATGGGAAATGCTCTGTCTTGATATGAGTGATGGTCACATGGGTGTACATATAGATCAAAATTCACCAGGCTGTACATATTTATGCCTTTATGTAATTACCTCAGTTTTGTAAAGTAGGAAAAAAAGCAGAAAAGGCCACTGTGTCAGTTAACTCTATGTAACAAATTAACACAAACTTAATTGCTCAAAGCCACACACATTTACTGTCTCACAGTTTCTGTGGTTAGGACCCAGGTACAGCTTAGTCCTCTGCTCAGGGTCTCACAAGGCTGCAATCAAGGAGGCAACCGGGCTGCATTCTCATCTGGAGGCTTGACTGGGGAGAAGAATCCACTTTCCAAGCTCATGCAGGTTGACGGTAGAACTCATTTCCTTGCAGCCATGGGACTGAGGGCCCCATCTTCTTTCTGGCTGTTGGTGATCAGCTTCCCTAAGCCCCCAGAGGCTTCCCTCAGCTCCTTGCAGCCATGGGACTGAGGGCCCCATCTTCTTTCTGGCTGTTGGTGATCAGCTTCCCTAAGCCCCCAGAGGCTTCCCTCAGCTCCTTGCCACATGGGTCCCAGCCCATGGTCTTTATACCCAGCCAGGGAGAGAGTCTGCAGAGCAAGCCTTCCAGCAAGATGCAGTCTCATATAACAATGTGGTTACAGACATGACGTCTCATCACCTTTGCAATAGTCTGTAGGTTAGAAGCACATCACAGGTCTCACCCACACTGTGGGGTGGGGGGTGGGGAGGGTTCTTGGGCTTACTAGAATCTGTCCACCACAGTTATACTTTTGCCCATTAAAATTCTGTGAATGTGAAAAAAAAATAAAAGAATGAATGAAGACTTTAGCTACACAATACCAAAAAACGACTAGACTCTTATGAACTCTTTGGGAGCATGATAGATGGATACCTTGGACATAGAATAAAGAACTATGATGCTATAAGGTATATGTGCCAAACTGGGGAAAGCCATGATGGTTATGTACGGATTTCTTTAGTCAGACTTGGGGAACATTTATGATTTATAGCATCTTCTTCTCACAGAAATGAGAACAATGCATCAAATTTGATCTCACACCTTCCAAAGCACTGGATACTCACAATTTCAGCCAATGGCAAGATGACCCATGCTGCATTATCTGGCGAACAGATATTTTAAAAGGTACATGGAGAAAAACATAATTCGAAAAGATACATGCACCCCAGTGTTCACTGCAGCACTATTTACAATAGCCAAGACATGGAAGCAACCTAAGTGTCAACCTGACAGAGGAATGGCTGAAGAAGACATGGTACATATGTACAATGTAATATTACTCAGCCATAAAAAAGAACAAAATAATGCCGTTTGCAGCAACATGGATGGACCTAGAGACTGTCATACTGAGTGAAGTAAGTCAGACAGAGAAAGACAAATATGTGATATCGCTTATATGTGGAATCTAAAAAAAGCATATAAATGAACTTATTTACAAAAACAGAAATAGAGTCACAGAGGTGGAACACAAACTTATGGCTACCAGGAGATGGGGGGAGGGATAAACTGGGAGAGTGGGATTGACATATACACACTACTACATAGAAAATAGATAAATAATAAGAACCTGCTGTATGGCACAGGGAATTCAACTCAATACTCTGTAATGGCTATAAGGGAAAAGAATTTTTTTAAAAAAAGAGTGGATATATGTATATGTATAACTGATTCACTTTGCTGTACACCTGAAACTAACACAACATTGTAAATTAATTATACTTCAGTAAAAATTTTAAGAAATAAATGGTACCATGAACTGAGCACTGACAGATTCTCACAAGAGGAACTCAGGCGATCACTTCTAAGCCAATCCAAGGAACTCAGACACTGCTGAATTCACTGTGGTAAAGTGGCCCAGAGGTTCCTTGAGGGAAAGATGCTTGTATACATAAACTCAGATTCATCATCTATAAAATGAAAGGGTTGAATTCCATGATCTGTAAGGTCACTACAGCTTTTTTGCTCCCCTTTCTTTTCTCTCAAAGTTCAAGGGTCAATGAATTGGGGTGATTGAATCTACCTTCCATATGTCTCCATAATCCCTTCTTTTATTTTTCTCCCTATCATTCTGAACACTGAGGTGTCCCTTGAGGCCAGATACTTTATCCTATTAATCTTTGTATCTCAGTGTCTAGAAACAGATTCTGGTACAGAATAGATGCTCAATGACTATTGGCTAAATGAGGGAATTAATTGGTTAACATCTATACAACAAAAAAACTGTGTGTTTCTTTGAGTGATTCCAAAGCAATATGAGATACCATCTCCAAGTATCATCTGCTCTATTTGGGAGACAAAGCCTTTTCACACACAGCAGTAAAGAATATAAACTTGTTCATTTCATCCTCACAAGAATTATAAGGCCACAAAAACAGTAACAATAGCATCTGGCATTTGTTGAAGGCTTAATTTTATGTCCAGCATCTTAATTGGATTATTTCATTTAATCCTCACAACAGTTATGGTTAGACACTAAAACTATCTCTATTCTGTAAGTGCAGAAACATGGACTTAGAATAGTTAAGTAACTTGTCTCATAGCTGAGCCAAGATTTGAAAGAGGGTGTTTGATTCTAGAACCATGTTTTTAACCTCTAGAAAAGAGGGTCTGTTTTGCTCCAAGTGTTGAACACACACACACACACACACACACACACACACACACAGAGTCCCTGTTGAGTAAGCTCCCTCAGTGACCGTGTTTTGTAACTCATTTCACTTCCCCATCTGCTAAGATTATTGCACCAGCGGTAGATGCCTGATCCAAGAGCAGTCAGTATAGTCTAGCCAACAACTACTGAAGTTGCCTGGTACCAGAACTCTGATCTCTATGGCCAATATTAATTAATTAAATCAATAAAGTTCATTTGGTAATAGTCATATGGGAGACAGAGCTACTGGTAGAAGAAGGCAAAAATTGAAAACACACTGAGGAAAGCAGGCAGCAAAGGCCTGTAGCCAACACGATCAATGAGCAAGTAGAGGAGAGGGTGAGGTAGCCGGTTGGCACTGAGATTAGAATTGGAAAGACATAGACAGAAAAGCAAAAACACAGGAAGGCTGACTCATATTATTGATAAAATATGAGTAAGTATCCACAAAATCCTCCTATAGCAAAGACTACAGATAAACTGAAAACTAGAGCAACTGTGGATCTTAAAGAATCTCTTGGTCACTGAGGAAACTGTTCCACATTCAAGCCCCAGGGAAACTGGTCTTTCTTTGGGGCTGGGCCATAACACTGCCCTTGGGTTTCTATAATGCTTAGATGTATGACTTAGTTGTCTATAGCCTTATTATTACCTGTGTTTATTTCCTGTTGCTACTGTAACAAACTACAACTAACTTAATTGTTTAAAACAACACAAATTTATAATCTTAGGGTTCTGGAGGTCAGAAGAAGAACATGGGTCTCAGTGGGTGAAAATCAAGGTGTCAGCAAGGTTGTGTTCCTTCCGCAGAGGCTCTAGGGAAAATTTTGTTTCCTTGACTTTTCCAGCTTCTGGAGGTAGCTCACATTCCTTGGCTTATGACCTCTTCTTATTTCTTCAAAGCCAGCAGGAAAGCATCTTCAAATCTCTCTGACACTGACTCTTCTGCTTCTCTCTTTCACTTATAAGAATCCTTGTGACTATTGTACATTTGAGCCCATAAAGAAAATCATAAACGATCTCCCCATCTCAAGGTCAACTGATTAGCAATTTTATTCTATTTAAATCCCCTTTAATTCCTCTTTATTAAGAAGGCATCCTTAAATCTCTGGTGCCATGCAATACCACATGTTCACAGTTTCTGCTGTTGGGTATGTAGGCATCCATAAGGGAAGGGAAATTATTATGCCTACCACACACCCTATCTGCCTAGAATAAACTTGATATTACTTGAGAAAACTTGAGTGAGTCTCTGCTTTTTGTAACCACTAGATAATATTTTGCCAGTTTGACTAGGGTTTCTGTTGCAGCTAAAAAATGTCTTGCTTATAGGATTTCAATTCCACATAATTAATACTCATGTTATTCTCCTTCTTGGTTTGCCTTTTTTCCCTCTTGCCTATTTATTTCCCTCTCACTCTCCTAATCCCCTACTGTGAAAATCTAACTTACTTACAACAAATACTACATTATGCAAGACAGCATTAAATGGGTGATGAGATAGGAGACAGAAATAATGTGCCATGGGAGCACAGAAGAACTGTGTATATGGGATGATCTTAAAAGGTTTCACAAAAGAGGAGATGGCATTTAAGCTAGAAGATGCTGGTGGGCCATCTACATGGAGAAGACCCATATTAGACAGAAGGTTAATGGTAGACAGGAATTATACCCAGGTCTTCTGATTTCTATTCCATCGTTCTTGATAAGTGTTTCCTTATCTTTTACGATTTGGGTATACCAAGTGTTGTCTGCGCTTGTTCGTTGAATGAACAAAGTGAATAAAAGAATAGAAGAATTAAATAAATGAATGAGTGAATGAATAGAATATGATGGAAGGCTCAAAGCAGTTGTAAAATATGGATTAAAGCAGGTTTATTCTGATAAAAAGCAAGGGAGAGATCTGGATTTGCAGGTAACATTCTGCCATGAAATAAGCTTTGTAAATGTGGGTATTTTAATTAATCTCTTGTGCTTCATCTTTTATCTATAAAAAGGAGATAATAATTATTACCTACTTATTTTGTAGCATTATTTTAAGTACAAAATAATATACTACATGAAACTGCTTTTAAAGATGAAAAGAAAAAAACATGATGGATAAGATAGGTGAGTAGGTAAATAGACTGGTGATAGATGATAGGTGATTAATTTGTCCTTGAGGGCACTAAAACCATTTTCACATGTATTTCTTAACATAAATTCATTAAAGATAAATAAAGTAAATGTGGAAACTAAGAAACATAAAAAAAAGTTAGTTACTCTCATGGAAATTGAGGTAGATTCACCAAGACTTGGGAAGTACGTTTAAGAGGTAATTCTAAGATCTTTCTTTAAGAAATGTACTACTTATCATTAACAGAGCTCTTTATACAGTACTTACTATTTTCTATTGAGATGTATAATTGTTAACTTTATTACACTGACTCTAATATGACAATAAATACCAATAGCAACATTTACTAAGCACTTTTTCAACACCAGGCACAAAGTTAATCACTGTGCATTAATTAATTCACATAATCTTTATGAAAATCCTGTGAATGGCTATTATTACCATTTTATAGATGATCTAGTAAGTGACCAAAATGAGTTGTGAATGAAAGACTCCATGTTCCTAACCACATTTCTTCTAAGATATAATAATAATTATCATTGCCATTATTATCATAATTATCATAAAAATGAGTTAATTAAAATTATATTGCCGGCCACTGTATACATGCTCTCTCTAATGCTCAGGGGTACCTGTAAGAGTTATCATACTATTTCACAAACAGCTTAGTAGGTGTTCAAAGAAGTAAAGTTAGTTGCTCAAAGTCTCACAGCCAACAATTAATAAATTCAGGGGCAAACTCAGGTCTATCATTTTACCAGGCCAAGATGATTTTCAATGTTCCATGTTGCTTTATTAGTTTCAGCAAATTTGTTTATTAGCTTTACAAAGAGCTGAATGTCAGATCTGTTGGCCAGAGCTTTGTCAATCTGGCTTTATGACTCTATTCCAGTGAATTCTGAAATGATTATTTTCTGAATAGTTCTGAATTTTACTCAAAATACTTAAGAGTTTTATTAATTGATACATTCAAATTAATTTCTGGTGAACAATTTTAAAACATCACTGTGAGGGTTGATCTAATCAAGGATAGCCAAGCTAATCCTCTGACTTTATGTTCTATTTTTTTCACTAGTTGTAACACAGGATCTGCAACTGACATCAATCAAATTTTCTTTACGTATTGAAATAATAATGGGTGGTATATCACTGCTCAGAATTACCATGAAAGTTCTTGTTTGTTATGAAATAAATTTCTTTCCTTTCCATAAATTAGTTACTATATTTATCTTCATAATCTCTAAACTAAAATAATATAGGTAACACATTACCTTTTTTGTCATGTGATATTTGTGATAGATTTATCATGAAGAAGCTGGCTTTTGGTTTCACCCAAATTTGAATGTGAGGGCTTCCCTGGTGGCGCAGTGGTTGAGAGTCCGCCTGCTGATGCAGGGGACACGGGGTCGTGCCCCGGTCCAGGAAGAACCCACATGCCGTGGAGCGGCTGGGCCCGTGAGCCATGGCCGCTGAGCCTGCGCGTCCGGAGCCTGTGCTCTGCAACGGGAGAGGCCACAGCAGTAAGAGGCCCGCGTACCGCAAAAAAAAAAAAAATTTGAATGTGAATCCTGCTCCACCATTTACTAGTCTCAGGCAAGTTATTTTACCTCTCTGAGTCCTGATGTCCTCTTTTATAAAATCAGCATCATCACGCTCATAGGATTATTGACGTCACTGAAAAAGAAGATGGACGTAAAAATGCTCGGTACTGTACATGACAAATGGTAGATAGCCTGATCATTAAAATCATTATATGTAAATTCATTTTTGATCTCTCTTTAGTTTCATTAAGTTACTCTCCATTTTCCTTAGTATTAACCTATTCTTCCTTGGTTCTTCCCATCTAATTAAATGGTATCACCATCCACTAGAATGTTCAAGCCAGAACTTAGTCATTCTTTATAAACACTCTCTATCACCACCTTCTAGATAAAATCCATCACGAATCTTGTAATTCTGTCTCCAAAATGTAACTGATTCCATTTACATGTATCCATCTCCATTGCCATCACCAAACGAAATAGCAATATTTCAATAAAGGTTTTTTATAAAACATTAAAAGTTAATAATATCAAAATTATACCTAATAGTGTGCCTAATATATGCTATTTTTCTAAATATTCAGAGATCTGCATAGTCATCTCTAATAGTTTCAAGGTAAATGTTTCAAAATGAAAACCTATACACACACACACACACACACATACATATATATATATATATAAAGTTAAATCCCTTTTAAATATATTAGGCATCACACAGACATAATCTTGATTATAATCTACTTAAATGAAACTGTATAGTGCTTAATTTTTTAAGCACTTAACCTTAAATAAAGCAAAAATCTTAGACTGAATTGTTTTCAGTAGCCATACTTTTGGTCTTTAAGCATCTATCAAAAGTGCATTTAATTACTATAACATGCAGTGTATTTATATAAGGGTTCTAAATGATCTGCAGATTTCAGAACGGAGGAATCCACAATTCTACAATCAAAAGAAACCAACCCAAATGATGGTTCATCTTTGATCTTAATCCCCAATTCTACAATCAGTTTTTAAAAATGGAAGGATCAGTTAAGGTAGCCATAGGATTTTTACTGCTTTTCCTTATTCCTGAATTCTCATAGATTCTTACTAACTAGAGCTTATTTACACGTATGAAAATCAAATTCGAAATACACTTAAACAACTAAAAGGAGCTCTTTTGAATACAGATCTTATAAACACAGCACTTTGGAACATCTGATGTTGGTCTTTCTGGAAGTTATAAGCCTAGAATAGCTAAGTGGTAAAGAAATGAGAAATGTTTGTAACTAGAACAAAGTGATGATATAATAGATTTTAAGAGAAGCTTTATTATACAGAACTCTTCCTAGGAATGGAAGAGTTATGGTTTCCCATCAAATTCCCCCACAAACTTCAAAGAAGTCTTTGTTGATTTAGTTACAGTACACTCTTTATGTGGGATAATCTAGTACAACAAAAGCCTTAAACTAACCGAGTCACTGGAGTGGTTAAGCTTCTAGAGGAGACAAAATTATACTTAATTTGGATCCTAAAAGTTGCTGGCTGAAACGTGAATAGGCAGTCTAAAGGTCTGGACTGAGTTTGTTTTGATAGAATAAGTTAGTTTAGAGAATTGGTGGGAAATGATAGCAGGACGAAGAGTAGGAAGAGGAATTGGAGAAAAAGAGTTCTTCCAGAGGAGGTTTAGTGAGAGTTGAAAGAAGAACTGTCTAGAAATGGCATGTCTCTTGTTCCTTCTTTCTTTGCCATCAACCTCTCCCCATCTCTTGCTTTGTCCATGTTATTCCCTCTTGACACTGATGCCGCTTTCTTTTAATCTTTAGGATTTTTTTTCTCTGATCTTATCAGTTTCTGATATTCTTAATTTGGCTTTTCTTTATTCCCCTTGTCACTTCATGTGTTTCCCTCTTTGAAATGCACACATTTTATATTTGTTGAAAAGAAAGTTTTATAATCCTAGTTTTAGGGTTAGAAAATTAGATTAGTTTTTCATTTCTTTTCTCTTGTCCTTCAAAATTAAAATCAAATGATGCTTCTTACATACATTCTTTCCCAGTTTTTGTGTGCATTAATGTTCCTCCGTAGAAAATATATTACATGATCTTGTGCTGAATCTCTGGTTTGCACTTAGGTTATTTTTCACTTTAAGAAGATGACCCTACTTCATCCCCCTCCTCCAAAAATAAATTTTTAAAAGGGCAGCTGATTTAATCAAAATTTTTGAAGCAGTGACTTCATGTAATAGAAATATACCCTTAGGAAAAATTGTAACTGGAGGTGGGAGTAAATAATTAGCTTTTATCTTTACTTTTGATTATTATGATCTTTATTTTAGACCTTTTAAAAGGAACTGTTCAGTAATATATTTGCAAATATATTTGCAAATTTGCAAATAAATATATATATAAATGAAGGCAAAAGATTCTAGTACAAACGTGATAAACTTAAATCCCTTCACAGAGACCAAGAAATAAAATGGAAAAAGTGAAGCAATATTTTTTCTACAGAAAGAATAAGAAGTATTATTAACAAGTATAATGGATTGTAAAATTTCCCAGTATTTACAGTCTCTCTGCACATGAATAATTCCATAAGTGTTTTTTCTTATGGATTCCATGGTTTAATGTTAAAAAAGATAATTTTATAATGTGTGTATAGCTTTGTGTATCTTTTGGTACACATACATGCATACTTTAACTGCATATATACAGATATCTATCTATCTATTTATCTATCCATCTACCTATGTGAAGTTTTAACAAGGGCCATTAAAGAAACAGCATTGTCACCAGTGGTACTTAATGTGGTTGGGGTGAGGGAAGAAGGGTTTTGCAGTTATAAAAAACTATTTAGGGAAGTTTTCCAAACTTTCCTCTCTCTCAGAGATTAGGAGATACCCTCTAGGGAACATGCCAGAATGCTGTTAAGAGTGGAGAGGGAGAGAGTAGGAAAGGGGCATGTGTAAGTTCAGAAAATTCCTCGAGTGATTCTTATAACTTCTAATTGATATTACTGGTAGACAGTCTTATGAAGAGTCACTAATAAATCCACTAGTCAATCAAATAGTTCAAGGCCTCTCAAACACCATACAAAGTTGAAGGAGATTTGATAATGAGACTCTGATTATATGATCTTAAACATTTAAGGATAGCACACACTCCCAGTTTATGGGTGTGTGACCCAATTCTAAGTAAAGCAAATACAATGAATGATTTATATGAATACAACCTTACTAAGCAATTTTTAAATTCAGGAGTATCACTTAGGCTGAGCCCTAGGAGAGAGTCCCACCCACTTTAGTAAGATTTGTGGGTTTTAGCTTCCTGATTTATAATTACAGATCCAATTAGCTGTAAGTGATATTCACCTTTTCCATCATTTACTTGTCAACACTGTAAGGCAAGTCCTGGCAATTAAATATTGTGCAAATGTCTCAGGCATCTAGGGCTGGTAGACCATTAATGCAACAAACATTTATAAACAGGAGATTAGTTCAACTACAATGGCGATAATGCAGGTGAGATATGGTAATGGCATGAGCAAGGGTGGTGATGTGAGGAAGGTGACAGAAATACTCAAAAATTTTGAAAATAGAGACAACAGGATTTGCTAATGGTCAGATGTGGCACATTAGAGAAAAGAGTTAAGGATGACTCCAAAGAAATTGAAAGGATGAAGGAGCAGGTTTTAGGAATTTAGGTGGATCAGGGGCTCAGTCTTATTTTTACTTTTCTTTTTTTTTTTTTTTTTTTGCGTTACTCGGGCCTCTCACTGTTGTGGCCCCTCCCATTGCGGAGCACAGGCTCCAGATGCGCAGGCTCAGCGGCCATGGCTCACGGGCCCAGCCGCTCCGCAGCACGTGGGATCTTCCCGGACCGGGGCACGAACCTGCGTCCCCTGCATCAGCAGGCAGACTCTCAACCACTGCACCACCAGGGAAGCCCATTTTTACTTATTTTTAAAATGCTTATTAGACATTAAAGTTAGAGATGGAAGGAAGATAGTTGGACACAAATATCTGGAGGGAAAGGGAAAGGTCTGAATTGGATATATTCATTTGGAAGTCATCAGATACAGGATGGCATCTAAGGCCATAAAACTGGATAATGGGGGTCTGATTCTCCTACGGCAGGATAAATCTACTACAATTCAACCTTTCTTCTGATAACAACTAAAAACTCTTTTAAAAAGTGCTGCAGACAACCACCTGAGAACAATGAAAAGTACACAGAAGCAGGCAGAATATGCAAAGACCTCAAAAGTTGGAGAAACAAATATATGGAGATGAACAAAAATAAACAAGAGCCTAAGGGATCTGTGTGACAATATTTATCAATCGAAGATGTGTGATAAAATGTCATAGAGAAAGGAGAAAGAGATGAAGGAAGGAAAACTATTTGAACAAATAATGGTGGAAAACTCCCCAAGTTTAGTAAAACACATACATTTACAGATTTTAAAAGTTCAGCAAATCTCAAACAGTATAAACTCAAAGAAAACTATGCTGGGATACATCACAAGCAAACTGTTAAAAATCAAAGGCTAATAAATAAATAAACTAGGAATACCAGGGAACACTTTCAAACTAGTTAAGGGGAAGCTAGAAAAAATTTACAGCTAATGTCATAGCTAATGGTAAAGAATTGAATATTTTCCTCCTTAATATCAAGAACAAAGAATGGATGCTCACTTTAACACTTCTATTCAACACTGTACTGCCAGTCCTAGCCAATGCAAGAAAATAAGAAAAGAAATTTTAAATCATAAAGATCAGAAATTAAGATGTAAAATTTTATCTGCAGATGATATAATCTTTTAAATAGAAAATCCTAAGGAATCTTCAAAACAAAAACTAGACTAGAAAATACACAAGATACAAGGTTATATACAAAAATAACTTATATTTTTACATATTAGCAATGAACAATTGGGAAATATAATTATAAAAATAATATAATTTACAGTTATGCCAAAAAATACCCTTTTGCTATATACTTAGGAATAAGTCTAATAAAAGAGCTCTGTGTTCTCTACTTTGAAAAAACAATGCTAGAAAAATTAAAATTAATGATGGCTTAAATAAGTGGAAATATATACCATGTTCACAAAGTGGAAGATTCAAAATTGTTAAGATGACAATTCCCTTGAAATTTGTATGTGGAGTCAACATAATGCCAGTCAGAACCACAGCATGCTTTTTTTGTAAAAAATGACAAAATATTTTAAAATATATATGAAAACCCAAAGCCTTCTGAGAAAGTAAATTTAGGGAAAAAGGACCCTACTTGATTTCAAGGATTATTATGAAGCTATTATGACAGTTTCGTAATGGCCAAGAGATAGACATAAGTATCAATGGAATGGAATAAAATCCAGAAAAACAGTTACACTTATATCTATTGAGTTTCGTTAGAGTTGCTAAGTCAATTCAATTGGGGGAAGAAAACGACTTTTCCACAAATCTTGTTGGATCAACTGGCTATCCATATGGGAAAAAGATGAACATTGACCCTTATCTCACATATGCAAAAATTTACTCCAAATGGACATTAGGCCTAAAGTAAAGCCTAAACAGATAAAACAAATAAAAGAAAACATAGGATATAATCTTTGTAACCTTAGCATAGTAAGAGATTTTTTTAGATAGAAATATAAAACATTAATCATAAAGAAGAAAACTGATAAATTGGACTTCCTTAATATTAAAAGCTTTATCATATGAAAAAATGTCATGAAGAAAATTAAAATACCAGCCACCAAATGGGGAAATCATATCACTTATATCAGATAAAAGATTTGTTTCATGAGTACACAAGAGACTCATACTTCAATAAGAAGTAAACCAAACAAAGCAAAAAACAAAAAAATGCGAAATGAAAGAAGATTTAAACAGAGATTCACATAAGTGAATGGCAAATACGCACATGAAAAGATGTTAAATCTCATTAGTCATCAGGGAAATGCAAATTAAAACCACAATTAGAAATCACTATAACCTATTAGAATAGTTAAATTAGAAAAAAAAAATGTATAAAGCAGGGGTCGGTAAACATTTTTGTTTTTTTTCTTTTTTTTTCTTTTTGCATGAAGATTCCAGATATTTTAGTCTTCACTGGCCGTATGGTCTCTGTCAAAACTGTTCAACATTGCAGTCATAGCATGAAAGCAACCATAGATGATAAGAAAATGAATGGGCATAGCGCTACTGTTTACAAACACAAGTGGCAAGCCAGATTGAGATCTCAGAGCACAGTTTGCCTTAATATAAAGTCTCGGCACGGATATAAGCAACTGGAATTCCTACACACTGCTGATGGGAATATAAAATGGTACTGTCATTTTGGAAAATAGTTGGTCAGTTTCTTAAAAAGGTAAGCATATATCTAACATAAAAGCCAATCATTCCACTTCTAGGAATTTACCCGAGAGAAATTAAAACATATGTTTACACAAAGACTTGTACGCAAATATTTGTAACAGCTTTATTTGTAATAGCCCTAAACTAGAAACAACCCAAAGGTGCAACAGTTAAGTGGATGAATTATGGCATTATCACGCAATAGTATGGGTATAAATTATTACTCAGTAATAAGTGGCAAAAACCTATTGATGACTACAACAACATGGGTGAGTCTCAAAATTATAATTCTGAGTGGAAGAAGCCAAGCCAAGCCAAAAAAAAAGTACTTACTGTATAGTTCCCTTTGCATATAAAACTCTAGAAAATGCAAACTAATCTCTAGTAACAGAAATCACACCAATAGTTGCCTGTGAATGGGAGTGGAAGAATGCAAAGATTATAAAGAGAAATAAAATTTTTGAGAAGGAATGGAAATGTCTGTAATCTTAGATGTGGTGGTGATCCTTTCATGGGTGTATACATATGTCAAAACTGATCGAATTGTACAGTTTAAATACCTGCAGTTTAATTGAACTTCAAAAAAGTTTTAAAAAACTTCGATGTGATCACCAAGGGAATGAGCATAGTAAAAGAGGAGCAAAGGTCCAAGACTGGTTCCAGGCAAACTGCGATATTCAGAGATGGGGAGATGAGGAATGACAACCAAAGGGGACGGAAGAGGAACGGCCAATAAGGTGAGAGGAAATCTGGGAATGAGCGAAGGGTTTGTAACTCAAGGGTAGCGAGTGTATCAAAGCAAAAGGTGTGATCAACTGAAGCAAATACCGATGCTGAGTCGAGTAAGATAAGGACTGAACGTTACCATGGGATTTACCAACATGGAAATTGATGCAGACAATGAGAAAAGTAATTCACGTAGGAGAGTGGAGGAGTTCCGTGGTAAAGGAGAGCAGAGGAATAGGATGATAGCTGAGGGATGTGGGTGTCAAGAGAAGTTGAATTAGTTCATTTATTATTCTTCCAAAGAGGAGAAACCATAGCATATTTGTATGTTGATAAGAATGAGGGAGGGTGGATAGATATTGAGGCGATATCCGTGAGCAGATGAGAGGGTATGAATCTTGTGTACACAGGGAAGGGATGACATCAACTATAAGCTCAGAGTTCATCAAAAGAGAAGGCAGGGTATATGAGAATAGATACAGATAGGTAGATAAATATGGTGATGGTGATCTGTAGAACAGTGGTTCTCATCTTTGTACATTGGAAGCACGTGTATAGTATTCTAAAATACTAACGCCTAAATTCCCACTAGAAACACCCTGAGTTTCTTATTTAGTTAGTTTGGGTTGGGTTTTTTTGTCTTTGTGTTTTTAGTATGCAGGAGATTCTAGGGTGCCTTCCAGATTGAGAACCACTGTAACACAGAAATCCTATCATGATCGCCCCAGTGCTTTTCCATGAAGTCGGAAGCAAAGTCTGCAGCTAAGAGGAAGTATTGTGGTTTCAGGTGATATACAAGAGACACAAATCTAATTTCAACCAGGCAACTAAGAGTGATATGCGGTCCCTGATGCAATGAGAGAAAGATCAAGGCAGAACTGCATCAGAACAAGCAATGGGGGGGAGGGAAGAGAAAGGTGAAGGCAGCCTCCATAAGAGAAACATAGTAAAGGAGTAGAAACCAAAGGGGATGTGTGACAAAACTAGGTCTGGAGTTTCTGTAGGGGGCCTGGCAGGAACATGGTGTAGTAGGTGAGTCAGAAAAACTGGATTATTATCATGCCCGCACCACTCAGTACTTTTCGCTGGAGTTAAACTTCTTCTACGGAGAATAAGAGTTGTAGTTAAACTGCATAATTTTTAATAAAACATCTGCCACAAAGCACTAGGCTAGAGAGGTCTGAAAGAGTTTTGTGGGAATCACACAATTTTTACATGCCAGTCTAAGACAACTGGCTTTTTCTTTTTAGGAAGTGACCCATTGAAGGGATTCGAATAGAAATTTAACATGGTCAAATGATGTTTACAGAGGATTCACCTGGAGGTGACATGAAGAAAAAAATGTGGTAAGTAAGGAAACGATTGTTTATCTAGAAGTGAGGCAATGAGTCTGCAGTGAAGTGGTGGCAGTGGGAACGGAAAGGAAATGATGGAGGCAAGATAAATTTTAGAGTAAAATTCAACTAATTGGATGACTAACTGGATAGAGAGAGCAAGGAGTCAAGAATGACTCAGTTTCATGCTTAGTTGACGGGGCAAATGGTGACAGAATGAATGAGAACCAAGGATCAGGATAGAAGTTGGGAGGAGGAGCTGAATTTAGGCAGAAAGATGATGAATTTGTTTTTTGACACAGTTGTGGTTTTGTTAGCTATGAACGTGCCAGTGAAACGCCCACCAGGCAGACAGATATTTGGAGCTGAGCTCTAAGCTCAGAAGAAGACGTGACCAGAAGATGGAAATTGATGATTAGTCACCAAATATTTGATTGTTATAGAAATGAGATTAAAATCTCCCAAGAGGGCATGCTGAGAAAAGCCAGGAGTTAAGAGGGAACTGCTGTGCCTCGCATGAAGCCTTTTGTTGGTGGAGTGTGAGCTGGAGAGAGGGATTCCAGTGGAGACACTGGTGTGGAAACAGGCTACTCAGGACTCCAGGAAGTGGCTGTTTAGAAACCTGATTGGAAATAGTTTGATATTTGTTTAGCTATATCTGTCTGTGAAGGCTGAATGTCAATCCCAAGTATGAAACAAGATTGAAAATTAATTTATACCAAGTAAAGGCACATCCGGGTCATTCTCTCTGGGATTTCTATAATTAAGAGATTTCTACTGCTGAAAGCAGCAGTTAAGTATTTATCACGTAAGATCAAGAATTTGCATTTCCAACAAGCATCCCAGGTGACGCCGAAGCACAGCAACATGTTAGCAGCAACTGGGAAAGTCACCTGGGTGCTGCTTTTACCTGTGAGAGCAGAGCAGAATAAAGATACACTCTCTGAAGCCAATCAAACAACATCTGAATACAGGTCAACCCATAAGGAGTATTTACTTATACACCACAAGCCCCAATAAGGGCTACCTTACTAGGACAATAAAAGGCATGAGTTTCACAATCAAAATATCTGATTGGTGGGACCGAGGGAGCCCATTTTTGTGAGATAAACATTGTATTATTGCAAATACAAGCCAGTGAAACAGCAATAGATGAGGCTGCCTTTGTTTCTAGGTTAATCTTTTCCCTAGGAGGATGCATTCAATTTCCCGCAGGCCATTTTTGTGACGGGAAGGAGACCATCCTGGAGACCGCAGCCACATTTATACATGGTCTAATTAAAACACAAATTAAATACAGGTCCTAAAAAAGATAGGAAAAATACTCTTCATATCAAAAGTGTGCAAATGTTCTGTAGCTTTATGTAGTCTGAGTCAATTTCAGTGGAAATAAAAACAGAGTGTCATAGAAATAACATTCGCTAAGGGAAAGTTGAGGGGGCAGGACTGATCTAATTCTGATAAAAAAAATATTGGTTTGAATTTATAGGCTAAGATGGTTATAAACCACTCTGTGAACTGCCATATTTTGCCTTAGTGGTAGTTTTCTAACTTAGAGAAGACTCAAGTTTGTGACTGAATAAATAGTCTGAATCACTTAGCAATGCTAAGATGTTGCCAAAGCACATCTGCGGTGGAATACATGGGCTGTCTCTGCCTTGCATATTCACACACATGACCTGAGAACCGAACAACAGCACATCCTTCAATGTGTCTGAAAATGCCAAGAAAGCCTCTTAGAACCGCTCAATACCACCTAAAAGGGAGGCCACACTTCTAAAGGATTCAGGATTTTCAGACTGCTGTTCCCAAGGTTCCAACAGCTTATTGGCTCCATCTGAATTAAGCAAAATTGCCAACCGTGGAGTTGACCTTAGCCCTGTTTCTAATCTGCTTAGATAGGAGTGTGCTACTCGATATTAGAAACATAAACCTCCCCCACAGCAGACAACCACTGGCCTAATTGTTTTTGTTACAAAAATGGAAAGTATGGAAAACCTTCCCCCACCATAATATCTTGCTCCATTTGACAGATGATAAAAATCAGTTTTGTTCATTCTGGCAAAGGACAATGAAAATAGGGGAAATGTATTGTAAGAAAGCAGGTTTCAACAGACTTGGATAACTCTCTTGGAACCTGGGAATAATGCTGAAATGAGGCTGGAGCCCTGTGAGTGTTACATTAAGATCCTCACAGAACTTGCAGCATAGAAAAGAATCTTACACCCCCTTGCACCCTCACGTAGAATGCAGGTTTCTATAGCAGATAGGGTTTCTTCGAGAGAGTTTTGTTCTGGTACTATGTCAATGTGACAGAATCTTATAGGGAAAAGGAAATTAAAATAATTTCTGTATAAAACTTTAGGATCAACATACATCTATAATGGATGGGATTCATTCAATCAGATGAGGAACCATCCTCAGAATGGCAGAGTCTGGATAGTATTCACCCAGCAAGGTGGGAAACTATCCCAGGAACAGCAAGTATTTATCATGTGGGCCACCATGGTCCCACAGCAGACATCATCAATTGATTACGGCACTCTTTTCCACTGAGCTTGGATGAGCCACACGATTCTTCTCAGCATAACATCCAAGAAAGTCGCCATTAATCATTCAGGTGTGTTAAACAAAATGAAACCCATCTTTTACCTTTACTTTAGCATATTTGGTGAACAACCTTTAGGGAAGACACTTTCCTAGCATCTTCTCATAATTCTTTTCCATACAGATCTTGCTAAAACAAAATCATTCTTTTATGTAGTTCACTCATTCATTTATTCATTCAACCTGCATTTACTCACTGTTCAGTTTTGAGAACATGGCAAGAGCAAAGCAGACAAAAATGTCCTCGTCTGTGGGAACTTACATTCTAATGCTCATGAAGTTGGGAAAGCGGAACCAATTGATATTTGAGGTTATATTGGCCGCTTCTAATTCATTAAAGTGGCCACCCATTACCAAAGGCATCCAAATGAGGAACTTCCAGGTCAGAGCATGCATGAACGATTTTCATTTTGTACCCAAATATAACCTACAAAAATGTCAATCTGACACATGGTTAGTGCACACTCAGTATTACACAACATGATAACAAAGGATAACCAACAAGCAGTTTAAGGATTTGACTATGATCAGTATTATATTTATAACAAATCCAAGCCCCCATTATGGTCAGTCTGTTGGGAGTTTGGGGGGCTTGGTCAGGAGGGAGGAGTACAGAATGAGGCCAGAATAAGTTACAAATGGAATTATTCTGACAATCTAGCACATGAAATTTATAACCAAGAAACAAATTTAGGAAATTCATGATTATATGTATCTTCTAATATAATATTTAAAAAATCACTATCGGGTTATAACATGACTTATGTTCAACTAGTTTCCTGCAGTCCCTCTGACTGTACAATATATTGACACCTCAGTGAGCTGACGCTCCCTTGCAGGAATATCAGCCGACCAAAGCTCCACTCTACGTAACTGTACAGCTGATCACAAGAGGCTGAAAGGAACGGCCCTAATATATAGGACAGCGTACCCGCTAGATAGATTCCAACCATGTCATGGTGCTGAATGTTTAAATTTCTGCATAGCAAGGCTGCCCATGGTCTGGCTTTCATCTTCCTCATAAATCTCATTGTTCTTTTAAGGTAAGAAATACTTGACAGCTTTATCAAAAAAGGCTGACAGTCCTGAATCAAGAATTTAAAATTTTAATGTAGTTCCAAATTCTTTAAAGGGGAAAAAATAAGGTTTTTTCTCTCCAGCATAAAAATATTTTCAGACAGAGAAAATGCTTCTGATCAGTTCATATAGTCAGAATCGTTCCTTTGAAGCCCTGAATGTATATGCAAAAGAAATTCCATATAGAGAAGTGGTTTCCTTCAGAAAATTAACCACCTTGTGAAGTAAATGCCTTGAGTTTGGCTAACTTGAAGAAATTTCCTTTGGTTGAAGTAATTTAAATCTGGATATTTTTCTCGTGGAATAAAACATCTCTTTCTAAATTGTCTTTATGACTAAGTTATTGTCTAAGATGGGACTTTTGTGTATTCCAGAGTAACCACATACTTACAGAGTGAAAATACTTTTATTTTCTAGCAAAAACATGCTACTTCGTATCTGTTGAAATTGTTTTAACATTCTATTTAAAATGCATTATGGACGGATATATTTTCTTTTAGATTTACACATAACTTGTGGAAGTTTGAATGCAACAAGTTGCACGTTCGGCCAATATAAAATAAATGTGTAGTTTTAAAATATATATTCTCACTTGTTTGAAAGTAGAACATGAAATTTTGAAAAACTGTAAAGGAATAAAAAGCTGTGCAATCTAAATAGAGTACATCCAAAAAATTCCCTTTTTCGGGTGAGAATTTAAATTGTTAATAAATTATTATTATTATTTTGCTCAATACCTAGTTAATGGTTTTTATATCCAGTATTTCTATAGAAACTTGTGGCTACATTAAGAAGAACATGGCTTGAGTTTCCTGGGGAGAAGTCTGGAGAAAAGATGGGGAGATGTGGAGACAGTGCGATGGAAACACGGCCACAGGCTGAAACCTGGCTAATCTTCACCGGCCCTTCTAAAGCCAATGCTCCAGGTCCAAAGGGAGGACCAGGCCTCTGGCTTCTCCTCTCGAATTCCTCTAATGGCTCTGATCCCCTTGTCGTCTTCATGAACTCCGACATGCACCCCACAGACCTGGCAGCATGCTGGGGGTGAGTAAGCTTTTGACAAATGGCAGCTATTTTCATTGCATGATATCCACAGATTTATGGAACAACAACAGCAAAAAAGGAAACGTGAAGTATCAGCCATTTATCTCTGTCACGGCATTTCACCCCCTTAACTTTCTCCCTGCCCTTGGACAACATCTCACTGTGTCCCATGCAGCAGGAACCCAAGGAGCTGAAATAACCACCTGGAGTCAAGGTAACTCTGGAGATGGGGAGACAGAGCTGAGGTGTAAGATAGCCCTGGGGACTTTGTGCACCACCTGAATCCAGTTGGAGGTTAAGGCAGCTGCCATATGGACTTTATAATCACTAATACCAGCAAATCTCTCTTTTTTTTTTTTTTTTTTTTTTTTTTTTTTTTTTTGCGGTACTTGGGCCTCTCACTGTTGTGGCCTCTCCCATTGCGGAGCACAGGCTCTGGATGCACAGGCTCAGCGGCCATGGCTCACGGGCCCAGCCGCTCCACAGCATGTGGGATCCTCCCGGACCGGGGCACGAACCCGTGCCCCCTGCATCGGCAGGCAGACTCTCAACCACTGCGCCACCAGGGAAGCCCTCATTTTTATTTTAAATATTACTCTAAGTTGGGTCTCTTTCCTTTACCACAGAAAAAGTCCTAACACAACTGTAATTGTTGATATTGGTTTTGGTTTTTATTGTTTGTTTTTCAAACAGCCAGAATTCTTAAAATGCAGTATCTCTTCTGGAGTATTTATCTAATAAGAATTATCTATTGATAAATGTAAATCCCATACTTTTAGTTTCTTATTTTGTTTTCCTTGTTATTTTGTTCTTTGGTAAAGACTGAAGCCAGGTCTAGACAAATAAACAGGGAAAAGATAAACACTTAGGCCAGGGTATGATAAAGCCAGAACTCGATTACTTCATAAAGTAAGGAGGTAATTCCCTCATGAAGGATTATGTAATACATAATGAAGATTATAAAATGTGATTGATTCAGTTATTTCATATAAATCCAACCAGAGTATGGTTTCTGGGTATATGATTCTATGTATCTATTGTAACTCTTAAGGGTGGGTTTTCTAGGGCAAAAATTCTGTGGGAGCATAATAACCACCGATTTCAAAATAATGCCTCAGTTATAGCCATGAGGTTGATTTAATTTGATGACTTGTGCATGTGTCCATGCGTGTGCCTGTGCATGTAATCTGATACTTTTCATCATATAGCTGTACCTCTTCACCCCTTTTCAAAGGCAGTCATATGTGGATGATGCCAAACATTATGTGTATTTCCCTTTCCGAATAATGTAAGGCTTCTATGGATGGGTAGCACAAGGAAGCTTCTAATTTTGAATGATATATAGAATGTAGTTATATATATATATATATATATATATATATATATATATATATATATATATATTCCATTACAGATTTAGGTCATCTGTTTGTTTTGGTTTGGTTTTTATTTTATTTTGCCATCTGTGTTAGAAAATTTACAGAGCTAACAGATTTTGTTAATGCATATGGATATACAACCAAAATGTGGAGAAAGCTGAATTAAAAAAAAAATCTTAATGTCATGAAAATGACCACAAGGAATAACAATAATGACAGAAAGAAAATAAGAAAGGAGAAAAAGAATTCAAGCTATGCTACCTTATCAGATTTTTTTTTTTTAGTTTGAAACAACAAAAGACAACTCAGAATAAACTTTAGCAAAAAAAAAAAAAAAAAAAGCGCTTTTTTTTTTTCTGAAAAAGTGTTTTGTTTTTTCTGTCCGTGGAAAAGGATATTAAGAGACCCTAAAAGGAGCTGATAATTAACCAATCCCTGATGAGGGGAGGCCCCAGGGTTGCTTCAGGGACCTACCAGTGGTATTCATGAGATAATAATAACAATGGCAATCGTAATCATCTTAAGAGCTCCATAACTATTGAATATGCAGTATGTTACATTTTAAATAAATTCCCTTATGTACATTTCACTGTAGTTGTATGAGAAAGCTCACATTACTTTTTCCTGGTTTGCAAATAACAAAACTAAAGACAAAGAGTCTAAATAGATTTCCCAAGACTACTTTGCTAGTCAGTGGTAGATCACAGCACTGAATAATTCAGTCAAGCACGTGTGAGAGCCCAAGTACTTAAGCAACCACAGGATTACATGGTTCCCCTTCAAACAACCCCCAGGTTCTGTGGTTCACTTCAAAATTACAAAATTTCGAAAAAGGGATGCTTACGGCTCTAGCTTGGATCAGGTGTCCACATTTGGATCGACTTCCTCAGGCAAATGGCCAAGGTTACTATGTAGAAGAAGGTGGCCCTTTGTGTTTTGGGGGAGCTGTGAAGAGCTCGGCAGGCCAAGAGGTACCTCTAGCGCATTCACCCAATCTTCCCAGTCAAATGTGATTGTTCCCTTCCCAGAAACCCAGAATTCTGTCCCCTTTTACGGCCCTCAGGAAACTTTGCTTTGTGTTATAGTGATGGCCTTGTCTATCATCACCTCTAGAAAAGTTCTAGAATGCAGGGAGTTTTGCCTTTCTTTTATATATTCCCCACTGAATCTACTAGGTACTGGCCCATAGACCATTTAAAGACCAGTTGTTGAGTTTAAAAAGTAACCATGACTGGTCAATGAATGTGAAGAGTGCCATACCCTCTCCTATCATATACAAAGACCAGGGAGCCACATGCGCAAAGGCAAACTGAGACCAAAAAAAAAATGTAGGGAGTAGAATATGATCTATGCATCCATTTTAAAATCAGCACATGAAAATGACATTATTTTTAGCTTCAGTTTCATGATTCAGCCTTTCCAGTGTAAATAATTTATAAGAGAAGTGAGGCAAATATCGGATTTGTGGGAGATGTAAATTAATTTTAATCTAAAATTAGAAGAACCCTTCCCTCCCGTGGACAGATGACAAGGGGACAAAAAGGACAAGAGGAATCTGATGAAAACACAGTGGAGAAACCACAGAACCACAAGACCTAGCAGGCTGATGGCCTTTTGATAAAGGAAATAGAAGAGTCAAATGTCCAGGGCGATCAGAGGTTTACAGAGAAAGACGAATAACACAGGTCAAGAGAATGGATATAAAAGGACATCAAACTTATGACATATTTGCTTTGTAGACCTGGCTTGAGGCAAAAGTGAAAATTAGACATAGATTGTATTCAGGCATCCAAATCTCCCATTTTGTCCCCTCTTGGGCTCTGACACTTTCTCCAAACTTCAGTACCCAATAGCCTTCTGCTCCCCTATTTTCCCCCTTTTCTCAATGGAAGACGGGATCAGGTATCTCTCATTTACATGCAAATACAAATGAGTCAGTCTGGATGTTACCATTTCTTTAATTGTGAAAGGAAAAGTTTAATCTCTGTTAAAAAAAATTGCAAAAGCAACAGGTGACTGGGCAGACTTCGAAGGATCAGGATTCCTGATTCAGACATTGTGTAAAGCTGACCCTCCACTGAAGAGAATTCTACGTAGGGAAGAGGCATAGTCTCTGCTAAATTCTCCTTTGCACAGAAAGAACATGGTATCATGGTGTACAGAATATTTTGGTCCTGCTTTGCCACTAAATACTATGTGATCTTGGATAAAACACTCAACTACTCTAGGCCTAATTCTCCTCTTTTTAAGCCTCCGTTTCTCTTACTCTGTAGAATGTAGTAAAAAAAAAAAAAAATACACTGCTTGGGGATGTTGTAAGAATTGAATATTTGTAATTGCCTAGCTCAGGGCTTGGCGGTTAGTAAGTGCTCATTAAACGGTAGTTATCATTTTTAACTTACACTACTACTGATGTCATTACTTCTGTTACATTTGGTGAGTGATCTCCAAAGTGGGATATCTAAAACTCAGAGTGGGTGTGTGTGTTGAGAGGTGGGATGGAAATATATGAACTTACATTAATAAATGTGTATATACATATAAAACCTGTAAAAAGAGAAGAAATTAAGCTTTAATAATATTTAAAGTATGGATTGACACTCATGTTCTTCCTTAATCTCTGCATTGCTGTTCACTCACCACATAGGTAAAATCACCCTGTGTATCCTGGGACAGAATGGGGGGCTCACAGTGTGGAAGGGTTGATATGGCACCTCTCTTGTTTGCCAGCTATGTATTGCCATTATTTATGAATTAAGCTGTTTCATTTTCAAGAACAACTCACAAAACAAACAAGTGACTCACAGAACAAACAAGTGGCTTGAGATAATTCCTGCAAAGAAACTATGATTTGAATTTGGTATTAAAAATGCACAATTTCAAGAAAATGACAGCACTGGCACATCCCCCATTCTTTACATGATCTCCTTGTCTGCCACGCTGTCATTAGAACAGTTGATAAGAAGGCAGAGGCAAAAAAAAAAAACTATCTATTGGAAATTGACATCCACTATAATTAACAATGCACCATTAGTAAGTAAAATGTTTGCCGTCTCTTCCTTTAATTTTTCTATCGTTCTGACTGCACTTTATTTCTAAATAAATATTCAAATGTTAGGGGTGTGTACTTCAAAATTTTTTAGGATGGCAGCACCTAATGAAAAATGTTTGGAAACCACTCCACTAAATGCATGAATCTCTTGTATTTCCAGGATTTTTAACTTAATGGCAGGAAGAGGAAAACAATTTTAGCTGAAGCTGGGAAAATTTTTAAATATGGACATTTTATTCCCAGGTAAAAGAAAAGGAATCATTTAATATTTTATTTGATTTCATTATTAAACACAGTAAACACCCTAAAAGTGTAACATTTAGTTATCCCCCCCACCATCTCCTAGAACTTAGTTCTTTAAGTCTAACTCCCAAAGGCATCATAAGATCATTTAATCCTTCTGTGCATCTTATGCCAGGCCGCTGGAAAGCTTTCCAGAAGTCAGGAGAATTCGAGATCACAAAGTCTGAATTTATTTCTAGAAAATTAAGGAAATAGCACTGAAAAATAAAAGTTATCTTCATAAAAGTGCACCAGGACAGTAGATTGGTGGGTCCCTTAATACTTCAAAACCCCTTGTTTAATCTTAGAGATATATCTCTAACAATAGATTGATGGATTGAGTGAGTGATCTCTATCTGTATCTACAGAGAGGGTCCTATCTTACTCCCTTTAACTCTACTTCCAGAATAATTTAATAATTTATTCTCTCTTTAAGAAAGCTCATAGGCTTTGCATGCTTTGTGTTTCACGTCCATGTGCCCTCACGCTAGTGGGAATGATACTGTTCAATAAAAATAAGACACACTAGTATTTTCATTGAGGCATCACTTTCCTGGGTTAAGGATCCAAATTAATATAATATTCTAAACAGGCTTTCACATTTCCTTATTCTTCTAGGTGAGGCTTTAAAATTCTCTTAAGCCCAATCGAGATTCTCAAAACCATAAAAAACTCTCTTTAACTGGACAGATTTTTAAAGCAAGAATGCCCCTCTAATTCTACTTTGTAGTTGACTGATCCTGAGCTGGGTATTTGTGCCTCTAAATCCCTCTGTGAGCCCGGGGGGTTTCCATGAGTAAAATAAGCATCATAATACCAAAATGCTCACATATTTCTGAGAGAAGTCCAGAGCGATTGCACAGTGCCTGGTGCTGCAGAGTCCTTGGGTGAAAGGCAGGCAGGACATTCGCCTAAGATTTCTATCAGTGCTCATTTCCAGATGGAATTCTGGAGCTATACTGAGTTCATTCCTGTTCAAAATCTGTTCAGTAAGTGCTTACAGAACTGGTATGGGCTCGTTTGTTTTTCCTGGTCACCATGGAGCTGCTAGTTTCAATCACAATGCATCAGAGCAACTGGGAAAGAAGAGTGCCAGAACCCACTGGCTGGCTGTCTTTGGAGAAGCTCAAGGGTGAATAGCAGGAAGCAGAAAACCAAAAACCATCACTGCCAATAAATGACCTAGACACTGTTTTCCTGGCGTTCCTGTTTGAGCTCTTTATGGTTAGGTAAATCAAGACAAATGGGGGGAAAACAAAGTTTTCTCAAGGATTCATGGAGGTGAATCTCTTTGTTATAATGTGAGTGAAACTCTTGCAAGAAGTTTAGTTCTGGCAGAATAGCAGAGATGGATCAGAGTTTGGATTCTGAATCACTGAGGCTGAGCACAGGGCTCAAACTTCACAAATCTCAGTTTCTCATCTGTAAAATGGGTATAATAATATCTAGCTAATGGAACTGTATATTAAGACATATAAATCACAAAGCACAGTGCCGGGCACATTGGAAGCACTAGTAAGTGATTGCAGATTTTGTTATTCTAGCCCTTGTAAACGAGAGTATTCAACATTTAAACAAAAGTATATCACAGGATTATAATTTAATGCTGAGTTTTAAGGCTTTCACTGTATTTCACTCTACAATTGAGAAGACATGACATTTTAGAAAAAAAGCCATACGATGTTTCACAGTATTTAAATTTCCAAGCCTGTGAAACTCCAGCGCTATCTAATTTTAGTAGCTGCTAAGTTTTATACATCTTGCTTTGCTTGGTTGGAAATCAAATGCTTTCCTTGGCAATAATCGTTTTTACAAACACACTGTATGAAAAGTAATACATGTGTATTTTTAGGGAATCACTTTAAAAGCGTGATTGATTTAACTCCCCCTGTGTTTCTAAGTAGACACTGCCCCGCCCCTCAACCGTATGGTCAGGCTAGGATTAATGATAAAAAAACTCTTGGACAATATATCAAAATTCATAAAGCTGCAGGAGAGAAAAGGCGCCACAGTAATTTAACTTTTGGAAATTCTGGGCCAAAATGCTCTCTGGCTAGTCTTTTCTCCTGTAGAAACAACTAGCCTCCTTAATCATCCTATGCTTCTATTGTTAGGCTCTCTCTCAGGCTCACCCAGAGCTGCTATCGGTGGGTTTTAATCCCATCCTCTCTTTTGGAAACTCTGTTTCCGTAGAACCAGATTATTTTCCTGCAATTTGAAGTTCCTGCATGTCACGTAGGTATGCCAGACCAGGGACTTAAAAGCTGATCCTTTCTTTATCATGGCTAAATTCTCGATAAGCAGAGAAAGGTTTTGACATTCAAACTGGCCCATTCTGGAACCTTTTAAAGGAATTGCTCATTCCAGTCTTTTCATAAAACTCAAACGAAAAGATTCTGGATTTAATAATATGAAACAGAAAAATTATTCCCTTCACCCAGAAATTTTTAGCTGCTTTGTTCAGATATTGGTCAGATGGCAGGGGCTGGGGGCAAGGAAGGAGTGGGAAGACGTTGGGGCTTGTTCTGAGGGATCTCTGGAAATTCAGGTACCTCTGTTGACTCTGACACCTCAACAGACTAATGAGAGGGAGCTCTGGCAGGGCAATTCTTGGATCTGTCAACAGTATACACAGTATAAATGAAAGTGTCCTTCCAGATAGATCACAATTTCCAGGGCCATTGTGAAATTCAGTGATTCTAAGGCAATCTGTCTTCTAATGGACTTTGTTTTTTTAATTTCTCGCTCTCTGTCTCTTTCTCTCCCCTCTCTGTCCCACCACCCGTCATATTCCTGAGGATGAGGACATAGATTGATAAACTGAGAGGCAGTGGAGGCAAGGAAAGCAGGGTTCTGATGTTCCATACATCATTTCAATTCACTATTTTATCATCCAGAGAACAGAATTCAAAACCTTCTCATCATGTCTAGGGATAGTCTCTTTTTCCTTTCATAAAACGAACGTAAGAGCCTTTTACAGGAAACCAAACACTTACTGTGTTGCCATGAACTGAAAATCTACCTAAATGAATGGTGAGAGAAAAAGCTCATATACGGCAGACACCCAATTTCACATTAAAAAAAAAAAAAAAAAAATTCCCGCTTGAAGGCACTCTGGCTGTGTAACGCAGTAGAATCTCTACTTAACGGCCAGACTTAAAACTGGAATAAGAACAAAGGTAACAGCTCCAAACTCCAAAGTGTTATTGCTAGGAGACTCAAAAATAATCACAGTAATAATAAAAGGAATCAGTAATCAAGTCATTAGCTGTTTCCTAAGTGTATACTACGATCCACATGTGCACAATTGCAACCATTTCTTGCTAATTCTGCCCACTGTGATGTTGCAAAGGCTCATTTATTCATGTGTCTCCCTCGGTGGTCAGATTCCTATCACTTGCAGATCTCTCCTTGCTTTTGTTTCTAGCGTTTCCACCTCTTTCAGGATATCCAACATGTAAACAGAAAAGGTGGTTGTTTGCATCAACGTAGCTTCATTATAATCCTGCTTTCTGAGTCTCACCCATTTTCTTTTTCATTTATTCTAATCAAATGAGACAGTTAGGCACCGACTGTTGCGTGTATTCTAGTCACTAATTTTTTTTTTGAGTTACAGATACAACGCTTGATTGTCTGTTTGAAAAGCAAAGGAGAAAGTCCTTTGGATTTCATTTGACATTGCACGACTAAAATGAGCTTACAAACATCTTTTTCTCTCTACCCAATCCTCTTGCTTTTATTGTGAAGACTACAATAAAATAAAAACACAAATGTAAAGAATTATTGGTTGAGATGGTTTTGGTCTTCCTTTCAAGCTATCTTTTGATGTTTGCCTCTAGAACTCCAATGTTGCAGCCACCACGGCTTGAAGTATTTCCCCCACTGCTTGTGCCATTTCAAACATTCTCTTAGTATTAAAACAAATCAGAATCAGGAGGTATCTAATTGTGCTGGTTTTGATTTTGTTAATACAAAGTGAAAGATTAAAATGGAGCAGGAACAGCAAAAACATTTCTTAAAGCGGCAGTCACGGCAAACCATTAAAAGGCAAAGAAGCTGCAAAACCAAAGCCTTGAAAACTTTAAAAAAAAACAAAAGGAAAAAAAAAATCAGGAAAGTACAATCATTACAGAAGTTGCTTCATAACCTCTTTATAAAAATATTACTGTTTGGCAAAAGGCACTACTGTGAAGGTTTTCAAATAAATCATAACTGCTTCCCCCTGTAACATTTACAAGTTCCCATATTATATTTGTCACTTTTGGTGGCAGTTGGTGAGTTTTGTAGTGGTCGGGGTGCTTCCCCAACATGCCTCCTCTTCTGTTTTGTTTTCTTCACCCTTTGTGCAATCTCAAATTCTCGGTTACTCCCAGGTTTATACTCCAGTTTTCCCTCTTCACAGCTCCATTATTATTCCATCCGCAGAACAAGAGTCTTAGGTGCCTCCCTCACCCCCAACCCCAAGCCCCTTAATGCAGTCTTGGACCGAGCATCACTTGAACTAAAGGGATCTCAAGAGTCATTCGGACTTTGCTCTTTAAGCCTACAACTTCCTTTTTGTCATGGCGATTACTATTTCGAATCACACTTTACACAGTTCCTAGGGCGCTGGTATGAACAGGTAGAACTTCCCCTGTTCAATGCTCGCCAAAATAACTCACTAATAGAAATTGTAGCAAAATCTCCACCTCCCCCCGCAATCTCAATTTCAAATATTTTGGGATCTTACGCCATCTCCATTCTCTGTGATCATTCTCTCTTCCCCTAAGGACTGGGGGACGAGCAGACTTGCAAAGTAATGGAAGTCTTTCCAAGACTTGCTGAGCCCATGGATTATACCCTTTGGCAGAAAGTTAAAAAGGGTGAGTCCTCGTCAATAAACTTTTGTGCTTCCTTTTCAAACTCCTTTGAGAAAATGTAAGTGATCCCTTGTAAGCTGAATCTGATTCACACCTTGGCATGAAGTAATCACCTACCATCCTCTGGGACAAATTTCTCAGACCCCAAATTGGAAAACGTGGTTTGCCCACAGGAAATTGCACATTTGAACTGGTTGCTATAATGAACAGCCATTATGCATTCCATCATAATGGTACTCATTTAACTAAAAGGAGGAGTAAGACTTGAACTGAGATATGAAGGGGAAACAGGAGTTAGTCAGATAGGCAACTGGGAGAAAAGTGTTTAGACAAAAAGGAACAAAAAATACGAAGACAGTGGTGTATGAGTGTGTGAGACATTTAGAGGCGCTACAGGAAGCTGGTTCTTAAGTGATTGCCAAGGGTTGCAGGACGAGTGTCAGGAGGGGAAACTGAATACACGGGCAGGGGACAGACCATCAAAGGCTTTGTGTATGGAGCTAATGCAGTCAGAATTTCATCCAGCAGGAGAGTGGATGAAGGATTTTGAGCAGAGGAGTGAGATACTCAGATTTGCATCTGACAGAGATGCCTGTTGGCAGCATGGGAGAATGGATCAAGAGGGTCAAGGCTGGAAGCAAAACACATGGGGAGCCACTGCAAAAATCGAGGTGACAGAGTCTGTGTGCCCCAACTAAGGCTGTGACAGTGGGGATGGAGATAAAGGGCAGGCAGTTTGGGGAAATGTTAGAATGGGAGAATTGGCAGAACTTAGGGGCTAATAAAATGTGAGAGATGAGAGGAGAAAGTCTTGGGTTCTCTTGCGGCATTTCATAATTAATTAATGGAGGAAATATTGACCCTACATGGTAAAGCCACCCCTCCACCTGTGTAGCAAATCCATTTCTCTCTCATATTCAAGGACTTTCTTGCTCTGAGTATACATCCTCTCTCTCTTTATTCCTCTTTACTGAATCATTCCTGCCAACAGGAAAACATGGTATAATAGCTCTTATCTTAAAAAAAAGGAAAAGCTCTTTTCGACTCTACTTTCCTTCCCATGCACTGCTTGATTTCTCTGCCCTCCTTCATAGACAAATGTCTTGTGTGAGCTGTCCAAACTGCTTCTCATTGTCTCACCATCCAATTTCTGTCAAACTCCACACAAGCTTTTGTCCCCAACGCTCCACTCAAACTTCTCTTGCCAAGGTCTGGTAAAAATAACTTTGATTCTATCCCCCTGGGCACACCTGGAGACAGCGTAGGCACAGTTCAGTGTGGTCTTGCTCAGGGATCTGTAGCATTTATACCCTGGCACCTGCAGCAGTGGTTAAGGGCCATCTAGGGTAGGGCAGGGAAATATGAATTCCTAGGCATCCCCAGCTCTCTGTGAAAGCAGGTTGCTGAAACCTGAGGCCAGTTTTCCTACAAAGAGATGCAGGTACTGGCTGTTAGCAAGAACCAGTGTTCACAAAAACAGCATAGGGAAGGGGTACCCAAAGTGGAGTTCCCAGACCAGCAGGATTGGCACCCCCTGGAAACTTGCTGGAAACGCAAATTCTCTGACCCCACCTCAAATGACAAGCCCTCCGGGTGACTCTGATGTACATTAAAGTTTGAGAACCACTTCATAAAATCTCTGTGATAAAAACACAATTACATTATCCTTCTTGTACAAATGAGAAGAGTCCAGGAGATTTTGACCCCAGTATTTTGACATCATGATAGGCTGACTCCACGTTTATTAATACAGACTTTAAAATCAAAATTATAACAACATGGATGAATTTTTATGAAGAAAATATTTTCTGCAGCAGGCTATATTATACCAACTTAATTTCCTGATGAATTTTGTATACATTACATGTAAGTCTTTTACTATTGACTTAACATTAACATCACTGGGACTAATACAATTTACTACATTACTTTTGTAAAGGAGTTTCAAGTTGTCAATTAAAAATTTTTATTTTATCTAATTCAAACTATTGTGGTCATACATTTAGCTAATTTGAAATTTGCTTTGTGGCATTATTTTTATGAAGCCAATTGTTTTCCAGGCCAAATATTGCAAACCTATATTTTGCCAACAAGAGTTGATTTGCCAGTCAATTCTTCATCAATAGCAAAATTTACGGTGAGCAGTTTTAACTACTGTTAGTTTCATTCCATGTTGATTATTTCTATAAATTGTAAGTTGGATAAAATACTATATGTTTATCCTTATTTCTTAGCTAAAACATAAGAGAAATCGTGGTAAATCGTTATCAAGTATTACATAATTACCCTATTTTCAAAATCCCCGAGCTATCATAAACTATTTTTCAAGGCATGCAGTTTTTCCATAACCTCCTACCCTTGAGATTACCTTAAATGTGTGCTCCTAATTCCTTCCAGAGTGGATCTAGTAGATTTTACAAATGCAGAATGTGGGAAACTGTGCTCTCAGAATTCTGCTGGCCTAAAACAATGTGGGACTCCAACAAAGTGGTTTACTCTTGTTGTTTACTGAGTGCAAATAACAAACAGATTTACTATATGGAGGAAACGAGGGGGTTACTGAATTTTCCACAACGCATGCACCCAATCTCATGTCGTCTCTCTCTGTTTTGTACTAACTGCTGTACCAGTAACGGAACAGAGAGCATTAGTGAACAGATGTGTAGGAGCTTCATGCGTGGCAGCTTCAAGATCTTTGACTGTTGTACAGCCCAGACATTTGTTCATCAAGCCCATCTTTTCTCCCTCTTGAGCATACATCTGTATTACATGCCTCCTCTACAGTTTTCTGTGCACACGTGACTAGTAGATCTTAATGAAATATGAGGACGAGTGAGACACAGCTCCCTCACCATGCTCTCTTCTTCTAGCTGCGTGACCTGGAGACAATCCTGGGACCATGTCAAGAGTTATGTGTTTCAAATGGCAGAACAACAAGAAGAAACACATCCACGGTTTTGGAATCATTGCTTAAAGGAAAGTTGCCCCACCAAGAATAACCACTTTGGAATATTCTAGTAATAAGAAATAAACTGTATTATGTTAAATTATTGAGATTTGAATGTTTGTTACAACACCCAGCATTATCCTAACACAGGGGGAAGAGCAGGAGAATCCCGCGGTAGGATCAAAACACACAGATATGGAAAGGAAACAACACAAATGCCCTTCAATGGGTAAGTAGTTAAACTGTGGTACATTCATACCAGGGAATGCTACTCATGGAATACAGGAAAAAATTAGTGACACATGCAACCACTTGGATAGATCACCAGGGAATTATGCTGGGTGAGAAAAGTCGATCTCAAAAGGTTACGTACTGCGTGATTTATATAACATATTTGAAATAACACAGTAATAGAGTTATAAATTAGTGGTTGCCAAGAATTAGGGGTGAAGGAGTGAAAGTGATGAGTGTGGCTACAGTTTTGTATCTTGATTGTGTTGGTAGTTATATGAATCTACACACATGATATAGTCATATAGAACTATACATACACACAGGCACATGAGAAACTGCTGAAATCAGATAAAGTTCTGTGACTCTACCAAGGTCAATTTTCCTAGTTTTGAGATCATACTATAATTGTGCATCATGTTACCACTGGGGAAAACTGAATGAAGGGTATACACGGAACCTCTCTATACATTTTTTGGTATCTTCCTATGAATCTTTAATCACTTAGAAATAAAAAGTATTGAAAATATATTGATTGAATTTTCATAAAATGTACAAAAGGATTGGACTTAAAGCAAGAAAAATTCAGGGCTTCCCTGGTGGCTCAGTGGTTGATAGTCCGCCTGCTGATGCGGGGGACACGGGTTCGTGCCCTGGTCCGGGAGGATCCCACATGCCGCGAAGCGGCTGGGCCCGTGGGCCATGGCCGCTGAGCCTGCGCGTCCGGAGCCTGTGCTCTGCAACGGGAGAGGCCACAACAGTGAGAGGCCCGCGTACCGCAAAAAAAAAAAAAAGCAAGAAAAATTCAGTGGTTCTCTGTGGGGTATTATTTGGGGGTTCAAGGGGTGCTCCCCTGAGAATAAAAATGGCTGAAGCTTCATCGGAGAAACTGTACTTTGGCTTAAGCTATTGTTCCTAGTTAAGTGTTGATCCACTGAATGTATTTAGTTGTTAACATCTCAGTGTGACTTTATCAGATCCTTTCTGAAAACCAGTTCTGATTTTCTTTTCCCTCTTTCTCTTCCCCCTTCCAATTTCTATCTCTTTCAACCCACCTTCTTTTTAACCAATGGGAAGGGAGCAATTGTAATCTTTCTCTCTCTTTCTCTCTCTCTCTCTCTCTATATATATACACACACACACACACACACATATTTATATATTTATATATATAAAGATATATGTATAAAATCTTTATATTCACATATATATTTTTTCCTAACACATCATATTACTATTCTGGATTGAGTTCATTTTCTATAAGGAAAATATTTAAATGTTTATTTATCAAATATATATCTAAGTACTTTGAAATTCAAGATTTTACATTGAGGTTTCTGCTTGAGAAATTAGTCGTAAAACAGGAAGGACCAAGTTGCTAACATCACTTATCTTATGTCCTTGTATATTACTGTTGATACTTTTTTTTGGAGGAGTAAGTTTTTACTTGTCAACAGTCTGTTAATGACTGTTTAACCAAATGGTTAAAAGTAAGCTGGCACACTTAAAGAAGATATTTGTTGACAAAGGAAGTTTGCTACTGTTTCCACTAATATTTATCATTTTATCATTTATATTTTATGAAATGTATGCCTCACCTAAAAAACTGCGAGTTATATTTCATTCATTTAAATCTACAAGGAAAACCCAAACGCTTTCATTAAATTGTTTTCTTCCTAACACTTTACTTATTATCAAGTCTTGATAAGCAACCTCCCAAAATCTGCCCCAGAAAACAAAAACAAAGGCCAGATTTATTGAAAGCCAATGTAAACAGCTGTGTCTACCATGCTGTGTTCAAAACAGAAAATGCTACCTACTTAAGGAATTTCTACATCACTGTTGAATCCTTCTATCCACTCTAATTTATAGTGTGCTGGTTTCCTCATCCATCAACAGAGATGAGTGCCCAAGATGAATGGCTTCCTCTTACGTTAAAGAAAACTTCCCACTCATACATCTCTTCCTTGAGACTCTCAAATGGCACTCTGCACTCTGAGAGAGATTCCTGTTTAACAGGTCTGCAGCATCTTTCTCTATGGTTCATTCAACGATCTGCATCCTCCAGGCTTCAGCTATTCATCTTCTAAGCCAAGTTTTTGTGGGAGCTAAAGCAAAACTGTCTCTTAAGTTCAGCCCTCATAAATGAATAACACTCATTTTGTCTCTTCCGAGCACTTAAAAATGAAACAAAACAAAAATCAGCATAGCCTGGTGTAATATGAACAACAATTTCTCACTTAAAAAGAGACAAGTTAGTACAGTTGGAAGGAAGAGAGCTGGGAATTAAGAAAAAGACTCTCAGCTCAGCCCCTTTCTAGGCTAGAGACTCCCTCAGCAGCACTGTGGCATGGAAGGGACCAGAGGTGTTTCATGTCCCTGTGGGCAATTGAGATTGAGCTGGCTGGGAGCTCCCCAGGACACTGGAGGCCAAGTCACTCTGGAGCAGAGGGCTGCAGAGTGGAAAACTCCAGAGATGGAAGAGAGTCATAAATTAACTTCATGCTAGCTGCCTGCCCAGTGCAGCCAGCAGGGAGAGAGGCCAGGCTGCAGGCAGAAATTCCCCTGCACTGCTCATGCCAAGAAGACAGACTTGTGCCACCAGCAGCAAGCACAGCAAAGACAAAGGCAGACTCTCAAAGACCAGGTCAGCAGAGAATAGGGAGGACACTGTGGACTCCTGGTACCATGTTGTATGTTAGCCTTGCCAGAACCAGAACCAATGCAATCTGGAACCAGAGGGAGGGAGAAGAAGCAGGAGAGCAAAACTCTGCAAAGCTACTTGCCCCTAAAAGACTGGGTTAACCTTAAAGTGACAGAATGAAACCAGAAGTGATTAAATTATCCCAGATTAGAATTAGAGGCTCATGAGCAAGATGTTATCTTTTTATCTACTAATATTGTAATGATAATTTTTAAAGCTTTACAAACCCTCAGTAACCAGTAGGTGAGTTTTGCCAGAAGGGGGGGATTTAGATCTTAATGACTTGGTTTCAGGTTATTTGTATAATTCCCTCCTCTCCTCCAACCTTACTTCATTTAAGGTTCTCCTTAAAGAGGCTTTGCCAGACCACTCTGTCTGAAATAGCCCACGCTCCTCCTCTCTCTCCCCTTACCTTATTCGTCTTGCGAGCATGGACTACTATATGCTGTTTCATTATGTATGTATTTGTTTTTTGTCTCTCTTCACTACTAGAATGTAAGCTCCATGAGGACAGGAGTTTGATTAATTTGTTTACAATTATTCCAATGTCACATAGTAGTTGTTCAATAAACATACGTTGAGTAATTAGTAATAAGCTAAGTCACCCAACTTCTCTCTTGCTTTCCTCACTTATACATTGGTGATAATACGAATACTGATTCATCAGAATTGAGGAATAAATGAGAGTGTACCTATAAATTCAGTGCTCCATGAATTATAAGTCCACAAGTAATTGGTAGTTAGTGTTTTAATTAAGATGATGAAAATGTTTAACTCAGGAGCCCTCGAATGATACCAACAAAATCCAAAAGGTGTTTATCTGCTGTGCCCATGCAAAAGCCAGTTTTGCTAACTGCAGTGTGCCCACTCCCCTTTATTTTGGATTAGCAATGAACTTAGCCACGTTCTACTGCCATTGCTTTTCGAATAAAATTCAAACTCCTGATAATGGACAATGCTTTAAGATCTTGAATGATCCAGATTCTGCCTACTTCCTGGTGTTCATCAGATACCACTGCTTCTGTTCTTCAGGGTCTAGGCACATCGACCTTCTTTCTGTCTCTTGAATACTCCAAGGTTTTTCACCAGTAGAGATTTTTAAGCCTCTCCTACTTGGAAAAGCTTCCTAAAGAGCTTCACAAGGCTGGTCGCTTTCATCATTCAGGGTTTGACTCAAACATTAATGTCCTCAAATGATTCTTTCCTGATCACCTTGTCTGGAGGAGTCTTCCCCAATCACCAACACACATACCAACCTGCCAAAGTCATTCTCGATTCCAGAGCCCTGTGTTATTTTTGTCACAGCAAAACTTTACATTAGATTCTTTTCATAGCACTTAAAATTTTTAATCATTTCAGTCTCTTGGAGTTCTATATGAAAGGGAGTTCTTTAACATAAAGAGAGTTCTTTATCAAAGTCTTAATTACTACATTGAGTTTAAGCTCTAACTTTTGAAAAATAATTGCTACTAAATGCTGGCTTTTGTGTATTATAAGTAATTTTTAAATTTTATTATGCCCTACAAGTGTCTAAGTGACAAGTTTACAAATCTAAAAAATAGGTTTCTTTTGCTTTTCTCAGGACTAATTCAGTTTTTTATCTCTCTCTAAAAGATAAAAAGAAAGGAAACATTTCAAAATATTCTAGATATAAAAATTAATATATTGAGGTCTTAAAGTAGCCTGCAAAATAAATTCATAAACCCTGACTTTTATCTTCAACTAATTATGTAAGTGCGCTAAGAATTTGGCCCTAGTCCTTAGATTTGACACAGAAATTGTCTGATAAATCAGAAAGACTACTAAACTATTCATTCAGTCAATAAATATTTATTGAGTGAATCATTTATGTCAGTCACTGGTCTATGCACAGGATGAGTAAAACAGATATTGGTGTCCTCTTATTGCTTACTATCTCAAAAGGGACCCATATTAACCAATATATATGCAGAAAATATCTAATTTATTATTATAGTAAGAATGTAAATGGCATGACGAGAGTCAAATACATTAATAAAATAGATCAGGAAATTTAGAAATAGATCCACACTTACATGACCAATTGGTATTTGACAAAGTCGCCAAGGCAATTCAATGGAGAAAGAATGAACTTTTCAACAAATGGTGTTTGTGTTGAAACAACTGCATAACTACAAAAAAAACAAAACAAAACAAAACCTCATCTTCTGTCTATTTGAGACGAACGAGAGAACTAAAATAAGTGCTAAAATGAATAGGAAAGCACACCTCTAATAGTGGAGGGAAGCAAAAATTCCTTTCAGAGGACAAAAAAAGTAAAAACAGCAAAAAAATAAAACCCACTAAAATTTTAAGAATTGATCAGTTTACATCTGCGTACACTAAAGTTGCTTTTATCCTCTGAAAATAAGCAATCAGTTTTTCTTTTAATGCTTGACTTCCAGAAACTTGTATAACTGAATGTTGACTGGGACTTTTTATATTATGCAGCAATTTTAGTTCAATACCAAAGCTAAGTGAAGGGCTCCACATTCTAAGGTCAGAGGGCTAGTTAGGACCACTGACTTCTGAGGACATACCCTTTCTGTCCTACCCAACTTGATATAACATAAATCCTGGGAGCACTGGAGAGGGGTGAGCTTTATGGAAGCCAAGTGAGAAAGGCTCCAAAAGAGTCCCTCAGAAAGGGGAGCAGTTCCTGCAAGGCAGGGGCCGGCCTGCTGTTCCCTGGCTGAGTAGCATGGCTTGCTCTGTGCAGCCCCAGAATGGAGGTTGAAAAGACAGTTCTTGGAAGAGCATGAGAAATTAGGAGCACATCATTGTTCTCAGAACTTTCCACCCCACAGTGGAAAATAGGGGATGACTCCCCGTGTCCTCTCAAGTTGGGAGGCACACTTGAATAAAAACTCCTACCTACTTCTTGCCTAGGCCTATGGACTAGCCCCTTCCACCTAAGTTTGAAAGGACTCTAGTGGAGCCTAAGATAAAAACAAAGCCAACTGCACACCATCTCTGCACTCTGTGGCCATCAGAGGGAACAAGAAACAACCATGTTGGTTTCAGTGGAACTAAAGAGATATTTGAAAGGGAAGGATCTGGGGAGCTACCCAGGCTTAGTGCTTAGTCCGATGCCCAACATGAAGAAAACGTTGGCTTATACCTCTGGAACAGCTAAGAGCACACATGGCTGTCCCTCTGAGGGAGAAGTTGGAGGTGGCTGGATTGAGCGAAACAAGAAAGCCACAAACAGTACCCACAGGCAGACTCTATATAGACCACCTCAACGTCAGAGGTCACCGGTAACAGAAGAAAGGACATTTCCCCACCATCCATATGAAGACATTCCCATGCAAAGACCTTTGCCAGAGCTATCCTTTCTTCCTGCCACCAGGACTGGAAAAGCTAGCGCTTCCTCTAAGAGGGAGAGGAATGAGAGGTAAGACCACATTCCCTACTCTCTTTCAAGTAGCCACGCTATGGAGAGGAGCATGGGAGGAAGCTTGAGGGGTTTTGTTTTAGAAAAATGAAATTTTTTTTATGCTTTTTTTTTTTTTTTTTTTTTGCGGTACGCGGGCCTCTCACTGTTGTGGCCTCTCCTGTTGTGGAGCACAGGCTCCGGACGCGCAGGCTCAGCGGCCATGGCTCACGGGCCCAGCCGCTCTGCGGCATGCGGGATCTTTCCGGACCAGGGCACAAACTCACGTCCCCTGCATCGGCAGGCGGACTCTCAACCACTGCGCCACCAGGGAAGCCCAAATGAAATGTTTTTAAATAAAGATAACTTAGTATTCAATATCAGATGAGATTGTCCTGTAACCCAAACGACTGAGACAAGTTTAAATTGGGCCAACGCTTCCTATGTGCTCACTATCCAGGATACAGGAGAGAAATGAAGCCATTTCAATATTTACACTCCAATGAGTAGATACTTCAATAAATGCTACCCACTTCATTGTCATTTTGTAGTAAAATATGTGCAGACCTTAAAATTAAATTATAATAAACTAAATTTGATATTATTAAAATCAGGAGTTAAGAGCTATAGCTCAGACTGTTTTGGTAAATATTAAATGGGAGTTTCCCCAAGCCATTATTGGGCTAGCAATGTGAGTTATACAAATAATTATTTTTATGGTAAGATGTTTTCACATAGCAGATTCTAGGAGTTAGCTTGAAAATTTAGAGATGGTAACCTCTATTCATAAGTGAATCTCTGAACAAAAACTCTATGAAAGTAATTTTTGAAAGATATTCATTTGCAATAATTATACTTGAGTTCTCCATAAGGAATAATTTAGTTCCATGAAAGTTGGCTTTTTTGATCATTTTCAAATGGAATCTTTTATTTAAACTAAAATCAGTCAAACTCATCATGAATATTGAGATTGATTTTTGAGGCCACAAACCTAAATAGCAATCCTGCAACAGTTCTTGAAGAGCTGAAGTCTACTTTGCATTCAATATATAAGCTTATTGTTTATATAGAACTAAAATCATAATCACCAAAGGGCAAACTGAAATATTTAATCTATGATATAATGAATTTTACAATTAAATCTAAAGTTAAAATAGTTCCCATATCTTCAGTGTTATGGACATACTTCAGAAAGAACGACTGACCAGACATTGAGAGAGATGAGTAAGTGGACTTTTAAATTGAGACGAAAAAGTTGAGTTGCCCAATCCCATCCTCAAGTGTGAAATGATCAACAGCTGTAAATTAGCAGATGAGCCTGTGTTCTGTACACATGGATAAAATCAGGAGATCTAGATTGTGTCTGTTTTTATACGTTTGGCAAAATGTGCTTATGAAATCATATTCACAAAATCTTCCAGGTGAGCCTACTGCCAAGAATTTGTTTCCTTAATGGACAGAGACATTTAAATGACTCCTCATCTTGGGGCTCTGGATCTGTATTTGTGGAGAAGGTCTGACTGGAAATTACCTTTCACTAAATAGTTCTATAATTGGTCTTCTGTAGCATATGTTAACATAATTTATATCTAGGAGATGTCAAAACTGGATGAAAACTAGAACAATCAAGTCAATCATCTGGATGGTTAGTGTTACTGTCACAGAGACATAAACTGAGGCCTACTTCGGTAAGAAATCAAAGTCCAATCTAGCTCTAGAGAAAACAGCCATGTAGTTATTATTTATTGTTGAAGGATGTATATTTTCATAAACATACTTAGATTACAAATGGTCCCCCTCATGCAGCTCCTAGTTTGTCTGTCTCCCACGAACCCGTGACCCCTGCATCGGCAAGGGGGACTCTCAACCACTGCGCCACCAGGGAAGCCCCCGTTTAAATTTTAAATCCAAATTTTTCCAGGAGCATGTCTCAATAAAAAATTTAGAATCCTATGCCCTATTAGGAGAGTACACTTATTCTTTTTCCCTTGACTGAAAAATAATTGTTCTTTTCTCAGATAAGACTGTCATAAAGTCAGTCTCAGGAGGAACAAGCCTAGAACAGTAAGAGGGGGAGAGGGCGTCTGCCTAGTCATTCTGGTCAGCCAAATTGATCCTGGCAATCAAAAGACTGACAGACGCCCTCTCAAGATCATCCTCACATCCAAAGGAAACATGAAATCTAACACAGGCCCTACAAATCTACAAAGCCAGGCTAATGACCTATTTTTCACAGCACCTAAAGCGTTAGGTGGATTTTAATCATGGTTATTATTCATATCCTGGGATCACTTGATATTTGCTCCTCAAATTACTGATGGTTTTTAACACTCTCTTTTTGGGGTGGGTTAATGGTTTGTTTCATCGATGACATTGGTTTTTGTTTTTTTCCTTTTCTATACTTCAGCACGGTTCTAAGAAAAAAGTTAAGCCCCTGTTAGTTGTTTGTTTTTTTTTTTAAGTTGAATTTCCAAGCTTTAAAGAAAATGAAGTAAATAGTGAGGTGTGGAATTACAGTATTTCAGTAGGTCAGTCATCAATTATGTTATCTCAATTGTCCAAAGGTAAGAGATAAACAAATAAACATAAGGCATTGCCATTTTTCCTTCTTTCTTTACGACCTTACTGTGATAATTACCATACAGGCCTCATTTTTAAGTACTGCAGAGTGGCATCACCCAGATTAACACAGTTTTGGATCCCTGAGCCACAGTACTAGTTGCCATGTGGTTTGGGGGTAAAGAATAGCTCTATTGATGAAAATCTGTAGTAACTCAGACTTCTACCAAAAATTTTAATAGATTATAATAACTTAAGAATCTATTATTAGTTAGGGAAAAACCACCAACTAGAAAGTTTCATTCTTTTTAGAAGGAATTAAGTCAGAAAACACAGCTAAGTGATATGGTACCAGAACGGTATTTGTCTGGAACAATCTAGCAGATACACCTCAAAGTTAAGACATTTTTTCTAGTAAGGCTTCCAGAAAGAAGATGTCACCTTTCACTTCCCCAAACTAGACTGGAAGAAAGGAGGAATAGCAGGGGAAACCAAAGTCTGCTCATTTATTAATCAGGCTTTATTATATCTCCTTTGTTTTGAGTAAACTTGCTAATCCCCATCGTGATGGATGTTACCAAACCTGGTGAGTCATCAAAACAAAGTGACCACGGCTCAGGAATCAGAAAGAGACAGGGTTTAGAGGATAAACCACGCTCGGCAAATAATTTTTTTTAAAGGCAGTTTCCTTCAGAAAAGCAACATTAATATGTTTTTCTTCTTGCAAGAAGATGGAAAAAGAGAATCCGTTTCAACAAATATCTATTTCAAGAGGAAAAGTCCCACACTGAGCTCTGATTTGAAATACAAATGAAAATATTGGTAAAATACCCAGAACAAACCTATTTTACTAGCAGACCAACAGCTAAGAATGAAACTTTTCACGCTACTGTTAACATCTTATTTTAAAATTTGAGTGTTTTTTTCCCTTCCCATGGAATAATGTGTAGTAATTAAGCCAGCAAGTCTCTGATTAGTATGAAAATGTTACTCTGCTATTAAATTAAGAGTAATAATGCCTTCTGTGCACATATTAGGCTAAAACCTGAAGGATCCATAAGAGGCTTTTTGTGTGTAGGATGAGGACTTCATCAGTATGAGAACTAAGGAAAAGGATGCTAAGAACAGTGGATCTTTCGAAATGGTGAGGACAGTTTGCTTACTTGAGAAATTGGCAAGGTACAGTCACTCAGAAAAAAGTTTGGCAGATCTGGCAATAACAGCCATGAGACTCAGGATCCGTCTGGCAAGGAAGTTATTCAATGCCATTCTTGAACTGTTTTATTTAATAATTAAACTAAATACAATCAGTCACTTGCTGGTCCTAAATTTCCAGCCTATCCCATAGATAGACTTCTTAGCCTATCCCATTGCCATATTATTTATTCCTGCCAACCTCCTGAAACCAGCTAGGAACCCATGTATCCAGTGGTCTTGGATAACCATTGAAAGTCTGTTGAATCTGATGGCCTGTTCTTTGGTCCTGTGTTAATAACCTTTAAAATATGCATAAAGCAAATACTGAAAAGTAAACCACTAGGTTAGAAAGAAACTGCACGTTTTCCCTTGGGACAATGAAGTCATTTCCCCCTATGGCACTTTCATAGCATCATGTACTTCACCTTTCAGCTCATTTATTACTTTTTTTTTTTATTGGGTTATAGTTGCTTTACAATGCTGTGTTAGTTTCTGCTGTATAAGGAAGTGAATCAGCCATGTGCTTACACATATCCCCTCCCTCTTGGGCCTCCCTCCCACCCACCTAGGTCATCACAGAACACTGAGCTGAGCTCCCTATGCTATAGAGTAGGTTCCCACTAGCTATCTGTTTTACACATGGTAGCGTATATAGGTCAATCCCAGTCTCCCAGTTCACCCCACCCCCTTCCGCCCCCATGTCAGCTCATTTAATAGTTAAAATTTAACATGTATTTGTACAGTCACTTAGTTATAGCTCTATCTTAATTGCATAGCACAGTATCTGCAACATTATGGATAATCAACTAGATTATTTTTAGTACAGAAATGCTCTTCTACCAAATTGTAAGACATACAAAATTTGCACATGTTCACTTTATCGAAAGTAGTGTCAAGTTTCACTAGCCCAGGACACACGTGGAATCTCGGCACGCTGATGAGTCTTTCATTTTCCTTCATATTGTCCTTGACCTAAAAGTTTACTAAGCAAACTGATTGTGTGAGCAAGTTTCCAGGAAATGTAAACAATATTTCAGAGAACGTTCAACTTACTAAGGTCAGAATCTTTTCAAGTTACCTCGAAGGCATCAAATTGAATTTAAATACTATGCTATTCATTACATTTTGATCTAATTCATAAATCTGTAGGTCATTTCCAGACAACCCTTCCATGGCAGTTGCCCCCAGTCATTTCATGGTGTCAGGAGCAGTAAAGCTGCACTTCAAGAAGCGCCTTTCACCGAATTCAGATGGCCTTTTCTTCAGTTGGTCTGAGGGAAGTTTTAATACACAGTTATTTAGGTACGTGAGAATAACTCTCAAAGCAGGAGGGAAGAAAACAATCATGGCGAGCATATAGATAGATAGATGCAAGCCCTACATTTTGAGATTCTATAAAGGATTACATTAAAAATGAACCTGGACCTGGTATGGTCCAATCCAGAAATTGCTCTATACATCGGAACTGTGTTGTTCACAGTGTGGCCAGAAATGGGAAGGTTTATAGAAATTTAGGGGTGTTACTTCAGAGCTCCTGACTCAGAAGCTCTGTGATAAGCTTAGGAATCTGTGTTTGAACAGTCTTCTAAGAGCTGGAGTTTAAAAACTGCTGGACTAAAGTACTGGTTTCCAAAGTGGCATGTTCTTACCTGAGGGATATATACCAACAAACAAATAAACCAAAAAAAGACTAGAATTTGTGTGTGTGTGTGTGTGTGTGTGTATACATATATACACACACACACACACACACATATAGGTATGTATATATAAATTTAAATCAGTTTCCAGTTTCTATTTCAATAAATGTTTTACAGTATTTTATATAGATGTACATATATATAACATAAAAATAAATGAATATACATTATAGGATGCCAAAATGTTTTTACTTATGGGATAGGCAATGAAGAAAGTCTGGAGACCCAAGGCCCAGAGAATAGTATCTAATCGATCTTTTGGAATAAAATCTCTTGTGTCTGTATACAAATACCTTTAAATGGGTTCTGTTCCCAGCTCCAAAAGAAAGGACAGGAAACATACCAAGAGTTTAGCCTGGATGATTAGGATTTTGTAGCTTTGTCTTTAAAAATAAAATGAAAACTATTCAACAAGTACAAGTTAAGCATGTGCTTCTGTAGGTGTTAGGAAGGTTTTCAAAGGTAGGCTATGGAGGGAGGGAGGGAGGGGGAGGTACCTATTATCAACTTAAATGGAGTCAGGTGGTTGAGAGCAAATAAAGGAATAGGCACTTAGGGGGGAAAAAGAAATCAAACAATTGAAGTAAATGAGCCTTAGATTCTGCCGGTCTGATGCCTAGGAACAATTAGTTTGGGGAGCTGCAAGGGCATTCGAAAATTTAAAGTAGGTGGAACAAGCCTGTAAGCATCAGATTTAGTAGTTTGGGATGTGGTCCCTGGTAACAAAGAATCCCATTCCCAGTAACAGGGTGAAATTGACTTCAGCTGTCCGCATGCAGCTAGAGTGGGTCTTGATTTGAAGCCTAGGGAAACATGTCTTGAAAGCCTGTAGAGCATGATCTTCCCTTTGTTATTTTTTTCCTGTCTGTCTTGTGTTGTACTCTGCCTTAGATTTAAGAAAAAAATAAATAAAAAGGGGACTGTAATTGAATTAAGAACAGTGAGTCCCAAACTGTACAGTTCTTCACGTGAGACCAAAAGAAGATTTGGTTTTGATCTTAGAGTAACCAGATGCCTCACTTTTAACAGATTCCCCTGACTTAACACACACATACCCTCACCCCCCAAAAAATAAAATCCTACAGAACAAAATTAAGGAGGAGGGAGTGGGTATAAACAACAAATGCTTCCCTTTTTCCAAGTGTGGGAAAGGAAAAGAAATAGTCCTTTCTGTGGTCTAAATGTAAGTTTGCCTGGTTTGTGATAGAAAAGAAAAGGAATCAGAATGTTGAACAGGACACAGAAAGACAAAAGTAAAACTTGGATAGGTTTTGGCATATATCGATTGCTATTATTTTGTGAAGCTGAGGAAAAAATTCCGCCAATCATTGGGATGTTGAGAAATACACAAACATTTTATATTAAGTGGATATTTGACTCACTTTTTGTCAGGTTTAAGATGGCACCATTTACATGGGCCTGGCCTTTTGAGTGTAAGATTCCTGGGTAATTATTTACTACAGAGACCTTAGTACTCATGAATGCTTATCCAAATGCAGTATTACAATTATTAATATTATTTTATCTTTTGCAGGACTTGGTGCTCATTTCAAGATTAGATAATAGTGAAAAGTAAAAAACAAACAAACAAACAAAAAACTTCTTGAATAGCAAGGTATCTTTGACTTTATACTGTTTATTTGACCACTTTATCACTGATCCCAAGTTGATGGTAAAAGTTCCAGACAAGTCACTCTCAAAAGAAGAATTTTTTTTTTTGAATGGGCCTCCCTATCTATCTATCTATCTATCATTTCCTTTCTCTCTCTCTTTCTTTTTCTATCTTTCTCTCCCTCTTTCTCCCCCTCTCCCTCTCTCTCCGTCATCCAAGGTAATAAACACAAGGCTCCAGAACTAAGAAAACTTTTCTGTAAATCTCTAAGAATGATAGACACACACACACACACACACACACACACACACAAAGACAGTGAAATGTGCTCAGGGGTCTAAAGAAACAGAAGTGGACGATACAAAAAGTATTTCCAGCCTTACTCTTTGTGCTCTAAAAGTTTTTCCAGTAAACCTGTGGCAAGCCAGGAGGTCACAGGTTCCTTTATTAGCAACTGCTGAAAAGTCATCTCAAAGGCATAGTTGATCTCTGGTAATTGTGTGTGGTTTCTGAACCAGTGTTTCATGGGTGTGAAATCAGATGAAATGTGTTTATGAGGTTTTGACCCAGATATTCCCTTCTAAGTTTTGCCAAGACATTATGTGCTTGGATCTTTTACCATATTTGCTTCTATAAATAAACTGAGGTTAAATGCAGACTTGACACTGAAACACGCTATAATTGTACTCTGTCAAAATATCACACGTGGAGCTTAGATGTGTGTGTGTGTGTGTGTGTGTGTATTTTCTATATATAGTTTCCTTTGCTAGTTTTCTGGGAGCAAGCTTATGCAATTTGAAGTGGAATGGAATACTTGCCATTATCCAGGGAATTTCATCTGATATACCAAATCTCAAATCCAAGATTCACTCATAAACACTAAACAACCCAAGCTACTGTCAGCGATTAGCCATCTTAAAAGAATGTTTCAATTTTAAATCTCTTTGACAAAAGCTACCATTAACATTTAAAACTTCAAAGATTTTTTAATGAAGTGACTTCTAGGGCACAAAAGCTTCTAATAGTTGCTAAAAAAAAAATAATTCCAATAGTAGCTTCAGCTATGCTTCCTTCATACTATTTACCACTACAATCTATTCCATATTATCTCTCAGGTTCATCCAATGGGATGTCTGAAGTCTATTCTTTTAGGGCATTATTTTTTTTTAATAGCCTCTTAGGCATTTTTACTTGAGAGCAGACAGTAACTTTGCACAGGATGGTCAAATGTTTAGTTTGCAATGTATCATGTTCACATATTTCAGTGTAATGCTTAAACTCAACCTTGATAAAACTTCATAAAACCCCTAGATCTTAAGCATCATTTGTCTGCTCACACCGATGCAACATTTGGACAAGATATTTGGCGTCCGTCTTTAATACACTGTGACAGAACAAAATTTCCACAAGCCATTTATAGGCAGAAGATTGCAGATCCTCAATATGGTGACTCAGTTCGTTGTATACAAACCTGTATACAAGGAACATAAAATTGAGCCAAGGCTGAATCATTAATTAGCACTCTGCTCATGAATACTGTTACCAGCACCAAAGGGACTTGGGGTAAACCACTTCCACTCTCCTCTGTCTTTATAGAACAGATTAATTAGTTACTTGCTTACTTTCCACTTCACGTTGTGATGTATAAATCTGGCCTGATGGTATCACGTCTTGTGAATATGAATGTAGTGAAAAATTAACAGGGAAATCAAACCCAGCCCTTCTTCCTCTTCCGAGGTCTACTTCTATCTGGCTCCAGCTTCACAGTGCTGCTGTGAATTTTACTTCTTCTAGACTGCTCAGGTAAATAATTTTAAGGATATTTTTAGATAACTAATACAGATTCATTTTTGAAAAAATAATTCATTTTTAATTTTTGAAAAAATTTAAAAATTACATACACATATGTAAATAAATAAATAGAATAGGAGCTTCATCAACAAGCAATAAATAATTTCATATTCTTTTTGGACATGTATCAATTTCAATTTTTTTTCAGCATAATTTTCAAAATATTATTGATACTTCCATGGTCATTGGGAAAACATTCTTCAACAACGAATGTCAGAGTTAAAGGTTTAAACAGTAATCTGCTTTAAAAATAGCATTTTTAGAACATGTTATTAAAACTTAGGTTTCTTTTTCTTATGAAGCTAACTTATTGTGACTGTAGTTATAATCATTTCAGATAGAAAGAATAGGGTTATTGTTTCATTTGTTGTTGTAGTTCAAAACCTTAACATATATATTAGGCCTTTAACCATATCTGACTTTTTTTCTGTCATGTAACTTCATTTAAAAATAGTTGTGGACTTCCCTGGTGGCGCAGTGGTTAAGAATCCACCTGCCAATGCAGAAGACATGGGTTCGATCGCTGGTCCAGGAAGATCCCACATGCCACAGAGCAACTAAGCCCGTGCACCACAACTACTGAAGCCCATGTGCCCTAGAGCCCGCACGCTGCAACTACTGAAGCCCACGCGCCTAGATCCTCTGCTCCGCAACAGAGAAGCTACCACAATGAGAAGCCCTCTCACCGCAACGAAGAGTAGCGCCCGCTTACTGCAACTAGAGAAAGCCTGTGCACGGCAACGAAGACCCAATGCAGCCAAAAAGAACAAAAATAGTTGCAAATTTTCCATTGTATAGATGTGTCAACATTTATTGCACTCATCCCCTATTTTAACGTTTAGGTTTTTTGCAGTTTTCTCTATTAAAATCAACATGCAATGAACAACTTGATGAGATACCTGTTCTGGACATTCCTGATTACTAATGAAGATAAATTCAACAGAATGAAAAGAGCTTTGGCATATTGTTAATTTTCTTCCAAAAAGTCTGTACCAATTTACCCTCCCAACAGTGGTGTTTAGGGGTGTCTCTTTCCCTATCCCTTTGCCAACACTGGTTAATAGTATTAAAAATTAAACAACAACAAAAATAAACATTATCTTAAGCCAGCTCTTTCACTTTGAAGAAAATCATATGGGAAATTTTTAGGTTGGTCTGCTTCTGGCTAACTAAGAAGAAAATTTCAGAGTGGGTAGTCCCCCAAGCTGGGGGAATGGGGAACATGACGGAGTAGACTCTAGGACAGGGAGAGAATCCATGGTCTCTGTTTGGAATGAAGTGGAAAGACTCCGTGGGGTCAACACGGAGAGTTTAGACATCACCAGAGACAATGGCCTCAGCACGGAGGATAAGTCCTCTTTTCAACAACAACTACTAACTCGCAATAGAAAGATTAAAATTTCCACTAGTGTCCTCCCAACAAATATCAAATAAAGACAATGATAGCTAAAGGAGAGGGGACAGATGAGGTGTTAGACAGATTGGTTTGTCAGCCAAGTGTCAGCAACTGTATATCCCAAACCCGCTATGTTTAAGGGTCACTCTTTTCCTTTACTTTTCAAATAGCAAGACATCCATTCCCATGCCACGTACTGTAAAAAATGCCAAGGTTACACCATCTCCCCGAGAATTCTTAGGGGACTGCAGTTTTACTTTCGTTTACTCTTTTTATGGTTTGGCCTTTGTCTCAGTGGCTGTAGTTTCTGTCATGGTTCTGTGATACTTCACCCCATTTATCTGTCCAGAATGACACAAAATTAGGCTTTTACAGGAAGCTTAGTGTAAAAGGAGAATTAAAGTACATCTCAATATAGGAAATGGGCTAATGTTAATACTAATTTTCACTGACCTAAATACCCACGAATCTTCACCATAATTTTTTCACTGAGTGTGATCAGGTGACATACTGAGATAGACCTTGAGAGACATGTAACAGCAGAAACTTGACAAAGTAGCATTTCAGTCAGAGGTGTTTCAGGCACAAGAGGACATGGCATGACAGGAGAGGATGGCTACACGATAGTAGCCATGCTTGTAGGCAGTGGTAGAGATGAGGCTGGAAAATCGGCAAGGAAAGCACATAGAAAACTATTTAACATGTGCCATGTTAAGTATTTGGAAGGCATACTGAAGATGATGGGGATTTACTGGAAGGTTTCCAGCAGGGTATGACACGATTAGATCCTTGCATTAAAAAATGCCCTCTTCTAGGTAGTATAGAAGATGCTACCATCAGAATCTAACCAGAGGTAAGACGATTCATAAGGAAGCTGTTGCCATAGCCCCAGCAAGAAATAATAAAACCCTAAACTAGAAATGTAATGGCAGGGATGTGGAGAACAATTTGAGAGGTATTTGAGAGGATGAATTGATGAACCCTGATCCTGTCATAAAGAAATATGAGGCATTATAAAAAACTGTTGTTTAAAATTTCAGCTCAATGCCTTTAGAAATAGCTAGCAATCTGCAAGTTCCTTGTGTAAGACAGATTTTTGCATTTAAAAACATTTATTTAGAAAAATGATCAAGAAAGTAGGCTCTTCTTCCTTAGATGTCTGTTGATATGTATGATGAAATTTGAGAGAATCAAAATCATTCCTTCTGGCTTTTTTTTTTTTTTTTGTAGTTTGTGCCCTTTAAACTAAATCCAGATCTAACAATTTCAGGCTATTATTGTAAGAGGGAAAACATAAAAGCATTTTGCCAAAGCCACCCAAACTACACATCTTTTAGGAGGTCTACCCCTAAACAGGCAAGAGAGAGAAAAATCGGAGAGCAATGCTTTCAAGATGAGAGACAAGAAGCAGATCAAACATTTTGGGTTGAGGTTAGTGCTGTCAGCTCCTTCAAATACTTGACTTGCATTAGAAAGATCTGTAGTACAGACTGGAAGGTGGAACCGGGTTCTAAATTTGGAACCCTAGTAGGAAATTATTATAGTTCTGTGATTAATTTATGCAAAAGTAGAATCATACCAACTCAGAGCCCGGGCTGGAAACTGAGTCCCTTTGTAAGCCTTCGGAGTTTCTAACGTTAGTTTGCAAGTTATCCAATCCCTACTACGGTGAGTGAATTTGTAGACCTGAGTCAGACATCACCTTCGCATAGACCTTGCCTAGGAATTGGTTCTTTTCTTCAGCTGGTATGTGGTTTCCTGCCCTTTATTTAATGTTTCCAAGGTATGTTTCCAAATGGATGAGACATAATTTCCTGAGCCTGAATGTGAACAAAATTGCAACTGTATTAACTAGTCCTAAGGGCTTCCAGCTAAGGGCCTTAAACAGTTATCATCTTGATCTTGGCTCTCACTGTATTAAATGAGCAACCGTGATTAGCAACGTGAGAACATTGATGCATTTTGGCTGTCCCTTGAATCCCAGTGTAAATGTATCATTAGAGCTCATAGATTTCAGGCTTTTGGTGCAGGGATGAGAACACACAAAAGCTTCTAACAACTACTGGAAAAGTGAAACAGTGGCTCCCAGCCATGGTTCTCTTGCATGTCTGCCATGGTAATGTGTTCCACATTGATCTTTCAGTTCTTACGCTCTGAGGGGTATTTGGAGTGTTCCAGAAAGAACATCTTACTCCCCAACTCTTAGTTATCAGAATTTTATATTATATACATGTACTCTGAGGACAATCTTCTATATTTATTTAGCACACACATATCTTAAGGAGTTGTTCAAAATTTTTTCTTTAATAACTTTAGATGAAGTATGCTCTGTGAAAATGTCAAATCACACACAAAAAAGTGTTCTTCACACCTTCACACGAAGGCTCTCTCTCTGTCCACCAAGTAAGGACACAGCAAGAAGGCAGCCATCTGTAAGCCAAGAGGAGTTTTCTTACTAGGAACTGAATTAGTCAGCACCTTGAAATGGACTTCTCAAATACCAGAACTATGAGAAAATAAAGTTTTTGTTGTTTAAGACAAATTTTTTTTTCTTTTACAAAGCTTTTATGTTCACTTTAAGTGTTTTTCTGTTTCCCATCATAGGAGTTTTCTTTGAAACTGTTAAAAGGGTTTTAGTATCTGGTCTCTTGTAATACACATTAATAGAGTTTTACTGAAAAGAAACACTATAATTAGATTGCCATATAAACTTCATTAGCTAAACCACTCCATACTCTTTTGAAACAAGATGATATTGTTCTTATAATAGTATTTTTATAGATACATACACAAAGGTAAAGGGGCCACATTAGCACATGCTACCATACATCTGGTTTTACCAAACGACCTGGTCTGGTGTCTGAGACATGAGGAAAGCTTAGAATGGTGGCAGCCATGTTCAAACCCCCTTCCTTCTCCTTTCCTTCCCTTCCCTTTCATGCTTCTCTCTTCCCCTATCCTGCCAGATTCTTGAACATTCCACTCAGGCTGGGAAACTAGATAGTGAGGGTACTACTAAAAGTACTCAAGTAATTGCTATCATTCTCAACCACTAATGTGGAAAGCTTTCTGCAACGCCGTAGCCCTGCTTCACGGCTGCCCAACACATTCATAGAACAGTTTCTCTGTTTGCACCTGCTGAAGAAACACTGATTCCTTCAGACTTTGAAATTCTGTTTCTCAATAATTCAATTTAAAAAGTCAAACTCGTGGGAATTCCCTGGCGGTCCAGTGGTTAAGACTCTGCACTTCCAATGCAGGGGACGCAGGTTCCATTCCTGGCTGTGGAACTAAGATCCCACATGCCGCGCAGTGTGGCCAAAAAATTTTTAAAAAATCTTTTAAGTCAAACTAGTAAAAATAAAGCTAATAAATACTAATTCAGAGACACACCCTGTGTTAAATAGGTGCTGAAGAAATGTGATGAACCAGATACATCTCCTCATCTTCATGTCCCTCAGCAAACATATACTATCTGTATGATGGGCCCACAGATTTGCAGGATGGAATCATGAAAGGGATGAGTACCCAGTGGGCACCCGGTGGTTGGGAGATACTAGTTCACTCTCCCAGTAGTTGTTACGAGCTTTTGTGTGTTCTCGTTCCAGCATCAGAGGCTGAAATCTCTGAGCTCTAATGACAGATTTACTCTGGGATTCAAAGAGCCTCGATGTCCCTGCTCCGACTTCTAAGGAAGAAGCAGCATTGCTAGTTCATTTGAATACAGGGTAGAAAACAGAACTGGAAAAGCAGGACGGCCTTAGATACCTGCATAATACCTGCATGTGAAACAGCACAGAGTATTTTAAAGAGAAACAAATAGGCTGGAAAGGAGGGCAGGTGTGGGGGGTGGGGGGGGCGGGGGAAGTTGACTGATTTGACTGATTAACAAAAGCAGTTTGGGGACACTTTGGGAGAACATGGCACCCTGAGGGAGATAGATAAATAAAAAGAATTTTTAAGATCTGTTGCTGTGCATTGTGCATTATAATCCCCCATCTGGCAACTTTAAGGGGCCACAGTAGAAATTTTAATTATTTGCAATGGTAGGATTTTATTTCCTCCGCCAATACCACTGTACTGAGGATTGCTCATGGGGTGTCATGATTTTATGGGATTTGTCCTGGCTTCAACATTGCCTGTGAATTGTTTGCTAATTACTTTGAGTAGCTCTGTTTATTTCTTCTAAATAAATTTAAATCACTCAAGTGTTACACTTCTTTTCTAACTTCTTACACTGTGCCAGGAACATTTTCGTTTTCCATGATGCCTTACCCACCATTCTTTCCCCATTTTTTTCCGGTGGCTTTATCTCACTTTTCTTTTGAGAATGATTCTTTTCCCCACTCAGTGTTGCCTTGGTGGGAATATAAGTCAAGATGCCTTTTGCCACATCAGTTTCTTCCCACCATCACAGCCAAGGCAGGGTCGTGGCCTGCCCTGGTGACCAAGATGGCCTTAGCATTTCCTTCCCCTTAGCGCATTTTCCTTATAAAGCTTGTACAGCTTTGAGATGGAAGTCTTTCTTAAAGCCTCTTGCCAGTTTTACAACACAAGACTGTCTTTCTTAAGGATCTGGGAACCATCCCTTTGAAATGTAATCATAAAGAAAGATAGAATCTTCATCTTCCAGTCTCTGTGGAAGGATGGGACCCTAACTTTGGTGGGAGCTTTGCCCCAAGTTGTAAAATTACCTCCTGTCATGAAGATACGAGAAAATTTACTTTCCTTTTGTGTAAAGCCAATTAGTAAGCACAGGTAGCCTACAATCTACTCCTCACCCCACGCCTCTTAAAGACCCTACTCCCCTTCGTTTCAGCAGAGTTGAGTTCAGAGTTCTCTCCTCTCTCCCCTCTTGCAATAGCCTTGAATAAAGTCTTCCCCGTCTGTTTAGTTTTGCACTGTGTAGTTTTTACTGTGTCACAGGCTCATCAGATACTTTGTTTCTCCTGGGAATTTGGATCCTGAATAGAGTAATACAGGGACATAAATCATGTAGAAATGAGATAACCTAATGACAGCAACTTGAAGACACACCCTTTGGTTCTTTCTCCCTAGATCTCTGGATTGACCCTCATTCATTCTCCTTTCAATCATGTGAGCTACCCCATATCTTCCAATGTGTTCCCTTCTTGCTGTCCAGAAATTGTTTAGAAAATATGCCCACTGGTGGAGGTGGGTTAGCTACATTAATCCCCACAAAACCTCTCGTAGGTAAGGAGTATGGGCCTAATATTAAAGATGAAGGAATTTAGGGTTCTTCAAAGTTTATTATTTTTGTAAAGGTCACCAGTTAGTAAAAGCAGAATTCTGAAAACATACTTTTTCCAGAAATGATCACTGAATTAAAACTCACAAAAATGGACCCCATAAGATTTCAAAGAACATTCATCTCAAGTGTAGAGTTTTGCTTTGTTTTGTTTAATAAATGCCTCCCTTCTGTCCTCCCCACACTCCCTCATAATGACTTTGTCAAAGTTAATATCTCTCAAGACACCTCTTATTCTGTCAGTGGGTCACATTTTCTTTCCCTAAAAGTTCTAATATAAGCAGAAATCCTTGAGGGAGAGGGAGAGATTTAGCTCTGATGAGTCATGCATTGGTCAATATCAATTTTTGTTTATATTTGAATGGAAGGGAATTATGACTCAACTCCATACTTGCCCCCAATTTCTACAAGCTCATCTCTTTCCAAACTCATCTTCATCACCTCCTAATTAAGAACCTTCACTGTTTTCTTTTTCCTGTAAAGAAGGAAGATGCTTTCAAGTTCCTTTCGAATACAGTTCCATATTCCATGTTAAACTGGACTATTACTCTAAAAGACATGGCCTCTCTTTTGTCAGATAGCTCTCTTCCTTCCCCTGCTTGCCTTCCCTCACATACCATGTTCTGTCTCTCATTCACTCTTTTCATTTTGCTAATTCTATTCCTTTTATCTGAAAGTCCATTTCAATGCTATGTTGCATTAAGGTTCCCAGCAATTAGATCATCCTTTATAGCTCTATTTCTTTCATGAATTTTAATTGTATTCCTGGTCAGCACAATTTATCCATCAATTTTTCTCTAATTGTTGAAAGTTCATTAATCTTGTCTCTTTAAGAACTGTGCCATAGTATGGTATCCTCATGGTAAGCTGATGAATAAGAAGACAGATAAGAAGTTCTTAATCAATGCTCATTTTTTAGACAGAACTAGGTAACGAGCTATAAAGAAGGTATTAAATGAATGAATTTTACCTCCTTTGCTTAAAAAGAATAAAGGATATCTAAAAATGCTATAAACTACAATATGCTTTTGAGAAGTTTTTTCATATCTAATAGGATGACAAACTAAACAAGAGAATTCTCTTTCACAGGTTAAAGGCTCCTGAATTCTCTGATGCTAATAACATCTTCATGACAAACCTGGGTAGTAGTGATTATTAACTCAGTTTTGCCAACCAAGCAACTGAAGACACTTAAGTAACTTACCCAAGATCAAACAGGTGATATAGAATTGGAAAGTAAATGCAAGTCTGTTACATAATACCTCCATATTCTTGCTTCTACCTGTGGCAGGCAGAATATTGGATCCCCTCAAAATGCCCGTGCCCTAATTCCCAGGACATGTAAATATGTTATGTTATATGGTAAAGGGCAATTAAGGTAGCAAATAAAATTAAGTTTGTTCATCAGCTGACCTTAAATTAGGGAATTTATTCTGGATTATCCAGGCAGGCCCAATATAATCACAAAGGTCCTTAAATAGTGGAAGAGGAAAACAGAAGAGTCAGTGTCACAGTGATGCATTCTGAGAAAGACTCCACTGGCCATTTCTGGCTTTAAAGATGGAAGGGGGGCCATGGGACAAGGAATCAGGGCAACCCCTAGAAGCTGGAAAAAGCAAGAAAATGGATTTTTCCCTGGAACCTCCAGATAACAACACAGCCCTGCCATACATTAATTTTAGCCCAGTGAGACTCATTCTGGACTTCCGATCGCCAGAACTATAACTATAAAATAATGAATTTATGTTGTTTTAAGCAACTAAATTTGTGGTAATCTGTTAAAGCAGCAATAGGAAATTAATACACTACCCAAACTAATATTTTAAATATTCCAATGGTTTAAGACTTAACTAATCGCAAAGGTACATGAGTTTGATCCCAAAAGATTCTGAAGGTATAATTGAACTGAAGGGAGGTTAATTTTAGGACGTTTATTGTCTCTCTTGGAAAGAAATTCACCTTATGTTAGAGAGTACTTCACTTCTTCCAGAATATTAGGAGACTGAGGCAAAGTGACATCCTGAAGCAATGAGAAGCACCTACTGCACATTCATACCAGTAAACTTGCTTTCACTGAACAATATCAGTCCCTAAACTTAGTTCCTACCAGTTAGAGACAGGAGTATCTTTTAATTCAGTACACACTGTCTTCCAGAAAGCTGCTAAAGTCACCAATTCATGGCTAATATAATGGGGGAAGATATATACATATATATGTATATATATATATATATATATATATATGAAGAGATTCTGAGTTATACAGTAACTACACAGACCAGGCTATGTGTCTCATGCAAGTAAAAATATGCATCTGTCAGCTTATAGACCTCCCAGTACACCCCAAGTTATAACAGTTACATAGCAACCCTAAATCATTTAATTTATTAATGCAGTAAGTACTCTTTGAACACTCGCTATGTGCTAAACATTATTTAGGTGATTGGGATACATCAGAGATTCACTGTATTTCCTAGAAAATTGTTTTTCTTGAGAATTTTTTAAATGTTCTTGTTTAAACTTAACTCCTCACATACACAGTATTTCAGGTTCTGTAATCCTGACACCCTAAATTCTATCTCACTCATTACACTGAATGCCTGACACGGTGATTAAGAAAATGGGTTGTAGAGTCAGACAAATTTGGGTTTTGGACACTATCACCTACTAGCTGGGACACTGGGCAAGGTGCTAAAAATAAGTTTTAATTTTATTTTCTGTAAAATGCGATAATCTTTATCCCATAAAATTATTGCAAGTTTTATGTACATTGCCCCTATCAAGTATTCAATAATGATCATTACTGCTATTATATTTGTTATACTGTTATTTGCCTACTACTATAGCCCTGAGAAACAAAAGACATAAATCCTGACTAAGATACAGAGGTAATTCTGCCACGATATTGACCTCACTGATTTGTAGCTTATTTGTACCTACAATTATAACATGCCAATTGATTTTGAATGAGTCTTACTAGTTTGTTTGTTTTTCCCTAAATCTAAGTGTTCTGATCATCCCATTCACTGAAAAGAGTGTCTACCAGCAAATGGGGGCTGGGAGGAGGATACATCTCCTTAGAGACTCTCAGCAGGAAAGCTCTTTCTACCCAACAAAGACTCATAACAGTAACACCTAACCTTGCCCTAGGGTTAAGACCAGGTTTTCACAAATCCAGGGAGAGATCACCAGTTTTGCAACAAATACAACAGAATGGAACATAATTTGGGCAGCCAGGCTGTTTTCTATAGGTTAAAATTAAAAAGCTGCAGCAATTTTAAAGAGAACGTTCTGAGATCATCTTTCCAAGCAACTGAAAAGAGAAAATTTAAGTACCTGACATCTAAATGTCATTAATTAATGTAATTAATAAAATAAAATTAATATAATTATGTATCCGACACCTAAATCAACACTTCTCTGTAACTATTATCTTTGTAGTCTCATTTCTGTGTTTTCCCCCTACTGATTTCCAAAGAATATTTTTTGTGATATTGAAATAAAGCCATTCTGTGTCCATGTACACATTTTTTATTGAGCAAATGATTATTAGAAGTGTTTCATTTTCACTAGCAAGTTTTAGTAAACTTTTTTTTTTTGACACTTTAGAAATTAGGCACAGGAATACAAACATATTTACCATCCTTTGGCTGGGATAATAGCTCCTCATTGGGACCCAATAAATAGCCTCTAATGTTTATTTGATCAATCAACAACGAAATTGGGATCCAAAGGTCAACAAACGTACAGGCAAGAATCCATGAGTGTGTTGCTCTGCCTTGGAACCAGCCATTTAGCCTTGATGCACACACTTCCCCCCTGAAAGCAGGCGCTTTGCACATAAGCCACACACTGTGTTGATCTGAGAAAGTCTGAGCCAAAATCCCAGTTGACGAAGCACACCTGCAGTGGCTCAAGCCTTTCAACACATCTCCTTCTGACACTAACCAGGTAGGGAAATGGGTGGGGTGGGCTGGGGTGGGAGGTGAGCCTCCAGCCCCATGAGCATATCTCCACCTTAGCAGCATGGGAGTGATTTCACACAAATCCACCCAGCATTTTGGAGTAAATCACTTCCATCTCCCACACTACCACCATCAAGCCAAAAATGTGGTCTTTTGACGTTGTGCACATATATTGAAGACACTGATATTTTCAAACAAAAGTTCCTGAGTAAAAGGTATAAGACAGAAGAGTGTGTTCATTCAAAATCAAAGCCATTCTTTCTTTTCCTCTTTTTTTTTTCTTCTGTAAATAAAGGAGGTTTTCTATTTGTACCGTCCAGCAGAACTTTCTGCAATGATGGAAATGTTCCATAGCTGAGCTCTTCATCACAGTAGCCACTAGCCATGTGTGACTAACAAAGATGTCTAATGGGCCTGAAGAACTGAACCTTAAATTCATTTAAATTTAAATAGTCATATATTGTTAGTGGCGACTGCATTAAATAGAGTAGCTCTAGATATTGATGAGAGCATTTCACATTTTGAAATTTGGGATTAATGAGAATTAACCAAATCAACACTCTGGCAAAACAAAACAAAAATTGATATAAGGAAACAGAGGGGCAAAATCATTTCAGCTATTATTTTCAGTGCAAAATGTAAGTGCTCTTAAGTGCAAACTATTACTCAGGCAACTGTAAATATTTTGTTCTGATCAATTGTCTACATTATTTTGATCAACTGGAAGATACTAGATACCATGGGCTTCCAGTTTCCAAATGATGCTACCCCAGTAAAATACAGTTCTCACAAAAATACCCTCTAACAGTAAAACTAGGAAGAATCACAAGATCAAGGATTTTGTGGGCTCATCTGTTTCAAAATGATGAGAACAAGAAGCCTTCCTCTCACTATTCTACTTGAAATAACACTCCATCAAAATGATGTAAGAAGTGTTTTCTGTTTATTCCCTTCAAAATAACACCCTAAATAACAAGAAAAGAAAGAAAAGAGACAGACTCCACCATGAAAGAAAATGAGGCTGTTAGTAATCCTTACCCTAAGAATATAAAAACGGAAAGTACATAATGGAGAGCTTGGAAGTCCATCCAACATTCCTGCAGGGAGGGTGGGGAAAGCAAGGGGAGGCAAAGTAGAATTTTGCTTACTTACCCCTAAAAAATTCCACAAAGTCTCAGGAATTAGAGGCCGCAGGTATCACTGACATCAGGAGTCAAGTTTGAGATGGTGAAGCAATGGGACTGTCTAAAAGCCATGCAGTTACAGACTTCTCACTCATCTCCATGTGAAACCAGAGGGTTACATTCCGGAATGGTGCTTCTCAAACTGTGGTCCTCAGGCCCCAGATCTGGGAACCTGTTGGGAATGTGTAGTTCCCAACCTCACCCCAGTCCTACTGAATCAGAAGCTCTGGAGGCGAGGCCCAATTATCTGTGGTTTAACAAGCCTTCCAGGTCACTCTGATATATGCTTAACAACAACTGCTCTAGGGTAATTGAACCAGAGAAGCTCTGGCCTCCTTAGCCCAGGCACAGGTTGTCATTTAAATTCAATACTGAAGACAAAGGAATAAAGTGAAAGTATTTATTGAAAGACTCCAGCTCCAGGAAAGCAGTAGCCTCACAGCCCTTCAGACAGAAGACCATGGGATCCCCTACTGATGAAACCAACTACCCCAGAGAAAACCAACCAGTTAAAAAGCTGTGGGCTACTTGATTGCCCTACAAGCCCACAGCACTAATCAATTAGGTTTAAGAGCCCAATCTTAGAACTGATTGGATAGTCAAGGTTGATCAGCTATTTGAGGAAAGTTTATTACAAACACCAAAACAAATAAGCAGAAAAACTAGGCACTCAAGGGAAACAGATGATGCAGGGACCCAAAGAAAACCTCAAAAAATATATATAATCAGTGTTCTTCAAAAGAGAAAAAAGGAAATGCTGCATCAAGGAGAAAAAAGTATCATGGTATACACAAGAAACAATTATAGAAAATAGCTGAAACTTAAAAATGTGATCACTGAAATTAGTAATTCAGTAGAAGATGTAATAGAACATTAAATCAGGCACTCAGAGCAATAAAACAGAAAGTGGAAAATAGAAAAGAAAATTAATTAAAAGATCTACCCAGGTGATCCAATATCCAATAAATAGGGGCTCAAATAAGAGTAGAAAATGATGGTGATGGGAGAGAGGACAATTTCAAAGCAATCATGTAAGAACAGTTCTTGGAATTGAAAAACATAACCCTCTTACTGAACATCCAGCCTAATAAATGAGAAGAAAAGTCACATCATCATTAAGTCTTAGAGTATTAGAAAATTTTAAAAGTATCCTAATCATTTCCAGAGATGAAAAACCTGGTCACTTACACAAACTAGGGAATCAGATTGATATCTGCCTTCCCAAGAGCAATATCAGAAAATAAAATATAGTGGAACAATGTATAAAAAACTCCTAGTGTGGGCTTCCCTGGTGGCGGAGTGGTTGAGAGTACGCCTGCCGATGCAGGGGACACGGGTTCGTGCCCCGGTCCGGGAAGATCCCACATGCCGCGGAGCGGCTGGACCCGTGAGCCATGGCCGCTGAGCCTGCGCGTCCAGAGCCTGTGCTCCGCAACGGGAGAGGCCACAACAGTGAGAGGCCTGCGTATCGCAAAAACAAACAAACAAACAAAAAACTCCTAGTGAAATGAAGTTCAATCTAAAATGCACTAGCCAGCCAGTTCATCAAGCAAGAGTATAAAAATGACAATTTCAAGTGTGCAAAAGGTCAAAAAAATTTCCTCCTATGTAAACTTTCTTGGGGAAACCACTGGAAAATTTATCCCAGTAAAGTAAATCTGGGTTCTCAGAGCAAGATTCCCAGGAGAGCAAGGTAGAAGTGCATAGTTTTTTCATGGAAAATCGCAAACTGTCACCTCAGACAGACTCTATTAATCGAGGTTTGCACAGATTCAAGGAGAGGGGACCTGGATTCAGCTTCTCAAAGGGGGAGTGAAAAGATTCTAAAAAAGTGTAGGGGACAGGAGCTATTATTGCAGTTACCTGGCCAACTATATTACAAATTGACTTTTAGAAATGAAGATTTGGTAACAGAAGTATGAGGAAACCAATATGAACTATATGAAGACTTTTTACTAATTCATCCTTTTTTTGTTAGAGAGCCTCTAAAAAGCAGATGCAGTATCTAGGTGACACACATATTGATTGATGTATTCTTAGATATAGCCTTTCATTGGCCTTGACCCACCCTCTAGTGAAAGAGTCCTCTGTAAAAAGAAGGTAAGAACTAAGCTTTAGCACTGTGCTCCTAGCAGAGCGCTGGCCCAAGTTATCACTCATTACATGTTAGGCATTTTAAAATCTCTCTCTCTGTCTGTCTGTCTCTCTCTCTCTCTCTCTCTCTCTCTCACACACACACACACACACACACACACACACACTTTTGTTGCTGGGCCAGCCTACCATTTTGTAATTATGCAGTCTATTCGAGAAACATTTATTGAGCTCCTCCTATGTGCCAAAATTGTGTAATACAAAAATGAGTGAAGTATGCTCCCTCCCTTTTTGATGTCACAGAATAATGGAGGACACAGACAGGTAGATAGATGACTGCAATGTGTTTGAAAAGGAGCTTTATCCTGGCCATAGTATCAGAATCACAATTTAGAATATATAGTCCCTAATTTATTAATGTATTTGTACAAAAACTTATATAACAACTAACTGTATCTATCTGTTGAAATGGATTTATTGAAAAGAACAAAATTACAGGAAATTATAACTCTCCCAGTAAATAGGGTTACCATATTTAGCAAATAAAGATACAGAACATTGAGTTAAATTTGAATTTCAGATAAAACGTGACTAATTTTTTAGTCTAAGTGTCTCCCATGCAATTTTAAGGACATACTTATGCTAAAATTTATTCATGGTTTATCTGAAATATAAATTCAACTGGGCATCTTGAATTTTATTGGCAACCCTACCAGTAAACCTAGATTGTGTGGTCACAATAAAACAAAAATATTAAGAATGGACTCTGGGAATTACAAAGAAAAAAAAAAAACCCAAAGTATAGAGCTTTGCTTATTTTGGTCTGATATAAAACGGGCTGCAATGTAGATTAGAGTGAGGTTAATACAAAGGACAGTTGTCTGAATCAACAAAATTATTGTTAAGGTTGATTTAGCTCTAAAGCAACAAACATAAGGAAAATCAGTCTGTACAACTTTTTTCTAATCCATGAGGCAAATTAATATTAAGATTCAGGGTCATGAGGCAACAACTAATAGCATACCCAGTTCCAGGCATGAAGAGTATTTGCATTGTCTTCCAAGATCTGTCTCTACTTAGTTCTGTAGCCTAAGGGGGCCATTTGGATCATCAAACTCTGTATCTCTACATTAGAAGTCAATTATCATTGCTGCCTTATTTTCTTGACTTATAAAATTGGGTCAATACATTTAGTGAAAAGATTGGAAAAAAACATAGCAGGTTAGAAATGGGACCGAATGGACTTGAAATCAAACATTAGCCATCTTCTCTCTCTTGTAATCAGAAATACTCCAGGCTCAGAAAACTGTCTTATATCTCTGCATAAATTGAAGCAGTGAAAAATTTCAGCAAATGGTAATTTTATGGATTTACTACACGATGGAAGCATCAGTGACTGACTTAATGCAAGGCATAGAAAATTAATAAAAATCTACCATAGGCCTGCTCATCACAGAAATAGGAGGGGCTGCTACCCCATCACAATTTTTTATGTCCTCTGAGCTGGGAAGACAAAGTCTTATCATGGTTATTGACAATCTGACAACCAACTGAGATGTAGTACGAGTCATTCCTATACTTGGAAAAAGGAAGCATGTACTTCCTTTCAAGGTATCAGTGGTAGGCGGGAAGTCTTACTTGGGGTGCTTTTAGTTCCCTTTGAACTAAGAGTAACATTTAATTTCTAAGTCAAGCAATTCAAGAATGTGGGTGTCCAAAGTGATTGCATCTATGGCAAGACCAAGACAAAAATTCAACTCTTGGTCCTGTGAAGTTCAATAGCAACGGTGCCTTCTGCAAATCGCTCCAATTGCCAGGGCCCACCCAGCGGAAAGGGAGTGATGGGTTATAGATACTGCAATACTTATTGTAAAATGACTACAGATAAATAAGAGGGAGAGAGACAGAGACAGAGACAAAGAGAGACTCACTTTCTTATTTCAGTGTTTTTCTCCTAGGTTCTAGATAATACATGGAGAAATAAAAACAAAAAGAAAGATTACCTTTCTGTACTTTAGAAGTCCTGGTGAGCTACTGGCTCAGAAAACACTAGATTAAAAAGGTTGGAAGGAGGGGGAAGAAGAAAGAGAACCAGAGTTGTGGGATACTGGGGGGAGTTTGACAAAGGTGAGGTCAGAAACCAGGGACAATTGCTAGGTTATTTGGAATGAGCCTTCCACAGAGATAGGGAGAGAGAATCTGTAAGAGGTTTCACTCAGTGTTACGCAATGTATTACTTCTTTGGCATTTTTCAAGACAGCTTTATACTGGTTACCAAAATAAATGAATAGACGCCATGTGGAATTTTAGAAGAGGGCAAAGAGAAAGTAGCACAGATAACAAAGTCAAAGAAGAGAGTGTCACAATATCAAAGTTGTGGGAAATCAAGTCTCCTAACAAAATCATTTATAGATGTTAGAAGCACTGGATCAGATCCAGCAAAATCTTGATAGAAAAGAGCCAGAAAAAAGAGATATAACACATACATTTAAACTTGGTAATGTATCCACATTCCTCTGAAGAAGCTGAAGCACTTGATCATCTTCTATCCTTCATTTGGAGTAATTTTCTTTAGGTATAAAAGTTTTATCATTCACCTTTTCTATTAAACTCCTTCCAATGCTCCCCATGATTTATAGAATAAATTCCAATTTCTTAGCATAGTATTCCAAGTATCCTATAATCTGGTCCTACTATCTCTTTCCAGGCTTTTTTCCTATTATATCTACTCAAGCACACATTGGTAGACTTCTTTTCTGACTCTTTATCTGTGTTTATCACATTCCCTCTTCTTGCAATATCCTTTCCGAATAGAATGGGTTTAAATCTGGGCTCCGTTACTTCTTAGCTGGGAGGGCTTAGACATTACTTCATGTCTCAAAACCTCCTTGGTAAAACAGATCTAATAACAACGTCTACACCATAGATATTCTGTAAATATTAAAAAAATGATGCATGTGAAAGACTTAGCACAGGACACAGCATATAGTCATCAGTAGCTGCTAGCAATATTATTTTCTCTTCTCCTATAAATCATATGCATCTTTATTCAGATTCATGGAATATTCTCCAGTCTGGACTTTACCTCCAACTGAAATGATTCTTTTGACCCTCCAGACCCCCATAACACTTTGCGTATAGCTTCTTATGCACTTTCTCCATTCAAACTTATTTTATAAGGAGTTAGGTCACGTTGGTTTTCCCCACTAAAATTGTAAACTTAATTTTTGTTGGGGCTGCATTATGTTTATCACAGTGCTTCCGTAACACAGCATACGTGGAGCTTGACATAATGCTAGCCACGGGGGAAAACGTCAATTAGTCCTCATCTCTGCCTCCAGAAGCTTCTAGTCTAATGAAGAAATTCAGCCTTTTAGATCACCTTCTAAAAATGTTCGTTGAATTAAATGGAATCTGCTTTCCCAGTGTTTAATTTTAAAGACTACGACTTTCCCGGTCTTTAATTGTAAAGACTATGACTCCAAAGCAGGTCCCTGCCTCAGTTTGTTTGACCAAGAAGCAGAGCCTGAGGTGCGAACTACTGTGCCGATGATTCAAAGTGGGAGTGCTCTCAGGAGAAACATGTAAGGAAGGGAGGAAAAAGTCGGAGAGGCCAGAGTGGTAACATGAGAAATCTAGCCACCTGACGACATGGGGAGCTCTGGGGCAAGAATTGTACTACAGAGGTTATCTTACCCGGCTGCAAGGGAGCTTGAACGTCTACCCCCTGTAACCCCCTCCCATCAGATAAACTTGATTATGGCTGACTTGGGGGGGGAAGGTCCTCAACCTTTCTGGCATTTCCATGCTAGACAGGCCTCATCAACTGAGTGCAAGCAGCCAGAAAAGGATACAGGAGTGAGCAAAGCAAGTCAAAAAACCAAACAGAAGAAAGGGAAACGTGTGGGAAGGAATAAGGGGTTGCGCACATGGAAATTCACATAATTGCTGAAGAAAGATTACTTTTATCGATAATCTGGACATTTGGAAAAGAGAGGTGGTTTTTTTCTCCTCATTTTCCACTGGAGAGACAATTGCTTCTTGGATACAAGAGCTTTGATAGTGCAAGCGGTTAGAAGTTGTTGAAGTTCCAGAGTGTATGGAGACAAAAGGTAATTTCTGTGCTAATGGAGGAAGGGGAAAGCAGCTGAGCATGTGCTAGTTGGCTCAGAGAAGGGGAAACACAGGAAACTCTGCATATTTAAAGTATGTCCCATCTACTAGGTCCCCTGCTAACTGCATGAAGGCAGGAAGTCTCAGGGACTGAAAAGCAGTGTCATCGTAGGAGGCCTCAGTTTCTGGGGATTTAAATGTATTTTCCCTCCTCATCTTCCCATTTTAGTATTACTGAAGGTAAAATGCAGTTCCCACCAACAAGAGGCTTTGGGGGATTTCTTTCTGGTTTGCTTGTTTTCAGGTTTTTAATATCCATAGGGTTTTGTGTTTGTCGAGTGGAACTCCTATTGTAATTCATTAGAGCCATTCCAGATTCTCAGCATCTAGAGCAGCCAAGAATCTTGTGGTTTTCTCTCAGTTGTCCCATCATGCACTTCTGGGGACCTACATGATAAAAGACAAAAAAGCATAAAGGAAAATCCTTTACATGTAGTTTTTAAAAAATCAATTACATAAGGACAGGATGAGAAATACATGGCTTGACTACACCTCCTAGGGGAAAATAAAAGGCCTGGGGCTTTAGACCACAAGTTCAATAAAAGCCATGAGTGTAACGCTACTGTTTTAAAAGCTAATGCAAACTTAGGCTGCAATGACAGAAACACCATTTCTAAAGCAAGAGAAATTATAGTTTCAGGGTTTTCTGCCCTTCTCAGGCCACATCTGGTTTATTGTATTCTCAGGATGGAGGAGAATAACCAGAGGAGAAAAGCCAGCATGGTGAGACATCTGGAAACTAAGTCAAATGACTATTGGCTGAAAGAACTAGAGATTTTTGCCCTGAGGGGAGGGGAGATGTGAGAGGGAAATTAGGAAGAGACAGAGCAGCTTTTCTCAAATAATTAGAGAAGTTGCATTGAGGAAAACAATTCAAGATTGTTTATTTTGTTTTATCTAATATAATATAAAAACAGCATTGTTCAGAATAAGGGAGAATGGGGCAGTGCTATAGGGAGAAAGATTGAGGCTTATTATCAGAGAGAACTGTTTGAAAATTATAAATGCCTAACGATGGGTTGGGCCAACTCAAAAGCACTGAGTTTCCTGTTACTGGAGGTGGTCAAATGCAAGCTGAATGATAGTGTGACAGGATCACAACATGGCAAGAAGTTTTCTCCAGTGGAGAAGAGGTTGGACTCAGAATCTATGGGGAATCTGAGAGTGAGGTAGTCTGAAAATAACTGAGTGTGTTGGGGTGAAGTGTGGGGTGGATATCATCATTCCTTTTGCAATTTACATTTAGTGTATATTACATATTAGAGGCAGTCTGAGAACAATACACAGAAAGTTAACCTTTGATCTACTAAGTGTCCTTTAAGAATTGTTGACTTCCTCTGCTCAGATTTTCTGCAACCTTTTTTCTAAATATACTTTTAGTCCCATTGACTTGTAATGAACCTGGTATTACCATAAAACTACGAATTTTAGAATTCATGTTTGTGCCCCAAATTTTATTACCCAGTATAATTTTTCTGTTGGAGGAGTGTTTAAATTATACCTGAAATCACAATATATCAAGGTCATTGCATTGTTTGCATAAATAACTCACTTCATCGCCGTGGCTGAGTTGATCAATACAGTCGGAGCGACCAGTCTGGGCAAACAATTTGACCGAATTTCTTAAACAATCAAAGCATCAAGTATTTATTTATCTCTTCCTACATGCAAGAAACCGTAGGGAGACCAAGTTACTGATGACACGGCTGGATAAATACAACAACGTAAGAGCACACAAAAAATAAATTTAAGCCAAAAGTATTAATACTAGCATGGGACAACGATAAATCTGCCACAGGCCAGTAGAAAAATAATTAGCAAATTATTTACTTTGTGTATCCAGGAATTTCATAGAACAGAATCATCTTTAGAATGGGATGGTTAGATTAGATTTTAAAAAGGAAATGAGGTTTTTTATGGGATTTGAAAAATAGATAACATTTCACTGGGCAGAAGGAATGGCATTCCAGGTACAATGGTGTGAGGGGAAAAAAAGGGGACAATGGCGGAAAACTTTAAGGCATACTCAAGAAAATAGAATAGTTTGGTTGAAGGCAAACATTTGTGGGAGGCATTATAAAATGGTGGTTAAGGACATAGCTTTAGGTTAAGCCCTGGGTATAAATTCTATCTCTATGACCATGTAACTTTGTGTGAGCTATTTATATCTACCTGAGTGTCTCTTTCCTTGTGTGAAAAATGGATATAATAATATCTACTTCCTGGTTGTTGCGAGGATTAACTTAGATTATGTAGCTAAAGCATTTAGCACAGTACCTGGCAGACTGAAAAGACTCAAAAGTCTTCTGTAAATAATTAGTGCTACAGTCTGAATGTTTATGTACCACCAAAATTCACATGTGGAAATCCTGTCCTCCCAAGGTGATTATATTAAGGTATGGAGCCTTTGGGAGGTGATTAGGCCACGAATGGGATCAGTGCCCTTATAAAAAAAAGGCCCAATCAAGCCCCCTTGCCCCTTCTGCCATGCAAGGTTACAGCAAAAAGAGGGCCATCTAAGGAAGCAGGTCCTCACCAGAAACCCAATCTGCTGGTGCCATGATTTTGGACTTCCCAGCTCCAGAAGTATATGTTTGTCATTCATAAACTACTGGTTTATGGTATTTTTATTATAGCAGCCCAAACAGATTAAGGCAATGTGTGTTAATATTAATATTACTCAAGAAAGTAGAATATGAAATAAAGTCTGAAGAGGGACCTGGTCAACAGGTTTGAGGTTGAAACTATTACTAAAGGGCATTGAGCAAGAGAGGAGAAGCAGGACAGTGATATTTTAGAAAGAGGCATTATATAGCTTTGCATGCATTTGATTGGTGGAATGGACTGGAGTGGGGGTGAGAAATGAATTAAAGGCAGAGCAAGTGGATAGGAAGATACTCACAAGGTACATATCTTATACTATAAGTGCCTGGATAGTAGTGGGTGGTGGAGTTGGAAAGCAAAGCAAAAACATAATCAAAAGGTATACAGGCACTATCCAGACATGGGAAGAATCAGACTTCTGAATCGAAGTTGATGGCCCAATTGATAGCTTGAAAATTGAGAACATTGGCACTAGCAGTGAAAACCATGAAGTTAGGATGAGAGCCAGATTGGGAAGGAAAATGGAGATTTCAGTTTTATATCTATAAAGTTAGAGGTGACATCAAAATGCACATATAGAAATGACCTGTAGGAACACATAGATTTTTTTGCCCATATTTGCCTCAGAATTCGGTGAAACTGGAGAACCTGTTGATCACACGGACTCTTTTTTTTACACAATAATATGCATTATTGTTTTGATCTAAGTGGAAACACTGGGACACACTGGGGAAGAGGCGAGCTGCAGATTAAAAATGAAACTACCTCAGTGACAGCTGCACAGGCCTGGGTGTTTCTCTGCAAGGTTACTGACTGTGAGATGTGAAAAACTCCATGAAAAAGCCCACTCCATCTAGTTTGTGAATAAAAGAAACTCACAAACATTTCTGTGGGATAATTAATACAGATCACATCAAAACGAGTCCTTTAAATTGTCCAGTTTAAAGAGAAAGAGGTGATGGAAAGTTTTCTCTGTTCTGGAAGATTAAAAAAGAAAGGAAAGAGTTTTAAAAGAAAGGCTCCAGGGTATATGTTTCTAATTACAATATTATGAACAAATGTTTTATAAATAAAAACAGAAGTTTTTGAAAATGTCCCAAACACTGAGGATGTATGTAGTGCATGGTAAATGTGGAATTTAAAAAAAAATAATAGAGAATAATTTAACAGGGACATTAATATCTAAGAGTAAGTTATTTTGTTAAAATCATTACGTTGAGAATTTACAGCACAAAATAGGAAATAGTCAAAGTGTTATTTATGAATATTATTATCCATCTATTGTTGAAGTTAAAAGAGTTATATTCTTTCTCTAGTGGATCAAAGTTTAACATCTATGAATCAAGAAAAAAATATATAAAATCTTCCTTGAAAATATGCTATGCGGAAGAGATTGTATTCTAATATTTTTAAATTTTATGCTTGGTCTGATTGATAACATATGAAGGGGTTGCAAAAAGAAAGATGTTTTTAAACAGTGCTTGCTAGCCTCTCCTTTAAAAGGCAGATGCACTGTGGAACTTTAAACAAAAGTTTCATTAGTGATGTATTAAACTACACGAAAAATTATTACTTATGTAGGCAAAGTCGAAAAGTTACCACTATTTCAACAATTACTATTTTTTTAATACTTGAAGTTTGGTCTCTGCTGACAGATGGGAAACGATGAATACGTTCAGAGTAAAACTACAGGAGAGGCAATAATTTATATTACCTTAGTGGTAAAACACTGCTGGATTTCAATTAGCCCATAATAGGCAGTCTCAATCACTCTTTTCCTCCTGCTTCTGCTTCTTGGACAGTACTACTACAAATGCAAAGTTCCTGGTCACACCATTAGGATTCTAGTATTACCCTGATACTTCATCACATTTCCAAAGATGGCAGAAAATAAAAGAGGGAACTGTAAACAAACTAAGGCAAAACACGTTTTTGAAAATGAAACAAGTCTTGTTTTGCCTGTACAATGTTTAAGGTGAAGGAAACTTTTCAAGCATATTTGCCAGCATGGTAATACAGTTTGGAAGACTGTTTTTTAATTAAACCAACCAAAGTAAACAAATCAATAAATTGAAAGCTAGTCCTGTGTAATCTCACAATACAATGACTTTGAGGTCATTAATGTTTTCCAAGTGACAGAGCACAATATGACTTCAGCAGCTTTCAGGACAGAAACTCTCAAACCGAGGTGGATTGGAAGAGATTGATCTGATGAATCAATTTTGAAATTCTCAGTAAGTCTCAGTGTAAATTCAAGTGCGTGAATTTTCTCCCCTTCTCTACACCTCTCCTCCTAGCTAACTGGGAGACGTTGACCGTTGAAAAATCATAGCAAATGCAGAGTTTGTTCAGGATTTCATGTATCAGGCACAAAAGGAATTTCTCTATGAGATTGCCAGTGTTCTCATACACAAGCTCTCACACACCTGGGAAGCGACACAGAAGGTTGGATGGAAAAAGGAGCTTCTCATGGCAACTAACCCATTCTCCTTTGATCAGCAAACAGCTCTGCTGTCAAAGGAGCTTGGGGTGATGCCTCAGGAAAATCAGAAGGTCTTGCTGGGCAAAGGAAGAAATAAAAGAGGCTAGAAAATCTCAAAGAACCATAGGAAATCCAACTCTTTCTTTGGAACAGGAAAAAGGGCTTCCGACTTCATGTCTAACAACATTGGCTAGGTTCACTGGTTTTTCAATGTCCTGGGGCTGATGCTGGATCATTGGAAATTTCTTTAAATCCGCAAACTTCATGACAATTGCCATGAACAGTTTTTATGCAATTCAGAGCCTGCCTAATCAGAAGGTTCCTTGCCACCAGTATCATTATTAATATAGGATGAGAGGCTCATCAATACATAGAACACTTTGGAAGGTTACTTACCAACTGGGTGGCAAAATGGCACATTTTAAACTAGTAAGCAGAACATTTGTCCCATGTAAGAAGTCAGATAGAGGTGTCACCAGGAAAGAAATTTCGAACACTCAGCAATTAATCTGTCCTTGTGACATTTATTTCTATCTTTTATTATAAGGATCTCTATATAGACATGCTTTACGTCCCTAGTAGGCAATGTGCTATATGAGAGAAAATGTCCAGGATTACAGCTAGACATATTTGTGTTCACATCACTGCCTTGCCACTTCCTAGCTATGTGTCTTTGTTAAGTTTTTTTTTTAACATTTTAATGTGCCTATTTGTTTACAATGAATGAAAATGCCCACCTTGAAGGGGGTTTGTGAAGATTAGAGATAAGAGAGATCAACAACTGGAATCATATCTGGGTCACAAGATTTTTGCCAGATTTAATGCTATCTGACTTCCAAGAAAACCACAGGCAATCCTTTTAAGTCAGTTTTCCAAGGCATACTTAAGCACCTACTTCACCAAACACCTAACATTGCAGCAGCAGGTCCAGATCAACTCAGTATAATTCCACGTGTGCAGCATTGAGACAGGGCAAGAAATGGGCAACAAAGCAATAGCAGAAAGGAGGAGCAGCTCTGAATAACCAGGGCAAACTATTCTTTTCTTGGTCCTATAAAGGTAGTTCCATAAACCAGGACTCCCCTTCTTCCCTATGGTCTAGATTAGCGCTGTCCAGTAGGACTTTCCGAGATGACGGAAACGTTCGGTATCTCTGCAGCCCAATATGGCAGCCGTTAGCCACGCATGTCACCTGAGCCCTTGCAGTGTGGCTCATGTGACTAAGGAAATGAAGTTCTAGTTTTATTTAACTTTAAGAAGTTTAAATTTAAAAATCCACATATATCTAGAAGCCATTGCATTAGACAGTGCGGGTCTAGAAGTCAGGAAAAAATGGAAATACGTTAGACACAGGATATATACTATGGTGACCAGGCAAACTTGGGTAGCTCAATCTCCTGGGCTGACTTATTATTTTTAAGTTGAAGTTGTCATTGGTGGCCTCTGCTCCAACTCTTTGGTGACATTTCTGACTCTGCTGTTATGTCTAATTCTAATTTGTGGCTCGGTTCCCTCCTATTTAAGCCAAGAAATGACTTGCCTAGGTTTCTTAGGGCAGTGTATCTATAAAAATGGGCAGAGCTCTCTCCTTACCGGTCTTACACTTTCTTAGTAGGCTCCCAAAAACGCATTCTTCTTTCAGTTTTTCTACATTACTATAATATACATATTAATATATAAATATAAGTATACCAATACATTATTATACTAATATATGCTATCCTATATATTGCCATACTACTATACCTCATGATTACATTTGCTATTTCTTACAACCCACTCTGTCACGAAAGTTGGAGTTTCCCAGACTGAGCAGATCCTAGATGAGTGGCACCACACTGTGTCACATCCCGAAGTCTTTTTCTTTCCCCCACTGAAGCAAGATGAAACCCAGCCTCCCACACCAGAAATGGCAGACGCTGCTTACTGACTGTGGCACTCTTTCCCACTGGGTTTTCATAGAGCCTCTGAATCCTCCTTAACACAACCCATTGATTGTTTTTTTATATGTGACATGAGATATATTTACTTTCAGTGGCATATTTTCTTTTTTACTCCAGAATGAGTTCCTTCCCGTGTAAGGTTATAAACTCCAAGGCTTGAGGTGACCTTTGTCCTCATTGTTCAAGAGTCTAGGTTCTGGGAAACATGGTAAGTACGACAGTGCTTCTTCCAGGCGGCCCTCTGGGTGCGTATGAATACACAACTTTTGGCAGTCTTCTCTGGCATGGCACAGTTTCACACACAAATTAGTTAGGACGTCCTCTTGGACTTGACCTGACTAACCAAGAAGTCCTAAATATTAAAAATCCTGCCAAACACAGGTTGAAAAAGTCCCTTGCTGATCCTTGGCTAATGACTAGACATTTCTTTTTGGCTCTTAAGAAGTGAGAATTTCTTTCTAGCAGGATCCTGCTCCATTCACTGGCCATTTTAGAAATGAATTTCAGATGCTACTTGCAGTTCAGAAGCAGGTTCAGAAACTTTCTGACTACCCAATATAAAAGCTACATTTGATCAATGAAGTTCTAGGTAGCATATGCCAATCTTTTGCATTTTAATGAGAGACAGGGATATCACAAAGCACATATGACTCCCCTAGACACTGCAGACTTGTGCTTCGCTATTCTAGAAGGAAGGAGAGAGAGAGAGAGAGAGAACTAAGAAGGGAGAACGTGGAAAAGAGGAAAGACAATAACGGGACTGATGTTGCTGAATGCTTCTTTCCTTTCTTTCTACAGTTTTTGAAAACTGTTCCCCAAATCATTAGCTCACAGATTTAGTCATTCATTTTTGTTATTTTATCATTGGCCCTTGTTAGTTGTGAATATTGCACAATTAGCACATTTCTGAAAGCCCCGATGGCCATGTCCTCAAGCTTCCTCCCCAGTTCCTGGAATTTATGCCGTAGGACCTCAGCCCTATTTCTGTCTGTGGTTTTGATTCTGGCTCAGACTCTGAGTACAGAGACATCCCCTCTCCCTGGCGAATACCTTTTTCTCCTTGTGGTGATGTTTCCAGTACAGCTTGAGGAGTCATAAAGTGCTATTAAAACAGTCATCTCTCTTCATCTGTCCTCAGTAGTCATCACACAGTATTGCTATTGTCCAGGGGCTGGAGGCCGAGGCTGAAGCTGAATCGGAAAGTTGGTTTTAGTGTCCCAGCAGGGCCAGGGAAAATAAATCCCTGAGCAAGGATATGGCTCGGCGTCAAGCAGCTGGAGAACCGGTCCGTGAACAGGGTCCAGGGGCAGATTATTTGGGTGAGTGTGCATGGCTACCAGACATCAGTTTCATTTGACTAATATGTTCTTTTCCATCCAAGTGAATGGATTACCACAGTGTCAAATAAATAACGTGTTGCCACATTTGGCCCAACGAGAAAAATACTGGGTATCAATAAGCAAGTGGAATACCACATGAAAGCCCAACTGTGTTTGAGAAAAACAGGAAGGAGCCCTCAGGTATCTCGAAACGCAGTCATGCTTGTTGTCAAAATGTTCTAGGAGCCAAATGTGTGGAGTCCCCACTGCTGTGACAACACTCTGGTGTCTGAAGCTCAATCAACACAGCCACGGACCCAAATTAAATCCGAGGTATTTGAGAAAGCGGCCACAAAGGTGGGACAATGGCTCATTACCCCATTCAGAATGCATTCAGTCAGCGCTCGTTGAACGCCTACTGGTTGCCAGGCACAGAGGTGGCATCTGGGGGTGGCAGAGAGGAGAACAAGGGTTGAAAAGAAATAAAAAATGAACAAGGCACAAACTCTTGGCTCACGTTCTGGTGGAAGACACACACACAGAAGATCCTTGTATCATGCAGCAAAGTGTTATAATAGAAATGTGGGTAAACTGCTAAAGGAAGCAGGAGGTGAGAACAGGTCAGGCTGCAAGAAAGCAGAGAGCATGGGGAACGTCTTCATGAAGTGATGACATTTGGGCTCTGCCTTAAAATATGTTGCTTGAATGCAATATTTTTTTCAGAATGTATAAAATGTACATTACAAACCATAAGAAATCCCCCCCCCCCGCCAAACCCTTCTCATTCTGTAACACACATCAGCACTGATGGTATTATGTAATTTTGTTAAAGGAATAATAAGAAAAATAAGACAGGAATAATAAACACGGTCCTAAGCATTTTACACATACTGGTTAATTCAATCCTTATGATATTTCTGTGCTATAGGTATTATCCTTACTTTAGAATAGTGGAAATAAGACACAGAGAAGTTAAGTAAATTGCCTAAGGTCACACTGTAGGTGCTCTTACACTGTCAGTGCTCACTGTAAGTGGTCACAGCGCTAAGTGCTTTAGACTGGTTCTCACAACAGCCTTTGCTCTGAGCTATGTACGGTTATTTCAGGGTGGAGGGTTGAGAGGGTTAAGGACCTGAAGCTTAGAGAGGTTCAGTCTCCTCTCAGAAAAATGTTTCAGATAGAAGACTAAGTATGGCTGTTGGCTCAGTGGCACAGAAATACACGTGCGGTGTGTTTAGAGAAGGCAAATGAAAATATCATAAATATCAAGGGGCTTGAAATTCATTCTCTAGAAATGGGGAGACACTCATGAGAATAACATAATTGGAGTTTTCTATATATATTTACATGCTCTGCTGGCACTTTGAATGGAATGGAGGGGAGAAGAGTACAAGGAAAGACTGCTCGATGGCTATCGAAATGATCTCAGTCAGGGTGGTGGCCACTGACTAAGGGGGATGCATCTGAAAGATATTCTAGAGGAGAATCAAGAAGACGAAACTCCTGATCTGGTAAGCGAAATACGGTCTGGGGAGAGAAATAAAAGCCAACTCCAAAATTTCTCACATTGCCTACTATGCTGGAATATGCTGGGGCCACCCACCAAGATAGGAAAAGTAGAAGAATTGGCAGATTTTATGGGAAAAAATAACTGGTTCGGTGGTGTGGGTATAAGGGGGCTACTAAGGGGAAGATGTCCACTACGCAACTGAATATACAGTTCTAGAGTGATCCATTGCACTATTTCTTCCCTGTGTGACAACAATTCATTGCCTAGCATTTGGGGACACTCCTTGGTGGGATAATAATACTATAGCTGGCATATCTTTATAAGGCTGACTTGGTGACAGACGCTTCTAACCATCATGTATTAACCTTTACAACATTCTCTCTGCAGCACAGAGAGTGTAAGTCATTTTTCCAGTGCAGCACAGCCAAAGGAGTTGCAGAGGGAAATTCTTCAGTCTCCAAGCAGCATTTCCCATATCCACGATTTCAGGCTTCTGTGGCTAAAATTCCCATTCTGAAAGCTTTTCTAACTATTCTGGGAACTGGGAGAAGAGGGAGATGCTGTGGATGGAGATACAGGTGAGGGCCTGCTGTGTTGTGAAATTCCTGCTCCTTTGACCTTTATAAAATTTAGTACACTTGTTCTCGACTTGAAGATTTGCAGGACAGCTTATCTTCCCGGCCTCATTTTCCTTCTCTGTGGTATAGAAGGATAACGATACTTGCTTCCTAACATGGTTGAGAGGATTAAATAGGTGCCTACATCTACAGTGCTTACTCTTGGCTCAGGTACATGTTCCAGAAATGTGAACTAAGATGGTGACATTCTAGACAAGGAGCGTGACAGTGAGGATGGCTACCTGTTTATCTCTACACTATTTTGCTCAATGGTTTAGAGAAGAAACACCAGGTCAAGCCCTGCCCTTCTAAACCACAACCAGAGAGAAAGAGAGAGTAAATTACCACCAGTTGTCAAGATTTAGAACGCAGAGGTCTCTGGCCTATGCATTTTGGGAAGTAAGGGTAATCGAAACTGTGGTGGCAAATTGAGAAGCAAGAGAAAGGCCCCATGTCAGGGTCCAGTCCAGACAGTCAGAGAAGCTCGGTATCCCTCAGTTAGCCTTCAGGAGCAACACAAGAGATAAAGGGGATGAGACGCTATGAGACGAGGGGTTAAAGGACACAGAAACCCGATGCTCTGGGCCTCAGGTGGACCTGTTCAGGTACCAGTGAGAGCCTGGACTGGGTCCTGTAAGGGGAGAAATTCTAGGGGACCAGCCCAAGCGCAGACAGCCTTTGTTTGGACTTTTAAAACCGAGGAGGGAAAATGCTGGAAACATAAAAGACCAACTTGGACCATCTGGTTCTGTAACAGTCTCCCATCAACACGTCCTCACTTGATGAAGCCAATATAATAAATGAGGATAGATGCGTTTCACTCCTGTCAACAGCCATCCGAGAGGAAAGATAAGAGAAGCTTTTGAAATCGTAGAGATCTTTTGGCTTTAGCTATTCCAGAGGCAATTAGTTCCATATGGAAAGCAAATCCATGCGGATAGATTTAACTATCAATCCTGTAGCTGCTTATCACGAGGCAGTACATTTTGTAATGCACACACAAAAGCTGGATCCCCTTACTGTGACACCTGCTTTCACCCAGACCAGGCAGCAGTGAATTAGCCTTAGGGCTCCTGATATTCCACTGTCAACTCACTTTAAGGAAACGAATTAATTATCCCTGGAATCAGTAATAATAATAATAAATGGCTTTTTAAAACAAACCGAATCGGGACAACACTACTTGCATGAGACTCTAACACGCTTATAACACAGCATACTAAGTCCAAACATCTCCCCTTATGCCACAGGAAACAGGCGATCCACTGAAAAAGACTTTCAGATATTCTCTGATGGAACTTACAGTGGGTAACTCTCAAGAAAAGACATTAGACCACAGATAATTCATCCCTTCACCCTCCTACAAGCTTTCCCTTATAAGCATCCTAACTCTAAGAGAGTTAAGAAAGAAGGGAGGGAGGGGGAAAAAGAGATAGCAAAATAAGGAAGAAGTGAAGGATGAAAAGAGTAAAGGGAAAGCACTGGAGAAAAAAGAGAAAAACTGAAAAGCAAAAGAGGAGGAGAGAAAAATCCAACCACCTCCTCTCCCTGCCCCCATTTCTTCCATTCTTTCAAGATCAGTTTCTCTTTGATAACTACACACTTGTGTGCATGGTGAGGAGATGGGAACAAGAGCAATGATGGCAGGAGCTGGCCCTGACAGGTCACACACTCCTCAAAGCCAAGCAACCTCAAGGCTCAGAAGATTTCTGAAAATACCCATAGGACAAACCCATGGCCTTCAAGATCTGGCAAACAAATTCAACCCATTATTCAAACGTTCTGAGCTAAGCGAAGTGCAGTGCATTTTGTCAGGCAGTTTCCCCTTAATTTCCAAACCCATGTGTATTTCCAAGGGAATGTGATCCATATGTTTCTAATTCATTTGCATTTAAATCATCATAATGCTGTTTTGCTGAGCTATTTGATGTCCAAGAAGCCTATGAGGCCTTTTACAAGCCCTTTTAAAGGCTTTCTCCTTTGAACCTGCAAGTCATGGTTTTCCTGTACAGAATGTGAATTAAAATAAAGAAAGGTTATAGTTTCTCTTCAAACTAAATTCCTCTGTATTTAAATAGATAATAATAACGACAACCATTAAAATAGTGTGACCTCTGTGGCAGCCTTACATATAAATTTAGAGAAATCTATCGGTTGAGAAAAAAATGTTCCACCTTTTCCAATGCAGCAGCCATGAATAGTAGTGGCTGGATTCTACTCTGTTTGCAGAGTAAGTTGAAAATATTATTTGTTTTTTTAACCCCTGGATTTTTCTGAAGCCCAACCTACTTTCTTTCAGATTTTGAATACATTCATGGATGTTTATTGTGACTATCCTATAATATTTTTAAAGCAAGTTTTGAATGTCTTTGGGCTCAAATCACTTAGGTCCTCAATATATTTATGAAACATTAAAATATTGATTTGTTCTTGAAACAGTAACAATCACAATATTATCTACCTTGTATTTAGCACATTGATATGGGCTGGGCACTGTACCAGATGCTTTATACACACATCCTAATTTAATATTTGTAACAACCACAAGTGTCTCACGATTGCTACCCATTTCTACTAGGCACCAAGCACTGTTAGGTGCATCACATAAATGTCATATTATTCCACATTAAGCATTTGAGAGGAAATCATGTGATTGGGGAACATGGTTGTGACAGATACGTTTCTAACCCTGGTCTGTGGGATTGTGAAGCCCTATTTGCACATTATTATGTAAGAGACATTGTCCCTGTTCAAAAGAGACTCAAAGTCCTATTGGTGACAATCACACGTGAAGCCATCAGAGTTGCATTCAGATCAGGTACCAGTTTGAACGGTACTGATGAGAAAGCTAGTTGAAGGGAGGACTCCTTAATGAAGACCTCTTGCAGTTAACTTCCATTTATGTCTCAAATTCTCTTTTAAAAATCACGTTTTCTATTTTATATATAGTAGTGTATATATATCAGTCCCAACCAATCTCCTAATTTATCCCTCCCCTGCCATCCCCTGGTAACTATGAGTTTGTTTTCTACACCCGTGTCTCTACTTCTGTTTTGCAAATAAGTTCATTTGTACCCTTTTTTTTTAAAGATTCCACATATAAGCGATATCACATGATATTTGTTTTTCTGTGTCTGACTTATTTCACTCAGTAGGACAATCTCTAGGCCCATCCATGTTGCTGAAGATGGCATTATTTTATTCTTTTTTATTGCTGAGTAATATTCCATTACACGCACACACACACACACACACACACACACACACACACATATATATATATATATATATATATATACACACACACATACACACCCCCCACATCTTCTTTATCCATTCCTCTATTGATGGACATTTAGGTTGCTTCCATGTCCTGGATATTGTAAATAGTGCTACAATGAACATTAGCGTGCATGGATCTTTTTGAATTATGGTTTTCTCCAGGTACATGCCCAGGAGTGCAATTGCTGGGTAATATGGTAGCTCTATTTTTAGTTTTTTAAAGAACCTCCTGTATAGCATAGGGAACTCCATTCAATAGTCTGTAATGGGCTATATGGAAATAGAATCTAAAAAAAAAAGAGTGGACATATGTATATATATAACTGATTCACTTTGCTGTACACCTGAAACTAACATAGCATTGTAAATCAATTATATTCCAATAAAAATTAAAAAAAAAACTACTCAGAAAAAAACCAAAACACATGCTCTTTATGACTTCTTTTGAATTAAAATTCTCAGTGTAGAATACTTGACACTACAGAACGGCACAAACTCATTTTGTGGTTATCTTATATTCTTCTGATTTTACTTCCATATGAGTATGTATATGGAACAACATGGAACATTTTATCCACCAGAAGTTTTGCAGGAGAAAAGAAATCAAAACAATAGAAGAATTGTGTTTATCAAAGCAACCAGGAGTTCTAGAGTTACAGGCCCTTCTTAGGGTGACATGGAAAGCTTGGAGGATGTGAGAGGCAATTATGGAAGTTACTTCTACCAGAAGGTCAAGTGGCAAGGTTATGATGAGGAGAAGAAAATGAACAGAGAATAAAGGTGGGGCAGAGAGTTTGGGGGTTTGGAAAAGAGAGAGTTAGGCTCAGCTCTTACCCTGACTGGAGTGTTCTAGGCAAAGGGAGAAATATCTAAAGAGGAATGCTGGTAAATTTCACTGGGCTGTGAGTGTCAACACATCTGTGTTAGTCAGCATTCTCCAGAGAAGCAGAACCAGTGGGGTGTGTATATGTGTGTGTGTGTGTGTATAAGCAAGAGAGTTATTTTAAGAAATTGGCTCGTGCAGTTGTGGGGGCTGATGAGTTCCAAAATCTGCCAAGCAGGGTGGCAGGTTGGAGACTCAGGAAAGACTTAATGTTGCAGTCTCAAGTCCAGACTCAGTCTGGAGGCAGAATCCTTTCTCCTTAGCAGGCCTCAGTCTTTTTCTCTTAAGGCCTTCAACTGCTTAGAAGAGGCCCACCCATAAAAATGGAGAGTAATCTGCTTTACTCAAAGTCTACATATTTAAGTATTAATCACATCTAAAAAAATACCTTCGGGGCTTCCCTGGTGGTGCAGTGGTTGAGAGTCCGCCTGCCGATGCAGGGGACGCGGGTTCGTGCCCCGGTCCAGGAAGATCCCACATGCCGCGAAGCAGCAGCAAAAAAAAAAAAAAAAAAAATACCTTCACTGCAACATCTAGACTGACGTTTGACCAAATATCTGGGTGATGTGACCCAGTCAAATTGACACATAAAGTTAACAATGACAAGATTTTTCAGATATTCTTTAAACAAAAGTTCCTTTAGAACTTGATCTGTATCAGGTGCTGTTCAAGGTGCTGGCAATAAGGAAATGTATAAAAGAGATGAAGCCCTGCTTTTAAGGTGCTTACATTCTCAAAAAATAAGTTAACACAGATATAAGCCAGATTTCATATTGTGAGAAGGGCAATGAAGGAAGCAAACAAGGAAGGCAATGTGATAATTTGTGGGCAGGTATGTAGGGGGCTGTAACCAGCAAGACATGTATTTGATATTTCAATCCAGTAGTACACTGATAGTTCACTGAAGCAAGAGTACATTGAACTCTCTATTTCTCTTCCCTGTTGTGTGTGTGTGTGTGTGTGTGTGTGTGTGTGTGTGTAGGTATATGTACATGTGTGTGTTTAACTCATTCTGGTTATGACCCTTATTGGTTTGAATCCCACACATGGGTCTTCACACTCAGTGCTTCATCTGGAGTGATGAGAGGTCTTTCTGAACAGGTGACATCAGAGGTGAGATCTAAGCCTACCGAGGCAAGTTGAGCAGGGCAGCCGGGGTTGCTGGAGTTCATTGACAGGGGAACAGCCAGTGAGCTGAGGCTGGGGCTTGGCTGGAGTGGATCATAAAATTTCACTTTTATAAGTACAATGAGAAACAATGATATGCCATGCTGTTGAAAGGTTTTAAGTGACATCATTTGTCTTACCTTTGTAAGTGGTTGTTCTGGGGTTGTGTGGAGAAGAGATTATAACAGGACAAGATTGGAAGCTGAGAGGCAGGGTCCAGGTGAGAGGGTTATAGTAGGGGTGATGATGGGAAATGAACAGATGCAAATATTGTAGTAAATGCAGTGGTACCAAATGAGAGACTTTGGGAAGAGGGAAAGAAAACAGAGATTTAAGATACTGGAGTGTGTCTAGTTAATTCAATTATCTCATTGTCACAAGTGACAATCAAGGAAGGTTAATGAGCTACTCTTCAAAAACTCCTTTTCACCTCTCAAACCCCAAGCCCCAAATCATAAAAGATCCAAAGACCTTTTTATAAAAAATGAAGTAAACTAACGCTTTTAAGTCTCATTTAAACTAACAAGGGAGGGGAGATATTTCGATGAGCAGATATTTTGAGACCTGTTAATTGTCAAATCGATGACTCTGCATACTCAATATATATACTGCTGGTATGACTGATGACTGATGATGTTTCATTGAAGCAATGCGGAAAAGAAACTATTTTATGTAAATGACTTTGACCATTTTCCATTTGGGAGGTCTTAATTTTCTCTTTTTCTCTTGAAAAGTCATTACAGTAGATCAGTTTCTCAATATCAATGGAGAAAGACAAAGCCCAGTGTAAAATCATTCTTGAATTGAAACGGTTATCCAGAAAGGAGCATTCCTGCTTACATGATCGTTAAGCTAGTGTTTATTACAGATGACTGCATATGTGTGTCTACGAGTGCATAGACATTGCACTGGGAAATGAGAGAGAAATCTGAGTTTTCAGCAAATACTGCAAAATGAGCTTTTTTGTTTAAAAGGCCAAGTGATTCAAAATTATTTAGAAAATGTGAAATGTAAGTTTCTCTCTAATTAATTCTTTTCCCCAGCCCACTGCCTTCCATCCATCACTAGGTTTTTGAAACAGCCTCCTAGCTGGCTCCCCTGTCTTAGGTGTCTCCGAATTCATTCATTGCACTGCTGTCCAAAGTTCTCTTCCAAGAAAACAAAACCCCTGGTCCTTGTCTTCAGGACAAATTCCAAACCTTATTGAAGAAGAAAACCAATGTCTATTAAGCCTGTGGGACAGGTTTAGTCCTAAGTGGTTTATGTGTATCTTTGGTTCTTCAGAATGAACCCTGATCCCCATCTCCCAGTACTATTCTACACACCCTAACTTCCAGTCTCTAATTAAGGACATAGTCACACTCAGAGCTCTTTAAGTAAAAGGATGATGTTTTGCTTGTTTTTGTGTTTCAGTGTGCTTAGGACAGTGGCTGGGAGATAGTAGAAACTCAATAAACAAAAGAAGTTTATACTACGTTTCACAGATTCCTCCTTCTGTTTTTAACAGGGGCCCTTCTGGAAGCTACACAAATAGTAATTGCTAACCCCTAGTTGTCTGTTCTTCTGCTTGCTGGTTGTGTGAATTTGAACAAGTTTCCTTAAATCAAGTAACTTGGCCAAATTTTGTGCCTTAGTTTCTGCATCTGTGAAATGGGTAGCAATCATGGGTAGCAATTGCTAGTGTCTATCCTTGGAGTTATAGCTTAACCTCCACAGTACCTAACAACATGCTAAGCACATAATAAAATAAAATCATTGTCTATGAAATGAAATAGAATGAAATTAAACTGATGCGGGGCACTTTTTTTTTTTTTATAGTTCTAAACTACACTGAAACACATCACTATATAGAGTTTTCCAAATCGCTATGTTCATGTTTTATTATTAGATAAGTCTGCCCTACATACATGACATTTCGTAGTGTTTCTGAAAAAGTATATATAAACGGCAGTCTTGATAAAAATACTATTTTATTCTTAACACTGGATTCATCTATTGCCTTTATTTTGAATTCATGTTATGTCCTAAAAATGTCAGGTTTCAAAATTTTGTGTAAACTTGATTCTTTATACCTAGGAATAAATAGTGATGGAGGTACACGTATCATTTTTCTTTAAAACTTTAGTTTCAGGGGCTTCCCTGGTGGCGCAGTGGTTGAGAATCTGCCTGCCAATGCAGGGGACAGGGGTTGGAGCCCTGGTCTGGGAAGATCCCACATGCCGCAGAGCAACTAGGCCTGTGAGCCACAACTACTGAGCCTGTGCGTCTGGAGCCTGTGCCCCACAAGAGGCCACGACAGTGAAAGGCCCATGCACCGCAATGAAGAGAGGCCCCCCCTGCTTACCGCAACTAGAGAAAGCCCTCACACAGAAACGAAGACCCAACACAGCCAAAAATAAATAAATAAATAAATTTATTTAAAAAAAACAAAAAAAACCTTTAGTTTCAAAAGTCACTAGAGCTAGATTTGATATGGGCAGCCACTCTAAATGCAAGAAAATAAATCAAACACACACTCTTCTTCCAAACAAAAATAGTTATTGTAAAAATGCATTAATGAAAATATTCTAGCCTTTGAACAAGAGGCTCATCAACTAGGCAAAACTAAAAAATACTTTTCTAACTTAAAAGAGATATATAGGGGCTTCCCTGGTGGCACAGTGGTGGTTGAGAGTCCGCCTGCCGATGCAGGGGATGCGAATTAGTGCCCCGGTCCGGGAGGATCCCACATGCCGCGGAGCGGCTGGGCCTGTGAGCCATGGCCGCTGAGCCTGCGCGTACGGAGCCTGTGCTCCGCAACGGGAGAGGCCACAACATTAAGAGGAGGCCCAAGTACCGCAAAAAAAAAAAAAAAGATATATATATATATATATATATATATATATATATACACACACACACACATATATATATATATATATATTCCAATTTATTCAGTTGGCATCCTTCTTATAAGAGGCAAATAGAAGTTTGAGATTGGTTTGATCTTGTTATAGAAGAAATTTCTGTATTTAGTGAAGAGCCCAAGAGACTCTTCCAACTCTAAGATTTTATAGTTCTGTGATTTAGCTACTCCAGGAAATTTTTTAAGTGTTCATTCCTAATATTTTTTATGTCCCCATTTTTGTTTGGTGCTATACAACTATGACCTCAGTGTTGAAAATCCAGAGTTTTTTCCCCACTCAATTTTTTTGTATTTCAAAAAGCAAGAAGAAAAAATAAGAACAAAGAAAGAACTGCACAAATGTTACTGAAATTTTACAGGGTAATTCCACTTAACTCTAGAGTTATACAAATACACAATATAATTACACAAATATATAAAACATCTGCTTATATCACCACCGAGTTACACAATGCCTTCTGTATGATTTTCAAGAACCATCTTGAGAACTAAGGCTGAAGCGTTAAAATTTAAAGTATGTCCTAAATGACCTTTAACCTTTATTAGATGCCCTAGTATAAGAAACTAGAAAAACAAGTCTGGGAGTGTATGGATATGTAGTCTCCGCTATTGATGCTTGCTTTAAATATTTGATTAAGCACATCCATATGTCAACCTGATCTTATAGAAGATCAAAGCAAATAAAGTGCTTCCAAAGTTCAATGCTCGAACACATGAGGCTACTGATTCTTCTGGAGTTAGAGAAGAGAATTTATTTAGCAAATTGCATCTAATGTCCTTGGAAAATTCAGACATGTCACTAGATATGAACAGACACAAACGAATTTTAAAAACCCATAACTAGATCCCAAATTCCAAAGAAATCAACATTTCTTTTGGATGCTAATTTTTCAAAAATGTGACCAATTTTTCCTGGATTAGTGAAATAAGCACATGATACTAGAAATTGCAAATGGATTTATTTTTTCTAGCTCCATGGGAGAAATAAGACAATATACATTTTGAAGGGTGATCAAGGAAAGCCTATGTATCCTGTACAGTGTAACTGGATGAACACACTGGCGTATAGGGTTCCACCTAAGCCTATGAGATTTGAGTCAGGTTTCCCTGGCAGGCATTGTGACATTGCTACTGGTCTATCTGCACCTAAAAACAGTGTCTTACTTAGAAGCTCTGCCCAATGGCTTGGCATGAGGGGAACTGAAGTGCCTGCTGCAAAGAGAAGTTCTCTTGGTATAACAAGGCTCCCCAGAGGAAGCCTAACCTACCTGTGTCTGGGGAACCAGGAGCTCCCTAAACAGTCTGTCATGTTCCTTATTCACAAGAAAATTTAATAATCCCCACAGAAGGACGAGTGAAGAAGAAGTTAAGGACTGATGGTCAGTCTCCTGGAAAACTGAGCCAAATAATCTTCAGTAGAGGAGATAAAGAGAAATATTTGGAAGCTGAGAACACGAAGTTAAAAGAGAATGAAGGTATTGCTTGGGTTTTATAGTGGGAAACTATATTTTTATTTAAGCAGAAGTCACAATCATTAGTAAAATTTAAATGTTCTCTCTGATATAATAAAGAATATATCTGGTTTTTGTCCCTGGTTCCTGGCCCAGATGTTCAAAAACCATTGGGATTTACTGAGTGACAGGAGTGTCTTTGTTTGCTCACTCATGGTGAGTCCCTAAATAGATTCAGCACAGGGACTGGTCACCGGAAAGACCAACCGTGTGATTAGATGGTTGGAACTCTGGGCCCACCTGATGATCCCTGATCTCCGAAGAGGTAAGACGGACTGGAGACTAAGTTCAATCATGTGGCCGACGATGTAATCAATCATGCCTATGTAATAAAAGCTCAATAAAAACTCTGTACAGAGGCTCAGGAGAACTTTCCTGGTTGGTGAACACACTGATATGCTGAGAGGATGACAAGTTCTGACCCCACAGGGGTTAGGCGTGGAAGCTCTGAACCTGACCCTTCCGGACCCTGTCCTATGTGTACCCTTTATAACAAAATTGCAATCATATTATGGTGCTTTCAGGGAGTCCTGTGAATCTTTCTAGAATGTCAACCCTGATGGGCTTGCAAGAACCCCCAAATGTATAGCCAGCCAACCAGAAGTGCAGATGGCCCCTGAGACTTATAGCTGGCATCTGAAATGAGGGCAGTTTTGTGGGGGACTAAGCCCTAATACCTGTGAAGTCTGACACACTTTGGGTAGTTTGGGCCAGAACTGTACTGAAGCACATCCACCTGGGGTAAAAACAGAGCATCTCTAACCTAGAGATTTAGCCCATGTTCCTTGAGACACAACAGTAATACACATCCAGAGAGCCAGGCTCTCTCTCCCATCTTAGTGAAATCAGAAGTGGAAGTCAGTGCCATCCCCCAGGATGTGCAAATACATCTAACCCTGGTGCTGGCCTTGAAGGAAGAGCAACCAGGCACTTGTTGGACAGGGCACAGCAGGAGTGCAGGGGAAACACCAGGGCTGAAGCCATCAGAGATTTACAAATGCCACAACAGACAATGTTTAAATAAAGGTGAGACAAAAGAGATGACCCTGAGTAAAATATCAGGAAATGGGGGTAGGATGTGGTAAAAAAAAAAAATGAGCTTCACATTTAGGTGCAGGCCATGCTGTTATCAAGTAGGGAGCAGTTCTAGTATCAGATGAGAGGCATTAGAAGTAAAATCTCCTAGGCTTGAAGGTTCCAGATTGAGAATGCAGCCTAAGGGAATGGCTTACCGTCAAATTCCCCCAATCTCTCAACAGGATAGAGAACTGCAAGCACCAAGAGACCCAGACAGTAAGGAGCCAGGCAGAGATTGGGGCAAGAGATAGTGACTGTGTGTCTAAATTAGCTACCATTTGCTATTGAACATTAAACAAGTCTAGAGTGAAAATAACATCCAAATATTAATGACGGTAATAATAATGATAAATATCTATAGAATATTTTCTATGTGCTGGACACTCCAGAGCATTTTACGTGTATTTTCTCAGTTAATTCTTACGACAGCAGCATCAAGTAGCTACTATATTGTCCCCATTTTATTCAATACATAGGAGAAAACTGAGGCCTGGAAATCAGTGCCCGAGAGCCTGAAATGCTGGAGGAGACTTGGGTCCAGAGAAGCATAAAGTGTCCTGCAGTTGGTGGGATGATCCTTGTGTTCAGCTGAGAAAGAGTTAGAATGAGGTCAGGGAATGGTGGAAAAAAAAAGAGGATAGCAGTGGCAATTGCAGCTGCTATTTGGTTTTTACAATTAAAAAAAAAAAATAAAAACCAATACGGCTCATCAAACTGACCCTGTAGTCAACAGATTCCAGTCAGTATGAATTTAAAAACAAAACATCAAATGATTTTCAATATGAAGATTTTCTTTGCAAGGACACTGTCTGGATACTTTCCCAAAAGGAAAATTTAACAAAAGACCGCATATGTCCTTGACTGTATCATTCCAATCAAATAATAATCTAGTTTCTTGGAGACCGAGAACAACACGAGGAGAGAACTCAGGAGTGGCACAATCCAGTGAAGGGCCTTGGCTAAGTCCTGGTATTTTCAGTCCTTCTGAAGATTCCCACACCTTGTGGACATATGAAAGGGCTTAGTATTTGGGAGGTTTTATTACCAAATCATAAATATTTTATTTACCCAAACCAGTAAGGAAGGAAGAAATGAGGGGGAATTTGGGCAGCTTTCTGAGGAAATCCTTGCCAAGGCCCCATTTGCATCGACTCTGCCCAGCATTCAAAAGGACTTTTGTTTTGTTTTAAATCTTTCATTCTGTTGGAATACAGCCATCAGGTATGCAGCACAAACTCATCTGCCAATATCCGGGATTAAATCTGAAAAATAAATACATCAATGAACTTGATCGAGGTAACATCTTTCACGCTAGCATCTGCTCTGCTGTTTCCAAAGGTACGTCAGCAATGGAATCAATATTAATGCTGTCCTTATAAAGACAGATCTACTGACCCACCACCACTGGGGTGACTGCTTTGAGAGTTCTCTTGAAGATGAGAAAACTGGTCCTTACTCACTCTGTTGACTAAACCCCAGTGTGCCCATGAGAAGAGTGTGCCAGATGAAATGGGTAGGCTGTGGCTGGAAAACAGCACTGTAACTGGTTTTTGTGGGGATGAAATCCTTGACTTTGCCTTTGAAATCGTTCTTACTGATGGCCGTAGAATCAGTCTTCACCTCATAACTGAAGTTGTTATGTGCCTGTTGTTAGCCTCTGTTCTTTTCAGTCTATCCTCTACACATCTTCTGGACTTGTTTTTACTAAAATGAAACACTATTGTGTCACTCTGCTTAAAAACCCTCAACGACTTCTCATGGCCTCCAGCACAAGCAGATTGCAATCTAGCTTGTGGGGAATTATTACTACGGTTATGGAATTAGTTTCTAATACTGAAAAATCAAGAGATTTTACCTTAATAGATATATGGATTTCTGTCTTTTCTTGTTAGACTGAGATGTCTGGAAACCCTGTGGCCCTATCCTTGCCTCGAAGGGAGCTGAGTTGCCACTATCCTCTACAAGGTAGGGCACTCACACTGCGGCTCTCCACGGTTCATGGGTCTTCCCAGGTTCATGCTTGTCAGTTGCCACTAACTGGGCTGCTTGTTTAATTTTAGAAAGGTAGAGAAATATTCTTCTGCACATTCATCAAGCGGGCAAACAAAGTTGGGCTGGAAAACAGCAAAAAAACAAACTACCAAAAATAACAAAAGGGAGAAAAAAATACTCTGAATTGTCACATTTGCCCATTTCCATGTTGCAAATACTGATACTTCCACCATGCCAGATTTTAAGCTACCAACGTGAAATCACTGAATTCGAAGTTGAGAGCAGATGCTAACAATCCACTCTCATACCAGCTCCAGCACATCACTGTAAAAAATACAAGGAAAGGTGCATGTTTCAAAATTAGAAGACAAAACAGAAAGAAGGAGCTTACATCCTACCCTATTCTCACTCTATTTTCCTGGCCTGTGCAGACCCTTGGGTGTGCAATTCTTATGAGTGATCAAATAAAATTCAAACTACTTTGAATGGCTTACAAATCTCTTCACAATCTGACCCCAACCTAAGTTTCTAACCCATTTCCTTTCACTACCCGTATAAGCTAATCAAAGGGGTTCTTGCTGGTCCCTGCACATACCAAGAATTTTAATACATTTATGTCTCCATGAATGATATTCCCTACACCTAGAATACCATTCTCGTCTTTCACACCTACTGTACATTCTCTCCGAAACTTTCTCTAGTGATGCTGGGCAGAGTTAAATTCTCATCTCTGCTTCTATATCACTTTGCATTTGGGGTTGTAAATTGTGAGCTCTCTGAGGGACCATATCTTATTTATCTGTGTATTCAAAATGCCTAGCATGCACTAGATCTCTGATAAACACTTGTTGAAAGCAAGATATAACTGAGTCCTTAAATGAAAGACTTAGGTTTCATTTTCAAACTGTATAAAATGCTCATATATATCTACATGGTAATCTATATGTTTTCTTGATTTCTTTGCCAATTTTCTATCAGAGTACATGCTAGGGGAGTGAGAGTAGTTATCTTGCAACCTCCAGCTGACCAACTGTCACCACTACCAAGTAGTATATTCTCATAAATGCAAACATGGAGACTTCCTTTTGACACACAGCTCTTGAGAGATACAAATTGGGCTCCATCACAAGGCCAGGACTTGGGTTTATACAGAACTGCTGATTCTAAAGCACTGAATTCAGATAGAATGTAGCTCTAAAAACACAGCAGTCAAACCCAAATGATGAGAAATGGATTGAATGGATGGTTGGAAATGATAGATTTAGGAAGATTTCCTCCTGTCTTAGCTACTATATTGAGAAACATCTACATCTTACCCATTTGTTTTTTTTTTTTTTTTACTAATATGTTGCCCTAGCACAGAAGTTCACAAAGTATTTGGTTTCAGAACCCTTTTACATGTTTTAAATTATTGAAGACCTGCAAAGAGATTTTGTGTATGTGGGTTATATTTATGAGTAATTATTTACTCAAATTAAAACAGAAAATTTTAAACTCAAGAATCCACAAGCACACATATCATTAGCATCAGAGAGATGATGCCATTAGATATTACATAGCTTCTGGAAAACTCTACTGCATAGTTGTGGGAGAATGAGAGTGAAAAATGAACATCATTCTTGGTATTATTATGAAGAAAGACTTGACCTTGAAGATCCCTTAAAGGGATCTTGGGGACTACCAGGGGTCCCTGGACCATACTTTGAATACTGCTGAACCTAGTTCTTTAGGTTCAAACAAACAAGTTTGTTGAATAAATTAAGTAGTGATAGGTTAAATTCATGGCCAATATTTACTACCAATGTTACATTTACCCAACTGTCTTTAATGAATAATGATCAGAGTCTGCTTGTTTTTGCGCTTTTATTGCCATATCAATCAATCAATCAGTTTTGGTTACTAGCCAATAGACTATGAAATAGAAAATACTTGGGACAACAAGAAAATAAGTGTTATGAAAGGACAATTATCTACCTTGTTTGAAATCTTTGTTTATAATGATGTAAAAGGAGTCAGGTGCAAAGAAGGGGAGGGAGGGACATGTTTGATGGATTCAGAGAAGGCTGAAATTACCTATCTTAACAACCACTAAATCAATGATTCCATCACTGCTTTCAGATTCATACCATTATGACATGTCATCTAGATAGAGAAAAGAGTCTAAATTGGCCTAGTTACAGTATTTGTTGCTAAGTCTACAAGCACTAGATTTGACACAATCTCTTATAAAACACCCTTAGATACATGCAGAATTGCCTTGGTTTACCTAGTTTTTCCATAGGTCAGGTTCATTTCCCTTTCCATCTTCAGTTCATTTTAATGTAATAAATGTGCAAATAAAGGCATAAATAAATGGTAATGAGACCTCAAATTGCTAAGTATTTTTCCTATATGTTATTTAATCTGAGACTCAGAATAGAAGGAAATAAAGTTTTCTTTAACAAACTGTGTAAATATCCTTCAAACAAGGAATCTATATACCTCTTAGATACAAAAGCCATTGCTCTTGTGCTCCTGCTTTGAGCATTCTTTACCATTTTCAGCCTGTAGCCCATTTCATGTAGATTAGAGAGTCAAATAAATCATTCCAGTAGAGGACAATCTTAAAATGAAATGTCTCTTGGAGAAATAGCTTTTCCACTTATTAATATTAATTTTTAACTTTACCATATGTTCAGTTCATTTTCCACCTCTGAAAGTCAGGGTTCATGGCGTGCGTGTGTTTTTCTGAATAGTTGAAAGAATGATGTTACCCACCCAGTGGTCAGTTTATAGCCTTCCCATTCCCAGTTCTTTATCCTGATTTTAACTCAATCCCAGGTATGGCCACATTCTGGTAAATCCCTTAAGCAAGAAACACTGCAGCCAAATTAAACAAAAGAAAGGGCGGGGGTGCTGCTGTGAAGGCAGTTATGCCAATGGGAAAAACGAAATCAACTCTTTGCCAATACTCTGTGGCCTGAAGGTTAACGTAGTGTCCAAGAAGAACTTATAAAATGAGCCTTAAAACTGAAGCATCACAGAGTAGGGAAAAGAAACTGCCAGCTTAAGGTGATGAAATGTTTTCCTATTTCAGCACTGAGTTTGTATCTTCAGAACGTCATATAAACACAGCGTATTAGAAATACGTCTCATATTGGTGATTTTTTATAAGACCAGATTGATACCAGTTACAGGTTTAGATATGATTTACTTTCAAGTGGATTTATATTTGCATTAAATAAACGCAGTAAGATGATGTTGTGCATTCAAACCTATTTGCTTTTGTTGATGAACATACAGTGGTTGGTAAATATAGAAGGAAAAAACTTTTTAAATTGTCAAACTAGGGAGAAGGTGTCTATCAATTGAGTTTTCAGAAAGAACTTTAAGTAATCTGTTGGCTTAGGCAAAAAGGAACTTCAAAATACTGTAGGACAGAAATTATTCTGGCACTGGCTCTTCATAATCTCCATTCTACCCTCCTCCTTCCTCTAAAGGGAAATTCTGTACAAGTCCGAAGTAGGAAAAGAGACACTTAAAAAGAAGAAAGAAAAAATAGTACTAAAAAAAGAAAAACGTTTCTACTAACTATAACAACTACTGGGGATTATAGCTTTTGTCAGAATGACATTAAAATAGCTTGTTTAAAAGCAGATGCATAGGGACTTCCCTGATGGCGCAGTGGTTGAGAATCCGCCTGCCAGTGCAGGGGACACGGGTTCGAGCCCTGGTCCAGGAAGATCCCACATGGCCACGGAGTAACTAAGCCTGTGTGCCACAACTACTGAAGCCCACGCACCTAGAGCCCGAGATCTGCAAGAAGAGAAGCCACCGCAATGAGAAGCCTGCGCACCGCAACAGAGAGTAACCCCCGCTCACCGCAACTAGAGAAAGCCCGCACGCAGCAAAGAAGACCCAATAATGAAAACCCAATGCAGCCGTAAATAAATAAATAAAGCAGATGCATGTAAATACTACCACATGTACTTAGCTAGTTCATATATGGTTTATCCTCCTCCTGAGTGTTTTATAGGGTTTTTACTAACAAAGTAGTAATATCAGCAGTTATTTATTTTCATCTGTACTTTGTGGTACTTAATCCTCATGCGGACTCTACAAGCTAGATGGTTGGGATTTGAACCCAGATGTTTCTTCCTCCAAATACTTCGTTATTTTCACTAAGCTACAATCATGTCTAAGCCACTGCCACCTGGATAAGAGTACATATGCCTTATTGTCCCCATACCTTTCATGTTACAGTGAATAAGACTCACTCACCCAGGAAGGGAGGTGTGGGCAGGAGAGGGAGAGAAGACTGTCCTGTGGCTATTTGTGTAAGATGGATTCTGATGATAACTATTTCAATTTCTGGGGCAACAAAGCCAACACTGAACAACAAACCCTGGCTTTCTCTTTACTGTAGACACCAAAGACATGTTGCTATTATGTTGGGTTTTCTTATAAGTGGATTGAGCAAAGACAAGGGTCAGAGCGGGGTCAGCATTTTACACATGGCAGCCCTAGAAACTGGCTTTTGCTGTTGATGAGCAATGGCTAGAGGATGACGTTTCTCCATTTTCTGACAAAGACGACCAAAAACAAAGACAAAAAGCCACCAAGACACTGTATGAAAAGCTAGAAGATATGCCAATGTCATATCTACAATGGGGAGTGAATCTCATCTAAAAGATCTTCTATTATGTGCCCAATGTAAAGCCATGATTACTATTTGTGTTTAGTCAGTGGTCGTTTGCCACTTGGTTAACCAAACTGTCAACAGTGCTTAGTAGTCGAATTGAAAATCGGGTAGGACTGCCAATCCTATTCTAACCCACTGAGATGTTAATAATAAATGGAAAGATTCATCTGTCATTACGTTGTGTTTATTTTGAGGTATGGAATAATTCTTGTTTACCTTCCATGTGAAAGATAAAAAAAACAATTTAAAGTGATCTCTGTAAAGATTTTCAATTCAGGCACTCAATGACATTTGAACCTCCTTAAAGGGGTAGCAATAAAACATATTCGTTTTCAAAATTTTTAAGCATGAAACTCTATATTATAATTAAATTTTCTTACTGAGACACAATAAGTAAAACAGATAAAAGTGTAACTGCTTTGGTGAAATCTGATTGGGAAGGTGCTGGAGGCTCTCCTCAATACTAGCTTCCCCTTCCTACCTCTGACTGCTCTCAAGAATAAGGCTTGATGGATTCCTCAGGACTCCCGGGACTCAGTCCTCTAATATGATCAATTACATGATTTACTGAATTTTTTCTTGAAACTGGAAATCAACTATTACACGAGCTGTAACTTTAGAGTGATTAATTTAAAAAGAAAAAAAAAACCAGCAAGAATACCATGATTCATACAATCCCATGAGTGCTGTCCACTTCAGGGTAGTCCAATTTGGAAACTAGGCACTTACTCCACAAATGATGGCATTGCTCAAAATAGTTTTGGAATGTCTGTTTTATTATTGTCCCTTACATGTTCTTCTGGATTCTGTCAATATTGGCAAAACTTTGTCATCTGAAATTGAATTTGATCTTTTGGAATAATCAAAATCATTCATAACAAGGGTTGTTGATGGAAGTAAATGGTCAGAGTAACACGGCTTACTTATTCATTTGTTTTAATAAACCTGCCATGTGACCTTAAAGCATTAAGATTTTTTTGTGTGGGTTAAAAACTTTTTTTTGAGAAGAAATAAATCCAGAGGAGATCTAAAAGCAATTTAGCTTGGAATAAGGATAGAATTTTATAAGGCAACTTTTTGACGGTAACTTTTTTTGTGAATGTATAAATTCTTGCTGAATAGTCTGACTTTTAAATAAGCATTTTTAAATATAGAAACAATCTACCACTACACATCTTGAAAGCTCAGGTTTCCCATTACAGACCAAGGGAAATTCTACCAGTTCCTTCTTTATTATAAAAGGTTACATAAAAACTAATTGGATTGTTTCTGCATGGAACACTTATGGCCTTGAAAATTTCCTATTAAAAAAAGGACAGGGTTTCCCTGGTGGCGCAGTGGTTGAGAGTCTGCCTGCCGATGCAAGGGACACAGGTTCGTGCCCCGGTCCAGGAAGATCCCACATGCCGCAGAGCGGCTGGGCCCGTGAGCCACGGCCGCTGAGCCTGCGCGTCTGGAGCCCATGCTCCGCAACAGGAGAGGCCACAACAGTGACAGGCCCGCGTATTGAAAAAAAAAAAAGGACATTTGATTGGTTAAAAAAAAAAAAAAAAAAATTAGAGTTGTAAGAAGATGAGGAAGAATTTCAGCAAAAGTACCTCTGGATTGATTTTTTTAACATTTTTACTTATGTTATTTGAAAATATTATTTAAGAAAGCTTATTTTAATATAATGATTTTAAGGAGAAGTAACACAAAATCTGAGAAAATGATAGAATACAGAGTAGTCAGCCTGGGAAAGTCTGATTGTACACTGGGAGGCTACTTAAGATTCAGATTTAGTTAAATGTTCCAGAGTGTCTACTACACAGGCACAAACTCTAACTCATTCAATCCTCAAGATAATCTTAGAAGATACATGATGTTATCTCCACATTAGAACTAGGAAAAAAAAAAAAAAAAAAGCAAGACTCAGAGAGGTAAAATAATTTTCTCATAGTCACATTCTGGCAAAATTGTCTTTTGACTCTATGCCCAATGCCCCTCCCATGACAGCATTTCAACTCTGTGGCTAGAAAGGCCATTGTGCTAAGCATCAGCAATAAGGGGAAAACAGGGAACATTAGAATCCTAACGGATTAGAATTCAAGATAAGGAAAGTCTCAGGATTCAGTTCCTTGGACAGGAAAGGCTGGTGGACATGTGACTTTGGTTTCAGTGAAAGGTACAATCAGTCAGCTTAGACAAAATGAGGCAGATCCAATCACAGAGATAGGGCTTACTCTAGGTGAACAGGAGATCTGGTGGGAGAAAATAGGATGAAGTCATGGATGACCCTTAAAACCTAGCTTTCACGGTCTTCAATCTTCTTTCTATAGACTACTGTTCTCTTTTGAGGAGAGAGGCAAAGGATTGGACTAATCACAGCTGCTTTCTCATGCCTGGAGGACTTTTGAAAGTGGAGCAAAAACCTTGATCAAGGTCACATGTCTTCCTCAACCAGCTCTCCTCAACTGTCTTCTCATCCATCTTTACAGTCAATTTTATTCTTAAAATCTTGCCTATTGGTGGGAATGTAAATTGGTTCATCCACTATGGAAAACAGTATGGAGGTTCCTACAAAAACTAAAAATAGAACTACCGTATGATCCAGCAATTTCATTCCTGGGTATAAATCCAAAGAAAACAAAAACAATAATCCAAAAAGATACATGCACCTCAATGTTCATAGCAGCATTATTTAAATAGCCAATACACGGAAGCAACCCAAATGCTCATTGACAGACAACTGGCTTAGGAAGATATGGTATGTATGTACACACACACACACACACACACACACACACACACACACACACAATGTATATGTGTGTGTGTATATATATATATATATACACACACACACACACACACACAATGGACTATTACTCAGCCATAAAAAAGAATGAAATATTGACATTTGCAGCAATGTGGATGGACCTAGATAATATTATGCTTAGTGAAATAAGTCAGACAGAGAAAGACAAATACTGTATAATATTACTTATATGTAGAATCTAAAAAGTAATACAAATGTATTTATATACAAAACAGAAACAGACTCACAGACATAGAAAACAAACTTATGGTTACCAAAGGGGAGAGGGAGGGGGAGAGGGACAAATTAGGAGTATGGGATTAACAGATACAAACTAATATATATAAAATAAACAACAAGGATTTACTGTGTATCACAGGGATTTATAACATATAATGGAATATAATCTGCAAAAAAACCGAATCACTATGCTGTACATCTGAAAATAACACAGTATTGTAAATCAACTATACTTCAATTAAAAAAATAATCTTGCCAAGCAGAAGCAAGCTACACCTGGTAATGATTCTGTGCAACTCGGGGTAGGTCAGCCAATGACTTGGTGAAAAATAGTTGAGATAGATTAATGGATGCTAAATTCATAATGGATTACTATAAAACCAATACGTTATGGGGGAAATGTCTTCTCCTTTGATCTTTAAGTCATTGAGAGGAGGAAAAACTAAGTTTTGTTATTCATCTATCATTTAATCATTATAATAACCAATAATTAATATTTTTACAGATGTGGAACCAAAGGGACAAACTTGTCCAGATTCACAGTCAGTAGTAGTACTGAGACCAGAATTTAGATACACTCTGTCAGTTTCCTATATACCCTTGCTCATTAGATTTTTTCTTTCTGCTTCAGACTAAACAAATATTTCAACATACACACACACACACACACACACGCACACACACACACACACACACACACCCCTTGGCTGACAGTATCAGGGGAGCAAATCATGGAATTGCATAGTCTATGGGCCTTCTACTGTGAGAAAATTTTAAATTCTCACATTTTACTTGCAAATCCTGTATGAAATGGTTGCATACACTGTAATTTGCAGTGTACGTTTTGGAATTGGTCCAAATACACAAAAAGTACTATCAGAAAATGTTCTACAATGGCATTATCACTAAATATAATTGCACATTATATCACTATACCTCAAGATACCTCACTATACCTTAAGAATTCCACTTATATCACAATCCAAACGAAAGTCCCTCTCTGAAACAGATCAAGGATATCACTCTGAGCTTTTAAGGAAAACTCAAAGCTGCAAATTCAGTACAACAAATTCATCATCATAGATTATTTGGTGAATTGGTATTACCTTTTTAACTTCACTAATTTGCACCAATTAAAAATACTGCCATAAAAGAAAGAAACTCCATCATAATATCATGTTAGCTATTTGCCTTTCATGTTTGGAAAGTCTGTTTACATATCAATGAGGGGAGTCCAAGGATTACATTCTACCTAATGTTTAATCTCTTTGGATATTCTTTTCTCTCTCTTCCCTGATATCCTCTTCCCCGGGTTATATGTGATTTCCCTTACTATATCATGTGCAATTTTCTTTCACAGTTCCAATCACAGTTTACAATGTTACTTTTTAAGCATAATTCTTTGACTAATACCATTCTCCCCTACTAGACTCTAAACGCCGTAATGGTATTGACTGTATCCCTAGCACCTTCTTGCTCAGTGGTTCAATAAGTAAATGTTCGTTGATAAATAAATTTTTTACATATACTCCACAAAGTTATTGTGAGTGAAAAGAAAATGTTAATGTGAAAGTCCTTTGTAAACTGAGGAAAAAATGCTCTATAAATGTAAGCTCTTCTGGATCTACTGTCTTTTCAGTCAATATTCAAAGTAAGAGGAAGCGATACTACATATACCGTCAGACTGGCTAGACCCCAGAGTTTCTGGGCTTAAAGCTGGTAGCTGGCAAATGCTTCATCATCTCTGCGGGGGAGGAGAGAGAGAAGTGATTCATCTCTCATATCACCCCCAAGGGACAAGCAATTCACATAATTGCCCCTGTAGGAGGGAAGAGAGAAAGAAGAAAACAATTCTGAAGACCTGAGACTGGTCCTACAATATCAGGATCTTTGGGGGATTCCTGCCACTACTGCTATTTTTACAGGTGGCGCTCATGGGCTATAATATTCAAATTCACTGAAGACGGCATGCTATAGAGGAAAATTCTGTAGCCTATAATTTATTTTTTAAAGCCATCTATCTAAGCACTCTTGAGCTCTAAATAACTTAATGCCATGTCTTAAAGTTAATCTAACCAGGAAAGTCACAAACACTGGCAATAATCACCTTAATCATTCCAGCTAGCATTGTTAAAAAGTAGGGCATGGAGAGCCGCAAACAAATGCATGGCACTCAATCAATCAGAGCTTGGAGGAACGATTGTACACTGGGGGTGTGTTTGGAAACTGACTGAAAACTGTGTGAGCAGTAAGCCATGAAGATTGTACCTCCCGGGTTCCCACCTCTACTCAACAGTCAACATGCCTAACTTCAGGACGGGCTCTTAATTTTGCTCAGGGCTCCTACCCCCAGTCAGGTGAGGGCAAAGCAGAGTGTGAGAGGTCAGATAAGAGGAAGCAAATTTGTGATCTGTTTGCACTGGCACAGTGGAGGGGTCATGATTTTGGAGCCAAGTGGGAGATACCTTTGTGGTCTCCTTGGTGAGGGACATTCCCAGAAAAAGCCAACTCTGAATATGTATATGTGGAGGCAGCATGGTTAATCATCACGTTGCACATTGAAAGGGATCAAACCAGCACCAAGTGCTTTTGCTGAAAACAGATGATGTGTCCCTTTTCCCTAGCCGGAGGCAAACTGTTTCTACAAAGAGCTGACTTCGTTATATAAAGAACTGGTACTGCCTGATTCTGAGAGGATGATTACCAAGGGGCAGTGACCTTCTGTCTGATCTGAATATCAGCTTATCTTGGTGCTGAATAATGCATAGTTATATTTATGTTCTCATTTAAATACTGTTTAATATTTAACTTGCTATTGCCCATTCACTGGGTTAAAATAAGTGATTCCTAAATAGCACAGACATCGCATGTACTGTAAATGCAGTCATGTTGACATTTGGGGTCTCTCAGAAAACTCATATGAACCTCAGTCATTGAAAAAAATTGTCCTAGAATCTGGGACATGTTACTTCATCAACTCTTGATTAGTCTTCAAAGATCTTTGCAGTATCTGTTGTGGGGAGCCTGAGGGCACTTCATTTTCTTCAAAAACAGTCTTAGTATTAAGAAATGAACTAAGTTTTAATAAGGTTGTTTAAAACTTCGATCATGTTAATGGGATTTTTAAAAACCCAATAAAGACATCATCCTGATTTAATTGCAGAGGCTATCAGTTTATTAAACACTTCGTTATCTGTCCGTTTACACACCACACACTGATTCTAAGTGACAGCGAGCATCCAAATGAAGAATAAATGAAAAACCCCGTGTTTCTAAGCATCCAATGTTGAAGCAAAGAGGTTGACAAAAATTCTAGATGATGTAAATTATTCTCCCACTTTTTTTCTTCCAAACAGTTGGTCTCCCATAATTTCAATATAATCTTAGATGTTGCATAGATATCTTTGGTGTAGTGACACCTGCACTGGATTTGGAGCCCAAATCCATCGGTAAATCTGTTTTTCTGCCCTAGGTGAGGGCATGGGTGATTCATCACCTCTGGATGCCAGTTTGTTCATCTGCAGGATGAAGGTGCTGGATTAGGTGCTCAGGCTGCTTCCTTTCTGCTCCAACATTCCTTGGCTCCGAGTATTACCCACAGCAGTTCTATTAGGTAGGGGTGGAACCATGATCCCCCTTTCAAAGCTCAAAGTCTGAAGGACTAGCTCAAGGTCATATATAATCTGAGGAAGCAGCCAGGCTTTGAAGACATTATGACTGCTAATGTCTAACTCATGTTTCCTCTCCAATGGAATAGCTGCCTGAAAGAAATGCTGCATTCAGATGCATGAGTAACAGAGCGTCCACAAATAACTCAGGAAGATCCAAGACCACTCGACTTCTAATTTTATCATCTTTAAAAATTATAGGGCAGAAATAAAAAGGGATTTTAAATTACAGCTGGCAAGTGTGTTTCCAACGGAACTTTTTGAAGTCTAAATCATATTTGGACAAAATTACTGACATAAGTAAATTAATAACTCAGCTGAGAGAAAACTCACACTAAAGTATCATTTAATTGCAAAGACAACCAGCACCATTCTCAAGTTAAGAAAAACAAACATAGCGTATCTCCTAACCCCAGCACAGATCTTCTTATTTATAAAATTAACTATGACAATGAGATTAAGAGGTTTAAAATGCAGACTGCTGTACCATACTTTGGTAACACTATAGCAACAATTATATTTAGAAGCTTTTAAATTAAAAATGTAAAAGCCTCGTATCTGTCTTTTTAGTTTAATTAGTTGCTAAGTACCATACTGGAGGTTGCATTCATGACACAAGGCTGATGGTTGCAAATCAGTACTCTCTAAAGGATTCACAGCAATTCTTCAAATGAGATGTCATAAATGCCCCATAACAATGCATTTAATTTCAGTTTAATATAATCACTTTTATATGGTAAATAGTAAAAAACAAATCCAGTGCCTTCATAGGCCTCTAAATTGTCAATTTGTTTCCCAGTCCTTCCTCTAGCCTCTCGGAGAAAACACACATATTACAGGGACGCATAAAACAAGCACAGCAAGCATTACTCTGATTTGGTAACATTCCCTCTCTGAATGAAGGATAAGTTATCTAAGGTGAATAAAGAATGTACCGTTTGTCTAATGAGTTTAAAACATGAAACAGGTTTACTGTGAAAGCGAAAGCGAAACTAACTGACACTCAAGCCTTGCAGCACTGGCTCGCAAGCTTGCCCGAGGGTGGTAATGACAAATAAAGGCCAGTGGTGAGGATATGTTCTGCTTCCCTTATGTACTGCCCTGGGGAAAATGAGAGCACAAGAGTTAACTCTCAAGTCCCAAACTGTCACTACTGCCTCTACTATAGCAAATAGAGCTAATTCTCCGGAGGTCTTGGTTCTTGCCCTCAAATTCATCTAAGGGGCTCTACTTTTTAAAAATAATTACTACTAATATGGCAGGCCCACTGCTAGGTGCTTTCCATGATCTTAACAACGCCCCAATTTATTTATTATTAGCTCTATTTTAAAGCTGAAGACATTTAGATTCAGGTTAACAATCCCACAGCTAATAAGTTATGGAATCTATATTTGAACACAAGTCAACTTGATTCCACAGCCCATGCCCTTTTCCACAGCCTATACTGTAGCCAAGTGATAAAGAATGATCTCTGTGTTCTGCTTCATATTATTTCTGTACCTGAATGCTGAGAAGGATGAAACATATGTTTACCCTACTTTGCCACACTTCCTTTGGTGCGCCTGGCCCAGTCGAGGGTCTGCCTCTCCCCGGGCCAACCTTCCTGAAAGTAGATTTTTTTTTTTCTCACTGCCTCCTCGTCCTCATTCTCAATTCACTGAAGTCTGGGCTCCATCCCCACTTGCTGAAGTTATTTTCTAGTGCCAAGAGCAACTGGTGCATCTTACATGGCCTCTTTAAAGCGTTTGGCACTGACGACCGTTCCTTCCTCAGGAAGGGTTTCTGGAGTTCCTCCTTCCTCTCCGGCTGCCCCTTCTCAGTTTTCCCTCCTGGCTCCTCTTCTGCATCTACTCCTAAAATGCTCCTGCCTCCTGAGTTCAGTTCCTAGACCAGGTATGATTACTCTATATGCTCAACTTCAGTGATATCATCTAAATGCTGGTGATTTTTCTGGGAGAATATTCCCCATGGTTCTCTTATATTCTTTCATGTCTTGTGAAGTCAGGTACTGACTGCTCTTTATCTGAAACTATCATTTTAATAAAGGACAGTCTTGGAACATAGAAATAGTATCTCCTCCTGGTAAAAGGAGAAAGTTCACTTTCAGGTTTAGATAACATGATGCCCCCTCCTGAAGAAAGTCAATCGTGCTTATTGCCCATTATAAACGACTTGGATTCCCTAAACTCAGATTTCCACTCCTGTAATGTAACTCACTGAGTGCATAGGTGCCATCTGGGTGCTTTTGAATCACCCTGTGGGAGCTGGGGCTATGGGCAGCTGTATAAGCCATCATGACACTCTGGCTACTGCTACTGCCGTGAATAATACGCTGTCCTTCATTTTGATCTAGGAGTTTCACATCTCCCATCAACATCCATGATCCATGGAATTATGGCAAGTGAAGTTGTTAATTTGAAAGTAGGTTAAAATATCAGGCCCTTCACAATTCTTAACAAGTTCCTGTACCAGTTAGAACACCACAGATTATAAATAGGAGAAAGGAAAGAAAGAAGGAATGAAAAGACCAAAAGAATATGCATTCTTTTGAGAAAGAGAGTGGAAGGACGGGAGGAAGGAACGAAAGAGAGGCGGCCGTAGGAGGTAAGACAGCCTTTCGAGAATATGCTAGATTGGTTTAGGCTAATCAGGTCTCACTCCTAGATCTTGAAGTCGTGTCAACTTCCTCTAATAGACATGGACTGGATAGGGAAGGAGTGGCCACTGAAATAAAAACTGATTACTGTTACAAAGGCAAGAAGGGGCAACTAATGCTGGGTAGGCAATTATCAAACGTCCTTTGCAAGCCTGAACCTGTACCCCTGACTATACTTGCATCCAAACCAATACTTTCAATTGCTCCATGGACATCTCTAGTTGGCTCTCCTACAGGCACCTGAAACTCAATATGCCTCTCCTCATTCTCTTCTTTTTTCTGAATTGTCTGTCTTGGTAAATAGCAGGGTTATCCACTCAATCAGCCAACCCCCAAATATGCAAGTCATCCTAATTTCTGTGTGCCTCCTATCCCTACGTCTAATAAATGACTAACTCCATTTGGTTCTATTTCTAAGTACTTCTTAGAATTACCCTCTTTTTATTACATTTCCACTGGGATGTTCCTGATTCAAGTCATCGTTTCTCCTCTCCTGTGTTACCACAATGTCACCCTAACTGGCATTTCTGCTTTCAATCTTGCTGTCTCTAAACTATTATCCACATTACTACTGGATTTGTTTTGGAAAGTAAAAACCTAAACCTGTCTGAACCATATTTAAAAGACTCCCTGTGTCATCAGATAACAACATTCTCCTTAATGTGGCCCTTTATGATCTAGTCTCTACACCTTTTTCACTCCAAGCACTCCTTATAAAAGTTTTTCAAACATACCATTTTCACTCATGATGACTTGGCCCAGGCTGTCTCCTCTTTAAGAAATACCTTCCACTCCAACAAAGTCTGAGTAATTCCCACTTCTTTAGACTCAAGACTGAATTCAAGCTTAAAACAGCACTGCATTTTCTGATTCCAGCTGAGGCTGAGCTAAGGGGCTTCTTTTCTGTACCTTTGCCATCTAAGCCTGTAGCTTCCAACGTGTGTTTCTATCATAGTACTTACATCACTGTATTACCATCAGTCGCTTTCTTTTCCTTCTCTCTTTTCTAATAATCTGCGAGGTCGTTAATGGTACGAGCCCATGTTGAGCATCCATCATCCAGCATGGTGGCTGACCCGTAATGGAGACTCACTGACAGTGAATGCTGAATGAACAAATCACGTTTTACCAGTGCATTCAGAGTTGATATTTAGCTTTGCAGCATAGCCATGCTGGTTGTCTACAATGCCTGTGTTATACCAGTTGCTAAACATTTGAATATCATCCTTATGCATGGATCTCATCCCTGTACATGTCACTTGATGTGTAGGATTGCTGATACCATGTATTTATAACTGGTATCAGTAGCTAGCTTTAGTGATTGATTCTTGACTTTGCCAAACACATTACTGTTGTGAATGTGTGATTTAATGCAGTCAGGATTGTGCTCTTCTGTTCCAACTACACAATCAGCTGGAACTTGCTAACTGGAATAATGAATACTTTGCTAACATGAAGAAGAGAAGTGGCTGATCAATCTCACAAGCAGATGCACTAAGGGGGCCTAGAAACCCCGTTATCACTATCTACACACCGACCATCACCCATTCCTCTAAGACAGCTCTGTTAATTTTAGAATATATTTCTACTAATCCCATTGCTAACTCATAACTTAATGATAAAAACAGTAAGAATAATAATCGCTAATATTTACTGTACACCTACTAGATGCCAGGCATAGTGCTGAACACTTCACATTCAGCATTCACATTGCTTCACTTAATCCTCTCAACATGGCTGTGCGTTCTCATTGCCTGTATTCACCAGTGTATTGGTGCTCTGTTGTCATATGAAAAATCGCCACAAACTCAGTGGCTTGAAACAACACATATTCTGTAAGTCAGAGAGGTTCAAGGTCCTCTTCTAAACTTGAAACTGTAAAATTCATGGAAGCTGGTGGGAGAACCCCCCCCATACTTTGAATCTGATTTCTCTGTTACTGACCTCTAGAGCTGACCTTTACAGAGTTAAAGTGATTAGGTCAAGCCCATATGCATAATTTCCCTTTTGATTAATTCAAGGTCAACTGACCAATAACCTCAATTACATCTGTAAATTCTCCTTTGCCATGTCATATAACATAATCGTGGACACGATTCCTCATCGTCTTCACAGGTTTTGCCCATACTTAACAGGAAGGAATTAGAAAAGGGAGAAAGTCACTGCGGGTCTTTGTGTGATTCTGCCTACCACAACTAATGGGGAAGCTGCTAATTAGAGAAGTTACGTTACTTGTCCAAGGCCAAACATATAGGAAGTGCAGAGCCAAGGACCAAAAACTGAACCCATACTACTCAAAGCTTTTGACACTAATCCCTGTGATATATTTCTTTTTTTAATTAAAAAAAATTTTTTTATTGGAGTACAATTGCTTTACAATGTGGTGCTAGTTTCTGCTGTACAACAAAGTGAATCAGCTATATGTGTACATATATCCCCTCCCTCTAGAGCCTCCCTCCTACCGCCCCCCACCCCACCCCTCTAGGTCATCCTGTGATGTATTTCTGACCTCAAAAGAAGCAGGGCTTTGATGATCAAGGTGGAATATATGAACCTTTACCCCTTCACACCAGTTCACTTACTTTTAGAAAAGGATTAGTTTCCTCATCTTTATTAAAGGTCTTTAAAGATCAACGTCAAGTTAACTTCCTTTTATGCACCATTGCTAGAATATTTTTGCAAAGTACAGCTTTTATCAGATCACTCCTCAGCTCAAAATCTCTCAGTAGCTTTCTCCCTCTTGCCATATCAAATCCAAATAGTATGATCCCACCCGACATTTCCATCTTTATTTCAACTCCTTCCTACCATCCATTCCACTGGCTCCTCTCTGCCACATGCACTATATGGCCCAATGGGAGTAATACCATTTCTATGGCCTGTAATGTGTTTTCTCCTTCATATTCCTTCTTACAACCTCATCTCCAATCTCTTCTGAGAAACCTGTCCCAATTCTTTCTGTATACACTGATCCTCCCCTTCCAGGAATTCTTATTACACTTAAAGTCAGCAGCACATACATGAGCATCTGATTATTCTCTAATTTTTCATGGATATCCGTTGTTTAACTAATTAGTTTGTAAGTTGCTTTGGGCAGGACCAAACTATTCTTTGACAACCTCCACATTTCCGAGAACAGCAGAAAAATCACATTGTAGGCAGTCAACACATAGAGGTTGACTGATGGAGTTCTCCCAAGTTGGATTCTTCCTTCTCAACCAAGAGAATTTGCCCAGTGTTTAGAAAGCAGCTTTAGCTCATCCAAAGATGCAAACTGTTGTTGTTATGCATTCAGTTTGGTTTTGGACATCAGTACCAGGAATCTGTATGGCCACATGCCTTCTCATTCTGGAATAGGCTACTCCTACCCTGGGGCTAACGGCACCCACCCAAGCTTACAGAACAGACTTCTCTGACATTCCTTTTGCTTGCATGTTGCTCCCACCAATTACTCCTGGAGCTTTATTTTGATTAGGAATGAGAAGACATGATATTTGAGGATTTAGGTTTGAGTTTATGTGCAAAGTTAAAACAGAACATCTAAATTTGTTTTCTTTCTCAACAAAAATAGTAGGAAATGCAGTGATATAAGATGTTCAAGAGAGGCAAGAAGAAGTATGAAGGAAAAAAAACAATGAAAACTACTGTATACAATGCTGGATTCTGAATGAATTTTAGCATCTTGGGAACAAGCTTAGCATTTGCAAGAGAGTTCAAGAAACGGCTATACCCAATTTTCATTTATCATTTCCCCCAAGAAATCTATAGTTTTATTAATTTAAATTATTTGTGATAATATAAAAAACTTACTCCTCCATGTCTTTGGGTAAATCACAGCAGGCAGAAGTGACTGACATGAAATGAAAGGCTTCTTTCTGATGTACCATCCAGGAAGAGAAACAGAATTGTCTTACTGTGACTTTCTCAACCTTCTTTAGAACTTTTCCCAGCCCTCCTCCCTCAGGATAGTCAGTGAGAGCACCAGTAGACTAATAACAAAGAAGAAGTGAGTATCTTGCTCACCAGTGTGCAGGGATTCAATGTCACTCAAAGCTAGAAAAATGAAAACAATTTAATATTTTATTGGTTTTCTCTACAACCACAAAAGCAGGTAATACATACCATTCGGGACTTCGTGAAGGCAAAACACACATCCAACCTCCGCCTTAAATGTCAGTTCAAAACCTTCGACTGAATCCTCTGCAGGCACTTAATGTCTATTTGCTTTTGTTTCATTGGAGAGCGTAGTGTGGCTCTTTCATTTCTCAGCCCTGGCATGCTGCTCTCCCCCAAGCCAACTGATCTGATGTATCAGTTCTATGTTTTCATACAGACACACCAGGCTGCATCTGTGGAAGTCGGGTGGAATATTCACAGCCTGGACCTCTTATCTTGGAAACTGGTCTTGGCCATGGTTTTGGTCTTAGAGAGAGAGTAGACAGGGCAACAGCCAACAGTGATTCTTATGTCTGTAGGATGACCATCATCAGGAGATGCAAAGTAGGCTGAGTGTCTCATTCCTTCTTGGGCATTCATCTTACTAAGTGAAACCAAACAATTTCCAAGGATGGATGAAGCGGGAAGTAGAGTGAACATTTACGAAGGAGTTTCTGTATAGCAGGAACAATGATAGGAGCTTTAGTTTGGTGTTTTGACCTGCCACAAATGCTTCAGGTAGGTATTAATATGGACACTTTAGAGATGAGAAAATTAAACCTCACGGAGGATTAAAGACATAGGTAATAAAGGCTGGTGCCAAAACCCCACTCTCTTAACTCCAAAGGCGCTTCTGTTTCCACCGTGTCACACTGCCCAGCTTTCATTGGCTTACCACTCTTTGAATGCTGAGCTGAGCTGAGATGTAAGGAATATCCAGCAAAGCAAAAGCTAAAGCACTATTTTTTACATAGTCTCAGCATGCTAATGAGATCCCTTAGTGTAGTGTCAGCAAAGTAACAGTTTGTTTGAAAAATTATTCACTAACTTATCTGTCTGACACAAAGTCCCCTCTTAATTTCCCCCTCACTGAGTTCTGAAAAAAAAAAGAGTGCTCAGATACAAGTGTCATTCCTAGTCTTCCCAAGTTTTCATTTTATTTTTTTGCTCTTTTCTATGTCTATTTCTATTTATTTCTCTGACGCCTATCACCATGGTGTCTAAGTCTCCAGACAAACACATTAAGCTAAAACAAAACATATGAGAGAATTGAAAAGAAAAGCTTCTCAGATCGCTCTCCTCTGGAGCTAAGTTTTGTTGATTGAGAGATAACTGATTGAGCTGTGAAACCCTGGGGCTACACTGGCAGTGTTAGGAACGGGCTCTGGTGGCAATTTGCTATTATTTAGCCATGGAAATGATGATTTACCTACAAACCATTTTCGGAATAGAAGAGTTAAGGAAACCCAGGAGAATAAGACATAGAAAGTAATCCATTTTGATCTTAGAAGATTCTTCACCTCTGAGAATAAGATCCCAGCACCCCAAATACAGCAGAGTGAAAACAAGGTACCTAGAAGGCATGAGAGATCAGGGCTTTTCTGTTGCTTTTCCTGTTCCATTTTGGTTTGCTTATCCAAGTCATCCCATGATGGCTCTGAAAATGCAGAGCCCACACAAAATTGTCATTATAAAAATAAATTAGTCCAAAGGGTCGGGCCATACAAATGTAGTCTATGTCTCTCTGATGAAAATAGTCACTTTTTAAAAAATGATAGGAATAAGGAGGTGAAATAATACCATTGGAATTTGTAGTTAGGGAGAATGAACGTGCTGTAGAAAAAGAGAAAATCTGCTATATGATATTTTATAAACACTCTTGAGGTCTTGTCTTTTAAAAGTCTGACACCACATCCCTCTCACATGCTTCACCACACATGTGCACAAACACACACACATCACTAAGGCCCATCTATTTCCTGGGGATTGCAGTCACCATACCACTCCATTGGCTGCTTTGTAAAGACGTATCTACAAGGTCAAGGGAGAAATGTTCAGCATCCTGATTGACACAACCCTGGTGTTTCTGAACCCAGGGCACACAATGGACTCATGATCTTTTGAAAACACAAATCTCATTGTCCATTTCCAATTACTTTTTTTTTTTTTTTTAACATCAAAAGCAAAATCTTCAATGTGACTGCAAGGGCTCACGTGATCGGGCTGCAGCCCCACGGCCTCTTCTGCAGCTGCCCTCCCAGCTTCCTTCACTCCACACATACCAGCTTTTGCGCAGGTCCCCGAATAGGCCAAGCTCTTCTCAACTCATGCCCTCTGCCTAGAATGTTTTTCCTTTCTCTCTGAAGTTGCCTTTGAAAAGTATTTTAAGTAATGTTATTGAGTTTTCTAGTTGTAAGTGTAACGAATGCTCTTGAATAAAATTTAGAAAATATTGACAAGTTTAAAGAAAAGGGAAGATAATAGGCTCACAATCCGGAGACACTACTCAGTATTTGAGGTGTTTCTTTCTCCTTGTGAACTTATTTCTTAATACAAATTGTGATCATCTTGTGTGTGTTTGTTTTTTAATATTTACTTATTTGGCTGCATTGGGTCTTAGTTGCAGCACGCGGGCTCTTCGTCGTGGCATTCAGCCTTCTCTCTAGCTGTGGCACGCAGGCTCAGTAGTTGTGGCATACAGTCTTAGTTGCCTTGTGGCATGTGGGATCTTAGTTCCCCAACCAGGGATTGAACCCGCGCCCCTTGCACTGGAAGGCGGATTCTTAACCACTGGACCACCAGGGAAGTCCCTTGTGTTTGTTTTAATGTTTTCTAGGGGGTTAGAAGATAATTATTTTTCAGTTCTACTAATAATTACTTTTGAAATTTTTCGAAACATTCTTTAATATGTATTTCCTAAATGAGCAAAGTCAGATATACAAGTACTACTGAGCAACTTCCTCCCACATTTCTTCTATGGCCATCCTATACACTACCCTGTATCTCAACTTTTTTAAATATAACCTAGTATTTTAGACCCCAAGTTTTTAAATTAACATTTATATAACGAAGTTTCTCTTTTCATAATATAATTATTTTTATTCATGTATGAGTTAAGTGTATAAAATTATTCAGAAATCTATATTTTCACTAATTTAACATTCGCTAGTTCCTTTATACCTCAACTTCCTCTTTCTTGAGTGCTTTACTTGGGTTCTTTCTCAGTCATCTGAACTACAATATCAAATAACATGTTAGATTACAGTACTTAAATAATACATATATTCTCAGCCTTAGATAGCTGAAAAACTCCTTTTGTTTGCATTACAAATAAATTATCTCATTTTGTGTTTTCCATTTTAAAGCACAACTGTTTTCCCTCAAATTTATACAGCCTTCGCTTTGTGTCTTAGTACTTAGTGTTATGGAGGAAATGTCCAAAATCGGCCTGAATTTCTTCCTTTCTGCTTTCATTGTTAAAGCAATTTTCCCTTATCAAGATATTTCAAAAAAGTTTTATCTGAACATACCTTAACGTGTTTTAAAAATTTCACCCAAAATAAAGTGAGATATGTGAAACTGCATAATTAGGAATTATCCCAGTTCCTGGAAGTTTTATTTAGAGATGACTTTTCTTATGGTTACTACTTCAATTGTTCTACTTTGTTCCTCAGGGAAATTGAATCTTTAAATTGAATCTCCATTTTGTCTGCCAGTCTATGCTCTTCTAACTCACTATTTTTTATCACTTGTGTCTCTCCTCTGCTCTTCGGGAGACAGTCTTAAGTTTTTTCTCTGCACCACAGATTTATTTTCCACTGTGTCAATTCTGCTCTTTACTGCATCAATATTATCACATTTTAAGTTTTCTTGGTAAACTTCCTTATATAATTATATCTCTTTCCCTCTCGGCTTATCATGTCTTCATTCCCACTTGTTTTCCTTTACAGACTTCTTTGTGCTTTTCACAGAAAAATTCTGTCCTCTTAAATCCTATTAGGAGGTTAATATGTGCAATTATTGGTGCCTAGTGGGCTTTATCTATAGTTGCTTAGAGACTCCACTGCCTCTTTAACTCTCTAAATAGGCAGAGTATATACAAACTAGAATCATAGATTAGTGCTAACATTCTTTTTCCTGACCCTTCCTTCTTTCCCTTTGCATTCCATGATGCAATTAGTCACACCACTGACACCTATCCACCCCACAGGAGCCCCACCCAATAGACATACAGCCACAGTTTACGCCTAGTTGTTTTTAAGGAGGTGAAATCACCAACTGGATGTACAAATGGAGCTGCTAATTTAGGAGGCATTATGCTAAGAGAAATAAGCCAAACGCAAAAGGACAAGTATTGTATAATTATATAAACACAAATAAAAATATATGCCATAACTTCCAGTTAGATACAAAATACTGCGTATCTACAGCAGGGAGCAGATGATGGTGTGGGGTGCAACATAACAGAGAACAGAAATTCTCTATTCCTCACTGGTCCTAGTTCAAATAGGTCCATCAATTACATTTTTCAATTCATTCAATTGACCATCTATAATTCACGATAACTTCTCTACAAAATTTTGGCAATAGATTTGCTGTCAGTCCTAGTTTTAAGTTTCCTTTTATTTTTTATGTTTGGTACTTTTCTGAATTATAACAATTATACTATTGGGAAATTTGGAGATATTTCAATAGAGTAGCATTTTAAAATTAGAAATATCTTTCAAGATTTCAAAACACATAACTGGGGTCACCCTTCCCTGAGAAATTCAAAGTAAATGACTGAGTCCTGCGCGTGTGTACACATTTCATTGATTTTTTTTCTGTATATTATAATATCATCTTCATCATCATCATCATCATGTACTTTTTGTGTTTCTTCCTGCAAATTTAGAATCTCACTTTACTTAAAATGTATAGTTTTATAGAGTGGTTTTTAAATGTTTCTCATGTCATGTTAAATATGTTTTAATAGTTAAATTCTGGTACCAGTTAAAAAGACTCTACTTCAAAGTCTTTGTACAGGCAATCTGTATCAGATTTTCTAAAGATAATTGAGCAAAAATATATACTGGTCTCTTTCTTTCATTCCCCTAAAAAAACATTGGTTACATGTCCAGACTATAACCAAGGAAACCACTAGTCACTTGGCAGCCTCAAATTGTAACAGCAGACTAAATATCTAGGAGGAAATAAATGTACAAAGTGGTAAGTGTACAAAGAGGAAATAAGTGCCAAAAGAGGAGATAAGTGCACACACAGAGTATTCGGGGGTGGTGGGGGGGGAGGAAGGAAGAAAATGAGGATGGCGGAGTACATGAAGGACCAGATTTGGAGTTTAAAGACCTAAGCTCATGTGTCCATACCTCCTAGCTATTAGGTAAACTGAAGGAGCCATTTAATCTCTCTGGCCCTCACTTTTTTAACCCTTGAAATGTGTTCATGATAAGATTCATTCCTCATGGCTGTTATCACAATGAAAATATATCATAACATGCCTTATAGTAAAATGTTATAAAAATAATGTCAAAGTGAAGTATGAGGACGCTACAATATGGATTAACCTTGAAAACATGCGAAGTGAAATAAGCCAGACACAAAAGGACAAATATTGTATGACTCCACTCATAAAATACCTAGAATAGGCAAATTTATAGAGACAGAGAGTACATCAGAGGTAACTAGGGTCTGGAGGGAGGAGGGAATGGGGAGTTATTGCTTAATGGTTGCTGTAGCTCTGGTGTGATTAAAAAAAAAAATGGAAATAGAAAGTGATGATGGTTGCATAACACTGTGAATATAACTAGTGCCACACATTGTTACACTTAAAAACAGTTAAAACAGCAAATTTTATGTTATATCTATTTTAACACAATAATTTTTTTTAATGTCAGGTTTTATTTTGTTATTTTACATGTATTCTTTAAACCACTTATGATACAACTTTGTTCAAAAACTAATTGATAAATTTAGGGTGGTATTGTAGTAATTGTGTGAATACATGAACAAACTAAATCAATTAATTAATATAAATATCATGAACAAACATTTACGTAATGCTTATGTATGAGGACTAGTCACCATGGCTACAAGGATACTTGAGAGATAATTACTCACCCACTTAAAGGATAATCCCATCTATCATTTTAGAATGAGTTTTTAGGATGTGCCTTATGATTCTCCTGTAGTAAAGAGGTACACACGATGATTTATGACATAACTACTCCATATGTGAGCATCCCTCGGATAGCTATGATGAAAATGAATGCTATAATATATATTTTCACCACTCAGGAAGCATGAATCATTAGAACATAAATAACTTTTCCCATTTCAAAACTTATGCATGATCCCAAGAGTTGCTGCTTCCACCTGAATTCCCCATCATGTCTGAAGGTTACAGCTTTCCTCTGGTTTTATCAAAACAGCTGGACCTCACAGAACCTGGGGAACGATACTTGTGACTTTCTGTATTGGCTCCTCTCCTCCACAGTCCAGCATCATCTCATTTTCACTTTAGCTCTCATGAAGCAATCTCATTCCCAATGGGAGTGACTGAGATCACCCTCCCATTCCCCATAGTTAAACCTATCAACAGTTTCATGATAAATGCACTCCCTGCACCAAATACAAAATTGAGATGACTTCAGACTAAGACCTTAGAAGAAAAGAAAGTCAGAGTTAATTCCCCAAACTGTAATAATTTTTATTTGTTGAATATTTTATCTCACATGAATCATTTTATTTGTTGTAGTCACTTTCTTCTTAGTTTGATAAGTTAATTTAAACTGTATTAGCCCAATTTGAGCTGAATTACTGGGGGTTTTGTAATTGCTTTCTTGGTTCTAAAATTATCTTACAAATGACGTCTCATATTGGATTTAATTCAGCAAGTATTTTGGAGGATCATATTATATAGAGAGCATGGAAATGCTCTATGAGATGCTGTTATAGCAAAGCTGAAGATAATATCACCTATTCCTTGACCCTAAAGATTCAGGATCTAGAGAGAGATTACAGAATCATAAATAAGTGAAATCTTAAGAAAGATAAGGTTTCCCTTGAATATATTTACTTTGCAGAATTAGAAGAATCTTAGAGAGAGAAGTGGCATTTATGATGGGTTTTGTGGCAATGTTAGAAGGTTTATTATTGTACATTTAATCTATTAAACATAAAGGTCCTCAAGTGTAAAGACTATCTTAGTTATCTGTGTACCCTGGAAGCAATCAAGTTGTTAGGACAGGATCATAAAGATATCCTGACTGGAACAAAGGCTTTAAGATCGTGCTTCTTATTTGGGAAATATGTTCCTAAGTCACCAGGATTTTTATCAGCACTTACTTACAATAATTCATATTCCTTCTACAAGATTGATCCAGGGACTGAGAAGTTGAAACATAATCAGAGTTGAAGAGGACTGGATACTACCAACTTGATCAAGTTAGAAGCCACGAGCTTGAATTCCAGCTCTGCTTGTTAGCCAGGTGAACTTGAACGAGATATTTGGTCTTTCTGAGCTTCCAACTTGTCCAATGAGATTAGAAATAACAAAATGTGGCACTCAGGGTTTGAGGATGATTAAATAAAATATTAAGCCTTTCACAAAGTAGAAATTTAAAACAGGTTAGACAAAGTTGAATTAGACTCAGCAAGACATGTTTCAAAAAACTCTTTTATTTATTAATAATAGCACATATGAATCGAATGTTGATTGTGCATCAGTATCAAAAATACTATGTTCCGTACACGGTCTCATTAATCTTCAGACCAACAGCAGCTCTGAGAAGTAGAGATAAAGAAACAGAGACTTCATGGTATTTACTTGCCTAAGCCTGGAAGTGGAATAGACAGCCTTTGAGCCCTTACTGCCTCCAGAATTTTTGCAATTAGTCATAATGCAAACTATTTCCCAGCGAAATGAACAACTGCAAACTTCTGAATCTAGTAAGAATACAACTTTTTAATTTGTCTCCTGTTAGGGAAGATGTTTTTCCTCCTTGCCCCCTGAAGGGTACTGTCTTCCCCTTTACAAGAAGTTCTCACCTTCTTTGAGAAACCTTTAGCTCTGGCTTCCCCCTCTGTCACTGTCTCTTCCACAAGGGAGGAAGATCATCTGGTTAGTGAGGTTGAGGGGTAAGGGTGTAGGCCAGGCTTGTTGATAATGCAGCCCTATCTCCTCCATAGGGTCCCCTACCCAGCATGTTCTGACTCTGCCTGGGACGCTCGTTGCTGCCCTGCTGCTCTGTGACGAGGTGAGTAAGGTCCATTCAAAGACAAAGTGTAGGAAACCAGGTGTTAGCCTTGGTTCCAAGCTATCTGAAGTAATTCTAATACCTTGATGCCTATCAAATTCCATGTGTATTTATCAGTTGGTTCAACATCTGGAGGAGACAGAGGTATGATTAGCCATTAATTTCAAGTTCCAACACATGTGAAATTTGGCCAGTTGTATGGGCATTTTAAACTCCACTTGGAGAATGGACCATAATGGATGAATGAACTTTTTGTATCCAGAATCCATTTTTTGCTCTTTCTCAAAGTATATCTTATGAAACATAGATACGGATAAAATATGGTCTGAGTATAATTAAATTGTCACTGAAGAAAAAAATCAAGAGGATGTGAGTTTACTACCTCACAAGGCGGGGAGGGTTTAAGATGAAGAGGGTCACTGGAGCCAGTCAGATCCTAGCTCTACATTATCAGATACCTAATCATCTAATCTTTAAGTCACTTAATACCACTAAGCCTCAGCTTCACGTCTATAAAATCAAATAACAATGCTTCATTACAGGATTGATCTGAGAATCAAATTTATTAAAGAACAAACAACTTACCACCATGTTTAATATACCATGAGCACTCAGTGGTATCTAATGCTATTATTATTATATTATCACCATAATTTATTCAATTAACCAGTTACTGATTTTTCCATAGATAATAGAATAAAAGAAAGTAACCTAAAATTTGGTAAGAAAGAACCCAATAAAAAAGAATGAGCTGGGCTTCCCTGGTGGCATGGTGGTTGAGAGTCCGCCTGCCGATGCAGGGGACACAAGTTCGTGTCCCGGTCCGGGAGGATCCCGCATGCCGCGGAGCGGCTGGGCCCGTGAGCTGTGGCCGCTGGTTCTGCGCGTCCGGGGCCTGTGCTCCGCGGCGGGAGGGGCCGCAGCAGTGAGGGGCCCGCGTACCGCAAAAAAAAAAAAAAAAGAATGAGCTTTTAAGCCGTAAAATGTGTTAGGCATTTTAATAGACATGTTTTTGAATTGTTATTCATCAAGCTCATTTAAAATAGGATCAGTAAACCACCAGTACTTTTGGATTATTTAAGCAAGGGTAGTAGTACTTGCCCATGATATCTTCAATTAGTTAAAGCGTGTCATGACTTTATACGATGCTGATCACAGGGCAAACTGACTTTTTTTGTTTTGCTTTGTCATAATTGATAAAGTAAAAGATGCCATTTCTTGAACAAAATTTGTTATATTCATATTCCAATGAACTTTTTTCTTTCCTCCCGAAACATTTTTGATTATGAATACCGGTTATAACCTTTCTCCATGCCCAATAACCACTATTATTACTGCCCTCTCAACTGTGGCCAGTTTCAGATTTAGAAGTTAAGTGACTGTCACTACCTTGGCTCCTAATTACTGAAGACACTCTAAAACTGAGACTTGGTTGCTAAGAAATATAGCTTTGAGGGAACATTTCTGGTATCTTTTATGTTTATGTTGAGCCTTAGATTAATGCAAAGCACGATATATTTCCAGTTGGCGACTAAAATAAAAGCCAACTGCAAAAGAAAAGTAATCAGAAACTATTCTTGTGTTCAGATAATACAAAGTGAACCTGTGTTTCCAGTTATTCTGTGTTAGTAATTGTTTGAAGTTGCACGGTGAATTGCATAATTGAGAAATTCAGAATCAGGCATTTTAAATAATAGTATGTAGCAGCTGTCAAGGTAACTTGGGAAGGGTATTAGAGAATTTTTTTTTTTTTCCGGTATCCGGGCCTCTCACCGCTGTGGCCTCTCCCGCTGCGGAGCACAGGCTCCGGACGCGCAGGCTCAGTGGCCATGGCTCACGGGCCCAGCCGCTCCACGGCATGTGGGATCTTCTGGACCGGGGCACGAACCCGCGTCCCCTGTATCGGCAGGCAGACTCTCAACCACTGTGCCACCGGGGAAGCCCGGAAATTTTTTTTTTAAGTAAAAGGAAATGGGAACATTCTTATTTATTGATCATGTTTGTGCTTTATGCTTTGCACTGACACCACAGAATGCAAAACGTGACACATTTCCAGCTGGTGACTACAGTAAAATCTTTTCTCAGACTTCAAAGGGAGCAATCTGAAAATGTTCTGGTATTCTTTAATACTCTATTATAATATGAGCATATTCTATTAGTATGTGTGTCTAATTAGCTGAATCAGAAGTGAGGCAGGTAAAGGATATTCCTGGAAGGTAATACTGTAGGGCTACAAAACTGAGTAAGATGATGACTGAACAGATCCATGAAGCATCATACAATCTGAATTTTTATCAAAATCAAACCTTGGGCAAAATTTCAAACTATTTGCAGAGATGCTACTGGGTACTCATATGTCTATGTTGCTTTATATTTTTAAAGAAAGCATGCACAGCACTTGCTATGTGCCAGGTCTCATTCTATGTTCTGTACCCACTTAACTCATTTGATCCTCAGAACAACCCTGTGGGCCAGGTCTATAATTATCCTCACTTTTCAGATCGGGAAACTGAGTGATGAACAGATTAAATAACTCATTCATGATGCCAGATAGGAAGTGCCAGAACTACAATTTAAACGAAGCAAGTTTGCTTTCAAAGTCTATACTCTTGACCATGCAGTTTCTCTTCTTGTGGGAGGGTCTGGAGTCCTTTATTTTCTAAGCACAAGTCTAATGAAAGTAGAAATGTATTCTAGTCTCCAATCTGTGCCTTCCCTTTGTGGGTTTTGATGGCAGAATGCATGTGTTCCCCGTTGGGAGAGCCGTGGAATAAGAGTGTTCTTGCCTCCCTGGTTTCAGAATGTGCTTAGTTTCACCCTTTGGAGTTAGAAGAGAAGAACTGAGCTGATGGGGTTTTTAGGGACGTTGCTTGTTTCACCAGCTTTAGCAGAGGTGACTTCTGCACCTCCAAAAGCACATCAGACCCATGGGCAGCCTCAGTTTGGGTGTTTTAAAGCACCACCGCTAACTGAGGGAAAGTCATGTTTGCTACCTATGTGTCTCGCTGTAAAACAAGATATTCTGGGGCCAATGACAAATGCTTTTGTATAGCATAATAATGCAATTTGGCTGGTCTTCTTCAAAGGAATTTGCACAATGGAATTAATTGAACACATCAGAGTGAAAATAAAAGAGTTCATAAGAAAGAACAAACAAAACAGAACAAATGAAATGCAAATGAATTTAAGACAATTGTCTTTACGAGTTTTACTCCTCATATCTCTTAAAATAATCGCCAAAGTCCTAGGTTTAAAACTGATATTATATGATTTTGGTGGATAAACCCTAAGCATGCTACCTAGAGGTACGGAAAAACTTAACAGAAATTATTCTAAGTATAAAGACCGTATCCACTCATATTAGTGAATTTAAATTAAAATATCTGTAGTGTGATCATATATTTAACTCTTTCATCTTTCCAGTCTAGGGTTGAAATATTTAAGCACAGACAGAAAAATATAAATTCTCTGTGTACAGAGAGAACAAGAACAAAGTAGCCTTCAAGGTTTTAACAAAAGCACACATATGATAGATAATCATAAAATCGAGGTCATGAAATTCTTCACTGGATGTCCTAGAATCAAGGCTTTAGGGTTCTGGGAGAGTCCTCTGGGCTGACTTAAGGTTTTTTGCCTGATTTCCTTGAGATTCTATTTAAGGTGGAGTTTGAGACTGAGAGGCAGAGAAGCTGCCCGGATCTCGAGCTTTTGAAAGAATATCTGAGGCTGAAAGGAGGCAACTAGAAGCAAAGGCTGGCTTCTAATGCAGGTCTGCTTGGCTTTCATCCTCAAATATTAATTTAAATAGTCCACCCTCAAATAGACAGAGATTCATTCAGATGGGATCTCACAACCTCTTAAGATTGGGACCAAATCAGAATGTGTGTGTGTGTGTGTGTGTGTGTGTGAGAGAGAGAGAGAGAGAGAGAGAGAGAGAGAGAACACAGAAAAAAGAATTATCATTTCTTCCCAAGAAAATAAGTCTTAGGACCTAGTATTCAGGACTGCATGATGACAGTTATTTCTGGGACTTATTGAGAGCATTTGACCACATTTCCAACGCCACCACTTCATGTGACAAGTGTCAGGCACAGGCCATTCAGTGATCCCTCCCTAGTCAAGAACTTGCACGTGCCCACCAGGTGAGGGCCTGAGGATTGTTATGAAGAAAATCACTGAGGTTAAACTCCCTAACCAAGCCTCACCACAATCTTCCTCACCAGCCCTCACTACCCCTCACCATCTGGACTCTGGCCCCAGATCAGTGGAGTATGTGATGGCAGGAGGGTTTTCCCCCAACGCAGGGTTCGGTGGAGTGACTGCAGGCAGGGAGTGGCTGCTGTCTTCCCAAGAAACCTCTCCAATCTGGAGTGAATTTCAGTCATTTACCAAACACGCTGCACATAAATTATTCCAAACCATGTTTACTTACTTGGGCCTAAAATCCTGTAGATGGACAAAGCACACATGGCCACAGAAAGAAAAAAAATCCTGATTGGAGTCTAGCCTGGTGAACACAACTTTTCCTTCTCCAAGAAGTTAAGTCCGGGTTTTAACCCTCTGGCATCAGATGTGGCCACACAGCAGAATATATTAAATTAAGAGACTTTTTTTTCTTTTTGGTCAAAGACATGTAAATAAATTATCAGGAGAAGTAAAGCTAATATAAAAAAGAGATTCACAGATGAGTTTATCAAGAACAGAAGGAGAGTTCCATAGTTCTTAAAAATTATGTCCCCAGCTCATTCTCCTATAAGTTTATACTCAATGACCAGTGATAGCAACTTTTTCTCCCAACCTATTATTCAATTTTAGGGATTTCCTGGGTGTTTTATTGCAAACACTTTCTTAGGGAATTGGTAAAAGAAAAGCTTCTCTCTCCGGTAATAAGATGCATTTCTACTCAATTCTTCAGCTCATTCAACTTGAGGTTTCTAGGGCCATATTACTAACCCACAAGACTGTTGTGAGACTTAATTAAGCAGCATTTGCAAGATCCTTCAAGATGTTCACATAAAAGTTGCTAAGAAAGAATCAAATCTGGCATCATAACAGAGGGGCCTCCAAAGGAGACCTCCTTCTATTAATATTTTTTTCTTAATTCTAACCAAAACTCAGTGGTTGGCCAATGCCAAGACACTGTTTGGAAATACCTGGATGATGGAATTCTGATGTTTGCAATCAGATTTCTTTCTGGCTTGCTCTTAGTAGTGTATTCCTATTAGGCCATAACTCACACAGTACCCCAGGACTACAGCATTTTCTTTATAGCTTTTTTCGTTTGGGGGAACTTTTTTTTTTTTTTTTTGCGGTACGCGGGCCTCTCACCGCTGCGGCCTCTCCCGTTGCGGAGCACAGGCTCCGGACGCGCAGGCTCAGCGGCCATGGCTCACGGGCCCAGCTGCTCCGCGGCACGTGGGATCTTCCCGGACTGGGGTACGAACCCGTGTCCCCTGCATCGGCGGGCGGACTCTCAACCACTGCACCACCAGGGAAGCCCTGGGGGAACATTTTTTTTCAAAGCAAACAAACCACCCAAGAACCTCACGGCAGTCCAGTAGGTAAGAAAATATCTATTGTCCTGTTGTGCTCTAACAGGGACACCAGCTCGTATTGTTTTGACTGCTCTTCCTATTTTCCAGATCATCAGTGTCAGAGATGAGTTTCTCTTGTCCTTCATTTGAAAGTTGTCTGCAACCACAACCTCTGAAATCCTTCTTGGGAGCCTTCAGGTCTGTTCGGATTATTTACCTTGTTGCAGCATTTCCAATCATTTTGGCTCTGTTATCCAGCCCAGCATTATTTCTAAGGTCCATCAATTTCTGGCCCTGAGTCACTGAAGCTCTTATTTCCCATCACAGAATTCTAAGAATGTGCTCAGCGTGAGAGGCATTGTGCAAGCTAAGGCTGCAACCATCAGTAATTTTACCAAGTTAAATTTCCCAGGGCAGGTGTCAGCAGTCTTACTTCCCAGACCCCACCACACAAGGAGCATTGCCTCCCCACCACGAGTGGAGGATTTGATGGCAGAAGAGTTTTTATTCTGCTTGCTATGCACTGTAGGCCAACAGGCAGAAGTCCTGTGTGCTTGCCCAAGAAGGCACCACCACACTAAGATGAGTTTTCAAACTTTTTTTCCCTTCTGCTCTTGTCATACAGAAAAGGAAAGTAGCATGTAGGTCAGCACCAAATACATAATAAGCATTCAATTGATGTTTGTGATGACGAATCATTCAGTCAGCAAATCTTGTTGAGTCCCTACTATGTGCCAGATACTTTTCTCAGAACAGGAAATACTGTGGTAAGAAAAACAGATAAAGCCCTGCCCTTGTGGAATGTACAGTCTTGTGTGGGGCAAAGATGCAAAAGTATCCTCAAAGCTCAAAGCACAACTGGCCGGTTTCAGCAAATCAGACCAAAGACACTGCAACTTCTCAATAGTAAAATTTTTGGCATTTCAGCCCTTGTTCCCCAGACAATAGCTGTAATTCTCTTTGACTTTAGTTTTAGTCTCACTGTTCTAATACAGAAGCATCCAGAAATGCTTCTGTTTAAACCCTGCCCAAGGACTGTTTAAGATAGAAGCTCTTACAGCCTTTGGATTTGAAATTAATATAAAGCGTGTCGTGGCCCCATCACTTGAAGGACTAAGAGAGCCTAGAATTTGGCTCGGCGAATGGCCTGGTCATTTACTGCGTCCTTCCTCAGGGCCTGTGCTCGTTCACTGCATATTCACTCCTCTGTCACTGAGGCCGTTCAGCAGGTGGCTGCCTTGACACATCCGTACTTAATGATCACTCTGGTTCCTAAAACGCTTCATCAACTGTTTGGCTGAAGTTAAGATTGATTGTACTACCCGTACTACCTTTATCTATTAAGTTAGTTACTCTATTTTAAAAAAAAGAATAAATAGGTGTGTCTGGGAGGATTTATTTTTAAAGACTTTAGTAAATGATCTCAGAGTCCCCATTTTTCTTCTTCCTACAACTTTGCAAGCAAATTACCCCTGGTGTGATGCCTCATTGTATGTCTCCTAGATACACATGTGGTTTGATAGCCCCTACTTGACCAACAGCTCCCCAGCAAGTTACGGTGCTCAAACATCCTCACCTTCCAGCATCTTCTTGTAGGTCCATGGCATTCAGCTGCAGGGAAAACTTTATCTTTGATTTTTTTTTTTTTTTATAATTTCCAGGGGCTGATGTGTTTAGCTGAGACTGCATTTTTTCATAAGAAGTAGGGCTTCTCAATACTATGGAAAGCCACACTGCAATATTTTGGGATTAATTTACTAGTAACAATGAATTTAATACAAAACATACTTCTATTGTAGCAAAGAAAAAAGCCTAAGGGAGCAATATGCATTTTTCAGATTCTGCCAAACGAGGCAATGTTTGTTTATGCTTTAGAGAAAATAAATTAATGTTTTGTTTACATTTGCATACATCTTTCTAAAACACATGCATACACAAAACACAGTTGCTGCTGTGTTATTATTAATATTTTTGTTATGGGGCCTCTTCCTGTCAGTCCATATGGCTTCCTCCACATGGCTTTACCTTTCTACCCTAAGAATGAATCTTATAGCCCTTCCTAACTTGCCATGACCTATATAACCTAGGTAAAGACACTAGGAAGCACTGACTTCTACTCTGGATTGACACTGCCACCACAGTTCATGGATATTACATATATATGTACATCTCCCATAAGATTTACATGGAAACATCATCCAATAAAGAAAATTGATAAATTCTTTCTAAAGAGTTACTCAAACTGAACAAGTGACTATTTTCAAGGCTTGGAAAATCTAAATTAACAGAAAAAACTATCATTCCTTTTAAGAATTTGACCTAAAATGTCTACTCAGCCTTAGGTTTTATTCAAAAGGATTTTTTTTCTATATATATATCAAAAAGTCCTCTTTCTGATACTTCTTTGCCTTAACATAGCCCTAATGTAAGAGAGCACGTTTTTTGACCCTGTTACTTTCTTAATGTATTTCCCCCTGCACAATTCAAATTTGGTCACAAGTGTGTGAACCAAATACACTAATTGGTTATTATTTATACTTTTAAAATCCATTTAACATTTTTCTTCCTTCTCCCTTTTCCCTGTGCTTCTTTTTCTCTTCCTACTTTTTTTGCTTCCTTGTTTTTTAATATATGTGTACATATATTTGCACATATATATAGAAATACTTATAGGCTTAAGTGTGCATGTGATTTATATAGATATATGTTTGTACATATAAAAATTAATTTATTTCTAGCCCTATCCACTAAGAGGTCCACAAAGTAACAATACCCCAGTAGCAATGATCACACTAAACACCCAGATCTTGGTTTCTAAATACCCTTCTCCACAAAAAGGAATCTGGGTTGCTTGGAGAAATGAATGATTTCAGAACTAGGGCAGGAAAAGTGCAAAATAAACTTGAAACAACTTGTGACCAAAAGGTGAAGACATGCTCGAACAATGATGGAAAGGTGTCAAAAGAACACAGGAAGGGACTACTGTTGGACATATTAGGAAGAGTTTGAGCATCAAAATAAGTACTGATAATAATGAAATACACCAGTTAAATGAAGTTGGAACCTATGTTCACACTGATATAAATACAAGTGGGAGAAGCAAGAGTTCTTCCTTAAAATAAAACACTAACTAATAAATGTAGAAGAAATGGTGGAAACAGAAAATTACCATTAGGTAACTACCACAGTTCAGGCAAGGGGTGGAGATTATTGAAGCCAGAATATTGTGTACTCTCAGAATACTTTCCTGCAAAACACTAGGCAATTACAAAGGAAAATGTTGACATTATGATGGGGAAATCTGCCAGACAACAATATGGCCAAATGATCAAGTTTCACATCACCAGAGGTGATGGTGATGTGATGTGCTGAAAAAAACACAGCAACTTTCCTACAGTATTTCTGCCAAGAGAGCATAATCTAGTCTGGTCATGAAGAAGTAGCTTAAGAATTGGTCAAGGACATAAAAGGGAAAGACCATAGAACTGTTTCAGTTTGGAGGAGAGCAAAGGGATATGACAACTAAATGCCATGAGTGTTCCTGGATGGGATCTTAGACCTGAAAGGCAGAACTTCATTGGAACAACTGCCAAAATTTGAATTGGGTCTGTTGACTGAATGACTGTATCACTGCAGTGCTGGTTTCCTGGGTTAGAGGTTTGCATGATGCTTATGTAGGTGAGTGTCCTTGATTTGGGGAAATACACACTGGAGTTTTTAGAATAGTTAGGGCTTTGTTTGTTTGTGTGTGTATGTTTTGTTTTGGTTTTTGCCACATCACACAGCTTGTGGGATTTTAGTTCTCCAACTAGGGATCGAACACGGGCCCTTGGCAATGAAAGCACGGAGTCCTAACTACTGGACCGCCATGGAATTCCCAGGGCTTTGTGTTTTCAAGCTGCTCTCAAATGATTTAGAATACCAATGTTAATGGGGATACCAATAGGCCTGTGTGTGTGTATGCGTGTGTGCACACGTGTGAGTGCAGGGGGAAGACAGGGATAGAGACAGAAGGAGACAGAGAGAGACAGAAAGAGAGAGAGAGAAAGGTGATAGAGCAAATGCTTTAAATAACAGTTGGGGAATCTGGGTAAAAGGGATACGGAGAGTTTTGTACTTTTAATGTAACTCTTTTATAAATTTGAAATTACTTAAAATAAATTGTTTATTTTCTTATCTCAGACAATTTTTCAGTTTTATTTACATCCTTTTCTCCTGGCTGTGGTGAAAAATGGGAACAACAGTTGAGGACTCTAACAGATGCTCTCATAAACCGAATATGTATCTGTAATCCACATTTAATGTAGAAACATCTGAGGAAACATCTTGACCTCTCCTATCCTTCTCTAGGGTTCCAAAGAAAAAAAGGAAAAGGTTATTTTGCATGTACAGAAATCTCCCCTTTCTACTCATTGGTGTATTTGCATCGTGTCACTCTGTTCCTGCAGAGAGGGACAGTGGAGTCTATCATATTCTGATTTATCACATCTAGCACCCACTGTGTACTTAATAAATTATTACTATGTGGTTAGTTACGTCTTTTCAGCATTCTCCTGCAGAGTAAGGTGAAAATACACAGACTCTGAGTCAGACAGACAAGATTTCAAATTCTTGCTCTCACCTGTTTCTAGCTGCTTCTTTAATTGCCTGAGTCTCAGTTCCTTGGTAGGGTTGTTGAAAGGATTAAATATATTTAATATATGATTTGGGCCCAGGGCAGTGACTGGGCTATAATGGATTCAATGGGTAATAATGATTCTTACTGCTTTTTAACATGTTATTACCTTTGCCCAAAGATGACAGACACAATGAACTGAAACAAGTTGAAAATTGTGTAGTATAGAGCCCCTGAATATCAAGCAGTGGGCTTTGGGGAAGAAAGGAGAGAGAGAATCTATGAGCCAACAACAAACTATTCCACTCCATACAACTTGGTTGTCACTGTCATTACCATTACCATCACCGTGAAGAGCACCATTACCTTATCACTAACATTCATGCCACACTTGCTCTGTACCTATAGTATCTCATTTAATTCTCACCACAACACTCTGAGATGGTGTCCATTACTCTCCCTCTTTTATAGAGAGGTTAAGTAACTTGTTCAAAGTCATCTAGATAGTAGGTACCAGAGCTGGGATTCAAACCTAGAGAGCCCTACTCCAAAGGTGGCCATTCCAGTATACTATACCCCTGAAGGAGTTCCTCCTGGGGTGTCTTCCTAGATCCAAAAAGAAATTAGACAGTCACATCCGAGTCTTGAATCTCATGTTAACTTTCTGGCTTTAAGATTCTTGAGGTCCACTGGAAAATGTTTAAACCCAGAGATCAGCAATGGCTTTCCACTGGATAATAGAACTTAATAACCTAACCAGAAGCCCGAGAGATGCCTGTGGTATGTCAGGGGTACAGTCTGAACAATGTGCAGCTGGCCACTACATTTGGCCCTGATGGCTCTAACCTTAATATTTGAAAGTAGATTCCAACCTGACAAAGGCAGAAGTTTTATCTTCTTTGTTCATACAGGGATACCTCCTTTACTAAGCATAGTGCCAGGCACAAACAAGGTAGGAGCTAAATAGTTGATAAATAAGTGAGTGAACTCTTTTGCACCATTTAATGACACTCAGCAAGTACTTGTGTCACCACTGCTATTAACCTTGAACGCATTTCCCTTTGCGTTTGCCTCAGTTTCCTCATCTGTATAAACTAGAGATAATAGCTGTATATGCCTCATAGGACCGTTTGAGGATTAAATAAATGAGTAGTGCTTAGAAAACAGTGCCTGGTACACAGTGTTGGTCATGATTATTTTTATTTTTATTATTTACCGTAAGTTCCTAAAGGCCCGCAAAGGCTACTCAATATAGTCCTCAGCAAGTGCCTAATTTACTTCTAGAGAGTAATTTCCATCACACCGACTTATAAAGTATTTAGACCTATTTGAACATGTACATCATCATCTCTCCATTACCAAGCATTGATGTCACACCTACTGGACAAGACCAGTATTAATAGAGCGATTTTTGCATTCCGCACTCATCTTAGAAAGCTTTTAATCCACTGGCACGTTTCACAAGTAATTATAAGCAGCTCCATTAGTGATACCAATCCCCTTTCACCTTTGCATGCATACCGTTTCTTAACTTTCCATATTTCAAGCCTTGCTTGATTGCTTTTTGCCAATTACTTTTTTCATTTCCTGAAAGGTCTTCATTAATTTCTAATTGTAGACTTTCTTATCTGCATTTTTCTTCTTTAAATAAAATTAGAAATATAAATGTTCAGGAATTTTGCCATTTTATATTCATCATATTGCCATGGCTTTTGTTGTTTAACTTTCAGAATGTATTTTTTCCTCCTTAATAACACTTGATCATATTCACTAAAATTAACTCATTTACGTCCTTGCATCTTTCCACCACTTATTTTAAATATGTACCCTGTTTTTAATCCACCTCTACTTTTTATCCTACTCAGATCATTTTTAAGCTAAAGATAATTTGAGTTCTTCATCTAACACATTTTACCTCTTCCTTCACTGATTTCAAGAGGAGTTACAACTACTGTCTTTAATAACAGTACATATCTCCTTCTAATACTTAAGAGATTAAGTTTTTTCTCTTGTTGCATGACTCATATTAATCTAAAATCTCCCTTTTAAAAATGCCTGTTGCAACAAATCAACTATGATGAACATAAGTTAAGAAAAGTTTTTAAAAGATATACACAATAAAAGGGATGATAGAACAATTATCTCCACAAGTTAGGTCAAACAAAATGGTATATGCCTCACAGGGCTCTTATGAAGATTAATTTACGCATGAACACTTACCTGCCCCCACAAAATAAATATGGGTCTATACGTATTCCCCAAAACACATTATTCCTGACATACTCAATCATTCAATCATTACCTATATCTTAAGCTTATTTCTTTGGATTCTTACAAGTTGTCTAGGTACTGTCTGAAATGTCTAAAACACCATAGTGAGATCATAATCTCACGATTCCTATGTCAGCTCTCCACAGAACTTCAGTTACACTAATTTTTCAGGCATTGGGTTCTACTGACAGTTTAATTATTTCTTGTATGAGTATATGAGCTTCTGAGATTGAAAACTCCCTTTTTTTCAGGTACTTGGAAAGTGCATAGGTCCTAGGCCTTATAGATATTGTGTCCAATAATCATAATGGCCCATTAGCTCTGTGTTGGGTAAATTAGAATCTTAATAAATGTACTGTTGGTGTGTTAATTTTAACAGAAACAATCTCCAACACTCATAGTAAAGAATATTTTAATTATACATTAAATATAGGGTGGTAATAGACAGATATCTGATAGAAAGGTGTTTCCGTTCTTTTTATATTCATGTTATGGGTCATTCATGAAATCTTACTTTTGATTTTGTTTTTCCATTATATTCTGAGGTTTTGCAATGCATCTCACTCAACATAGATTTGGAATCTATTGCAGAAATCTGTTTTTACACATTGATTCTGGCTCCTATGTCCTCTAAGTAGACTTTCTGGAAAGAAAGAAAGGAAAGAAAAAAGAAAGAGAGAGAGAGAGAGAGGGAGGGAGAGAGGGAGGAAGGAAGGAAGAAAGAAAGTAAGTCAGGAAGGAAGGAAGAAGGGAGGGAGGGAGGGAGGGAGGAAGGAAAGAAGGAAGTCAAGAAGGAAGAAGGGAGGGAGGGAGGGAGGAAGGAAGGAAGGAAGTCAGGTAGGAAGGAAGGAAGAAGGGAGGGAGGGAGGAAGGAAGGAAGGAAAGAAAGAGAAAAAAGGAAGAGAGAAAGGAAGGAAGGAAGGAAGGGAGGAAGGGAGAGAGAGGGAGGGAGGGAGGAAGGAAGAAAGAAAGTAAGTCAGGAAGGAAGAAGGGAGGGAGGGAGGGAGGGAGGGAGGAAGAAAGAAAGGAAGGAAGGAAGGAAGAAGGGAGGGGGGAGGAAGGAAGGAAGAAAGTAAGTCGGGAAGGAAGGAAGGAAGAAGGGAGGGAGGGAGGGGAGGAAGGAAGAAAGTAAGTCAGGAAGGAAGGAAGAAAGAAAGAAAGGAACAAAGTCAGGAAGGAAGGAAGAAGGGAGGGGGGAGGAAGGAAGAAGGGAGGGGGGAGGAAGGAAGGAAGGAAGTCAGGTAGGAAGGAAGGAAGAAGGGAGGGAGGGAGGAAGGAAGGAAGGAAAGAAAGAGAAAGAGAAGGAAGGAAAGAAAGAAAGAAAGAGAGAAAGGGATGAAGGAAGGGAGGAAGGGAGAGAGCGGGAGGGAGGGAGGAAGGGAAGAAAGGAAGAGAAGGGAAGGGAGGGAAGAGAAGGGAAGAAGAGAACAAGCTGGCTACCATTTACTAAGCATGTTACAGGTGTACTACATCCCAGCAATTTTGTTAATCACTTCGCCTGCATCATTGAGTTTAATCTACTCCAGTAACTTGTGAGACTTAGAGCAGTCATGTAAATTGCCCAGAGCCACACAACTATTAGGCTGCAAATCTAGAATTCAAATCCATGTCTATTGACTTCAAATCAGGTACATAATCATTTCACTCTTCAATCTTTCCTGCAAAAGGAGACCAACTTAATCTTTCTATTTTGTCATGTTATTTTCCTGTAAGAGGAATTATGATCATCTCCCATTACCTACCAAGAAAAGACCATAATGAAGGGACAGATAGCAGATGAAGCTGGAAATATAGGCAGAGGCCAATTCATGGAGGACGGCCATGTCATGCTAAGGAGTTTGGACTTCATCCTGTAGACAACAGAGAGTCATGAAAAGACTGTCACCCCTAAGCAGGGGTGACATCATGAAATTCGAGTTATAGAACCATCTTCCTGGTAGGAAGCCCTATAAAGGGTTGATTATGATGGTACAATCTAGAAACAAGGCTTCTGCTCTTATCTAAGTAAGAAGGTGATAACCCTTTCACGAAGGCAGATTCAGTGATAATGGAGGAAGAGGGTCAAATTGTTGGCTGTATTAGGAGTGAATTCAGTAGAACTTAGTGACTCGTTAGATTTGGAGAGTGAGGGAAAATGAGGAGTCACGAAGGACTCACAGATTCCCGACTTGCGTGTCCAGGTAGAGATGACAATGCCAGCAGCAGAAATAGAGAAGAGAACAGAGAAGTACACTCGCTATAGAGAAGGCAGTCTCTTCTGCCCTCTCACCTTTGCTCACTCACTTCCTTTTGCAATTAGTTCCCTAGACATATCTCCTCTTCCTGGAATCCTACCAACTGTTCAAGGCCCAGTACAAACGCTACCTTCCCCAAAAGGACTTGCCTTGACTATACAAGAAAGAGGCGGTATTTCCCTCCTCCGAACTCCTAGTAAATTTAGGTACAAATTCATTTGGTGAGCACCACGTTCTGCCTTGTCTGAGATTTGTCTGTGAATTTTCTGATAGTTTACAAAATCTCTTAGGACTGAAACTACATCTATTCTTTCCTTATGTGTACCCTCAGTTGATATATTTGATACATAAATAAATCCCAATGATTTTAAATATGAGAAATAAAGCCTGGTGTTAGACATTTTTTGAAGAATGTAGCATCTACCACAAAATTGGAAGCACTCTGAAAGCAGGCAGTGTGTTGTACAGCTTTTATATACTGTTGTCTCAAAGCCACAACTCAACTTAGTGGTCATCTCAAAGCTAAGCACCAAGTATGAGCCCCAGTAATATGTGTAAAAACACTTTGATGTGGATGGCACCTCTTCATCTCTTTCTTCTTTCTCCAATCCCTGTATGGTATTTATCTTTTAAGGATGGCATCTTAGCAACGAACATGATCTCAGCAGATTTTGTTTATCTAAATGTAGTCATAACCTCCTTCACTCAGATGCACAGTTATCTTCTTGCCAGCCTCCTATAGTCCTTGCATTTGTACAAAGACATTTTAGTACTTTCATTTTTTCCATCTTTCATCATATGCTACAGAAATTTTATCTTCTGCCTAATTTTTTTGAAAAGCTGCTAGCCTGCCAGTTTTGGCAGAGCAAACTAGGAAATAGAGCCTGGCAACAAAAAGCACTAAGCAGCAGACAGACCCAGGGTTTGCAAAGTAGTGATGCTCTTCAACCTGTTGTACTGGGTGTGAAATTAGATCCTATCAATGTCACACTCACCCCCGGAGCAAATGTCCCCTTGTGACAACTACATGCTGTGCTTCAAACCAAATAATGGAATAAAATTTCCAACAATTACGTGTTGGGAGCAGAATCTCTCTAAAAGTATCAGCGTATTATTGATTGGCCTTTAGCTACTTCCAAAGTGTCTCCAGTAACAAGTCCACCACCAGCTTAAAAAGCAGATGCTTTAGGATAATTGGGAGTAAAACAAGAATTCACAAGGGTGGGAGCAGAAGCCTTCAAGGATATAGCATAACACAGTGTAAAACGGGAATGCTGCTTCTGAAAATTGGCAGGAACCACTCAGATTATAATAATAGGGAATATAAGTGACCATGTCTTTCTTTTTTCCTTCTTTCCTCCCTCCCTTCTTTCCTTTCTTCCTTCCTTTCCTCCTCCTCAGACTCACTCATGTATTCCACAATTTTTTATTGAATACTCATCATCTCCATGACAGAAACTGTGTTTGGAATTGAAAACTCGGTGGTGACCAAGTCAGAAAATAATGAAAGAGAAGGGAAAGGGGACTGCTGTACAGATCACAAAGCCAACAGAATCAGGGAAAACCTCAAAATCCTGTGCCATCCTCAGCTAGGTTCTGCACATTCGCCATGGCACCTACTTACACAAATTCCTTGGACCTACATCCCTTTATATATGTACAAAAGAGTAATTAGAGACAGGGTAACTCCATTTCAGGAAAATTAGCAAAAGACCTACAAGCAATAAGAGCCCCTATGCCTGTGTCTTACCTGAAATCCTGATTTGGGGTTGGGAAGGACTGGTCTTTAGAATATTTAAGAAGCTGTGATTCCTGCCAAGAGTTTTAATAGGAGCAGATTTCTCTCACAGCAAGCACTTTAAAGTGAGACAAATTGAACTTAGAGTGAGCTTCAGTTACAGTGGTTCAGTAAAGTAGGAGGGATGAGAAGAAAATGACCTATTCTGCTTAGAAAGAAGGAGGTGTGGATAATCAGTGTGCATGTGGGGGGCGGGTGTGTGTACACAGATATCAGCTAGAGAGTCTTGAAATCATCCCAAGATCACATTTATTGGAAAAAATGGTTCCATTTATCAAAAGGAAAAAAGTTTTGGAAATGTTCTTTCAAACAAAGTATAGCAGATATCTTTATTATGAGACTTTCGGAATCTTTAAATGCCAATGTCATTATGAACTTCTTATAGAGAGGCATAAAGATGTCGTGCATTCCACTCTCAACAGACTATACTTTGAAAATTGATAAAAAGCATCCTCTGCATTTTAAAACTGCAGTTCAGGGAGGTTAATTAACTCATCCAAAGCCACCGGTCGGCTCTTTTGATCCTGTTCTATTGCTCTTTCCACTACCACACAATAGTCACCAAACTGCTAAATGGTCCTCTAATTTTGATGATACCACCTTCTGTTTTCATCTCTATGCTTTATCAAAAAGAAAATCTAATATTCCCATATTTGCTTATTTTGGGATGGCCCCAGCTATAAAAGAAAAGAGAAGATACCTTACATATTCTCAGAAGTAGGATGTAACACTCTGGGACTCAAGTCTCAAATGCAACTCCCCCTGAAGAAAAATGTTAATATAAAACTCCCACATCAGGCCAACCCAGAGAAGGCCCTCAGTGTCCTTTCAGAGCCTTGCTTTGGAAAAATTATTAGCATAAGGTGTGTGTGCGTGTTATGTGCATGTGTGTGTGGTGTTGGCATTTCTACTGGCACATCTTGATTCCACCCCCTAATGTCCGATATCATTTCCAAGAGCTATAGGTTGATTCCATTTATTCATTCAACCATTCATTCATTTACTAATACAACCAACCAACATTCATTGAACGCTGCCTCTCAAAGCACTGGGCTTGACCCCAGCCTGCAGCCCCACCATGTTCCTACCATGAGGATGTGTGTTTATGTGGTGAGAACTCTGATTGAGAAATTTCTCCCTAGAACTACAGATTCTGTTTCCACCCACACTCGCTCTGAGCTAACTGCTCAGAGTATGTTTGCTTTAATGCTGAGATCCATTCAACATGTCACCATTTAGCAAAACAGGGATGCTCTCTGTAAAGTTACCTCACTGGCTTTCCAGAGGCAAACAAAGAGTGTCTCCCCTCACAGGGGTGGAGGGAAATTTACTACACGGTGCAGAAATGAAGGAGGATAGTCAGCACCTTAGTACATGGAGCTGAGCAATGAAAATACGATAAAGCGCAGAAAATCTAATCAAAGAATCCATGCTGGTAAAGACTTTGGAAATCGGTTCTTCAGACTGGTTCCTTTGTGAAATCTAGGCTAGCGAAAACTAGATTGACTGGAAGAACACATCTCCAACCCTCCCCTGACCACCCTACTTCGTGATGTTGTCCCGTCCCCCATCCCATCACTCCATCACAGCACCTGTTTTCTTTACTTCATACTATTCATCACTCTCGGAAGCCACCTTTTTTTCTTTTTCTATTTTTTTTTTTTTTGTCTTGTACTTTCCAGAATTTACGTTGAGTGTGGAGATTTTTTTTACTTGTTTCTTGTTTTATCCCCAGAGTTTAGAACTTTATTGACACTTATCAACCAACCAACAATACTTGTTGAATGGATGCGTGCATGAATGAATGCGTGAAGTGGCTAAAAACCTCTTTTAATGTCCTATCTCATCTTAACCTGTGTGATTAATAACCTAACCTTTCTTTTCATCTGAATTGCTGAGCTATCTAGTTGAAACTAAACAGTCCAAAAAGTTACTTCAAATTCCTCTGGAGCTTTACTATAAATTCTAACAAAAACAGATTTATCACATGCAATTAGATTTAATTCATGAAAGTAGGGCCAAACAATTGTCTTGTCTGAAACACTGCCACCAGCCTCTTCCAGACATCCTCAAGAAAAGAAGTATTCAATGTGAGCAAACACCAAAACTCCAGTATACATGGGAGAAGCCTACTTTCATTTTTATCAGAAATCTTCCCCAAGCCTAACTTCTTTCAGGCACTGGGCCAGGGGTCCCCTGACCCCATAATCAGAGAGGCAGTTTGCTGCCTACATCTCTTCACAAAAGATGACCATTTGTGAAATTCATCTCTGTGTGCTTCGGTTGCTATTTTATGGATAACAATCAGTTATCTATGAAAAGAAAGCGTGCACGTTACAAGCATGTGCACCAGCAAGGAAGAAAGACTTCTAGAAGCAATCTCAGCCTTCTTGAGGAGCAGGCACCCCTCCCAAAACAATCACCAAGGACAGAGTCTTTGATCACTAGGCACCTGTTTATTTCCTTGCTCCACAGTCTACATCAAGTCAGCCACAAAGCCCATTAGGAATGCAGTTCTGAGTTTGTCTGGATGAAGTGGATAGTAATTAGTTCCTTTTACATTTGGTAATTTTGTTAACACAACTCAGTAGGTGTCTTGTTAATTTGTTCATTACTAGGTGGATGAAAATGTGCATCTCTTCTGTGAATACCAATTATTCCTAAATGAGGTAATTTCACCAAGACAGTGAAACTTCCTCATTCTTCCTTGGTTTAAGAATATCACGGTCAAGAATGAACAGTTCCAAACAAAGAAAGCTGTGGGAGGCGGAAAATGGCGCCCTGACTTGAAAAAGGTGGGGTAGACCCTATTATTTTGCAGTCTTAAAAGGAAGCCCATTTTCAGGGTGAAAAGGAATTTGAGGGGAAGAGGCAGGAGGTGCTGGTGGTAGCGGCATCGTCTCAGACTCAGGTGGCCCTGGGTCTCCATTTGCTCTCTGCAGAAACTAACGGGACATGTCACTGTGGGGATGTAATAAGAATAAGTGGTCATCTCATCACTTCTGGGCAACTCAGTCATACTCCAGGATTTTTACCACAAGCGGAACAAAGAAAAATCAGTTTCAAGATCTTCAAATGAGTTTTCAAATCCCACCTCTATCTCCTGCTTGAAAACAATTTTTCTTTCTGAATCAAAGCAGTTACATAAGTCTCAGTCTCTAAATAACTGAACCGGGGGGCGGAGGGAGGATGAAGGGAACCAGATAGTGTCCAAGGCAATATTATCTGTAAGACCAACGAATGGAGTTAGTACATCTCTGGGGTGAACAAAGTGGAGAAGGAAAGGATTCAAGTTCACTGAGGATAGAGACTGTTCCTTCTCACATTTTCATCCCTGTACCTAGTACGTCCCTGGAGCAAAGCAAATAAGTTTGCAGACCCCCATTTCCTCCTAAACAGGTCCTGCGGCTTCCGCCTTGTTCACACACACTCTCTGTGTTGAAAGGCCAGAGAAAATTGATGTCTGCCCCTTAATTGATGGAGTTGATTCACAAGGCAAAATGGAGGGAGCTTCCTGAAGAGTCCCAATGACTCTATCATTCCCTCATTCCCAACCACAGAGGACGGACAAACCTATCTGTGAGCTTTCAGGACAGCTCTGGGGTGACCTACTAGAGAAACGGGGAAGATGGGACGGCCTGTGGAGCCCCTGAGCTGCCTGCTACTCGCCTCCTGCCCTAGCAACTCCCAACCACCTTCTCTACTCCAACTACAGCATTTTCTCTGCTCCTTTCTCTGCAAGTCAATCTCCAAGAGACTCCCTTCTTCTTGGGGCAGTTAGGGTGGAGTTATGGTTACCTCAACATTCTTTCCTCCGTCTCAAGTAGGAGTGAGTATTGTCTTACAGGGCTTTACTTGCTTCCTGTTAGAATTATTCTTTGTGTCACCTTCACGCCAATGAAGATATAAAGGGGACACAGACTACACATCCTGTTCGCTATAAATCCCCAAGTGATTAACAGTGACTGCTATTCCATAATTGCACAATGAATACTTTAATTTATTCGTGGTAAATATTAATGGCCAATAATAAAAACAATAATAAATAGCTAACAACTCTCCGGTAATCAAAGCACAGTCCTAACTGTTTGCATATTTTAACACATTCAACCCTCGAAGCAGACCTAAGAAATAGGAACTATTATCACATCCATTTTAAGGATGAGGAAACTGAGGCACAGAGAAGTAATACGGCCAAGATTATACACTGCACAAGTGGCAGGACAATGAGTGTTTGTTCCCTCTTTATCACTAGCTTCTGGAGAACAGGAACCGTCCTGGTATTTCCCACAATGTCTAGTAAAGATTCCTGCATTCAAGCAGCACAACGTAGCTGTTCAGAGGCCAAGGCTTTGAGTGAGACGTCTGCATTCAAATCCCGGTTCCATCACTTGCCTGCTGTGTGATGTTACTTAACACCTCTACGTGTCAATTGCCTCTTCTTAAAGTGGAGATAACCACAGTACTGTCTCTCAGCTTGTGGAAGAGCCCCACTTAGCTCTACAACAGGGCCTTCAACAAATGTCAGCTCTCATATCTCAACGGCCAACATGGGGCACAGCACTGTAAGAGCTCAGTAACTATTTGCTGGGTGAAAGATTGAGTAAATGAATGAAGGAAAATGGAATGCCTGCATCTGTTCACACCTTAAAAGCAGTAGAGGGAACACTGAGCAGGAGATGTCTTACTCCACAGGGCACTGCTAAAAGCAGGACTGATACAATCTGCACTTTTTCAGTCTTCCACCTATGGGGAGGCTCCTTGGCTTAAACATGGAACGGGGACGCAGAAGGGGAAACAAGTCTCCAGGTTGAACTCTACAATGTCGCACACCACAGATGCAGGGACTCTGCGGAGTCCAGTGAAATGGGGACACCTGAGCTAAAGATGCGGCTCTGGGAGACATCAACTCAGTACGGTTTCCATGCTGGCTGGGAGCCAAGTCCATGAGAAATTCTGCTGTCATTTCCTTTCAATGAGTGTGAAATCTGGTGAGCTGAAGAGACAGGCATGGTGGTAGAGATTTAACAGCAGAGTTAAGTAGATGAGACAGAAATAGGCTTCAGGACTCAAGAGACCTGAAATATGGAAGACAGAGAGCAGAGGCCAGTCCACCCAGAAACTGGAACACTTAGGAATTGTACTCTTTTCCAAGGAGAGAAGTAAGTGAACAAAACGCAGGAGGATCCGGCTGAGATGGAAGCCACGTGAGGGCTGCTGGGTCAATTTCTCTTGGGTCCTTTCTGACTTTACCACCTTGGAAGCCTGCAGCTGGCTCTGAATATAAACACCATTTCTTCAGAGGAACACATGTAGAATGTAACAACTTAATACTAACACATTCATTTAATTTCCACTTATTGACACATCGCTTTTTATTTTGACTTTTTTGTGCCCAAAACGGCTGTGTCATCAGACATGGAAGACGACCATCAAGGAGGTCTTTACGATGCTTCTTGGCTGATGCAACAGCAGCTCTGCCAAGACCACGAGGAGGCTTTTACCCAGATGGGCTCAGAAACACCTTGGTCTCGTCACAGAAGTTGGTTCCCATCCTGCATGGCATCTGGTCCAAAAAGGGAGCAGGGGGTTCTTTGTGGTAGGTGAGAAGATCTTTTTGCAAAACCACCATGTGACACAGCCCTAAGGGAAATCATCTGTGCTCACCAGGATCAGAACAAAACTTCAAGGGAACTTGAATTTCTTCACTGTGGTTGGAAAGACCTCCAAAGAGGGAAGTCCAGACTTGGAAACAAGACTAACAAAGCCTCCTAAAACTTTGCAGAGGCTTCAAAGGGTAAAACCTCTGGGGGTGCTTTCCATCAAACTTATTTGCCACGATTATTAATGCCTAAACCATATAGTATCCCTATCAGGAAATTGTGTGATGATTTCCCTAGTTTTTGCAGAGGAGCACATTGGTGCACAGAGAAGATGAGTGAGTTTGCCTCAGGCCCTGCAATGAGTCATTGCCATCCCAAGAATTACAACTCTGAGCTCCCGACTTGCAGCTCTGAGCTCACACCTTCAGGATCAATCTTCTTAGATCCACCAGACAGTGGCTTCAAAAGCTTTTAAGGCAACTAGATGAGGAACACTACCTCCTATTAGGACATACCTACCCAGTTCTCCTTTTGGACCTTGGCAGAGTTGCTGCCAGTGAGCAGGGAACAGGAGACATAATTTAGTGCTTGAAGTCTTCCATGTCCAAGCAGACTTCTTAATGGCAGAAACCACACCTTATAAGGAGAAAAGTCTGGAGACGGGAACTCTCCTTGGCATGGCTTACGAGGAGGAGAGTATCGGTATGGGGGAGCGAAGAACCAGGCATCTCATCTGTTTGTTCTGGAACTTGAAACTGACGTGAACTGAGTTTAACTAATATTATGCCATAGCATTGTTCCCAAAGTGATGGCCCACAGTTCTTGAGAGGATGTCTTTTTTCCTTCTTGTGAATGTATACTACACAAAAGAAGCACTTGAGATAAAAAGAGGGCTCTGATTTCTCAGCTTCAAATGATGCCCTCAGCCAGATGTGTAATGCTGATGCCGTTCAAGGAGGTTTCACTGTGAGCTAGAACAGTTATGTTCTATGGAAGAAGGCAGGAATGATCACAACGAATATTTCAAATCTAGTACTTGCCTTTCCCATAGGTTAAAACAAGTGAATATGGAAAACTCAGCTGTAAAGAAAAGTGAGAAGACTATGCTAATGAAGAGTCTATAAACACTACCATGTAATCTGTTCTTGGCCAGAGGTGGGGATGGGGGTGGGCGGGGCGGAAGCTGCTCCAGAAGTTTAAAGGCTAAATCTAGCAGACTAAATTATGGATGCCCTTCTCAAGGAAGAACACTTTTGATCTACCAGCCCCTCTAATTTAACTTGTCAGCTGTACTTCTAAGTCAAATGGCAAATAGCATTGGTGGGCCACCCACTCTCCTGGCAAGGACTGTGCTAGTTAAGTGTTAGAGGGCAGGGTCCGTGGCTCTTATCCAACCTTCACCAGGTCTGTCTGAAGACAGCAGGTGGAAAGCCATTCTTGAAGAGAAAGGCTTGGAGCTGGCCTCAGCTGCTGTGGGCATGCCCTGTTCTTAGAAATGGTTCTTAACCGGTCTGAAGACAGTAGGCTCTTCATAGCAATATGAATTTGCAAAGCTTGCCCCTCCACTGTTCAGATGGCACTGTAATCTCTGATCATGTCAATTCGAGCACCAGCTGAGTTTCAGGGAGGGATGGAAACTTCCTATTATACCACAAATAAGGTTGTTTTCTTCTTTAAGAAGATCTAACTTTACATCCTCTGATGCTAATTTACTCTGAGACCCATAGAAAGCAAAGGATCCTTGTGATCATTTCATGAAACTGTCTAAAATCTTACTTCTGGAATTTTTAAGTAGAACAAGCACGTCTGAAAGTTTTATTTCGAAAGGTTTCTGAAGTACTTACATAACAGAGATGGGGAGGGTGGATTTGGTATTCACAAGGAATAATTTGAGAGAAGAAATAGATGACTCAACTCAGGATACACCCCAGGACCACATTACCCTTTGAGCTTTCTGGTCTCAGCACCCTCCAACAAGGCCTCCACAATAATAGCTGGGCAAAACTTTATCAAAGGAAGAAGCAAAAAGCCCTGACAGATGATGCTGCCAGCATTTCAGCAGCCAGGTTAGCTTTGTTCTAATGCCATTCTGTCAGGCTTAACAAGCAGATATTAAGAAAGGTTTATAGAGAATCGAGATGAAAGGCTGTCGGTAGAGATGAGAGCTGCCAGTGGGCACCTCGCATCACAGCTGGGTGTAGACTCTCCCGCAACTGGCTGAGAGAAAAAGAGGTTTGATATGGAAGCAGCTGCTTCCAACCCCTGCTAGAAGAGAGGCTTAATCATCTGGCACCCAAGAGTATGGAGCTCCACCTGGAGAGAAATACAGCAACAGAGGGTATTCTGGGTGTGAGCCTCATCATTAGATTTAGAAACAAATGATGTATTTGCAGGAATTGGGTCCTTGACTAGTCCTGACCTGATATGACATTTCTCATCCAGAATGTTTTCACCTAAACATGCAAGGACAATGGAAGCAAGAAATAAGGAAGAGATTCAAGAGGAAATTAACCATTTTACTTAAGGGCTTGGGGGTAGACACGAGAAAGGAGGGGAACTGGAAAATACAAAAGGCTGATGGCGCCCTAGGAAAAGGGCGGTTTACAGCAAGGTGAATATGCTCCCGCAGGTAGGGCAAGCTGCTTGAGCTCTCTTTTATCAATTTTCAGTCATACTAAATTCTTCCTGAGTCCACATTCCTTTCAACTGGGCACTTTTTGAAATGTGGATGAGTCAAGATGCTTCGGAAGGGCTGTGTGTCATCAATACAAGGAAGGTCAAGTTTCAAGCCCCATGCAATCGTGCTATAACTCACCCATTTGTTCCCTCTCTCTGCTAAGTCCCATTTCTGCCAACTAAAATCAGTCGGAAAACAATTATTACATTGGTTTGTAAAAGAAACAGTTTTTCAGAATCACAACTCCTCTTCCAAATGTCTAGATGTCACTTGTAGCTCAGCCATGCATCTTTTCCAATGAACACGACTAATGTCTTCTTTTTGAACAAACAGAATTATAAAACAGCAGCCATTCCATCTAAAATCATTAAAAGACCCTTACACCTATCTGCCAACGGTGATGCAACCATGCTTGCACTGAGTGAGCTCCTTCTGTCTTGAATTACAAACGTATTTTTCTTTTACAGAGGTGAAATTCACATAACAAAATTAACCACTTTAAAGTGAACAGTTCCTCGGCATTTAGTACATTCACAGTGTTGTGCTACCACCACCTCCATCTAGTTCCAGAATGTTTCTAATCGCCCGCAAAGGAAGCCCTGCATGCATGGAACTGCTCTGCTGCTCCACCCCCCCCTTCTCCCGGTCCCTGGCACCAAGTTATTTTGGAACAGTGTTTTTTCATACATTCTTTGTTGTGATGGAGTACGCATTACTGTTCCCATTAGAAGACCAGTCATGTTGGGTTAGCGGCTTTCTCAAGGTTCAACCACAATTAAGATCTCGGGTCTTGAAACAAGTGCTCCCAAAGATGAGGTCTCTGGCACTTCAGGAATGCATGACATTGTTCTAAGCTACCACTGCCAGGAGCCAAGCTTTCAGCAGTTCTTTAAGAAGATTATCGTCACTCCTTTGTGCAGCTAGTGGGTTTTTCTTCAAAGCCAAATGATAAACCTAAAGTACATTTCACTGAGACTTCTTTGAGATCTCCATTCTACAGGTAACGAACACAGTTGACTCAGGGTTAAAGCTCTTCCAGCCAACATATTTAAATCTACCAACAAATTTAAAGTTACAAACCCTGAGTTTCCAGCCAACAGATTTAAATCTGCCGACAAATTTAAAGTCACAGACCCTGAGTTTCCAGCCCACGCCTCCTGTGCTACTCTGGGATTTTACACACATGCACACTGACTTCCATTATAATCTCCCTATATTTAGTTACACATCACTTTTAAAGAAGTTTCTCTTGGAAAGTGTGAGGGTTTTCAGCAGTTATTTTTGTGAACCCTGAGAAGGAAGACCTAGCTTTTTCCTCCACAGAAATGCCAAATGTTTTTTTCTTTTTACATCTGACTCAAACAGCTGAATCGTAACATGCCCTAATTCCTTCTCACGTGGCTCCTCTTCATTCAAGGAGAGCAGTTTTACTGAATCCAAAAGAAAAAAAAAACATTTAAAAATAATTTTCTCATATGCACAGTGAAAAAAAAAATTGTCTAATAAGGTTCATTTACATTGTTACCTGAGGCCATAGGGAGTTGTGCAAAGCACATTGCATAATTCCTCCAGGCTGTTAGTAGGTGTATTTTTTCCCCATAAATAGAGAGAAGAGCGTTTTCAAAGAGATCAGGAAGCCAAAATTTAAAAATCCCATAAAAATGTTCATACTGATGCAATGGAGAGTTTTTCCTCTGCCCTCTGTCTTTGGATTTCTATTTTTAAAACTAGATTTTTAAAAAATCACTGCTGCAAACATCATAAAACATAACAGTACGGATAAGGCCTAATGTACACTGAAAAATCCTAGGTATGTGGATTCTGTGAAGATGTTTATTTCTGAGTTTTCCTCCCTTTCTGTTCCAACTTAGAGGTTACCGGTATTACTCTTGAAAAGGAATATCACAGAATATTCTCTCCAGTGGTAAAGGGCCCCTGATGCGGTGGTTAACTGGGGGTTCATTCATTCAACAATTATTTTTAGCACTTTATTATTCCTTTTGTTTCTCAAAAATACCCTGTGGAGAAGCTATACCTAGTCTTCTCCAAACCAGAAAAAAAAAAAATCAATACTTTGGCAATCACAAAAAGGAATTATTCCATGAGTTTAACAATTGATTAACTCAAGACCACTGAGGACCAGCAGAATTACGGAGCTGGATGACTGGTTAAACTGTTTACGCAAAGGGTAGCACACTGGAAGCCCAATATTGTAAGTTCTACCCCGGTACGTACATATCGTGTTTGTGTTCCTCTTTCATAGGCACTGCATGCACCCATAGCCCGAACCTGCTCTCTCACACCCACGTCTCAGTGGCCACGGTGGAATTGTGAGTCAGGGAGGAAACGGGAACTAATCCAGCTATTCACGAATCCATTATGCACTTGCTGTCACACTCGTAGCACTTTCTTACACCAAAGACCAAATTCTTGTTAGCATTAGAATAATGAGGAAGAAGAGAAAAATGGGAGGCAGGGAGGCCTACTGAGTATTAAGTATTAACTCAAGTATTAACAAAAATCTCTTGACAACGTTCAATTCAAAAACTGCAATACCTCCATCAATTTATACAGTTCACATAATCCTAGGGAGGTCACAGCTAAGCATGAGTTCCCTCAGTTTTTCTGGGGAAAGACTTAAATGACCTCCCTCCACCCCTAAATCACAGAGCTGGTACGAGGTAGAACATGAACTTGAACCCAAATCTTCTGAGTGTCAGTGTTCAGGTTCTTTACCTACATCCTGATCTCTCACACTTAAAATATAACGTCAAGACACTCGTTCCATTTATCTCTTAAATATTTATGGAGCAGCCATGAATGACTCTTCCTGTCATTGTCCTAGGCAATGTGATTCCGTGAAAAGCAAATGAGACCCAGCCTCTCAACTCAAGGCTAATGTGTCAAATACACAAAAGTCTGGAGAAGGGCATTGCAGTCAACACAGAAGCAACTCAAAATGCAGTGGTGGTTCTGTGAAGGGAAAGACACAACTACTGGGAAAACGTCTTGGGGGGAAACTGAATTTCACCTGGATATCTAAAGGGCAATTAAAGAGAAGAAGGATGCATCAAAGACACAGGGATGGGAAAACAAAGTGCAGATTCAGAGTCAGTGCCAAGATGCTTGTTACTGGTGAGCCACCCACCCCTGAGAATGTCTTGCTATTGCCAATCTCTAGCAACTCCTTCTAGCAGTGTCCTATTTCTCCTGAAGCAGAGCAAGTTGGTATTATCTCTAAATCAGCCTCCTGAAGTTTCTGAATCTCAAATATTAGTGTCTTTCTCATAGAACTGACCGCTCACAATTGGAAATTTGGTATTTTCTTGGTGTACTTAACCGTGTTCTCTGTGTGTGTGTGTGTGTGTGTGTGTGTGTGTGTGTGTGTGTGTATGAGTGTGAAGTAGGGAATTCAGAATCATTCATGTTGTCAACTGATAGTAAACATATTAAACGTGCCAAATAACATGCTGGGACTTGGCAGGGTTATGTTTTCTCCATGTGAGGTGGGGTAGGGACAATACTGCCTGTCTCTTCTCTCAACAGTTTTGGCAGCTGACAGACCACCTTAAAGAATTTATATCATGGGATGTGAATAAAGGCATAACTGAACCACCGTGTCACACAGTAGCTGCCATACTGCACTGGGACACGCCTGCTTGAAGACACCATCCATCCTGGGATGGAAGGGAGGGCTGATCTGGGGACCTGGACTTAGAAGCGTGACTTGGAATTAAGGTGTGACTTTCCAAACCTGACAGTCAGCACGAGGAATGAAGCAGACAGGGACACACAGAGAACCAAGAGGATATTTCAGAGTCCTGAGTATGAGTGGCGACCAGTCCTGAGAGGAGATAGAAGTCTTCTAGAAATAATGCTGCTGCCAAGTTTGGTCTTTAGTGTCATTCAGTCACTCTTCCTCTCACCCTTTCTTTCTTCTTTCTTTCCTTCCTTCTTTTCTCTTCTGGATATGCTTTTTGTTCACAAAGACAGACCTGCAAGACCTGCACACCAAGTCTTTTTACCAAACAAAACTGAAATTGCAAATATATAGCCTAGTTTTTAACTCAAGGAAATTTCTGAAAACTTCATCTCTTTTACCTTCACCTCAAAAGAGCAAAGATTTTGCCCAGTGTGTTCTTTCAGGATGCATTTTGATAAGATTTCATTCAAATAGGCAAAACTATTTCCAATTAACCTGAAAATCAACGTCTCATTGCCATCGGTGTGAGACAAGGACAAGCAGCCTGTAACAGCGAACAGGCTGTTCTTCCCACTGAAGCACTGACTGGAGAGGTGCAAAACACAGGGGTTTTTTTCTCCAACCTTCCAGATTGCAGCCTAACCAGCCTGCCGGCTGCTCTTCTGTCACACCCACTATGAAGTGGCACACACGTAAATACACAGTCCTGTGTATTCCCTGGCGCAGTCCCAGGGGAAATAATAACACAAGAGTCATTTAGCAAGAGGGCAGCCCTTGTCCACGATCCGAGTGTCTCAGCTACCCACGTCCAGAGACAGAGCAAGGAAGAGTACTGGATCCTCCAACCACCCACCACATGCCATGTGGTGATAAACCCAGGGTGGCGAATATTGACACACAGGAGAGTCCCTGAGCTGACGTGAAATGTAGTTAGAAATAGCTGAAATTATTATTTTGATAAATAGTCTTTCTAAATGTTAAAATTGGAAAGGAATGAACTATTTTAGGCTCTCTTTGGATGTGTACCCCAATTATGGTCACCATGTTTAATCTGATGGTAAGAGGTGGAGGGGCACCCAAATCTTTGAAAAGTTTTTTTTAAAACAGGAAACATATGATTTTCTTGACTCATCTCTATTTTTAAAACCCAAAGTACACATTACCCATTTGCTGCAAAGATGAATCACTGTGGACATTTCATTTGCAATGAAATTTCGTATATCTAAAGACGGGGATTGATTCAACAGCAGAGATAGCAGGGTGGTCACAAGCGAAATAAATACCCAAATGTGAAATGGGAAGAGAGATATACTTATAAAAACTTAGGAGAACGGTTTCAAGAGTCTTTAGAAAAGAAAGAGAAAACAAAAACAAAAAGAGGAAAGAATAAAGGAAAGGGGAAAATAATTTCCTTTTCAGTCTAGATATCGGCAAGTACACTGAGAACCTATTAAATACTCAGTATAGCTTTGTTGCCAGAGACAGCTGAGTTCACGTCTTGCCCTGAGACCTAGTAGCTGTGTGACCTTGGGCAATTTACTTCCTCTCACCCAGCTGCACTTTCCCTACCTGTGAAATGGGGCCCAGTTATACTATAGATAGTTTTTATGAGGGTTGTGTAAGACCACATTAGAGTATCAGCTCCATGAGAACAAGACCTCTTGTTCTCACCAAATCCAGGCTGGACACGTAGTAACAGAGACAGTTAATGCTCAGCAGACATTTACATGGGCCAGATCCTGTTCTAAATGTTTTGCACATTTCAGTCCATGTAATCCTCATAACCTCATGGGATGGGTGATATTACTGCCCCATTTCACAGGCAGAGACACTGAGAGATGAAGTGTTACCAAAGGTCACGCTAAGCAGATGAGCCAGAATTTGAATGTCACCTCTCAAGAATCATACAGTAAGTAGGCATTCAATAAATACTTCTAGAATGAATTGATGAAATGGCATATGCAAAGCACTTAGAAAAGTTCAGCCACAGGTTGGCACTCAACAGATACTGAGATAGTTGACCTTCCTTTTCTCTTTGTCTTCACATCTGGAAGAACAGAGGCATAGAATAATGCACGATTTCTGACTCAGAGATCTGCCATCTTGTTGAGGAAACGTGAATGAGGACAACTAGAGAATTATAGGTACATGACAGAACCTTTTAAACTAAATTTTTTTGGCATAGGCCAGTGGTCCCAACCAGTGGCCATTTTGCTCCCCCAGGACATTTGGCAACATCTGGAGGCATTTCTGATGGTCACAACTGGAGGCAGTCAGTGATGAGAGTAGAGGGTGGGGAGGGGGTAGGGCAAGGGGTGTGCTACTGGCATCTAGTGGATAGAAGCCAGAGGCACAGCTAAACATCCTTGGAAGCACTGCACAGCCCCCAACAACACAGACTTATCCAGCCCAAATATCTACAGTGCTGAGCTTGAGAAACCCTGATTAAGCTACAAACCCTGATTAGGCTACAGTCGTTTCTAAGGGGAGAGAGAGAAACACCTGGCAGCTAGAAAGGTTACAGCAGACTTTGTTGACGAGGTAAGGTCGTGTAAGGTAGTATGGTTTAAATAGATGTGGAACGGCATGCCGAGGGCCGAAGCAAAGCCTCCATCAACTTTCAGCTGTGTTTCTAGGTACTAGTGAATATCCACACATAACACATTTCCACACAGAAAAAGACCAGGATCAACTAGTTAATCATTGAGTTAGTTTTGGTTTGAAAGGTTTGGCCTGTGTTCATACTTAGGAAAACAGCAGTCAAGACCAGAAATTACTAGCATTACAAGTGAATGGGTGACACCTCTATATACCCAATAAATAAGATATTTCCCCTACACTTTTTATTCATCAGTTTGAAAAGAGGCTTATCTGGACTCAGTGTAGATACTGATACATGTTTCTTCTCCACCCAATACCCATAAATCGCTTAGCAAGGACTCTAACTGGACCCAGGCTTGAGATTCAGACATGACAGATCATGTGTAATCAACAGGTAGGACTGATCACAACACTCACCTTCCCTAGAAATCTTTCTGTGTGTGTGCCTAAGAGGGTCCTTGAAGAAGATTCTTAAAGGAGCCAGACTTGACCATTTTGACCCAGAAAAAAAGCTTCAGCCACTGAAGAAAAATGGTGCATGTTAATGTCCACAATACCTTGCTATCAATCCAAGCAAAACGAACTCCATGAAACCATACGAGAATCCTAGGCAAGGAATATGGTACAGAGCTTGAGAGCACGACCTTGGGAATCAGGTGCCTGGATTGATATTCCAGCTCTGCCACCCATTAGCTATATAACTTTGGACAAGTTGCTTAATCTTTCTGAGACTCCATCTGTGAAATCTGACTAATAACATATAATAATATGATGTAAATTGTCACAAAGATTAAATGAATTAATTGATGTAAAGGACTAATTTACAGTGCTTGGCCTAGAATAAGTACTCAGTAAAGCCCAGTTAATTATTGTTGTTTAGAAGAGCAAGGTATAATAAAGATTAAATTATCTGGTGTACTAAAATTTCTGTAAAATATTTCAACATAAGCTGTACTGTTTGGGACAGTATACAGTTCTTGCTTATCCCACCACCTGTTACTTCTTACCTTTGGTCCATTTGGGGTGTTTCAGTATCCACAAAAGGACCTCTCTGTGAGCTGGTGTACTATACCCCAGGAGATCTTCCAACAGTTCTTGACGGCTTCTTTCTGGGTACTGAAACTCCTTGATAAGTGAATGAATGCTAAAGGCAGTGCTATTAATATGCTATTAATTGATCTTACGATATTCACAGATTATTCACGGAAACTCAGATCATAAATATGATGCATTGAGCCACCTTTTTTCAGAAACAAATCTGTAGATACCAAATAATTTGCCCAAAGTCACACTAAAATAAGTGATGGAGTTGAAGTTCAAATGCCCCTGCTATGACCCTGAAGACCAAGCTCTTTCCACTGTTCTGTCCAGTCCAGGCTTCCAGGAAGTGTCCCATTTCTTTGAGACCTGTATTCTCTCAATTAGCAGAATAAAAATGTGTTAATTATTATTGCATTCCTGAGTTCTAAACTGGGTAGAGACCACATCCAAAGTAATCAAATGTATTGAGCAGGACATGTTGGTTACATATGACCAGAACCCGATTCAACTGGCTTAAGTATAATGAGGAATGTACGGGCTTGCATATGTAAAAATTCCAAACACTGAGCTTGCTTCAGCAGGCACAGCTGGATACAGGTCCTTCAATTATGCAATCATTATTCTGCCTCTCTCTCTATTGTTCCTATCTGCATTCGTCGACATCAGCATTCATCTCAGTCAAACATTCGTCAAATGGTGCAAAGATGGCCACCCACACCAGGCTTCCAACCAGCCAGCTTAGCACCCCTAAGAGAAGAAATTATGGTCCTCCCAGTGGTACCATAAAAAGTCCTAAGACTGAGTCTCGTAGGTCTAGATTGGGTCACCCATCTACTTTCTGGATTATTTTTGACTGCTTGTCAATCTACAATCATCTCAAAATAAAAGGTTACTCTGTAAAAGGTACACACACCATTGTTCTAGCCCCAGCCCCAGGGATTCTCATTTCATTGGTCTATGGTGGAGCCTGGGCACAGGCAGGTTTTTGGGGTCTCCAGGTGATGTAGGCTGTTTTCTACATCTGTGCTGTTACCAGAGGAAAGCATGCTGGCCAGTCAACCAGATATCATTTACACCAATGAAACCAAGCAGAGCATGGTTTATTCCAAGATATGTCAGGAAGGACATGAAGTAAAATCCCAGGGTCATTTTTCTTAATTCCATACTAGGACTATAAATCAGTCATAATGGTGAGTAGGTCCCTTTCTTTACCTGCCTAATGTCTGTAAATTCTTCAGCAATCAGCTACCAGCTCCTCTAAAACATCTTCTCTAACCCCACTCTCCCCACAGACTCTGTAAGGGGTCCCCATAGTAACCTGTGCTTCCTCATTCACAGCACTGTAACACGATGGACTCTCTTCTTTGAGGCTCTTACCATAGCTCCAGAACTAGCTATAATTTCAGTACAGTTTTATCTTTTTTAAAAAAAAGGAAATCAGAGGAAATGAACAAAAACATTAATAGAAGGCACTATTCACTGTACTATAGTTTGAGTACTGCTCATTTCATTGGGGAAATAAATTTAAAAGCATAAAAACCTGATGAAAATGTAACTTTGTAAACAGTTTTTTTTTCCAATTTACCTATAAACTTACCCAATGCCATCTGTTACTAGTCTATAGTAAATGACATACTCTGGTCACAAAACTTCTCAAGTATTTAACTGAGGCCTTCAAGTGAAGGTATTCACAAGCTTTGTCATGCCCTTTATTACAGCTCCTGATGCACCGCGTTGTGACTTTTTGCTGCTGCTTTTACTTGCCTGCTACGTAACCGCATACAGAGTGGTGACAAGACAGTGAAAAGAGCATGAACCTTTGAGTTACGCAAAACTAAATTTGACCCCCAGATGATTCACATATCAGCTTGGAAAAATTTCTTCATTCACTCATTCATTCATTTGCCCACTCAAGAAATGTTTAGTAAGCACTAGACATAAAGGATTCTATAATCCCTATGGACAGGTGTAAAGAACAGAGAGATCACTCTGAAAAGGAAAAGTCTCAAGGAGAGACATCATAGTTGAAGTTTGTCATATAAAGGCAGAATTATCCTTACTCTGGTTTTGGATGGCAGGCTAAAGAGTAGTTACAGGAAGATTGAGAACATATGATCCTGACCTACGTCTGCAATTTTACCATCACAAGGTAGAAAGCCTGCATGTGAATGGAGTCAGCATAGAGGAAAAGAGAGCAAAGAAATGAAAACCTCCTTCTGATGAAGTCATTTGAGCTCCTGAATCTAATCACATCAAAATCAGATCCACTCATGGATTTTTCACTAATATGAGCTTTTTATTTAAATCCTCTTTTTACTTAAATAATGCATTTGGGTTGATTGGTCTGAGTTTGGTACTCGTAAATAAAAGAATACTGAATGGTACAGGAAACATCTCAGTTCCTAGAACAATCCCTGGAACACAAAAAGCACTTAATCAATACAAATGGCGTAGTAAGTGATCAAATCGTTCAAATATAGCATAAATACGTGAATGAGCAAACGGACCAAACAGAGCATGAACATAGCATAGAACAGTCTCAGGAAGGTTCCTCCAGCACAAGAAATAGTCAACCAAATGCTGGAAAAATCCTAAGTCTCAATACTTTAAAAGGATCTCAAACATCAATAGGAGGCTTATATCTAATGAATTCTGAGGTCCCTTCCAATCCTGGTATGCTATGATTTTATGTTTTCAGTTCTTATCTGGATGAAATTTGGATAGGTTTGGGATTTCACACTTTCTAAGGCAAAGTAGCTTGCCCCATCGGAAAGAATATCATATTCAGATTTATACCCAATCCATCACACCAACACCTTGATTTAAGAGAACTGAAAACTGGATTGCCATCCACTAAATTTTGGGTAAGTGATACAAGTTATTGACCCACAACAGAGAGTTCTGCCCCCTTGTTTGCTTCTCTTTGAATACTTTGATATATGTCATGGGTTTGTCTAAAATATTCCTGCCTGTTATTTGTGCTTTGGGGTACTTATATGCAATAAATAGCCTTAAGTATGAAAAAATAGCTAGCGTGTGAACGAGAACTACTGAGACAGATGGGCCTACAGCAAACACATTTGGCCTGTTGAAACACAGAATTTCAACTTTAAGAAACTGCTATATAACTCATAAGATGTATTCAGCTGCAGTACAGTCTAGATGAAACGGAAGGAATTGGCAGTTACAGATGACAGAATGATGTCCAATCTATTCAACACACAGCATTTGTACTCATAGATGTATCTTCCATTTGAGGAAGGTAATCACAGTTCTATCACCGTGTATATCATGCCCTACTGTACAGGTCCACTCCCTCACTCCTAGGTATACACAATGTCATCCTCCTAAATGCAAAGTAGGTTTGACATGCTCCATCAGCTGTACATGAAAAGGAAAGCAAATATAGTAACTTGTTCCCTGGATGAAATCTTACAGTTGATGTTGTACACAATGTCTCCTTCTGGTGTTTTTTAAATTATTGTTATGGATTTGGATGTGACCGCACACTTTGATATTGACGTGAATGGATGAAAGATAGAATTCCTTGATGAGACTCAGTGATCCATGTGGTACCTGTGCGTCTTGCCATCAATTATATTATAGAAAAAATAAATTATTTAATAACACTTTTTTGCCTTACATGCAAATTATGTGCAATCCCTCGCTGTACAGTTTCCAGCAGACAACTGTTTTATCATGGGAAACAGTGGCATTAAGAGTGCATGTGATTAACAAGGATAAGATTTGATTTTCTACATCAGTTTCATACAAACTTGAACCCATCTCTTAGGAGAAAATGAACTCCTTATAGGCATCTCTTCTAGAAAAGGAGGTGTGGTGCCAGGTTTCTCAAAGAATACAGATCTAACAAAACAGTCAATAAATATGTATCAACAGCGTATATGCTCAACAATTAAGTACACACGGAAGGAGGGTTTAACAAGAAAAATGCTCACGGGTAAATGTGAAGGAAGATGCAAAAATTAAGTAAATCTGTTTTCTCTATATGGAGTTACTTGTTAATAGCCCCTCTCCTCAGAATACTAAGAGCAAAGAAATATTTTTATAATGATCTAGGAAAAAAATCATCAGCCAAGCACTTTGTTCTGGGTGTTCCATATGTGCCAGGCATGGGAGATACGAAGATGATTAAGACGTTGTTGTTTCCTAAAATGAGTTAACAATATAGAGAAGGTAAAACACACTAACGTATGCTAAGCTGATTTGACAACATGAGGCACTACTATCTGAAGGTGACACGCAGGGATCAGACTTCAGAGAGCTTTGGATTTTTCAGTAGCAACACAGGAGAGAAGCCTTGGAAATTCCCAAGATGATGGTGAATGGCAGTGTCAGGCTTGGTAGCTGTGTCCGATGAAGAAGGGATCCAGTCCAAACTATAGCAGGGCAGAAGGCCCTTGCCCAGGGCTTCTCACAGTGAGGTACAGGGCTCTCAACATTAGCGTCACCGGGAACTAGTTACAAATGAAAACTTTCCAGCCCTACCTCAGAACACTTGAGTCTCTGGGATTGGGGCCAAGGAATCTGTGTTGTAGGGAGCCCTCCAAGTAATTCTGATGGATGTGCAAGCTTGAGAACCACTGTTCTAGGTGGTTCTTCTTTGGGCAGATAAAATTGTTAGAGTGTCTGATGCGTGGGAATAATTTATGAAGATAATTAGACAACTGCTAAAGAGGTTGAGGATAAGTTAGAGGTAAATGCCATACAAAGGAAACTAAGGAAAAGAAAAGGAAATTATTAAATCCAGGGAAAACAAAACATTATATGAAAATGGCTAAGTAGCCATAGTTTACTATATAATTCAGATTTGAATCACACACACAGTCATCATAATCATGTAAATACTAAATCTTGATCTAACCAAAACTACAATTCAATATGCTGCGAGGTAGGGTGGGTGACTGCGAGGTTGCTTATGTGGCAGGAGCTGGGTGTAGGAAAAAGTGTGAAACCTCCATCTCCCACAGAAGAAAGTCCATAGATAGTACCTGAAATTAGAAAATCAATTTGGAGCAATACGTATCTATGTAATTTAGAGATTTAGAGGTTAATACTAGAAGAATCAGCAAAAGAAGTTGATAATGACTGGCTCCCAGACAAGGCAATGGGGGAGAGTGATGATTTTTCACAGTAAATCCTACAGAATAAATTGACTCTTTCTACTCTGTGCATGTTTAACTTGGATAAAAAGTAAAATCCAAAATAAACAAATAATACATTCCCTCTCCTCTTTGAAGACACTTTCCCAGTTCATTAATACTCATTAACTCTTCTTAACTCTTAGAGCACTTAACTGTCTAGTCCAGGGGTCAGTAAATTATAGATCGGCCTACCTGTTTTCATAAATAAAATTTATTAGAATGCGGCCACATTCTTTTATTGACATTATCTATGGCTTCTTTCACATTACAATCGCAAAGGTGAGTAGTTGTGAGAGAGACTAAACAGCCTGTGATGCCTAAAGTATTTATTTTCTGGCCTTGTATAGAAAAAGTTCACCGGCCTCTGATCTAGAAGGTACATTTAGCAACTAAAACAATTCTTTGAATTTTTGTATTTTCTATCAGATCTCACTCGTTTCTCACCACAAACATGCTAGTTGGATGCTACCATATTACCAATGAAACCAGCTCAGAAATTCCAGCTGAGGTCTGTCTGAAATGAAGGTTTATCTTTTTTCCACTAGCATTGTGGCTGGTGTCAAATCAGCTTTTCATGTTAGTATAGCTTGCCTTTTCTAGATGTGAACTATTTAGTGCAAGAACCGTGTCTTAACCATCTGCATATCCCCTGTGCCTGCAACACAGGAAGAGCTCAGAACAAAGTTCTTGACTGGGGACAATGAAGATGAAGGCAAAAGGATGACTCAAAATTCTCAAAGTAAATTCCATGTATGCAAAGCAACTACAGTGATCCTGATTATTATATTTTCCCGAAGATCAAAATATGCCCTGAGCTGCTTTTTACTTGAAGCTTTCTGAATAAGTAAAGCATTATTGTCTGGAAGAGGTCACACATGTAGGTATCAATGATGCCCATTCATCTTCTTGTGGTAAAGCTCAGGTTTCCTGTTTTGCATTTGTCTCAATCTAGACTGGAAGCTCTCCGAGGCAGAGGTTTCATGCTTATGTACCCAGGGAATTCTGGGCACCTGTGCTGTTCCATGACTAATGGCTAAAAATAAATAAGTAATCATGCATTGTTGGTGTGAGGTTTGCTTCATGTCCTGAAATGTATTCTGAAAACACTGATTATGAACTTTCTTTAACCAACTGAGTCTTCCAAAAGCAGAAACCTGGTGAGAATTACTCAAGGGAAAATGACATTATTGTTTTCGTTGGAGAGTTTCATAGGACTGATATATAACTAGCTATGTACACTGTCAACACTGACTTGAGTAAAAGCAATGCTGTTTTCTTTAAAGTGAATAGAATTATTGAAAAGAAGAATTCATTGCTTGGAAGGAAGCACAGAGTACGTCTATTCTCACCATCTATCCCCATTACAACATTTCCTACTTGTTATCCAGCTTGTGCTTGAATGCTCTGCAGAAAGAGAAATCCCCTACCTACCAAGGCGGTCAATTCTCACTTCACTTCATTCATTCCTCCATTCAAACATTTTAAAGTACCTCTCGGATGTCCAGGCATCGTTTTAGACTCTGTTATGTTATTTGCTTGTGTAAGGTTGAAATATGAGTCCTTACAGCCTACATCAATAAATCTGTTTTTTATTTCTTCAAAGCTCACAAGTGTAATCCATTCTTTACTTGTAGTCCTTCAAGTATTTGGAGGGAACGTCCTCTTCCTTGGTCATTCTTATCTCTGTTCTAAACATTTCCAGTTCTGAATCCTCTGTTCTTATGACGTGGTTTTATGTCTTCTTCTGCACTCCAGTTTGTTTGATTCCATTCCAAAATGGTATCACCAAAATTACTGCTCTGTATGTTATCTGACCAGTTGAAAGGAAATTCTAGTGTCTCTTTCTTCCTTTGTCCACTATATTTGTTAATGCAAACTTAGTGGGCATCCATGTTTGGGGCAAGAAAATACTAATATTTGTTCCTATGGAACTAATCATTAAATCTAAGGTCCTTAGATCTTACTCAAGTGGATTGCTTCTAAATCACATTCCTCCCATACTGTATTTATGGGGTTGGTTTCAGGGACAAAGTTTCCTTACATTTATATATATTAATGTCACCTTGTTATTAACTTCAGCTAATTGTTTAATTTTAAAAAAAATTAGTGAGATTCTGGGCTATAGAGATAAAAGACACAATTTTTGCTCTCCAGGAACAGAGTCTGGTGGTAATGATCAATAATTTAACAAAGAATCATAAATCAGGATATGCACCATGACTAATATAAAGACAAAGTAATTGATAACCTTTAGAAGGAATGCACAAACTTTTGCTACTGTTGTTGTTGTTGAAATCTTAAGGGAGGCAAATAAAAGGAAAGACTATGAAGAACTCTCAGAAGAGGTGATATTTGATGTGTACCTTGAAGGGCAGAAGAAATTAACCAGGCCAAGAACAGATAAGGCATTCTAGACTGTGCTATCCAATACGTTAGCCACTAGCCACATGCAACTATTGAGCACTTGAAATGCAGCCCATGTCAGCTGAGATGTGCTTTAAATATAAAATATACATCAGATTTTGAAGATTTAGTAACAAACAAATGTAAAATATCTCATTACAATTTTTATATTGGCTGTATGTTGAAATCATCATATTTTGGACATATTTGGATTAAAGCACATTACTAAAACTAAATCCATCAGATTCTTTTTTACCTTTATAACATGGCTACTAGAAAACTTAAAATCACTTATGCAGCTTATTATACTTCTACTGAACAGTATTGCTCTAAAAAGTAAGAACGGGCAGAGAGATGAGATGAATAAAGAACAACAAAAAAATATGGAAAGGTTGGACTTTTCTAATCCTAATTCTTGTTTCAGTCATTCATCTTATTTGTCGACCAATTTGGATAAATATACATATTACAATTTCAAACACATCATTAAGGAATATTTTGATACCACAAAGTCTTAAGGCCTAACACACACTGCACATTATTACAACTGTAATTCAAACCATATCTCTCCAAATTGCTCACAAAATGTTTTCTCCAAAACAGAAATCACTCTATAGCTTATCAGCATTTCTGATAGATGGTGCTTCAGTGTGTCAAACTGCTCCTCAGAAGATCCCTCATGAGACAATCTCCCAGGTCCCCATAGTGGTGATCAGCCTGGTAGAACACTCTTAGATTGGTTTTCCCTCTTTCCCCACTTCATTTACCCCATTTTCCAACTCTATTCTAAAAGATCACTTTCCAAGAGAATCCAATCACACACAAGCCTTTCCTCAGGCTCTGCTTTTTGGAGACCCTAGGATAAAATCATTGTTACAAGGAGTGGCTCTGGAAAATCAGACCATCAGGATGGGATTCAGAAATGGTTTTACTCCCTGGTTAGATAACAATACAATCCCTTTGATAATAACCTCTTGCATGCTACAGCATCAACACTATGAGATGTTCATCAGTGGTGACTTAAGTTGAGGTACAGAAGCTAAAACACTGGGCTTATGCAATAGCACTGGCACTGGAATTGTATAAGTCATAATTGGATCAAAGCTAAATTTATCTGCCTGGTCCTTGGGTGCATAAGTGAATGAAAATCCATAGCACCTGAAAGAATTCTCAGGATAGTTCTCTGACCACTGAAGTACAGCTATTATGATATAAAAAATCAGGAAGAAACCTATTTATCAAGTGACTCAAAAAGCTTCTAAGAGTAAGAGCAAGAGCAAGAGAGGTGTGTACAACTGGTCCAGGCTATCATGGAAGCTGTCGTGCCATTGAAGATATTTGACCCAGCAAACTGATGGTGCTAGAAGTACGTACAGTAGATTAGGATGCTGTCTGTAATCGCTGACAAGCCCTAACGCAAGCATCATACAGACACCAGGGGTTCTGCCATAAGGCTATGCCATTAGCAGTAGAGAATTTGTTGCCATTTTAAAAGCAGTTCATGGTATCTTTCTAGACCCTAGTGGAGACTGAGTGACTGACCATTAGATGCTAAGTTTTCAGCTGGAGCGGCCATCATGACCTGGATATAATTAGATCTAGTAAGTCTTAAGTGTAGGTGGGCAGAGCAGCAGCCCATTATATGATGGGGTAGGGCAAGAACAGATCCAAAAAGTACAAGTAAGCTGTGGAAACCGGTGGCCAAGACTCCCATATCACCTCCCTGCATTGCACTGAAGCCTCTCCTTTAATTTAAATCTATAGCCTCATGGGTGATTCCCTAAAACTAGCTAATCCAGGAGGAACAAAAACTCAGTCTTGGATCAGAAGGTCTTAATGCTGAACTAAACTGGTGGCCACCGTTCACTTAACCCCAGCCTACTGCCATTTTGCTCAAACCCATTCTTCCAAACGAGTTCCACTAACAAACCAAAAGACATTATTCTAAGATGATGACAGTGGTCAACGGCAAATACTTCCACAATCTTACAAAAATATCCCTGCTTGCCTTCCCACATGTTTGCCATTAGCATGAGAAGGACTGGCCAGGGCTAGAACTGACCCAGCTAGAGAAAAGACCACACCCAATCTGTGGATGAGTAACATGCCCAGTCTAGATTAGCCTGGATCAGTTGAGACCCAGTGACCACAGAGCTGTGAGATGTAGTAATAAATGTTTGACATCTTAAGTCAGTGAGTTTTGGGGTAGTTTGTTACACTGTAAGAGCTGACTGATAGAATTTGTAGCTTTTTCTCAATGTAAAACCTAAGGCATAGAGATTTTTTTTTTTTTTTTTTTTTGACCATGGCAATGTATTACTTGCAGAATAGCAATGGCACAGGTCCTGAAGCAGAGCATGCTGGGCATGTTAAAGAAACAAGGAAGCCAGAATGAATGGAGCGGGGTGAACGAGGGTGAATTCACAGGAAACAGATCACAGACGCAGTGAAGGAGGAGGCAGTGAGAGTCGTGCTGGCCCTACAAAGACTTCGGCTTTTACTCTAAGTGAAATGGGAAGCAGTTGGAAGGATTTGAGCTGAGGAAAGACGTGATCTGGATTATTTTTAATCACGTTATTCTGATTTCTAGTTTGAGAATAAGAAGGCAAGCATAGAAGCTGGGACAGTAATAAAAATGCTATTGCAAATATCCAAGGAAAAGATGATGATGGCTTGGACTACAATTCCCAAGTAGTGGGGAAAGTTGTGAAATATGAGAAGGTTCTAGATATAGTTTGATGATAGAGAAAAAAGGATTTGCTAATAGATTGAATATGGGGTGTAAAAGGAAGGCTGGAGTTCAAGACTTCATCAAGAATTTTGGTAAGAACAACTAGAAGACCCAAGGTGACATTTACTGAAATGTATAATGCAAAAGAAGTAGTTTGGGGATTAGTGTGTCTTAAGATATTCATAACTTCTATCATGAATTGTTTTTAAAGATTTGGAATGAGTCCCAATTGGATAAGGGAGCCTCACTGAGATGAATATTTGAGTAGCTGATAGAAAATATAGTTTTAAAAAAAAGTTGATTTATGTACTAGGAGAAATAAAGTGAAGGGTGCTAGAGGAGAACATGAGCAAAGGAAATAAAGAGCTATTGATGCAAAGGAAACATTCACATTCACATACACAGGACAGGTAAGAGCACAGGCCCTGCAGAAAAGGACATTTATTCTTACTCATAAGAATTCCGTTAAGGTATCTAAAATATACTAAATCTGTAAGTAAGTGAGAAAAATTAATTAAACTCAAGTTTGAGAGTAGATGTTTAATTTCAGTTCACTGTTTTAATTTCTTGCTAATCAAGTTGAAGGATTTTTCCTGTTTGGGAGACTATTTCAAGAAAAAAAGTTCTTGATTGAAACTGAATAAGTTAGAAGACAGGCTTAGGTATTAAAAATAAAGAAATAAAGGTGAAATAGATGAATCCAAACAATAAAGCAGGCTGCAGCATACCCAAACATCTCAGACAGTAGTATTTGTGGTTAAGGAGAAAGTTTTTTTTTAATTTCCAAACTTTCTCCTAAGTTATCCAATTCCCTTACTATTAACTATTAATGAGCAATGATCAAAGCAGACTTTTAAATAAAACTATTTCTTCAATGTGCCTACTTTGCCTATCTGCTTATTGTGAAAATTAGCATAAGAAAGTAAACCTCACGCGCTCAGAATAGACAATTAAGAACACATTTTTTGGCAGAGTTATTCAAATCCATTTAAAAATAATTCAAATCCATCTTGAAAGGCTGAAGATCCCAGCTAACTCTAATCATATCTCTAGTTGATTTAAAGAGGATGCTCCTAAGTTTATCTCAGGTTATCAGAGTCCCAGAAAATGAGTGCAATAAATATAGAGTTTAGATTAACCAATTAAAAAAAAAAAACAGAAATAGATGAAGGAGATGCTTCATGGACATACCACAAACAGAATTCTTACAGGACAGTTAAGGGTTCTGCCACAATTTCAAGAAAATACATAGAGCTACCATATGACCCAGAAATCCCACTCCTGGGCATATATCTGGAGAAAACCATAATTCAAAAAGATACAGGCACCCAATGTTCACTGCAGCACTATTAAAATAGCCAGGACATGGAAGCAACCGAAATGTCCATCGACAGATGAATGGAAAAGAAGATGTGGTACATATATACAATGGAATATTACTCAGCCATAGAAGGAATGAAATAATGCCATTTGCAGTGACATGGATGGACCTAGAGATTGTCATACTAAGTGAAGTAAGTCAGACAAAGACATATATCATATGATATCGCTTATATGTGAAATCTAAAAAAAATGGTACAAATGAACTTATTTACAAAACAGAAATAGAGTCACAGATGTAGAAAACAAACATACGGGTACCAAGGGCGGAGGGATAAATTGGGAGACTGGGATTGACATATACATACTACCATACTACTATATATAAAATAGATAACTAATAAGAACCTACTGTATATCACAGGGAACTCTACTCAATACTATGTAATGACCTATATGGGAAAAGAATCTAGAAAAGAGTGGATATATGTACGTGGATAACTGATTCACTTTGCCGTAGAGCAGAAACTAACACAACGTTGTAAATCAACTATACGCCAATAAAAAAAGAAAGAAAATACATGCCAGGCAGAAACTAAAAGGAGAGCTAAAGGATGATGATAGGGTCAGGTGATGGATGGAAAGGCTAAAACAGTCTCAGTGCTTAGGACTGAGTGATGTAAATACTAGGCAGCACCTAATTAATTCTTGAAACTGATATGTAATGAATGTGGCTATGGCCTTAACATACTCAGCACCCCTGAAGATTCACCATCATGGCAAATATCTCTATTTTACAGAGGGAGAAACTGAGACATTGCATGTGAGCGTGTTGCAAAATGTTTGCACTGAGTCAGTGATCCCTTGAGAAAGCAAACTCTGGTAACACGGAGAACCTGAACTTTGAGAACCATTCACCAACTCCTTGACAATCTGCCATTCCCTCTGGGATCAGGTCAGTATTTCATCCCATGAAAAGCACACTGAGGTATTTGCTTCAAAATAGAGTTGTTGACACCAAGACTCTAACTGAAGTTATTAGACACTGATTTTCACTTCCTTCCACTGCACTCTTTTGCCCTCCCAGCTGTGGATACGCTGCACTTTTATAAGCATTAAGTTTCATGCTTATGTGGGTTTCTCAAGTGCCTGGTGTCCCTTCTTTATTATTCATCTTATCTCCTATTGGTAACATAATCTGCAAATTTAAAAGCCAGAAAGCTGCTTCAGCAGCACTTTAATTCTGCTTCTTAGGACTCATTCCTCATGAATTTATTATTAATAATATTTATTTGATGTTTTCAGTTTAATGGCCAACTGAGAAAAATGAAAATTTCTTCTCTAAAAGAACTTAAACACAGCTATTCCTGGGTCACTGAGCTAAGAATGAAGAAGAAAAAGTCTTTGTAGAGATTAACTTAGGAAACAAAAAGAACTATCATTTTTGCTGACTTCATTTTTAATTTGGGGGTACACAAACGCATAATAGAGCTATCCTTGAAATTTTTTAAAGAAAACTACAGTAGCTCCCTAAATTCTACTAGAAGTAGAGACCACTGATACTAAGAAATATCAGGGGAACCATTTCCAGCCAACTGCCCGATGTTACTATTATTCATAGAGGTAGCACTTCAGTTACTAATACAGCAAGAAATGAGTTGTCCTGGGCACCTCCTCCACCTAAGTGACTGTGAATTAAGCTCAGAAGTAAAGAGACAGAGGAGGGAAGGAATAAACTCCAGCTAGAACAGTACTTAATTACCCACCTAGATTTAGAGACACAACACCACAGCACAAAATTAGCACATGCTTACTAGCGGAAGGCCTCCTCCAGGGGAAACTTCCCCACAATTGGAAATGCCCCTCACGCTCGCTGTCCCCAGACACCAAATCCCAGCTTCGGTTCTTCTCTAGAAAGCACTGGCTGAACAGCACTTTTTCTTGCCCTGTTGATTTGCAGTTTGATAGTCATCGTGACCCCAAAGCTAAGCATAAACTACATGTTATTCTAACAGAGACCATGCCAAAGTGTATGGAAAGAAATAGAGCCAAATATTCACAGATAAAAAAAGCAAACATTAACACAAGAAAAACTTCCAGGGTTCAGAGGATCACGTCTTTGGGGAATACTTCCTACAAAATGGCCTGCCTTCAAATTGCACTACAGAGAATCAGAGATTCGTGGAAGGCCGGTTTTATCGTCATCCGTTTCCCATTCTCGATGCCATTTACAAACAAGGTGTCCAGGAAGAAGACAAGTAGCAGCAGAGCCACTATATAAAACACTCACATTTCACATTTCCTTCTTCAGTATTAAGAAGGATATTATTTTTCCGGCTGGTTGAATTAAAAAAAATGTTTTTTCTAAGTAAATCTTCTCTCACCTATTATATCCCAGTGATGTTTTTGCATGTGAGAGAACATCCAACCAGCCACAGATCCCTACCTCCCTGCTAAATGCAGCCGAAAAAAGAACAAAGCAAGAAAGAAACTGTAACAAAAAACATTAGTAATAATACTTAAAATATCATAAGTTGCCAGCAACTAACGTCTGGTGTATTGATTAAAAGATTGAAGTAAACAGTGGGCCCTTAATGCTGTAACAAACCACTGAGGTTTATTGCATCAATAATTCTGTGGAACTACTGAGTTTCAAGGGCCTACTGCTGAAATAAACCAATTTTTGAGCACCCACCAGCAATGGTGTTTATATACATACAGATATATTTCCCTTCTTAAATAAATTGCTTGGGTGGAAAATTGATCATTTCTATGATCAGAAAAATCAGTCAGAAGATTTGGAACATTTGTGGAGGTTTATCACTAGATAATGTGATCTTGCAAACTTGACAAGTTTTTTTCATCAATCTTTTTGCCTCCCTTTCAGGAATAAACGCCAGCAGAAGGGAGATGCAAAAGAGTGCTGGAAAAGATAATGCTAATCAAAGGGTGCTGACTTGAACCAGACCTTAGAAGGAGAAGGTATTAAGGACCAGTGCAGTGCATTAATCAGTTAGCCCCTGTGTCGGTGCTGCAGGGCTGGGGAGGAGTTTAAGGAGAATTGCTCTGCAGTAGAGTGCCCTTAATAGGATCTACTGGAAAGTGAACTTGGGATGAAGAATAGCTTTGAAGCTAGGTATACAGTGGAAAGCACAGGGGGGCGTAATCAGATCTGCAAGTAGCCTTTACCTCAGTGTGGAATCTAAGCTGTTTGCATATTCAAGGAAGAGGTACATAGTAACTGTCAATTTTTGCTACATGTATGGAGCACCCTGGAAGGCAATGGAAAGTGCAAAAACAATGTCTCATTTTTAGTTAGCTACTCCTAAGCCAACCCTCCTTGCTGCATAGGCTTCGGTATCTCTTCTCCCCCCGCCCATGACTCGGCCCATGACTCCAGCAAGTAGGGGCCTTGTGTAGTCTGGGCTCCACCCCTGCTCAGTAACTGCCATTTTGTGAGTTTCAACCATGTGCCCAGCACTTTCTTGGCCCATCTCTGCTCTTTGCTCCAAATCTGAAAGGCAAGCATCTTCATCTCCCTTCACCCCTATTTTCACAAATGTAAGTTAAGTAACTTGAATCTGTCACATAGCTAGTACAGTGTAGAGGTTGGCTTTAAACCTAGGTCCAAACTCTATGGACTTTCCATGATGGCTCACTAGCGCTCAACACTTCCCTGAAAAAGGACGTATTGATGGTCCCAACCATGTTGCCATGGGTTAGCAATATGTTACCCTAGCTGCCACCCTGCCCCTGGCTGGATGCCAGTTTAGGGTAATTGAATTTCTACCTCTTTTGTATGTTGTAGTTCCATCCATTATGGAAAATTGGGCCTCTGCCTTGGTCATCATTTTTATAATCTAGGGTATCCCATACATTTCTCCTCTGCACTGCTGCCTTCCATTTTTACCCCTCCCAAGACTTACAGCTATCATGCAGAAGAATAGTGATTACAGTTTATTCACCCCACACCAGGGACTCTGCCGAGTCTTCTAGAGACACTGTCTTGTTTATTTTTCATGACCCCTTATAAGGTATATATGCATGTGTATATCGTAACTATTTCAGGAAGCAGGAAACAGAGGCTCCAACAGATCAAGTAATTTGCTCAAGGCCACATAGTTGATAAAATGATAGAACGGGGTACAAATTTAAGACCCCCCTGACCCCAATTCCAAGCTTCCAGCTACCATGCTACATTGCCTTCTTCTCATGTCTCCTCCCAGGGACTAGAAATTCTAAATTCTAACAGAATGACTGGGGCCTTCTTTACTTAACTACCTGAGGATTGCAGATTGCTGTGTTTCAGTCACTTTCTGAGATTTGGGGTCGTCTCCTAGAACTTAAAGCCCTGGGGACAAGTGCATGCAGGATTTTAACCCGTTGATGTCCCCCTACTCATGGTGCCGTGTGTTCTGTGTGGCAGATTAAGACTTCCTTCAATACCTGCAGGTGAGACTGGGCCCTGAGGATCTGTCCCACCACACATGAAACATGCTTTCTTCTACTCCATCCAATTTTGTCTGGGTGCACCCAGGCCATTCCTAATATATAGAGGACTCCTCCATCCTCACCCCGCCATTCCCATGTGCAAAGGGGTACAATGGGAGAGTTCTGATGGGAGCAGTGAGCTGGCGCTGTGTTCCCCACAGTTCACAGAGCAATGAAGAGTGAATCTGCTCGTCTCCCTGCTCAGCCCAGGCTCCCCTCCTGCTCAACACACGGCACAGAGTCCTTCCTCCTGAGCATACATATATTTCTTTCAACAGCAACCTTCCTTAAGGCCAGACCAGACACCTCCCTGTTCACACCTTGCACCTCCAGCTCTCCAACTCAAACTTGTTATTATACAAGCTCCTGTGAAAGACACAAAGTAAGGAATAAGGGCAGCACAAAATTGGGGCCACAATGGCAGGCACCAAGACCGCCATATGTGCAGCTTTTAGAACCCACTTCTTCTGTCTGCCATATAAATTACCAACATGCCCTCCCAAAATCCAGCGTAAACTTAACTTCAAGTAATGAGAGAGCAAGGGAGAGAAAAAAGAAATGGGGAAAGAATGAGATTTTGATTCTCTCTGATCAAAAAGGCCTTTTATAGAATCTGTCTTTATAAACTTGCAGGGACTTTCGCCATGATTAAAGTACACTCCCAAACCGGGCCCTGCCCAATGAACTGACATAACTTACAGTCTTTTTCCAATCATCTTCTTGCTTCTGCATATGCCTTTTCCATTTCTCATTTAAATTCTTTCCATTTATCATCTAAATTAGTCCCATAGGCAGCTTTCCTCATGCAGTAGATATGGTTCCTTGAAAAGATTAGTAGAAATCAGAGCTCTATCAGTGGAATCATGTTTTAGGAAGTCCTCATTTTCAAGTCTGTCTCTCTTCAACCAGCATCATTTCTCATCATTTAAGTTGAAAGTTTCTCTGCTTCAGAACGTCCATGTTTAATAATTAATCGTCTGTAAACAAACACTCGAAAGCACTGGAGGAGTTCTCTATCTAAAACAACTAACTACAGCAGGAAGCTACATGTAAGGTTAAGTAGCCATTCTTCCCATCTGGGGATGGACAGAACTCAGAGGGACTTGGTGGTTGGTGACGAGGAATGATGGGAAACTCCTTGATTCTAGGGAAAGGGCAACAGTGTTGGTAACTGAAAAGCGTGAATCTGGTGAGCCAAGAATTATCTAGAAAAATCTTGAGGGATATAGCCATCTAGGCACTTCCATCATGAGATTCTGATTTAGTAGGCCTGGGCCTGGGTCCAGAAACCTGCCTTTAGGAAGTATTCCAGGTGACTCTGATTATAGCCAGAGAACCATACTTTGAGAATCACTAGAGCAGAGTGTTCTAGAACGGTGCTTCTTAACTTTAATATACCGAAGAATCTCCCAGAGAGCTTGCTAAAACACAAATTCCAAGAGAATCCAATTCCACAGATAGGGAGATGTAAGGATTTGCATTTCTAACAAAATCCACAGACCACAGTTTTTAGAATACCACCGATACAACACACTGGTTCTCAAACTCGAATATACAGTGGAATCACCTAGGAAGTTAAAAAAAAAAAGATTGATGCCTGGATACCCCCCCGCCAGAGATTCTGATTAAATTGGTCTGTAACCTGGGCATGAGGTTTTTTGTAAATTTCCCAAGCAATTTTAATATGAAGCACATGGATAGCAAGTATTATTCAACACCTGCTGATTGGTCAGACAGGGTACCTGCTGTAACAAACAACCTAAAATCTCAGTGGCCTAACATAATAAAAGTTTATTTGTTGCTCATACAAAGTCCCATGTGGATGTCCCTATTGGGATGGCTCTCCTGGAAGCTCTCCTCCCAGCAGTGACTCAGAGACCCAGGTGTCTTCCATATTGTGGCTCTGCCCCTTGTGTTTCCAGGGTCATTCTGGTACCATCTTGCTGACACAGTGGAAGAAGAGACAATGAGAAAGGCACTCAGATCCTTAACCACCTCAGTCATTCCATCGACTGGGGAAGGTGAAATAGCACATGGATACTAGTGAGTGCTAAGTTTCTGTCTGGCTGGTTGTGTCAGGCACAACGATAGAAGTGAGAAGGAGGGAGAGAAGAATCTAAGCCATGGTGCTGAAATTTAGGCTTATTTTTTTTACAGTACTGAGCCCCTTTGCCCAATGCAGCAAGGACTAAATAAATCTCATATCAGCTTTGCTTCTGGAAGCAAAGAGGTTATCACTTTTACCTCCACTTGACCTAAAAAGAGTCAGTGTGGGAAAAATCCATTTACACAGAATAACTCAGGGTAGTAGGATATGGTGGCTGATACATGACACTATTAAATCTACTTTTCCTTTTTGGCATTTGATTATACAGTCTTGAGCTACAGCCTTGATTTCCATATCAGCAAAACAGAAATAATAGTTTTTATCTTTCAGTGTTATTTTGAGAATTAGAAGAAACATGCCAAGTGTATTGTTCAGTAGGCCCTTGATAAGTGTGTATTATTCTTACGTATTATATTCTTACATATTCCTATATTATTATTGATGAATTCTTAGAACAGCCTTGTGGGTTTCCTCTAATAAGATTTCAAGTCTTTGAAAGTGTGGACCATAGCTCACAATTTTTCCATACGCCCCAGCATACCCAGCAAGTGAAAGACACAGAAACATTCCTTGATAAGTATTTGTTGAAGTTAGGTTCACCAGGGGTGAATCTGGGAGCCTGGGGCTGGCAGCTGTCTCAAAAGTTTCCTATGAGAATTATTGTTCCTAACATTGGCACTCCTATGAGGAAAAACTCTATAAAACATCCCCAAGGAACTAATATGATAGAGTGGAACTATTGCAAAATGAGAGCAGTTAAATATCATGAAAAAGCCTGCACTTAATCATCATCAAAACAGTCTCAGATTCAGACTTCCCCATTGGTTCTAGTCAGTCCTTCCCTCTCAACATTGAACAATTCCTCACCAAAAAGGTATCCCCAAGTTATAAATTCAATCATCACTACAGCCCATTTTACAGATGAGACTCAATTCAAATCCAGTTTCCCTGCATCTAAATCATATGTATTTCAGACTGTGGGTGAGAATAAGCAGTAACCAGTGCAACTGTGCCAGGATAAAAAAGGTACACCTGCCTGAAATGTCAGTTAAAACACTTAGACATGTTTATATATAAGGAAACACAAATATATTGTGATGTAGAATGCACATTTTCCACAGTATGTGACTATAAAGAATTTTTAAATTTTGGTGTGGGCTGTTTCGGATTATGTCACTAGGCCCCCTAGTGACAGGCGGGCTTTCATGTTTGCTTCTCAGGCAACATGTAAGAAGCACTGCCCTTCTCTGTGCCATTAAAGGGCCATTGAAACACCAAACAGAGTCCATTATTTGAGCCCATTACTGGAAATCTGTCTGCAAAACTCTGTTCAGATGCAATAATGATTTAGGCAGGTCAGACTTCCCAGAAATGAAGAAAAGTGCTGAAAATAAATAGGAGACAATAAATCTCTTAATGGTGCAAAGGGGAAAAATAAAGCAAATTATGTTTTATCTGGCAAAGATATAATGGTCAGGTTTTTTGGTTTGGGTGGTTTTTTTTTTTGGTAATTCTTATTTTTCCTTTCTGTAGAAAACAGTCAGTGCCAAACTGAAGAAAATTTAGATTACAGTTTGTAACACAGTATCCCACTTGAGCTTATTAGCCCAGGATGCAAAGACTAGCCATTTGCAGAAAACAGTGATCCAGTGACCATTTTAGGAATTTATTTACGAGTTCATAGATATAAACTGTGTGGACTATTGATGGTATAGACATCTGAGTTACCCCTCCTTTATGAGAGCCCTGGGGGAAATACTCACAGAAAAAGCAATAAATAAGAGCAAACAAGTTTCATTTGTTTTGTTTTGTTTTTTATCTAATTTTATGTTTAGTCCAACATCCAATGCAGAGTTTTAGTAAGGCTAGGTAGAGACAGATAAGCTTGCTCTAGCAGCCAATCAGGGTCTCTACCTCCCCTGAGCTTAATCCAAATCTTGCAGTCTGACCACTCTTGGGCTGGTTCCATGATACTGGAGATGGAAGAAAAAACAGTGCATATGCTTGAAAAGATATATATACAAGGAAGGAAAATAAAGAATTAAGGTTATCACATATGATGATATCTTTTAACAAAGAGTGATGCTACCCACTCGCAAGTGACCCTACCCACATCCTGAAATGGGATGAATCCAATGGCAATTATTCCTCCTAGATGGTGGGAGGATATAGAAAAGAGGTGAGATAAGGGGGTGGGGAAAGAGAGCCTCATGAAGAGAGGAATTTGTTTTGGGGTTCTAAGAAAAGAGATAGGAACAATGAGGATAATGAACAGTGTTTGTTTGGGGATTCTTGCATCCCCATTCCCACTTTTGCCTCTATCCTTGTTCTGAGCTCAGACAGAGAGAGGAGTCAGGCAAGAAATTAAAGAGTGGTGTTCACTGAAGAGTATGTGAGATGCTGAGCACAGTCAGGACGGCTTTGGGGTCTGGGGCCAGGAGATAACACAGAATTAGGGAGAGGCAAAAGGAACATTCTTTCGCTGACCTCTACTCTCAAACTGTCAAAGACCACACAGCTCAGCTTTGAGATTTTTAGGTTCTAGAACAGTGATCGGTAGAGGGGAGCTGTGCCTGGAGGAGCAGCACATTCCTTTCCAGAGAAGACAGATGCCAACACAATGGCGAGACCCTTTGGCAAGGAGGCTGCAAAGGAAAATTAACGGGCTGGTTCCTGAATACAAATGAAAAGCCTTTGGAGATTAGGAAACACCATTGGAGGAACTTTTGCAAACGGGTAGTAATAATGAGTATGTGTGCTTTACTTTGTAGTTTACAAATTATTCTCCCGTATCTCATTCGTTTCTCACAGTATCCTCACAGGTACAGGAAGCATTATTAGTATCCTCATTCTGCAGATGAGAAGAGTGAGTCTCAGAGTTAAAGCAACCTGCCCAAGGTCATTCATCTGGTAAGTATCAAGGTTAGGAACTCAAAAACAGGACGGCTGGCTCTAAATTCTGTGCTTTTTTCCACTGGAATATATTGCCAGTTTGGAGTCATGACCCATGACCGCTTAGTTAACCAGTCCTTCAGAAAACAAAAATCTTTTGACAAAGATGACTTAGCATCATGGAGCTGAGAGGAATTCAGCACTAGGTCTACTGGGAAAAGAAGCTGCAAAAATCACAGGGCTGACCAGGACTTGAGTCCAGATGGGGAGAAAGATGCCATCTCAAGGTTCCCACGAACTGCTTACTGAGAGTCCAGGAAGCACCGCCAAGGCTAGCTGACCAAGAGGTGGGTGGATGGTAAGAGGCTGAACCTCGGGCGGAGCAAAAGGAACAAGTATATTGCTGAGACAAACAGAGAATCTCCCTAATTTAGAATGCAGGTGGTTTTTTCTTTGAGTGATGAAATCCCTGGGTAGGAAGAGTATACACAGGGAGAGCACATTCTCTTCCTGAATAAAGACATTAACGAATCATTTTGGCCAAGTGCCTCACCTCAGCCATCGTGCCCAATTACACATTTGGCTTATACTCTCAGATGCTGAAAAATAGGTGAGCAGGGATTTTAAAATATTCCTAGGGCAAATATAAAGTTCATAATTTAAGGAATGATCATTTAGAGCAGGGGATGGCAAACTTTTTCTGGAAAGGGCCAGAAAGTAAATATTTTCAGCTTGGCGGCCCATGTGGTCCTTATCACAAGTACTCAAATCTGCCCTTGGTAGCAAGAAAGCAGCCATAGACAATATGTAGACAAATGGGCGTGGCTGTGTTCCCACAAAACTTTACTTACAAAAACAGGTGGTAGGGTGGATTTGACCCAAGAGCCCTGGTTTCCAATCGCAAAGTTAGAGGGAAATTGTACCTACCTAAAGACTTTGATATTCTCATTTCTATCTCTGAACCAAGTTGGACCATGGGAAGGGGTCATATTAGCTATTTGCTATCCACTTTTATAACATTAAAATGTTACTCGCTGCCACCATAAGAAATGCATTTCTGTACTTGTTAACCAAAATTGTTGTTTCTGTTTTTCTATATTCCCTATGAAATAAATGTTCCATGTAAGACTTTCTGACAATGCAAACCAAAACTACAATGAGGTATCACCTCACACCAGTCAGAATGGCCATCATCAAAAAATCTACAAACAATAAATGCTGGAGGCGTTGTGGAGAAAAGGGAACCCTCTTGCACTGCTGGTGGGAACGTAAATTGGTACAACCATTATGAAGAACAGCATGAAGGTTCCTTAAAAAACTAAAAATAGAGCTACTATATGATCCAGAAGTCCCATTCCTGGACATATATCCAGAGACAACCATAATTTGAGAAGATACATGCACATCAATGTTCATTGTGACACTATTTACAATAGCCAGGACATGGAAGCAACCTAAATGTCCATCGACAGAGGAATGGATAAAGAAGATATGGTACATATATACAATGAAATATTACTCAGCCATGAAAAAGAACGAAATAATGCCATTTGCAGCTATCTGGATGTACCTAGAGATTGTCATACTAAGTGAAGTAAGTCAGACAGAGAAAGAAATATCATATGATATCACTTACATGTGGAATCTAAAAAAAAAATGGTACAAATGAACTTATTTACAAAACAGAAATGGAGTCACAGATGTAGAAAACAAATTTATGGTTACCAGGGGAGAAAAGGGGGAGGGAAGAGATAAACTGGGATATTAGGACTGGTATATACACACTACTATATATAAAACAGATCACTAATAAGGACCTACTATATAGCACAGGGAACTCTACTCAATACTCTGTAATGACCTATATGGGAAAAGAAGCTAAAAAAGAGTGGATATATGTATATGTATAACTGATTCACTTTGCTGTACAGCAGAAACTAACACAACATTGTAAATCAACTCTACTCCAATAAAAATTTTTTAAATAAAATAAATAAAGACTTTCTGACAGTGTTTGGTATTAGAATACATTTTTTTCCACCATAAACTTGTGTGTTTCCTTCTATCAAAGGAGTCAAATATTTATCACACATTCCCTCTTTATCCTCACTGGAAAGGTTTGAATAAGGGTTTATGTTTAGTCCAATAATTTTATGACTTTTATGGTTGGCATACTTTTCTCCTGTTTTTACCTTCAAGCACACACACACACTTATTTCTATTATGTTGTGGTCTTTTCTTTGGAATCTACCTCAAATTTTTGCAAAAAAGAAGTGAAGTCCAAAAAAGCATACATGTTATTACAGAGAAAAATGTTAACACTGAATAAAGAGATCGAGCCAACTGAAAAATGTAAACCAAAGTTTTCACCCAAGTAGACAAATTGGTCCAAAGGACCAAGAAGAGATGAAATTATCTTGAAGAAGAGGAATGTGAGAAGAATTTCTCTATCAGATACCAACATTTTCTAGTCATTTCTAATTTCAAGTAATTTAAAAGTTTAGTATTATTCTAGAATATACAGAAGATTAATAGAATGCACAGAAAAGTCTGGAAACAGATACAAAAATGAATGGAAACTTCGTTATGAAAGAATTGTGACCAATTCTCCATATGGAAAAAAATTAGCTTCCTACGTTATACAATGTTCATAATTAATTTCAAATAAATTAAAAACTGTGAATAAAATGAAAGGAGAAAAATTTAAGTATATAAATAGGTGCTAAATCTTTATGGCATCAGGACAGGGAAATATTTCTTAAACAAAATAATGTAAAAGCACATATAACAAAGGAAAATATTATTCCATTAATATTTCAAAAGTTTCTCCTTCAAAAATACCATACATAAAAAGAAAAAAATCACAGTCTAGGAGATTAAGAGATTTGCTGCCTATTATCAGATTAAGGATTAATGTTCATAATATGTAAAGAAACTCTACGAAGCAATAAAACAATGAAATAAACAGATAAACACACCAGTCAACCTAATTGGGGGGAAAAAGGCAAAGGATATGGAATTCACAGAAAAGAAAAAACATTGGACATTAAATATAAGATATTATGCTGAATCTCACTATTAATCAGAAAAATATAAAATAAAACAGCAAGAGATATCATTTGGATTAACAACAATTTTACTTTTTTTTTTTTTTTTTTTTTTTTTTTTTTTTTTTTTTGCGGTACGCGGGCCTCTCACTGTTGTGGCCTCTCCCGTTGCGGAGCACAGGCTCTGGACGCGCAGGCTCAGCGGCCATGGCTCACGGGCCCAGCCGCTCCGCGGCATGTGGGATCTTCCCAGACCGGGGCACGAACCCGCGTCCCCTGCATCGGCAGGCGGACTCTCAACCACTGCGCCACCAGGGAAGCCCTAACAACAATTTTAAAGACACAATACCAATTTTCAACAAGCTAGCAAGAAATAAGGATGCATACACTGGTAGAGGTATACATTGGTGCAAACACTCTATATGTTTAGAAATCCCTAGCAATTTGGAAATCCCTAGCAAAGTGGAAGATATCCAATGACCAACACCCATACCTATCAACCCTAAAGCAGTGGTTCTCAAAGACTGATCCCTGCACCAGCATCAGCATCACCTGGGAATTTGGTAAAAATTCAGACTCTTGGGCTCACCTACAGCTCTTGAATCAAGGACTCTAGGGATAGGATCCAGAAATCTGTGTTGTGCAAACACTCCAGCTGATTCTAATACACACTAGTATATGAGAGCTATTGTGCTAAAGAACCCCCCATAGGTGTGCTTCTGAAGACATGTGCAAGAAGGTTCACTGAAGCACTGAATGTAGTTATAAAAACATGTAAACTACCCAATGGTCCTCTGAAGGGAATGGATACATAAACTCTAGTTTATTCTTTCCATTGACTGTTTTACCGCTATTAAGATGAATGAACTAGTTCTATTTATCAATATGGATAAAACTGAAAAACAAAGTTGAATGAAAAAAAATTAAGTGACAAAAGATGACATAGTATGATCGTGTTAATATAAATTTTTAAAACAAAAAAAGATGGAAATATTATATATGTCTTTAATCATTTATTGTCATATACAAAAACATGTAAAGAAATGTCCCACCAGCATCAGGAGGATGGTTATTTCTATAACGGAAATGGGAGAATGGGGCAAAGTGACTAATGAGGTGGGGAGAAGTTCAGTAACATCTGAAATATTTTTAGTTCTTATGAAAATTCTAAAAAGAACATGGCAAACAGATAACATTTAAAATTAGGTGAGGGATGCATATTAATTTTTTGCACTTTTGGTATTTTTGAAATATTTAAAAATTTTTACAAATATTTTAAAGAAATTATAGCTAGCCAAGGTGGGAGGAGAGAGTGGGACTGACATAGGAGAGTGTTTTCTTAAATACTCCCAGTGCGTCTTCTTAGGCATCGCATGGCTCTTAAATGTCAGCAGAGGTCTCTGAAATCCCTGAGAGCTAAAAACATTATCTCAAAACCCAATTTCACAGTTTGTGGAAATTCTAAATCAAAAGAAATATACATAGATACATAGTTTCTTCAGTTTTCATTTCTTTCTCTTATTGTTTCCATGTGAAAAATCCATATTACATATAAATTTAAATATATATCTCAATATTCAAATGAGGTTTCTTCTAAGTGTTATATTGTGAGACATTTAAAAGGAAAATCTAGGGACTTGGAGACAACAGATACAATGAAAAGTGGTAATAATTAAAATAGGTATAATAATTTGAAACTCTATATTTGGAGTGGCAGGACACCCAGCTCACATGCAGAATACCTGTCAATTATTTCTTGCTTTAAGGACTCTCAGTAGCAGTAAAAACCTCCACATACTGCCATTCGTAGAACATCACTAATGAAATGGATGGCTTCCCATTTGCAAAGCTCAGCTCAAAATTCCAAGTCAACAAGCCCCACCCACAGAGAATTTCCAATTTACTTTCTGTTCAATCAGCTTTATTGAAATATCCATTGCATATAATAAAATTCACCAATTTTATGTGTGAAATTTGATGAGTTTTGACCAATGTACATGGTCATATAACTACTACTACAATAAAGTATAGAACATTTCCATCACCTAAAGATTTCCCTCATACTGTCTTGCAGTCAAATTTTTTATTCAGTCTCTGGATCCTGGTAACTACTGATCTGCTTTTGTCACTAAAGTTTTGCTTTTTCAAAAATTTTCCATAAATATAATTATAAGGTATGTATGTTGTTGTGTTCCCTTTCTTTCACTTAGCATAATGCATTTGATATTCATTGATGTTGTTCCATGTAACAGTAGTTTAATGTTTTTCATTTCTGAGGAGTATTCTACTGTATGGATACACAACTTAAACATAATTTAAAATGCCTTAATCTTAAATATGAATGGATCAGCTAACACGAATAGCTTTCCACATAAAAAAAGGGACTACAGTGAATGAAAGGCAGGGAGGGGCATAAAAGAAAAGTAACTCAGGGAACAGAAAAAAAGACTTCAAGGATGTTTTAATTAAAAGTATCAGAGAGTTATGAGAATATTTTCCTTTCTAACACTATGAGAATACTATGAGAAAGGAACAATTAAAAAGCAATAAACAGCTCTTGAATTTAAAAATATCATACTTTAAAAAACTGAAAGCTAAGAAGTCAGATAAAGTGAAAAAAATTCCAATAAATAAAAATACATGAAAATCTAGGGGAAAAATGAGATTTAAAGGACCAAAGAGGTTGTGAATGGATAAAGAAGATGTGGTGTATACATACACAATGGAATATCATTCAGTCATAAAAAAGAATGAAATTCTGCCATTTGCAACAACACAAATGGGCCTAGAGAATATCATGCTTAGTGAAATAAGTCAAACAGAGAAAGACAAGTACTGTATGATATCACTTATATAAGGAATCTAAAAAATGAAACAAACAAATGTATATAGCAAAGCAGAAACAGACTCAAAGATATAGAAAACAAACTAGTGGTTACCAGTGGGGAGAGGGAAGGGGAGAGAGGCAAGATAGGGGTATGGGATTAAGAGATACAAACTACTATGTATAAAATAGATAAGCAACAAGGAAATATTGTATAATACAAGGAACTGAGAGGACCTTCAAGATAGCAGAGGTGGAAGACGTGCAGATCACCTTCCTCCCCACAAATACATTAAAAATATATCTACTTGTGGAACAGCTCCTCCAGAACACCTACTGAATGCTGGCAGAAGACCTCAGACTTCCCAAAAGGCAAGAAACTCTTCTTGTACCAGGGTAGGGCAAAAGGAAAAAGGAAAAACAGAGACAAAAGAATAGGGACAGTACCAAATGTAAAATAGATAGCTAGTGGGAAGGAGCCGCATAGCACAGGGAGATCAGCTCGGTGCTTTGTAACCACCTAGAGGGGTGGGATAGGGCAAGTGGGAGGGAGGGAGACACAAGAGGGAAAAGATATGGGGATATATGTATATGTATAGCCGATTTACTTTGTTATAAAGCAGAAACAAACACACCATTGTAAAGCAATTATACTCCAATAAACATGTTAAAAAATAAAAAAACAACAGGGATGGGACTGGCCCCTCTGGGAGGGAGCCGTGAAGGAGGAAAAGTTTCCACACACTAGGAAGCCCCTTCACTGGTGGAGACGGGAGGTGGGCAGGGGAGAAGCTTCAGAGCCACCGAGGAGAGCGCAGCAACAGGGGTGCAGAGGGCAAAGCGGAGAGATTCCCGCACAGAGGATGGGTGCTGACCAGAACTCACCAGCCTGAGAGGCTTGTCTGCTCGCCCACGGGGGTGGGTGGGGGCTGGGAGCTGTGGCTCAGGGTTCAGAGGTCAGATCCCAGAGAGAGGACTAGGGTTGGCTGCGTAAACACAGCCTGAAGGAGGCTAGTGCGCCATGGCTAGCCAGGAGGGAGTCCAGGAAAAAGCCTGGACCTGCTTAAGAGTCAAGAAACCACTGTTTTGGGGTGCACGAGAAGAGGGGATTCAGAGCACTGCCTAAATGAGCTCCAGAGATGGGCAAGAGCTGTGAATATAAGCACGGACACCAGAGACGGGCATGAAACACTAAGGCTGCTGCTGCAGCCACCAAGAAGTCTGTGTGCAAGCACAGGTCACCATCCATACCTCCCTGGGAGCCTGTGCAGCCCGTCACTGCCAGGGTCCCGTGATCCAGGGACAACTTCCCTGGGAGAACACACGGTGTGCCTCAGGCTGTTGCAATGTCACACGGCCTCTGCACCACAGGCTCGCCCCACATTCCATACCCCTCCTATACCCCTCCCCGCCCCACCCCCACCCCCCACCCCCCCGGCCTGAGTGAGCCAGAGCTCCCGAATCAGCTGCTACTTTAACCCCGTCCTGTCTGGGTGGGGAAGAGATACCCTCATGTGATCTAAAAGCTGAGGCAGGGCCAAATCCAAACCTGAACCCCAGGAGCTGTGCAAACAAAGAACTGAAAGGAAAATTTCTCCCAACAGCCTCAAGAGCAGTGGATTAAATCTCCACAATCAACTTGATGTACCCTGCATCTGTGGAATACCTGAATAGACAACGAATCATCCCAAAATTGAGATGGTGGACTTTGGGACCAACTGTAGACTTCAGGTTTGCCTTCTGCATCTAATTTGTTTCTGATTTTATGTTTCTCTTAGTTTAGTATTTACAGCTTATTAAGATTGGTAGATTTGTTTATGGATTTGGTTGCTCTCTTCCTTTTTTTTTAATATATATGTATATACATATATATATATTTTTCTTCCTCTTTCTATTTTTGTGAGTATACACATACACATACACATACACATACACATACAAAGAAGCATACCAGAACTAAAAGCTGGTCCTTTGAGAAGATAAACAAAATTGATAAACCATTAGCCAGACTCATCAAGAAAAAAGGGGAGAAGACTCATATCAACAGAATTAGAAATGAAAAAGGAGACGTAACAATTGACACTGCAGAAATACAAAGGATCATGAGAGATTACTACAAGCAACTATATGCCAATAAAATGGACAACCTGGAAGAAATGGACAAATTCTTAGAAAAGCACAACCTTCTGACACTGAACCAGGAAGAAACAGAAAATATAAACAGACCAAGCACAAGCACTGAAATTGAGACTGTGATTAAAAATCTTCCAACAAACAAAACCCAGGATCAGATGGCTTCACAGGCGAATTCTATCAAACATTTAGAGAAGAGCTAACACCTATCCTTCTCAAACTCTTCCAAAATATAGCAGAGGGAGGAACACTCCCAAACTCATTCAGTGAGGCCACCACAACCCTGATATCAAAACTAGAAAAAGATGTCACAAAAAAGAAAACTACAGGCCAATATCACTGATGAACATAGATGCAAAAATCCTCAACAAAATACTAGAAAAAGAATCCAACAGCACATTAAAATGATCATATACTATGATCAAGCAGGGTTTATCCCAGGAATGCAAGGATTCTTCAATATATGCAAATCAACCAATATGATAAACCATATTAACAAACTGAAGGAGAAAAACCATATGGTCATCTCAATAGATGCAGAAAAAGCTTTCGACAAAATTCAACACCCATTTATGATAAAAACCCTCCAGAAAGTAGGCATAGAGGGAACTTACCTCAATGTAATAAAGGCCATATATGACAAACCCACAGCCAACATCGTTCTCAATGGTGAAAAGCTGAAACCATTTCCACTAAGTTCAGGAACAAGACAACGTTGCCCACTCTCACTACTATTATTCAACATAGTTTTTGAAGTTTTAGCCACAGCAATCAGAGAAGAAAATGAAATAAAATGAATCCAAATTGGGAAAGAAGAAGTAAAACTGTCACTGTTTGCATATGACATGATACTATACATAGAGAATCCTAAAGATTCTAAAGATCTTTCTTTAGAATCTAGAGATCCTAAAGAAAACTACTAGAGCTAATCAATGAATGTGGTAAAGTAACAGGATACAAAATTAATGCATAGAAATCTCTTGCATTCCTATACACTAATGATGAAAAATCTGAAAGAGAAATTGCAGAAACACTGCCATTTACCACTGCAACAAAAACAATAAAATACTTAGGAATAAATCTACCTAAGGAGACAAAGGACCTGTATGCAGAAAACTATAAGACACTGATGAAAGAAATTAAGGATGATACAAACAAATGGAGAGATATACCATGTTCTTGGATTGGAAGAATCAACACTGTGAAAATGACTATACTACCCAAAGCAATCTACAGATTCCATGCAATCCCTATCAAACTACCAATGGCATTTTTCACAGAACTAGAACACAAAATTACACAATTTGTATGGAAACACAACAGATCCCGAATAGCTAAAGCAATTTTGAGAAAGAAAAACGGAGCCGGAGGAATCAGGCTCCCGACTTCAGACTATACTACAAAGTTACAGTAATCAAGACAGTATGGTACTGGCACAAAAACAGAAATATAGTTCAATGGAACAGGATAGAAAGCCCAGAGATAAACCCACACTCATACGGTCACCTTATCTTTGATAAAGGAGGCAAGAATATACAATGCGGAAAAGACAGCCTCTTCAATAAGTGGTGCTGGGAGAACTGGACAGCTACATGTAAAAGAGTGAAATTAGGACACTCCCTAACACCGTACACAAAAAAAAACCTCAAAATGGATTAAAGACCTAAATGTAAGGCCAGACACTATAAAACTCTTAGAGGAAAACATAGGCAGAATACTCTATGACATAAATCACAGCAAGATCCTTTTTGACCCATCTCTAGAGAAATGGAAATAAAAACAAAAATAAACAAATGGGACCTAATGAAACTATAAAGCTTTTGCACAGCAAAGGAAACTATAAACAAGATGAAAAGACAACCCTCAGAATGAGTGAAAATATTTACAAATGAATCAACGGACAAAGGATTAATGTCCAAAATATATAAACAGCTTATGCAGCTCAATATTAAAAAAACAAACAAAGCACTCAAAAAATGGGCTGAAGACCTAAATAGACATCTCTCCAAAGAAGATACACAGATTGCCAATAAATGCATGAAAGGATGCTCAACATCGCCAATCATTAGAGAAATACAAATCAAAACTACAATGAGGTATCACCTCACACCAGTCAGAATCGCCATCATCAAAAAATCTACAAACAATAAATGCTGGAGAGGGTGTGGAGAAAAGGGAAGCCTCTTGCACTGTTGGTAGCAATGTAAATTGATACAGCCACTATGGAGCACAGTATGGAGGTTCCTTAAGAAACTAAAAATAGAACTACCATACGACCCAGCAATCCCACTACTGGGCATATACCCTGGAAAACCATAATTCAAAAAGGGTCATGTATAACAATGTTCATTGAAGCTCTATTTACAATAGCCAGGACATGGAAGCAACCTAAGTGTCCATCGACAGATGAATGGATAAAGATGATGTGGCACATATATACAATACAATATAACTCAGCCATAAAAAGAAACTAAACTGAGTTACTTGTAGTGAGGTGGATGGACCTAGAGACTGTCATACAGAGTGAAGTAAGTCAGAAAGAAAAACAAATACCATATGCTAACACATATATATGGAATCTAAAAAAAAAATGGTTCTGAAGGACCTAGGGGCAGGACAGGAATAAAGACCCAGCCGTAGAGAATCGACTGGGGGACACGGGGAGGGGGAAGGGTAAGCTGGGACAAAGTGAGAGAGTGGCATGGACATATATACACTACCAAATGTAAAACAGATAGCTAGTGGAGAAGTAGCCGCATAGCACAGGGAGATCAGCTCAGTGCTTTGTGTCCACTTAGAGGGGTGGGACAGGGAGGGTAGGAGGGAGATGCAAGAGGGAGGAGATATGGGGATATATGTACACATATAGCTGATTCACTTTGTTATACAGCAGAAACTAACACACCATTGTAAAGCAATTATACTCCAATAAAGATGTTAAAAAAAATACAAGGAATTAAAGCTATTATCTTGTAATAACTTTTAATATAATCTGTAAAAATACTGAATCGCTATGCTGTACACCTGAAACTAATGTAATATTGTAAATCAACTATACTTCATTTTTTTTAAGAAAGGATCATCCAAAGAGGTCTAATATCCAATTAATATGAATTCCAAAAGGAGAGGATGGAAAAAACAAAGAGAAGAAAATTATCACAGGAAATTACAAGAAAACACCATGAAATTGAAGGACACAAAACGTCTATACTGAAAAAGACACATTTGAATGCTCAGCACGATGAATGAAAACCACTACACCAGTATACATCACTGCGACATTTCAGAAATCTGGGGCCAAAAAAGACAGCATCTGAGAAGCTTCCAGAGGAAAAAGTATCAGATTTAATACAGAGGGCCAAGAATAAAAAGGACATTGGACTTCTCATCAGCAGTGCTGCCTTCAAAATCCAGAGGAAAAGGGAACTCATTAACCATGCATTCTAAAACAAATCACTATCAGCCCAATGTAGATTAGAATGAATAGATGCAAGTAAGAAGAAAATTAACCTAACAAATTCTCTTTTTTGGTAAGCCCATTAGGAATGTACTCTAGCAATGAAATAAAGGGGAAGAGGAAAGGATGGTGAATCCAAGAAAGAGAAAGCAAAAATCCATCACAGAGGAATCAAAACCACCTCAAGGATGAAGCTATAAAACACAAAGAGTTCAAATTGGAAAAGGAGGACTTAGGACTCTAGAAGGGAAGACTCTAGAAAAAAGGGAAATTTGATAGAATAATTGATAGGATGAACATTTGAAAATAATTAAAATTTGTAGCTAGCAAATTATATTAAGTAAAATAATGACCCGGTTAGAAACTCCAGGAAAAACAATGTTTTACAAGAAAAATATGAAATCCTGATACACTATTTGGCTTAGCAATAAACAATTTTTACAAATCATGATGATATAATCAACCAATTGTGATTTAGCTAAAAACAGAGATGTTAACTGCATTGGAGTGATCGGGGGGAGGGTACCCAAATAAAATGTCATGTATCATCAGGAAGTCAATAAATATTGTGCAAAAAAGATAAATCAAGACATCAAACTACATAAATCAAGCCTTCTAGTACCTTCTAGTTACCTGATCCCCCAACTCTCCCTTTTCTGATCCATTTTACACAAAGCCAGAGCAACTTTCCTAAAACACTACTTTGATTTTATTATAGCCCACTCAAAAATCTTCAGTGGCTCTATTGTGTCTAGTGAACAAAGCTCAAACTCTGTTACGGCTAATTTTATCATCCACCTTGACTAGGCCAAGGGTGGCCAGATATCTGGGTAAACATCATTTCTAGGTGAGGCTATCAGAGTGCTTGCAGAAGATATTAGAATCTGAATCAATAGACTGAATAAAGCGGATTGCCCTCCCCAGTGTGGGTGGGCACCATCTGATCTGATGAGGGACTAATTAGAACAAAAAGGCAGAAGAAGAAAATTTCTGGCTCTTGAGCTGGGATATCCATATTTTCCTGCCCTTGGCCTGCTTCTTATACCACTGTCCCTCTGGTTCTCAGGCCTTTGGTCTCAGACTGGAACTTACACCATCCGTTCTCCTGATTCTCAGGCCTTTGGGCTCAGATTGAACGCCCGCAATGATTTTACTGGGTCTCCAGCTTGCAGACAGCCTATCATGAGACTTCTCAGCCTCCATAATCACACAAGCCAATTCCTTATCATAAATCTGAAGAACTCTGACTAACTTCCTTAGCATGCCATGCAAATTTCCTATATAAACCAGTCTTTTATAAATATGGAAGTTATCTTTCCCCAAGATGTCTTTTGCTTTGTGTTCTCCTTATGTCATATTTGCACCTAAAAATGTCCCCACCTCCACCCCTTCAACTTTACTTATCAAAATCCTGCTCCAAGCTCTATGTACCCACTGCACCTCCTGGACAATTTTCTGCCTTTCTCTGCCCTACTCAGTACCACTGACTACATCCCAGTTTCCCTTGTACTTCTTTCCTGTCCCTTCTTGCTCTAATGCTGTGTCTCTGATAGTAGTTGCACCTAGCCGTGGCCACAGATCACCCTTCCTGGTTCCAACTCTCCTTGGGCCCTGTTAACTCCCTTTTCCCCCTGTTCTTTCAGCCCTACAGTGACAATGGCTTCCCACTGTTGCTACCGCCTTTTCCTTTCTTTCTAACTTAACCCTATCTGCAAATCTATAAGTAGACTCATCCTTAAATTCAAGAGCATGCGAACTAGAAAGCAACTATCAAAACGCCAATAAGAAGGAAAGAGAGCTAGATGAACCATCTGGAGTGAATTCTGTGGCCCAACAGGACTCCAGCCCATCCGACATTCATCTCATTGCCTTCTATCATAATGTAAATCTGCTTTCTTTATCCAGAGATTATGGGTTTTTTGATTAGGGAGACCATACTCGATTTATCTTCGTTATCTAGGTTCCTACTGTGTAGATGGAGATGTTCAAAAAATGACTGGGACGTAAATGAATCACAGGGTGCCTATTCAATGTACTCTACAAAGATCTGGTCATTAGCAGTTCCTGGATAGTAGAGGATTTTCACATAACTTTCTGTTCTTAGATGTCACACTGATTAAGATTACTGAGAGGACACAGTCCTGACACCCGTGAACAAAGAGGGGAAATCGAGGATTCGGAGGAAGAGAGCACTTTGAACCAGAGATGTGTGAACCCAGAAGCATTTTGAGATTGGCATCATGTCTTGAACTAGTTTTCAAAGGAATCAGACTTGGCCAAACCCAAAGAGAATTTTGCCAAACACTTTTCCCCTTAATTTTTAAACCCATGTGTATTTTAAGGGAAATTCAGTCCATATGCTTCTGATTCATTTACACTTAACTCATCAAAATGTTGTTTTGTAAGAGTTATTTGATGTCCCAGTCTTTTGAGCTTTTGTGAAGAAATGCTTTCTCCCCTTAGAAATAGAAATCTTCTTTAGGCAAGTCACACACAAAAAATTGATCCCTAAAAGGTTCGAAGTCACTTCCAACCTCAAGGCCACGAGGTTCCAAGGGCTCTTCACTGGACCTGATGTGATTGCCATCTCTGTAGGAATCTGACGGTTTTTGTGGAGGAGCTGCAAAGTGCAGGTCTGATGAGCAAAAACTGCAAGACAAAGATAATTAAAAACTCCAAAATGGGAGAGGAGACATGTCAAGATTGGGGAAGAGATAAGAGGAAGCTACAAATCAAACACCCCAAACAGAAAGACAAAGAGAGTAAATGGATCAATTTTCTGTGTACACGAGTTCAAGATGAGGTAGGATGAGAGGAGAGTGTGTGCAAATAGATGTCACAGAGCACATCTATCAGAGCTTTCAGAATCCTGTTGTAGAAAACCAAATGCCTCGGCCATTTGGGAAGCAATTACGAGAACATGTTACTAATTACTTAGATGTGCCTGTTTACTTGAATGGTAACAGTTGTTGCTATGGACCCTGCCAACTTGCCTGCCTCACTTCTACCGCCAAGGTTGGTGCTACTTATGCTTATTGAAATAGGTTCTTCATTTTTCTTTTCTCTTATCTACTGCAGAACTCATACATATGCGTTTCTGAAAAACATTATGCTCCACAGTGTCAATGAGAAGTGGCTATTTAGAAACACAGATGACCAGAAATTGGGGACTGTATAATTGCTATCTCCTTGCAATCCATGACACTGTTGCCAGTGAAATAAAGTATCTTAGATCACAGCATGGTGTCCTACGTCACAAGTTCTTCCTTTGTAGAATGGCCTACCTAAGACGTCATAAGAATGAAAAAAACTCAAGAAAACAAGAAAGCACTCTGCAAGGACAAGGAGAAATAAGAGTACTTTGATGGAGTGTTTAAGTGTGAGCGACAACTGGTGTGGGCTTTAGCATTAAGGAGAGGTGATTTTAAAATAACCGACAAAACTTGAGTATCTTTTCCTGGGTTATATGCTCTCAAAGGAAAGGAGGCCCAAAGGGGATAAATAAGAGACTCTAAAAAGAGAAAATTCCGGCACTTAACTTTTCAAGTGGAAGTGAAGGTACAGACACCTAAAGAAACAGTGATTTTTCTAGTTCTCTTTAATGAGCTCAGGAATTCTTTTTTTTTTTTTTTTTCTTGTTTTTATTTGCAGTACACGGGCCTCTCACCGTTGTGGCCTCTCCCGTTGCGGAGCACAGGCTCCGGACGCGCAGGCAGGCTCAGGGGCCATGGCTCACGGGCCCCATGTCCCCTGCATCGGCAGGCGGACTCTCAACCACTGTGCCATCAGGGAAGCCCAGGAATTCTTTTTTGTTTAATGATAGGAGCAATGGGAGCAGGAGCCATCAACAGACACAGGCCCGAAAGAATGGTTCAGACTGGGAAGGATAAAGGGAGTCAAGCTGGCAGAAATACGCTCATGGAAATAGGACAGAGCTTTCACATCTATCCTGGGAGTCCAGAGAACAACGGAAAGGAGAAGATTCCTATCCCAGAGCAAATCAGGCAACGTTATCTGATAACACTCAGAAAACAGAATTTTGTAATCCTATTATCTGCCCTATCAAACAAAATGGCACTATGAATTTGTTTATATTCCTCAACTAGATTATGAGTTCCTTGAGGACTGAGGGTAATCTTTGTTCTTTGTTTGTGCCTTTGGAACCAGAGCAACTAGCACAATGCTTGGTATCTAATTCATGTTTAGCAAATATTTGTGGAATAAAAAGGGGATAAGCCTAAAGCTGGCATGTGACGGTCTCCATCTCTGCTCCAGCCCTAGCTCTCTCCAAATATATGTATTCTTCATGTAGCAACTTGAAGGCCATTCCACTTTCTGTTCAAAACCAATAAGGCTAAGTCTTTATGTCTGTTTGTCATCCCGGGGGGCATCTAACATATACCTTATCTAGCTGGCTGCACCTTTTTTCCTTCCACCCACATTTCCCAGAAGTGAGTGGACCATTGGTTGGTCTTTCCAGGCTTGTCTACATCTGTGCTTCTGCATCCCTGCTGAGCATACCTCTCCATAGCCATTTGTAGGCCAGTCCAGAACTGAACCACACTTATCTGGTCTGCAGTGGGATATCCTGCATGATTGTCTACCCTTCTCTAACATCACCTCTTCTAAGAGTGTCTCAGTTTCTGCTTCCTGTTTATTCCAGATCCCGTTGCCCCAGTTTTCCCAGCATGCTGTAAGTTGACTGCCCCATGACAGCCCAGGCTGAAGATGCCCGTGAGGCAATGCCGTACAGCTGCTCTCCAAGGCAGAGATGCCTCCTGACCCAGAAACATTACACCTAGGGCCATTAGGGTAAGGAATGGCAATATGCAATAGGCCAGGTCAAATAAGGTTTTTTTCCCCTTTCTAATTAGGGATATCAGAAGGATCACATGGATATAACTTTTAAGCAAGGCATTTAGAATGATTAAACCTTACAGAAGTGATGCTCAACATTTGGAGATGAACTCTACTGAGAATCAGATGGAAGCCAGGAACCCTACTTGTACAAGTTAATCATGCAATTTCAGAGGGAATCATATACTACATAACAAAATTTTTTTTTTAACGGATCAACAAACCTAACAGCTATTCTCTATCGGTGATAAAAAATAAAGCATGGGGCTTCCCTGGTGGCGCAGTGGTTGAGAGTCTGCCTGACGATGCAGGGGACACGGGTTCGAGCCCTGGTCTGGGAGGATCCCACATGCCGCGGAGCAACTGGGCCCGTGAGCCACAACTACTGAGCCTGCGCACCTGGAGCCTGTGCTCCACAACAAAAGAGGCCGCGATAGTGAGAGGCCCGTGCACCACGATGAAGAGTGGCCCTCGCTCACCGCAACTGGAGAAAGCCCTCGCACAGAAACGAAAACCCAACACACACAGCCAAAAATAAATAAATTAATTAATTAATTAAAAAATAAAGCATGTCGAGTAGATGGGATCTAAATTGCATTCAAATACTAAGAGCCTATGATTCTGATAAAATAGTAATAACAAGAAGAAATTAATTTCTTAATGCCTACCATATGCCAGGTTCTATACTAAGTAATTTGTCTACATTGCTTTATTTAATTCTCACAACAACACTACAAATTTAGCATTATTATACTCTCCCAATGAAATAACAATACAGATGAGGGAATTCAGGCCTAGAAAGGTTAAATAACGTATCCAGGGTCCTATAGTATGTAGCAGAGGTTAAAACTCAAACATGGATTTGACTGTCTCTCTGTCAGGATAGGCAAAGTTAGGACTTCCCAAACCCCAGCAGCTTAAAGTTAGATGTATTTCCTCCTGACACTACATGTGCATCACACATCAGGGGAGCTCTGTTCTTCTTGGTCACTTAGGGTCCCAGCTAATAGAGCAACACTGCCAGTCATTTTATATGAAAGAAAATGGAGGTCTTAGGGTCTCAAAGCAGCAATTCAAATGCTGTAGCCCAGAAGTAACGTTTATCTCTTCTGCTCATACCCCACTGGCCAGAATGAGTCACACGGGCAAACCCAAGGGAAACAGGAATTGCAATCTTACTTCTCGCCTAGAAGATAGAATCCCAAAAATATCAGACAGGCATCAAAATGTCTATTGCACTCCCGAAACCCAGGTATTACCAATGAATTCTATATACCTTCAACCTAAGAAATGAAATGTTAAGCAGAGAGGTGTATCTGTTTTTCCATAATCTTGATGTAATCATAGAGCAGGGAATAAGCTAGGACAAATGTCATTCCTCACCGCCTAGTTCTGTGTACCTCAAGTTTTATGTTATGACCTAATTGGAATGTTGGAATTGTACTAAATTCCAGATACCTGCCCATAATCTGTCTTTAAAATGCAATATATTATAGTATAAGGTTTCAATACAGAAGCAGTTTTAGAGGCAACCAAATTTGAATCCTGATTCCTTCTGATCCTTGCTCTTATTTTCTGGAGAAAACTTTTAAGCAAACAAAACATTTGTCGTGCTACCACAACTCATTACAAACAATGCTGTTGATTTCCTCTTTTATTTCCAAAATCATTCTCTTCTGGAGGCTTAAAGTAATACTATGTCTTCAAATGTCTGTGGTGCTTTATAGTTTGCAAAACAGGCACTTTTCACATCAGTGATCTCATTTCATCAGCCTTTCACACAGGCATTATTTTCATTATAGTTCTCCAGATGAAGAGCTGGAAGCCCAGAATGGTAAAAAAACAAAACAAAACAAAAATACTAGCCTAAGGCCACAGCTACAAGGAGGCTGGACCGGGTCCAACCCTCATCTGACCCCACAGTCTGCGCTCCTTCCTGTCGCACCTCCCAAATCTTTGTGACAATTATCTTTAACTGCTGGTAAAATCAGTCATGGCCTATCCTCTCCTTTGTGCAAGAATATCAGAGACAAAGGGTCCCTTATTCCAAAATGATTCTGACCTATGAGGCTCCCACAGGAGGAGGTTTCAAGGGGAAGGCTGCAAAATTAACAGCCATAAGAACTTCCCCAGTCAGGAAAGTTTTCATGAGCGGGCAGTAAATAAATAAATAAACTCCTGAGTGGGAATACTCTGGAAATGGGAGAACTGAGATTTACCAAGCTCACACTTAATACTGTTTGTGTTGACAATGGCTGATGTTTATGGAGGGCTCCCTCTGAATAAGTTCCAGGGCTAAGGACTGACCATGCATTATGATTGCCTTTTATCCTCGAGACAGCCCCGTGATGGACATATGGTCGTTATTCCTCTTTTGCACATGAGACGGAGCATTGGAAACCAACTGCCAACATCATACGCAATTGACAAGTGGCTGAACTGGGATTTAAACCCAGAATGTCGAGCTCGAGAGCTTGCATTCTTGTGACTTCATGACCACAGCAAGGCTGGTACATAGAAATCATTATTCTCACTTTATGGATGTGGAAACATAACACAAAGAGGTTCAGTAACTCTACAAAGCCGTACAGCCAATCGGCAAAGTGAAAATGAACTCAGATTTGTTCTGTATCAAAGGCCAGTTACACCAGGCACTGAGGAAGCAAGGGTCTCTGTGCCTTTTAACTCAAGGGCCATCTCAGCAAAGAGAAAACCACAGAGATAATCACCAGAGGATGCAAGACAGGCAAGACTGCATTTCCACTCTGGTTCTCAGTCTTACTGTGTCATACATGCTGTTACCTTTGGGGTTTATGAAAGAGGGAATTCCTGATGGTTCCTGGACACCTTTGGGGCACTTTCCATTAGAGACTCACACAACACTGTCCCACTGAGAAAGGCTCTGAGTGTTTGCAGCAGTTCTGGAGCACTGTTCTGTTTCTTCGGGTTTGCTTGAAGCCTTCATCTTCCAACACTCCTTTGGACATCCTCAGACACCTCCCTTCTCTAGGGTCACCACAGAGCTAATACGTTCATCCACAAAGACAATGTGCAACCCACATACTAGGGTGAAGTGTGTCACCTTTGAAGGAATGTTCTGCCTAGAACTGTCACTCTTTGTGCCTTTCATTTCACACTGGATGAAGTGAATGAAGCCAGTAAGCCATTGCTTTCGAACATTTACAGAATCATCTTTCTTTGTAGCTGATGAACTGTTGAACAGGAGTGTTGAAACATTTTTCTGATTTAAAAATAATATCTACTGTGATATAATGCTGCTCAGATCTCCCTCCTGGAAGTGAGCATAATCTGGGAAATCATGCTTTTATAATAACGTGCAGTTGCAGGAACACAGCAAATAAAATAGCTGTCCCATCAGAAGTGTAGCACCACCTCAGGACCCAGAGAACTGGGCAAATAGAAACAGTGGGCAAACAACTCTGCTGTTTAATTTACATCTTTGAGGAAAGAAAAGAAGGAAGGAAGTAGGACCAAGGGTTGATTAGGAAAGAAAAAAAATTCACAGTCATAAAAGCTCAGATGCTACTTCCAGAATTAAAGTACTGAATTTAGGTACTGAATATAGTCTCCAAGGCTGTGGTTAAATTGAGTAAAAGAACTAACAATAATAATAATAATAGCAGCTAACATTTATTTAGGGCCTAATTTCTCATCACTCAAAGATTTGACCCTTCTAAATATCCCGTCTTAAAAAAACAAACACTATGAACAACAGCAACCCAAACAGCCCCCAGAGCCTCCCTGCCTCTTCCTCCTGCTTCTCAAGGAGGTTCTCTCTGTTGTTCTCCCTCCAGACCAAGAGAAGTGAGAAGTGGTGTAGGGCTTCTGCTCCCTCTGCCTGATCCCTTGGCCACCTCACTAGGGGTCATGACCCCCAACTAAAGGATTAGAGAAATAAAGCAGAGTAATTCTTTGCTCAGGCTTTAAATTCAAGGGTATTGACAAAAACAGCCATTCCAGTTGCAAAAATATTTAAGTATCTCCTTTACCTTGGATATAGCCACCGCTATCCTAGTTCATCCAAGTGCCTCCATTCCTGCTGCTCAGACCACTCAACCCCTCCCTCAGGATCCCTGGACATTCTTGCTATCCAGTAACTGATGGGTTAATGCCTCCCTTTGGGGGAGAAAGTGATGGCTCCAGGACCCCACTATAGCCTGTGCTCAGTACCCACGACTGCTGCATTTGCCTAGATGTTTTTTCTGAACTGTGATCTGAGTATCACCAATGCCCCGTGATGCCTTAATAGGTATGTTCTTAGGAATGAATGGTTCTGAGACAGCCCATTAATTTCTGAATCCTGGAGTTAACAAAACCAAGCAGGTTTCTTTACTACAGAATATCTTGGAGTTTTAAATATTCTAATGGGAACTATGAATCTGCAGGAGGGACACAGAATATACAGGATTACACCCAAACTATTTGAAAACAAAATCTTTTTTCCATAAACACTGAACACATTCACTGAGTCAGTCATTCAAGAAATACTTACTGAGGGCTTCCCTGGTGGCGCAGTGGTTGAGAGTCTGCCTGCCGATGCAGGGGACACGGGTTCGTGCCCCGGTCCGGGAAGATCCCACATGCCGTGGAGCGGCTGGGCCCGTGAGCCAGGGCCACTGAGCCTGTGCATCCGGAGCCTGTGCTCCGCAACAGGAGAGGCCACAACAGTGAGAGGCCTGCATACCACAAAAAAAAAAAAGAAAAAAGAAATACTTATTGAGAGGCCTGTTTTATGTATGCTCCTCAGGACTGTGGATACAACAGTAATAAAACATGGAAAATCTGCATTTTTTATTGTCCATCATGTTCTTCCTAGCAGGAAAGCTAGATGATAAACAAACAAAAGTATACAGAACACAACTGCTATGAAGAAAAACTAAAACAGGGTAAGGCAGTATTTATCACACAATAGATTATAACCATTCAGTTGGTGGTGAAATCAATTTGAAGGGATGTTGCCAGCATGATTTTTAATGAAATAATCAGGATGGAATGGGATGAAATGAAATAGAATGGAATGAAATAGGAGGTATTAAAGGGCATCTCCCATAGTAAACATAGGTATTGTTTATGAAATTTTTGCTGTGATTTTCTGTGTATGTCATATGGGGTGATGATACAAGATGTTTTACTCACTGTGGGTGACATCAAGTGAGTGTGAAAGCCACTGGGGTAAGAGGATAGAGTGACAGGTGGGTCTTATTTTAGAAGCAGTGGCCAAGGAAAGCTGTTTAGAGAAGATGCCATTTGAGTAGAGATCTGCATGAAATGGGAGGGCAGTGTTCCAGACTGAGCTAATTGCACATGCAGAGGCACTGTGGTGGAAGTATGCTCACAGGTTGGAGAGTCAGCCAGAAGGCCCAAGAGGCTGGAATTGAGTAAGCAAGAAGAAGAGTGGGGGGAAATGGATGACAGAGGAAGCCAGGAATCAAAGATTGAAGGCCTTTGAGGATATGGAAACAGCTTTAAATTCCAATGTGGGCAGAGACATGATCTGATTAAAGTTATAAATGGAATCACCCAGGTCCACTGGAGTGTTGACCAAAATGGACAAGAGTACAAACTACAAGACCAAATTGTTGGAGGTGCTGGCGGTCATAAGCATTCCCTAAAACTGGATTTGGGAATGTTTGCCAAGATCAATCCCTTAGCACTTGGACTTCTGCCACACGGGTGACTGAATGGTAAGAGGAACTGTAGGGCAAGGAGGGGAACGTAGAGTGGGCACCCTGTGCAGTGAACAAAAGCGTCCCCGTGAGGCAGTCCTCAGGGGAACGAGTGCTGGAAAGGTTCTGAGGCTTCCAACCACATGGTGACTCATAAATCCCCCGACCCGCCTTCCTACCATCAACAGAAAAGGAGAATTTTCCATGCCCACCTTCCAAGCATCTCCTGATTCCTTCAAACCTGTTTGTGGTGCTGTTTAACCTTATTCCTTCCAGGTAGAAATGCTGGAGAAGGTGGGAGTATGAGGAATTACTCAAGTAATGGAACACAAGGCAGAGAACCATGAGACTACCAAGTATCTTACCTCAGTCCCCAGGCAGGGATTGCCCCACCTGGAGCTAGGCTGGGGACCATTCAGAAAACCCATTAGAGCCTCCGTGGGCAATGTGACAATCACAGACACAACTGATGTGAACCTGATGCTCAGGTTTGAAATGGTATAGTGCTTACTCCACAGGTGACTTACTTTGGTTCTACCTCATATATGTGAAAATACAGTATCTGGAATTGCTGAGTATGAAAACCTAAATTTAGAATCACTTCAAAACTGCCTCTGATTCCAGGAAGATTGCCAAAGAGAACAAGAAATAAAGAGAGCTAGAGACTTTGGAGGACAAGATGTTAAACCCCCAAAAAAGAAAAAGAATGTGTCTAACTTGACAAAATACATCAACCTATTTCCATTTGTTTTTCTAAAAGTGAAGTACATGGCAGCTCAATGAGGCATCTGAATGTGCAAAAGGGAAGTGAATATTCATGAAGTTTATTTTCTTGAAAGGCCTGTGTTTTAAATGTACAGAGCCAGCAGTCCAACAGAATCATTTAAAAATGAGGTTTGAAAATCTGGGTTCCTTCCAAGGGTTCAGTCTAGTGGGGACTTGTACTTCCAAGATAGTGGGGAAAGCCCTGGCAAATGGAGGCTGCTAGGAAAGAGAAGATAATATCTGCTGTTCCTTAAACAAAGTGGTTACTGTACGGTGGGTAATTTAGCCATGAGATGCAGACCAGCACTGTACGTGGGTGCTACCACCTCCCTGCTAGGTAACATCTCAACTGTCCCAGGCCTGAACATCGATGCCCAGTTAAACTGCCCATCGGGAGAGGGGGAGAGAGAAGCTATGTGTTCTTGATAGGGAACATGTTCAGAGAGGAAGCTGGCGTCAAGCTTGAATGTAAGTAGAAAGAGGGAAGAGAAGTGTCTATAGAGAGAAGAGGACGGAGCTAAGGTAAAAAAGTGCTTCAAAATGCCACGGAGAGTTACAGCAAAGAAAGAAACCAGCGGGAGAGTCCACTTACTAGACCTACACAGACATCAAAGTCACCCAGTCTGATATATACAAGTATGCTGGAATCCTACAACGACACAGACTAGCATTAACTGCGTGAGGCTCTGCCATCACTGCCGTTGTAGAGCTGCCTTCATGAAGTAGCTGAGCAAAGATCCCAGAGCAGAAGCCCAGGGCAAGCAAGGAAGGAGAGAAGATACAGGGTGGGGCTTCCAGAGGTAAGAGAAGAAAATGTCAGGCAAGGATGAGTCTCTATTTCCCCCAGTAGTTCTCATCATGGTGATGAGTTGGGGTTGGTGGGGAGGTTTGGGGGTGACTTAAACAAAACTGTGAAGATAAACATCTTTGGCACTTCTTAACCTCATTAGCATCCTGGGCTCTCACTTATATCCTATGTCTGCCAAAGCTTAGTTGGAAGGAAGTCTGGAGACAGGTAACTCCAGGACCTGCAACTGCCTAGCTAAGTAGCCTTGAATATGATATTCAAATCTACACTTTCCCCACTTTCCCTTCTGAGTAATGGGGATAGTAATTGCACTTCATATTTGGGTTAATGAGGATTAGTAAGATAATACTGGTGAGGAACTTAGCATAGTAGTGGAACACACTAAGTACTCAGTGAGTATTCACTTGCTATTATCAAGACAATTCTTAACCGATAGCTAAAATGTAGATTGACAAGGACCTGTGGAATAATCTCTACCCCAGAGTAGAGGAAGTGCCCTTTGATAAGATGTTAGATGAATTTTGGGGGCAGGAAATTTCCCTTGTGCCCTCTCAAAGTTTAACACATAGTTGTGTTCAAATATAGAACAAGTGTGTCTACTGGGCCAGGTGCTGTGTTAGGCATCAAGGGAAAAAAAATATATATGTATATATAATAAAATATGATTCCTGCTCTTAAAAACATCTTTAAAAGAAAACACAGGGGCTTCCCTGGTGGCGCAGTGGTTGAGAGTCCGCCTGCCGATGCAGGGGACACGGGTTCGTGCCCCGGTCCGGGAGGATCCCACATGCCACGGAGTGGCTGGGCCCGTGAGCTATGGCCTCTGGGCCTGTGTGTCCGGAGCCTGTGCTCCGCAACGGGAGAGGCCACAACAGTGGGAGGCCCGCGTACCGCAAAAAAAAAAAAAAAAAAAAAAAAAAAAGAAGACACAAATTAATAGTATAAAATAGGTAGCAAATTTCTATTTGGAAGAGAACCAAAAAGTATTTTGGAATTTAAGACTTAAAGTTTAATATAGCAGGCCTCTTTTTTTTTTTTTTTTTGGCCCATTTTCTTATTTTTGAAGTGATTTCTTAAACAAGAAAATTCTATTTTCTCATTCTTGGTTTTAGACTGTATAGAAAAAATTCTATCTCTTTAAATGTCTGGTAAAAAATGATTATTTCCTTCCTTTAAAGATAAGTAATAATATTTTGGATACACTTTGTGTTGACTTGGAATACAAGCACAGATTCCACATGGAGTCTCTGCTTTGGTTCTTGTGAAATAAGTACAGGAGACTGCAAAACTGGGAAAATGGATTCTGGAAAATGAGATGCTTTATGGCCAGGACTGAAAAACAGATTTAATAAAGAATTAATCTTCAGAAAGTAAGTGTTCATGAGCATTTGAAAAATATTGTGCTGTTATCCATCTAACATTTTCCTCACCTGTGGCCTGATTCTCTTCCCACACTCTATCTTTGTGTTTTTGTCATAACCTAATTCAAGTGTACAGGGCTTGTCGCCATAGTGCCAAAGGATCTTTCTTGAAAAGCCCTTATCCAGGGGGTTAAGAGATTAACCGTGTCACTTGACCTCTCACCCAGTTTGGACCTAACTAGACATTTAATGTCAAGATGAAACAGGGAAGAAGTAAAAGAATGCACTAAGGCTTTCAGAATTATATTTAACACTCTCAAAATCTTTTCGATATCATTAAGAGCCCGCCGAAATTATTCTAGGCTAAACCTTTTACTTGGGGAGGAAACAAACATTTCTTTTGGCCTCCGTCTTCCCATTCACTGGATTTGAAAACTTTAATGTTATGGAGAAAGAAACAGGGAAAAAAGATCCATATTAAATTAGTCAATTCTGCTTTATCACACATATAAAAATAAAGTGTAATGGGGAAAAAATTGTCTGAATGTGTTAAAGACTTTCTGTGGATTATGATTACTCATACTGTCACTCTTCCTTTATCACACGGAAGGTGTTTTTCAGAAATCAATGATAATAAAAGTTAAGGTCCTTAACTTTTAATTTAGAATAAAGGGATAAATATGGCCAGTGTTTTCATCATAAATACTTATATTTCTCATTTAAATAACTTATCAGTTCTTATATTATAAACCTCAGTTTTTCAAGGTCTTGAGTAGGGAAATGTCAATGATTCCAATTTACTTGTATAAAAAAAATTGTGGGAGAGTGAGGATTCTATATTTTAAAATACATTTTCATTCCTTTCCAATGTCTTCTAAGCGAGACCAACGTCCTGATAAATGGAAATTTTCAAAAGTCTGCATTAAAGAATAATATTTGTTTAAATAAATATTATTACTAATAAGTGATAACCAAAATATAAAACTTTTTTTTAAAAAAGAACTTCTTCATCCAAATGCAGTTATTCTTCAAAACAAATAGCTCAAATAGGTATGTTTATCAATAGTAACATATTTGTGTTTTCATTTTATAAAGCACATTCTCGCATATCCTCATTTAAATCTTACTGTAATCTTGTGGGGTCAGTTATAATAATCTTCATTTTAAAGATGAAGAAAAGGAAACTTCGAGCAAGCAAGTTGCTTAAGGTTTCACAGGCAGTAGCTGCAGAGCCGTGACTTTAAAAATGTTCTTACACTCCAAAACTAGAATTATTTCACCTGTATCACAGCAAATTCCTTGTCCATTATAGTAGTATTGGTAATGCTCAAAAGATTAGTAGGATTTTGCTTTTAGACTCGTCTTTGGAGTCCATTTATGGATCACAGGGAAAATAGACTTCATTATTTTAGAGTTGCAACTTAGTTATTAATCAGTTTTTTTTTTAAAAAGTGCCCAAATGAATGACCACATTATTAGGTTATGCCCCCAAATCAAAGCCACTCTCAAATTATGAAGATTTTTTCATACCGGAGGATGTTTAAAAGACTATAACTTGGCCTTAGAAAAAAAATTTGAAAACTGAAATTCCAGAACTGTTTTAATCAATGCAGCATGTTTGAAATGGATATACAGAGTTTTAAAATGGGTACGTGTCAGTTGCTTAGAACCTTTTAGGCTCTTTAATGAGAATAAATAACCCCCTGTAATTCTGCCTGCATTATCTGTACTGTTTTTCAAATGTAATGTATGACACACTCAGGCAGGAATGGATCTTGTTCAGGCAAATTCTACTGGAGCAGAGTGTCACTTTCTTGTTCTTACCACTCTAGGAACTGGAACTTTGAAAAAAAAAAAAATTAATCAATCAGGTCCAACTGATTAAAATATCTCTTCTTAACAATACTTGAAACTTTTTAATCAGACCTTTAAAAAAGAGAGTGGGGGAGATTAACTAAGAAGGACTGAACTCAAATGACAGAACTGGATGGTTATCCTAAGTATATATAAATAAACTACAATTACTAAGCAACTTTTACTACAATGTTCATCTAATCTTAATCTCATTCTATGTTTCCATTATATCTGGATTATTTTCCTCTGCTGTTTTTTTCACTGGGTGGGATTTATGATAGGTCAAGAGCTAAAATATTAAGGCAAAGAATTTGGGGTCTTTCTGTATGCAGTTATTTAAAGCTGAGTTGTTAGCATGGGAGGATTCACCACCTATAGTCTCTATAGTTCTAGCTTACATTTTGTTTCAGTGTATAATTAGCAAAGTAAAATGAGAAGACCATATAGGGCTCAACACCTTCCGACCCATTCTATTCTATATTCTGCAAGGAGACCAAATACGAGTACACAGAAAAATCAGCTAGGGATCCATGTTAAAAATGCAGCTTTCTGGTCCCATGCTCATAGACCCTGCTATAATGGGTTTAGAGTTAAGCCCAGGGATTTAAACTTTAGTAGGAACTTCCCAGCCCACACAGACAGTCCCTGGGCCACCTTTTAAAAGATACTGAATATAAACTTCTACTTACAATGTGTTGGTAAGCAGTTTAATGAATTCCCCTGGCTTTTGTCTGGAAAATAAGTTCCTAGATAAATGCAACCCCAAAGTCCTTTCCTAGTAAGTCTTGGCTTTCTATTCACACAACTATCATATCCAAATTACCAAAACCTGAGATTTTGCTGTGTTACATGCTCTTGCTTTTTGAAGAAAAATATTTTAGGCCAGTCTCTGATTATTAACAAATGTTATATTAGTTAAAGACCTCTAACTGAGACTATGATGTTTTCCTTTGCAAATATCTTTGAAAAGCTTATCATTGTCTGTACTTTACCATAACAGCAGCAGAATTTAACAATTACTCTAAGTCTAGAGATATACATAGGACATTTCTTTTGTGGTCTGATGAAAGCACGCAGATATATACCTGACAGACTAATGGAAATGGTAGGAAAACTGAATTTTAGCCACAGGAAAGTTACTGTATATGGCTTCATAAGTTTTTATAAAGATGTCATTCACATATTATTCTTCTTTTACAAAATAAAGGAAATTGGATGATTACTTGGAGACTTAACCTCTGAAAATAATTTTTCTGGTATTATCTGGGAAGCTGAGTGAGAATCTCTTTGGACTTGCTTCTCTCTTTTCTGTTTATTACTGGGGTTAATCAAATCCCAGAACTACCTCCAACCTCAAACATAACTGGCTGAGAAAATTGATAGGCATAAAGTTTTCTTTGATTATTCAGGCTGTCAGTGTTTGGTAAGAGCAAGATGCAGAAGACAAAGACATCATGAATAAGAGCTACTTGCGGGTCTATTCATCTTGCACAAGGCTCAACTAAAGAATTTCTATAGTGTTAAAGAAAGACAAGTTACTGAAGGTCAAGTGCTTGTTCCAACAAGCTGCCCCTTTGGTGATGCTCTCTCTGCCTCACATTCTAGAAACATGTCTTTCAGCCTCTTGGCCGTATCTAAAAGGGAGGCTTCTCTGGATAAGAATGCTGGGTTGGTGTGGTCTTGTTGTGGGAGCTGCATTTTGGCTGTCTACCTTTTGATTGTGCAAAAAGTAAAAATATTTGAAGGTCTATGAAAGAAGAATAAGCCCCAAACTATGCCAGATAAGTGCCATTCTTTCCATCATGATAATTAAAACTCCAGCACAATGAAGTTTCACATTCTTGTCACCTAGTTTTAAAATTCGCTATGTAATACTCACCATTTAAAGTATTCACCAAAGGCCAAAAAGACATTTCACTGTGTATGATGCTTTGAGCTTCAGTCTCAGATAAAACACCCACAAAAAAATCTATGGGGAGAGTCAAGACAGCGGTGTGGGAAGACACGGAGTTAGCATCTTCCCACAACTAGGTTACCTGCTGGCCGCTGGTGGGGGACTCTGATGCCCAATGAGATGGGAGGAACCCCAAAGTGAACCTGTAGGACACAGGGGGACTGAGAGGGGAAGAGAAGTGGAGGCCAGACAGGATCAGTGCCTCTGAGGCCAGGGAGATCAGGAGAGGCAGGCAGGAGGGATTCTCTGGGAGGAGCAGGAGAGGAGCAGATGGCGATCGCTTGGCTCACTTGGGCTGGGGAGCCTGCTGAGCTCCCAGGTCAGTACCCCCTGTCCAAAGGCCCCTCCAGGCCATGTGGGTCCTGGAAGCATAAGAGGGAGGCTGGAGAGATGAGGAGAGGCAGGCAGGAGGGGTCCTCTGGGAGGAGAGGGAGAGAAGTGGAGGGTGATTGCCCCACCCACTCGGGCATGGGGAGCCTGCTGAGCTCCCAGGCTGATCCCCTGCCCTCCAAAGCCCCCTCCAGGTTACACAGATCCTTGAGGGCACAGGAAGGAGGCCAGGGAGATCAGGAGAGGCAGGTGGGAGGAGCCACCCAGGAGGAGCGGAGGGAGAATGCCCGCCCCACTCAGGCACAGGGAGCCTGCTGAGCTCCCAGGCTGACCCCTGCCCTCCAAAGCCCCCTCCAGGTTACATGGGTCCTTAGGGGCATAGGAGGGAGGCAGAGGAGATCAGGAGAGGCAGGCGGGAGGGCCCCTCAGTAGGAGCTTCGAGTCTGAACCACTGGACTAAGGGAGAACCTCAGATCCCAGGAAATATTCATCGGAGTGAGGTCTCATGAAGTTCCTCATCTCAGCACCAATACCCAGCTCTACCCAATAGCCTACAAACTCCAGTGTTGAAAGCCTCAGGCCAAACAACCAGTAAGACAGGAACACAACCCCACTCATAAAGAAAAAAACAAAATATGGCAAAAAAATATATATCACAGATGAAGCAGCAAGGTAAAAACCTACAAGGCCAAATAAATGAAGAGGAAATCATCAATCTACCTGAAAAAGAATTCAGAGTAATGATAGTAAAGATGATCCAAAATCTTGGAAACAGAATGGAGGCATGGATTGAGAAAATACAAGAAATGTTTAACAAAGATCTAGAAGAACTAAAGAACAAACAAACAGAGATGAACACCACAATGACTGAAATGAAAAATACACTAGAAGGAATCAGTAACAGAAAAACTGAGGCAGAAGAACGAATAAGTGAGCTGGAAGACAAAATGGTGGAAATAACTGCTGAGGAACAGAATAAAGAAAAAAGAATGAAAAGAATTGAAGACAATCTCAGAGACCTCTGGGACAATACTAAATGCACCAATATTCAAATTAGAGGGGTCCCAGAAGAAGAAAAAAACAAAGAGTCTGAGAAAATATTTGAAGAGATTATAGTTGAAAACTTCCCTAACATGGGAAAGGAAATAGTCACCCAAGTTCACAAAGCACAGAGTCCCATAAAGGACAAACCCTAGGAAAAACACACCAAGACCCACGTTAATCAAACTAATAAAAATTAAATTCAAAGAAAAAATATTAAAAGCAGCAAGGGAAAAAAGAAAAATAACATACGAAGGAATCCCCATAAGGTTATCAGCTGATTTTTCAGCAGACTCTGCAGGCCAGAAGGGAGTACCAGTATATACTTAAAGTGATAAAAGAGAAAAACCTACAACCAAGATTACTCTACCCAGCAAGGATCTCATTCAGATTCAACAGAGAAGTCGAAAGCTTTTCAGACAAGCAAAAGCTAAGAGAATTCAGCACCACCAAACCAGCTTTATAAAAAAATGGTAAAGAAACTTCTCTAAGCAGGAAACACAAGAGAAGAAAAAGATCCACAAAAACAAACCCAAAACAATTAAGAAAATGGTAATAGGAACATACATATCAATAATAACCTTAAATGTGAATGGATTAAATGCCCCAAACAAAAGACACAGACTGGCTGAATGGATACAAAATCAAGACCCATATATATGCTGTCTACAAGAGACCCACTTCAGACCTAGGGACACATACGATTGAAAGTGAAGGGATGGAAAAAGATACTCCACGCAAATGGAAATCAAAAGAAACCTAGAGTAGCAATACTCATATCAGATAAAATAGATTTCAAAATAAAGACTGTTACAAGAGATAAGGAGGTACACTACATAATGATCAAAGGATCAATCCAAGAAGAAGATATAACAATTACAAATGTTTATGCCCCCAACATAGGGGCACCTCAATACACAAGGCAAATGATAACAACCATGAAAGGAGAAATCAACAGTAACACAATAATAGGGAAATTTAACACCCCACTTACACCAACGGAAAGATCATCCAAACAGAAAATAAATAAGGAAACACAAGCTTTAAATGACACAATAGACCAGATAGGTCTAAATGATATTTATAGAACAATCCACCCAAAAGTGGCAGAATACACTTTCTTTTCAAGTGTACACAGAACATTCTTCAGGATAGATCACATCTTGGGTCAAAAATCAAGCCTTGGAAAATTTAAGAAAATTGAAATCGTATCAAGCATCTTTTCTGACCACAACACTATGAGATTGGAAATCAATTACAGGAAAAAAAAAACTGTAAGAAACACAAATACACAAATAATGGAGGTTAAACAGTGCACTACTAAATAACCAAGCAATCACCCAAGAAATCAAAGAAGAAATAAAAAAATACATAGAAACAAATGACAATGAAAACACGATGACCCAAAACCTATGGGACGTAGCAAAAGCAGTTCTAAGAGGGAAGTTTATAGCAATTCAATCTCACCTCAAGAAACAAGAAAAATCTCAAATAAACAATCTAAACCTACACTTAAAACAACTAGAGAAAGAAGAACAAAGAAAACCCAAAGTCAGTAGAAGGAAAGAAATCATACAGATCAGAGCAGAAATAAATGAAATAGAAATGAAGAAAACAATAGCAAAGATCAATAAAACTAAAAGCTGGTTCTTTGAGAAGATAAACAAAATTGATAAACCCTTAGCAGACTCATCAAGAAAAAAAGGGAGAGGACACAAATCAATAAATTTAGAAATGAAAAAGGAGAAATCACAACTGACACTGCAGAAATACAAAGGATAAGAGACTACTACAGGGGCTTCCCGGGTGGCTCAGTGGTTGAGCTGATGCAGGGGACATGGGGTCGTGCCCCGGTCTGGGAAAATCCCACATGCTGCAGAGTGGCTGGGCCCGTGAGCCACGGCTGCTGAGCCTGCACGTCCGGAGCCTGTGCTCCGCAGTGGGAGAGGTCACAACAACGAGAGGCCCACGTACCGAAGAAAAAAAGAAAAAAGAGACTACTACAAACAACTATACGCCAATAAAATGGACAGCCACGAAGAAATGGACACATTCTTGGAAAGGTACAATTTTCCAGGACTGAACCAGGAAAATAAGAAAATATAAACAGACCTATCACAAGTAATGAAATTGAAACCATAATTTAAAATCTTCCAGCAAACAAAAGTCCAGGACCAGATGGCTTCACAGGTGAATTCTATCAAATATTTAGAGAAGAGCTAACACCAACCCTTTCTAAACTCTTCCAAAAAATTGCAGAGGGAGAAACACTCCTAAATTCATTCTATGAAGCCACCATCACCCTGATACCAAAACCAGAAAAAGATATCACAAAAAAAGAAAATTATAGACCAATATCACTGATGAACATAGATGCAAAAATCCTGAACAAAATCCTAGCAAACAGAATCCAACAGCACATTAAAAGGATCATACACCATGATCAAGTGGGATTTATCCTAGGGATGAAAGGATTCTTCAATATATGCAAAACAATCAATGTGATACACCACATTAACAAAAATTAAGGAATAAAACCCGTATTATCATCTCACCAGATACAGAAAAGGCTTTTGACAAGATTCAACACCTATTTATGATAAAAACTCTCCAGAAAATGGGTATACAGGGAACCTACCTCAACAAATAAAGGCCATATATGACAAACCCACAGCAAGCATCATACTCAATGGTGAAAAACTGAAAGCATTTTCACTAAGATCAGGAACAAGACAAGGATGTCCACTCTCGTCCCTCTTATTCAACATAGTTTTGCAAGTCCTAGCCACAGCAATCAGAGAAGAAAAAGAAATAAAAGGAATACAAATTGGAAAAGAAGAAGTAAAACTGTCACTGTTTGCCGATGACATGATACTATACATAGAAAACTCTAAAGACGCCACCAGAAAACTACAAGAACTAATCTATGAATTTGCTAAGGTTGCAGGATACAAAATTAATGCACAGAAATCTCTGGCATTCCTATACACCAATAATGAAAAATCAGAAAGAGAAATTAAGGAAACACTCCCATTTACCACTGCAACAAAAAGAATAAAATGCCTAGGAATAAACCTCCCTAAGGGGGTGAAAGACTTGTACTCAGAAAACTATAAAACACTGATGAAAGTAATCAAAGATGACATAAAAAGATGGAGAAATATACGATGTTCTTGGATTGGAAGAATCAATATTGTGAAAATGACTATATTACCAAGCAATCTACAGATTCAGTGCAATCCCTATCAAACTAGTAATGTCATTCTTCACAGAATTAGAACAAAAAATTTTACAATTCATACAGAAGCACAAAAGACCCCAAAGAGCCAAAGCAATCTTGAGAAAGAAAAACAGAGTTGGAGGAATGAGGCTCCCTGACCTCAAACTATACCACAAAGCAACAGTAATCAAGACAGTATGGCACTGGCACCAAAACAGAAATACAGATCAATGGTACAAGATAGAAAGCCCAGAGATAAACCCATGCACACATGGGCACCTAATTTATGACAAAGGAGGCAAGAACATACAATGGAGAAAAGACAGCCTCTTCAATAGTGGTGCTGGGAAAACTGGACAGCTACATGTAAAAGAATGAAATTAGAACACTCCCTAATACCATACACAAAAATAAACTCCAAATTGATTAAAGACTTAAATGTAAGACCAGACATTATAAAACTGTTAGAGAAAACCTAGGAAAAACACTCTTTGACATAAGCCACAGCAAGATCTTTTTTGACCAACCTACTAGAGAAATGAAAATTAAAAAACAAACAAACAAACAAATGGGACCTAATGAAACTTAAAAGCCTTTGCACAGCAAAGGAAACCATAAACAAGACAAAAAAACAACCCTTAGAATGGGAGAAAATATTTGCAAATGAAACAACAAAGGATTAATCTCTAAAATATACAAACAGCTCATGGAGCTCAATATCAAAAAAACAAACAATCCAGATAAAAAATGGGCGGAAGATCTAAACAGACGTTTCACCAAGGAAGACATACAGATGGCCAAGAGGGACATGAAAAGATGCTGCACATCACTAATTATTAGAGAAATGCAAATCAAAACTACAATGAGGTATCAGCTCACACAAGTTAGAATGGGCATCATCAGAAAATCTACAAACAATAAATGCTGGAGAGGGTGTGGAGAAAAGGCAACCCTCTTGCATTATTGGTGGGAATGTCAATTGATACAGCCACTATGGAGAACAGTATGGAGGTTCCTTAAAAAAACTACCATATGACCCAGCAACCCCACTACTGGGCATATACCCCGAGAAAACCATAATTCAAAAAGAGACATGTACCTCAATGTTCACTGCAGCACTATTTACAATAGCCAGGACATAGAACCAACCTAAATGTCCTCTGAAAGATGAATGGATAAAGATGTGGCATATATATACAATGGAATATTACTCAGCCATAAGAAGAAACGAAATTGAGTTATTTGTTTTGAGGTGGATGGACCTAGAGTCTGTCATACAGAGTGAAGTAAGTCAGAAAGAGAAAAACAAATACCACATGCTAACGCATATATATGGAATCAAAAAAAAATGATACTGATGAAACTAGTTGCAGGGCAGGAATAAAGAGGTAGGCATAGAGAATGGACTTGAGGACATGGGGTGGGAAGGCGAACCTGGGCGAAATGAGAGTAGCATCGACATATATACACTACTGAATGTAAAGTCGTTGGCTGGTGGGAAGCAGCAGCATAGCACAGGGAGATCGGCTCTTTGCTTTGCGATGACCTAGTGGGGTGGGATTGGGCGGATGGGAGGGAGGCTCAAAAGGGAGGGGATATGGGGACGTGTGTGCATAAGGCTGGTTCACTGTGTTGTGCAACAGAAACTAACACAGTATTGTGAAGCAATTATACTCCAATAAAGATCTATTTAAAAAAATCTATGGCAATTCTCTGTACTTTCTGTTCAATTTTTTTGTAAACCTAAAACTGCTCTAAAAATTAAAGTCTGTTACATTTTTAAAAATCTACCATTAGATTGACATAGTATTTATGAATATCCTAAACTGTATCTTGAAGTTTTATCTAATATGAATTGCTTAATGTTATGTGTATAGACATGCTGCTCTTGAATCAAAATTTGCCAGGAAAAATTATCTGCAAAAGCTGGCAGCCATTGAAATAAAGTAGGTCATTACTGGTTGACAAGTGCTACAGAAATACATGAATGGAAACAAAAGGGGAAGGGAAATTCTGATTTATTTCATTCCCAGGCATATGGAACGAGGAAGAAAGCACTCTTATACATGAGAGCACTATTAAACTGAAAAGGCTGTCAGGAAACAGAAAGGTCAGACACATGATACAATTCCTTTAAGGCTTCTAGAAATTCTGGCCAAAAAATCATTCAATGAGTGGTGACCTGGAAAAGTTTGAAGTATCAGTATAAAGCACACATAAATAATAGTAGCAGGAAGCTGGGAGATGGTTATCCCTGGAGAGACTTTCAGATATAAGTTGGGGAAAAGGTAAGTAATATCGTATTTATTTTTTCATTCACCTGCCAAATGTTTACTAAGCACCCGTTGTTTAGGGCTGTGGTCCTCAAACTTTGCTACACATTAGAATCGCCTGGGGAGTTTTAAAAAATTCTGATGGCCCGCTCACATCCCATACCAATTAACTCAGAGTGCCTGGGGGTGGGGGCCAGGCTTAGGACTTTCTAAAGATCATTGGGTAACTGCAATGTGCAGCCAAGGTTGAAGACACTTATCCATCCAAGAAAAGTCAATTGTGCATGTTTTTTTCTCTCAAGGAACTTGAAATCTAGGTAAGGAGATTAGTCATGTAGACAAGCAAATAGAAAGCAGAATTCAACAACACATGCTTTAAACGTACCATCTCATTTTGAGGTTGGCTCAACGCTCTATCATTTCTCCAACCAAGCAGCTCTGGGACTCCAGAGAGCTCTGCAGAGAATATATTTGTAGCGATGCAGTCATTTTGGGAGCCTCAGTTCCAGAGAGAGGCAGACAAACTGGAAAGATTTCAAAGCAGAGTAACAAAATGATTACAGGCCTGGGGGTTTGGACTTATGGGGAAAGATGAAAAGAACTAAATATGTAAAACCTGGCTAAGTGACGATTAAAGGGGGGTCATGATAACAGTTAACTAATACCTGAAGGGTGCAAACATCAAGGAAAGAAGTGAATTACTTTGGATAACGCAGAGGGTGTTAGCTAAAGGTAATAGGATGGTATTATGAAAGCGAACATGAAGGCACAGTATCGGGTAATCCTTGCTGACTGAGCAAGCTCCTGGGCCATGGAGCTGGCTCCCAAAGGAGGGGTAGCAGCCACATCATTTGAGTTCCCATAAAACAAGTTTGGACAAAGACTTAGGAAACAAGAGCAATTCTGTATGATCTGGACCGTGGCAGGCGGTGGGGACAGTTGAAGGGAAGAGACAGAATAACTCAAAGATTTTTCGACTCTAATACCAAAATGATATTATTAAAACTTCACAGAAAAACAGAAATTGGGAAGAATCTTTCACTTTAAATGTCATTACAAATGAGGTTGACCCATTAGGTCTTATTAATGTACTCACTATATACTCAGAAATTACATCCTGAGCCACGTGCTGCATACGCTTTATGTGATAACCTTGTCAGCTTTTTCATTCATTTTACTTTAATATAAATATAGTCGTTACAGTATGAAACACTGCTTCAAAGACATTTAAGTATAGAAATTTCTGCTATAGTTTTATGACGTTCCTAAACTGGGACATCTTGTTCCCTTAAACCAAGGACAGAACACTTTGTTTTTTATGCAGGGCTCCTAAATGTTACAAAATTGAGGATAATAATTATAGCTAATATTTTTGGAGCACTTTCTATGTGCCAGACACTGTGTTACAATAATTTCTACCCATTATTTAATGTAAATTAGTGATCACCACAACTCTCTGAATAAGCACTGATTTTTTTCCCATTATTTACATGAAGGAAACAATTTTTAAGGAGGTTAGGTCAAGGTCACACAGCTAGTGACTGATGGTGCCAGGAGAAATGAGAACCCAATCCTGCGTGGCTCCAGAGCCCACACCCTCTGTCTCTTATTTTTATGAAGTGTTTTTAAATAACATAAAACTGGAAACCAAATAAAAATTGCCTACTTACAAATTCCCCTCATAAACCTTATCAGAATATTAATACCTAATTTATAGGATTATTGTGATGAGTAAATAATTTTTTAAAATAACTATCATAAACTGGCACATAGTAAGTTCTTAACAGAAGATAATTTTAAAGAAATAAAACAAATTAAAGCCTAAAACACACAAATCATCCATTTTTGACACCAATTTCTTCTCATATCGTTTATATAAATCTAGCCATCATTCTTTTCTCTGCCTCCTACTCCCTGGGTATTATTCTCATAAAACCAGGAGGAAAACAGATTGATAAATTAATTTTTAGTAGGCTTTCACGTGTTAAGAGTTGTGCCTTGATGTTTAAAAGAAGAATCATGGGGGCTTCCCTGGTGGCGCAGTGGTTGAGAGTCCGCCTGCCGATGCAGGGGACACGGGTTTGTGCCCCGCTCCGGGAAGATCCCACATGCCGCGGAGCGGCTGGGCCCGTGAGCCACGGCCACTGAGCCTGCGCGTCCGGAGCCTGTGCTCCACAATGGGAGAAGCCACAATAGTGAGAGGGCCACGTACCACAAAAAAAAAAAAAAAAAATATATATATATATATATATAAAATATTATAAATAATTTGATGTCACATATGGTTGTGGAGGGGGGAGGGGGAGCCTTTGGCTAGAGAGGGTGACAGGGAAGTCCTCTTTAAAGAGATGATTGTTCAGCCCACACCTAAGGGACAAGAAGAAATTCAGATGTACACAAAATCTAGAAAAAAACTTTCACACAGAAGTTACCAGCAACTGCCGAGTTCCTGAGGAACTGAGTTTAGAGTGTTCTAGAAACTCAAAAAAGCTGTGAAGCATAGTGAGTGAGGGTGAAGATAGCATGAAATGAAGTCAGAAAGCTAGAGTGTGGTCATATCCTGCAGGAATTCCAGCCCATGGTCAGGAAGTAGGCTTCATTCTGAGCATGTTTGAAATCTCACAACTCCAGACTTTTAAGTAAGGGAGTGATATGCTCTGCTCAATGTTTTTAAAAGTTTACTCTGGCATGTGACTGGATAATAGATTATTCCTATGTTGCAGGACAGTGATGGTGGGGGATTGAGAAAAATGGAAAAATAGAAAAGCAGAGTACAATATGTACAGTTTACAGCTTTTACATTTACTTGTTGATTTTTTGGTTCTTTAATTAATTGTGGGGTTTTTTTTGGTTGTCTGTTGTGTCTTCTCCATATTGAGATCAGATAAGTATTGATTTAGACTAGCATGGTAGCAGTGGCTATGAGGAGAGGTGTATAAATATAAGACATATCGTAGAGCTAGAACTGAAAGAAGTGGCAGGTGGATTGAACATGGGAATCAAGGGGAAAAAAAGGTGCTGTCCAAGTTTCTAGCTTTATTTTTGGAAGTAGTGTTTACTGAGATGGTGAAGACTGGTAGGGCCAGGTTTAGAGATAGATTGGTACTTCATTTTAGGCAGGTTAATTCTGAAATGCCCTAAGGCATCTAAGTGATGATGCCAAGTAGCAGCTGGATAGATGAATATGCATGAAAGGGAGGCCTGGGCAGCAGATCCCAATGTGGGGGATTGTGTACATTAACTATGTTTTCTTGTTTTCTGTATCTTGACGCTCTGCCATCTGAGGCCTCAGTGACCAGGGAAAGACTGCCCTCCCAGGGCTAGGTAATTCCTACAGACAGCAAATGCCTCCCCTGTGAGCACGCCTTTCATATGCAAACCAACTAATCCTGAGTTCACACCCCCAACTACCTCCTTTATCAGGCTCTCATCATCAAACCACTATCCTCTGCTCTAATCTCCCACAGTCAGGTACCAGACAACTAGGGACCACTCCTACAGCCCAGAGCCCACCTAAATTATTCAAACTATCCAATCTTAAGCCTGCTCAACTTGCCTACCCTGCCTTGTCCAGTCCTTCCTATGAAAACCACAGTAAAGCCCACTGCCCATGCTTTCCCTTGCTCCTTCTGCCTCCTGCGGACCTGGTCCTTCCTGTGGAACATGACATGCCACTTCTCCTGGGAACTATGAGTGACAAGCTATTTTCCAAAATCATGTCATTTGATCTCATCACATATTTTTTTGCCTTCAAATCTGTTATTGATTTTATTTATTGATTCTATTTATTTTTTGATGGCCATCATCTCCTGATCTATTTGCCTGACCATATATGTAATAAAAACAAAATACTGGGTACATTTTAAAACAGGTTGTCAGCATAACTATGGTATTTAAAGCCTTCAGAATGATGGAGATGTCTTAAAGGGAGAGTGTAGATGGAGAAGAGGAGACAAGCGGGACCCCCAGGGAGTCCAAAAGAATAAACATACATGTTTTTGGGTTTCAGGCTGTGTAGCAACTGAGTGAAAGAATTATTTCCAAGCTTTCTCAGCATCCCACAAATCGTGCCACATAAGCCGCTGCCTACTCCATATAAGTGTAAGGCTGATCCTGTTTCATAATGAGTAATCTTCACTAAACCCACAGGCACAGCTGAGTTATCTTCCCAGGGAAACAACATGAAGCTAAAAGCCACCTACAGGAGTCCGTACCCATTAGGCAGAACCCTTGAGATAGAAAGCAACCATCCCTACGTGCTGATAAAAAGGGAAAAACACATAACCTAAACTTCTACACCGACACGCATCTGTGATCTGTATTGTCAAAGTATCAGGCATCCAGACAAAAGCTGAGCTACATCCCAAAATCAGGTCTCAGACAGGTTCAGCTAGAACACAGTGTTCTCATAGGTCTGGTGTGAAATGAGTAAAACAGGCAGTGTGTTTTCAACAAAGCTGAATGGATACGTTTAAAAGAACTCTCTTTTAATCTGAGAGATGATCCTTTTTTGGTATATACACATCCTTTCATTTATAAAATGGCTGCAAAAGTAAGCAGAGTTTGTTCCTTTTTTTTAACTGACAAAAGTAAAAGTAGGCAGTCCTACAGAAGCCACCCACATTTTTTACTCATTTATTTTTACGGGACCATGAATTTGAGAATTGGGGGACTACTAATCTAAGAGATGTCAATATCCAGATATTTGAAAAAAAACTCATCATTTATAATCATCCAGATTTTCACTTTCCATCTGCATCTTCACTGGAGTCACAGGGAAGCAACTTCAGTGAGATTTCCCACTCCCAATGTTTCCATTCTGCCAGGCTGGCCGTGAATAAGGACTCTTATCACAGTGATGGAGAGAATGAGGAGACATCATGAGCTGAAGTGCATATTTTCTCAGATACTGACAAGTAAGGACAAAGGTTCAACAGTGACTAATGAGTAAAATGTTAAGGTGGAGACGGCACTTAATTGTTTAAAAGCAGTCACAGGAGTCATGTAGCTGCATTTACTTTGAAACCAAATCAAGCTACTGATGATGTGGCAAGGAAATATTTATTTATTTGTTCATTTAAACAAAAAAAAAGCTTAATGCTTAATCAAAGGCCACTCACTGCTTCTACCTTGAACAGCTGCTGTAAGAGGGTATAGGATAAACAAGTTTGATAATTCTTGGAGTAATTACAGCATCAAATTTCTGGGCATGTTCTTCAATAAATAGGTCAGACTCAAAACTGTTTGGAAGGAGAAGCTAGTCCTGAGGAGGTTGCTAGGAGGGGGAAGAGGGAGACAGAGCCAAAAGCACAAATAAGTGATGAGGTTATGCAATAATCAAGCCATTCCTTCCTCTTCCTATTGGAGTTACGAGATTAAAATACTAATCTCGCACTAGGCATTTCATCAGATGAGAAGCAGTGAGAAAGGAAACTTCCACTGTTTTCTGTGGAGGAAGTGATGCAAAGTTTGAGAAACTGACTCCAGGATTCCCTACTGTTGCTTCCACACTCACCTGAAGTGATCATCCTGAACCAAGCCTATGAGAATAAAAGGGAAGCCATTTGTCATTGGGATCTAGATAGACCTCCGACCTCCCTAATGTCCTTATGGGCCAGAACGGAGGCTGCAGGCAGAGCAGGCAGAGGGTCTGCTCATTCTGTATAAAGAAAGACATCATTCCCTGACCCTGTTGGGGTTTTCATTCAGTTGTAGCTGCAAAATACTGACATCACACCAAAGAAAAAAAGTCACATATTTCATGTAAATATAAGCATATTTGTAAAGGCATGTATAAATGATGTTTACATAGATACGTGTGCATGTGTGTGCATACATTTTTAGAGGGGGCATGGGAAGAAAAAAAACTAATCTCATTAGAAATCTGAAGTAAGAATTATTCTTTTCACTTATAAAAAATAAAAGGCTCATACAAAGATTGGTTCATAAACTAAATGGTACTTCAGCCTTTACTAAAGACAGCAGTTAACCATTTAATTCCTAAGATAACTCGCTTGCTTACAATAAAATCTGGATGAGAAATATTTAATTCTTAAGGCTATAAAATCATGTCATTTGATCTCATCACATATGCTTTTGCCTTCAGATCTGTTATTGATTCTATTTATTTTTATTTTATTTTACTTTTATATAATTTTTAAAGGTTACTTTCCACTTACAGTCATTACAAAATATTGGCTATATTCCCTGTGTTGTACAATACATCCTTGAGCCTATTTTATACCCAATAGTTTGTGCCTCCCACCCCCTGACCCCTGTACTGCCCCTCCCCCACCCTACTGGTAACCCCATTTGTTCTCTACATCTGTGAGTCTGCTTCTTTTTCGTTACACTCTTTAGTTTGCTGTCTTTTTTTAGATTCCAAATAGAAAACAGTATGGAGGTTTTCTGAAAAACTAAAAATAGAACTACCATAACCCAGCAATTCCACTCTTGGGTATACCCCAAGAGTATACCCAAGAAAAAAAAAACCCAGTAATTCAAAAAGATACATGCACCTCAATGTTCATAGCAGCATTATTTACAATTGTCAAGATATGGAAGCAACCTAAGTGTCCATCAACAGATGACTGGATAAAGAAGATGTGGTACACACACACACACACACACACACACACACACACACACACACACACTGGAATACTACTCAGCCATAAAAAAGAACAAAAATTTTGCCATTTGTAGCAACATGGATGGACTTGGAGGGCATCATCATCATATATTTTAAACAGAATTATACAAAAAGGAGAACCTGATTTTGCCAAAAAAACTTAATCCTGACTGAATCCTTCTTTAGTTTTGAATCGCCTCTCTTTTCTTTCAGTCTTCCTCTCTCTTCCTCTGACCCATCTCTTACACAATTTCAACTGCCACACTCAGAAGACCCAGAAAGAAGAAGTCACAGTTGGTTTACATTACTACCCAGAGATGAACTGAAGCTCTGGTAGTGGAATATGGATCTGCTAAAGAAAAAAAGTTGTCCCACTCACTGAGGAGGAGGTGGAGAAGGAGTAATGAAGGTGCAGAATTCAAAGTAAAACTAAAATCTCCATCAGGTACATGCTAATTCAGAAGTCCAAATAAGTAGAACACCAGCAAATTAAAGAACGAAACAAGAGTAACTGCTATCTCTTCTGGCAAACTACTGAGAGCTCACAGGATTTATTATGAGCAATTAAGGGTGTGGTGGCCTGGGAGAACAGAAGCTGTAGTCTTTGCTACAGGGACATGGAAGGGAACATAACAAAACACCTCATGTTTAGAGCTCTTATTTGCCCCCAGACAAAACAGCTTGTGCATGCATCTAAGCATGTACCTGAATATCCAAAAGCCTTCCAACCTCTCATCTCAGAATTAGAAATAAAAATTTCTTTATAAAGGGGGGGGGGCTAGGATAAAGCAGGAACTAATTATGATTAACACTTAGAAAATAAAGACATTAATGCAATCTTAGTTCCCAAAGAGATAAAAGTCATTATTCCCAGTTAACTGTGATAAGATAAGTTTTACAGAAGTAATTGAGAAGTTCAGAGGGATCTTAAAACAGCGCTCAGGCATTGAGACAAGTTTCAATAAAACATCATTTCAAGAAGGCTCCTGCAGTGTAGAATCTTTGAAAACTAGACCCATCCTACCTCATTTGTTAGCTTAAATCTGCCTAAACTAATCTAAACTAGCTAGATCAGAATCACTCTGGAGTCCTAAGGGTTTACTCTGTTCTTGCATCTTTAGGAAACGTGTGATTCTCTTCTCCCACCTCTGAAAAATTTGAAGCTTCCACCAACACCCCCCACTGAAGCATGTACAGTTTCTGTCTCACATCCAGGTTTCCCCAAGCACTTATGCCACTGATGTTCCATAGACCAGTCAGACAAAGGACCCCGGTGTTTGTGAGTATCCACTCCTAGCACTGGGTGCTGGCTGGCTGACAAGTGACCAGTAGGGAGCAATGAAGAGGGATTCCCTTATCCCCTGAAAAAATCAGAAACCTACAGGCAAAATGGGCTGACTCATTCAGAGAGATTGGCAAGTGGACAGAAAAGTAAATGCCTCCTAATTTTAAAAAATGCATGTCTAAAAAATAAACCTTATATCATCTTAATAATAGCAACACATAAGCACACCCAACAATATGCCAGATACCACGGGAAGCATTTTGTTAGTATCATCTAATTGAATCCTCAAAACCCATAAGGAAACTGAAGATTCAAATATGATAATGAACACAAGCATTTGAGCCTAACACCTAGATTCAAACCCTAGTTAGCCAGATGCAAGTTGTTTAGAGGAGTTACCTTATTTCTCATTCACCCCTCAATAAGACAATCTTATAAGCATTCATTCTGCCTCCAAAACCTAAATATCTCCACTTTTCTCCATCTTCACAGCCACCATCTAAGTCAAAGAGACAAACTCAGGTTTCATGGGGCTCGAGGCTTATCCAATTTGGCAAGCCATATTTAAAGAAAAGGAATACAGAGCTATTAATACAAAATTGGGGAAAAACAAACACATATTTAGAATGAGCAAATAAATCTCATATGAAAAAATTTTAATGCTGAAAAATACTACAAACTTTATAAAAACCCAGAAAATAACATATTATTTTTATTAATTAGTATGTTCACACACCTCTATAATTTTCCTACATGTTTTTACCTGCATGCTCTTTGATCACCTCTTCATATGACAACAGTTTTGTAAAATACTTTTTGATAAAGAAAATAGATAATTCAATCTTTCTTCCATCAAGTTGAGGATTGTTACTGAGAGCTTAAAACTTTTATTTCAACATCACTACACTTTATTGTAGTGCTACGTAAATGTTTAAGACTTTCGTCAAACTTGGAAAGACTACTTTCTACTTTCTTCTGTAGGTGAGCTATAAGATTTCAGAGCATTTCAAGTTTTTATATGTAGTGACTAATCTTCAACACTCTTTGAATTAGCAAAACTCACTAAGCAGTTTGTTGTTGATGTTCTAATTGAGAATGGTGTAGTATGAGTTTTATGCTATCTTCACCTTGTCAAAACAGCAAGAAACTTAAATCTTTTACTAATATGTTCATATGACTCATTCCTCTTCATTAATTGGGTTATCAAACAATCAACAAACTCTCAATTCTACTCAAAATTTGTCTCTTCTTCTTAATGAATTAATGAAATTTGAAAATGTGAGGGTTATACAGTTCACTTCTGGATGTCAGAAAAATTTCTAGTAAATTTATTGTTAACCTTTATCACTTTTGTCTCATCTCATTAGTTTTTAATCTGTATTTCTTTAGTTCTCCAATAAGTGTAAAGATTGTGAAAGTAGTATGCTTCGTTTGTGTAATGGAACCATTGCAAACTGTAGTTTAAATGACATACACCCACATCAGTTTCCCCCAACAGATCCTAAAAATGCCCAGAGCCAGTCCAATATATCACTCCATCCAAGTGGAAATATGGTGGAAGGAAGATCAGAGTGGAAAGAAACAGCTGTCGTAACAGTTAACAGTTAAGGTATCTTATTTTTGCAAATAACACAAAGACATATGACATCACGAATACATTGCACAGGCTCTTTCCCAGCTGAAAAAGGGGTTACTGTGAGCAAGGGATGCTGAAGCTTAAGTTTCATTAGCTTCAAGGTGAATCCACCCCAGGCCACCACCACCTATCAGCCAAGCAACTTTAGTAACTTTCTGACTCGTCTTCGTGCTTTCACCCTATCCTCCTAGAATCCACTTCCATGTGACAGCCTAAGAAACTTTTAAAAATGTAAATGAATTCATGTCACTCTCCTGTTTAAAACCTTTCAGAGGTTTCCCTTTGCATGTATGATAAAGGCCAAACTCCTTATCACCAAATACTGGCCCTATGATCTACATGCTGTTCAGCTCACAGACTCAACTCATACCTCCTCCGACCATTACTCACATGCTGTTGTTACCCTGGCCTTGTTCCCACAGTGAGCTGCCCCACGATCCCAGTGGAAATTATGCAACAGTGTTTCATAAACTCAAAGCACCATATCCATGTTAACTACAACTATTAGCAGAGTCAGGGGTAGAAGGCATGTGATTAGGATGGTTGAGGAAGAAAATTTGCAGATTTTGATTCTTGCCAAAGCCATTCCTGCTCTTCTCTTTCTTACTCCTATAAACACTGTTCTGAACCTCCACAAATGGAACTGCTACAAATACAGATCCAAGTTTTACAGCCACATAGCGAGTCACCATATGTGTGCATATGGTACACACGTATACATACAATATGTATAAGCAAATGGCAAGAGTATTTAGCTATACTAGCTTGCCTACATTACAGATATTTTATCAAATTACTGTCTACATTTAGAAACCTAGCTAGTAATTAAAATACAACTTATGGCACAGTGTTGCTTAAATTACAATGGCAATGGAAAGTTTTAAGATTTTAGTCAATGATTTCTAACAATCCTCCTTTATCAGAAAGAGTCACTGTTTTTTTTAACATTATCTAGCAGTAATGTGGCTGCTCTCCTCAGGTCAGAGATGAAAAGACTGAGGAATAAAGAGCTGATTCAGGTCATGTGTAGTCAATAGAGCAGTCAAAGAAATAAAGGTCTTGTTATTCCAGGTCTTGAGAGTGTTTGTTCCCTCACCACACTGGATTTATTTCCTGGGTACAGCAACATTAAGCATTTTTCAGCAACATAAAACAACTCAAAGACACACATGAAAATTTGGTGACCAGATGAATATAAAGAGAATTGATAAAAATAAGAGAAAAAAAAAACATTGCAGAAGACCATACAGGCAGGAGATCATTATAACTGTTCGGTTATCTGCCTAAAGATGAAGGCTATGGGGTTCACAGGATACAACCAACAGGAGGTTTGAAAACATCTGTAACATCTGTCATTTCATATATCATACGTGACAGGCTTATCACCTTTCAAATGTGTCTACAACATTAAACTGCTTTGCATTGTCTGATGATTATTTCTTCAGATGATTCACCATTTGTACAGCACCGGATTTTGCACAAGTTCTGGTTTCTCTCTCTCAATATTGAGGCTCATCTCATATTTATATTCAAGGACTTCCACAGTCTCATCCAAATTTAGGTGCTGCCTGACTCAAACTTCCCCTACATGCATGTATAAATCAAATAAGTTTCATTATGGCTCCCTTTATAGGTCATGATTATCCTTTTGCCTACTGCTCAAATGTCCACTGAAACACCCTTCTACTACCTCTCTGTTAATTCAAAATCCACTCTTCTTCCAAGATGAGCCCAAATCCTTTCCCTCCACAGGCTGTCCCCAAACAGCTTGCTCCACAATGTCACTGCCTAGAAATTCCTAAATCTCTGAAGCATAATTTTGCTCTATAATATACACATTTCTCATGTGCCTAAGACTTTTTATTCCCACAAGCCTGTAAATACCATAAGAATGGAGCCTTTTAAAATTCTCTCTGTCATCACCATATGATCCAGCAGTCCCACTCCGGGGCATATACCCAGACAAAACTATAATTCAAAAAGATAATGCACCCCTGTGTTCATAGCAGCACAATAGCCAAAACATGGAAACAACCTAAGTGTCCACTGACAGATGAATGGATAAAGAAGATGTAGTAGATATATGCAATGGAATACTACTCAGCCATAAAAAGAATGAAATGATGCCATTTGCAGCAACATGGATGCAACCAGAGATTATCATACTAAGTGAAGTAAGTCAGAATGAGAAAGACAAATACAATATGATATCACTTTTATGTGGAATCTAAAATACAGCACAAATGAACCTATCTACAAAACAGAAACAGACACACAGACATAGAAAACAGACATGTGGTTGCCAAGGGGGCAGGGAGAAGGAGGGGCTGGGAGTTTAGGGTAAGTAGATGCAAACTATTACATTTAGAATGGATAAATAACAAGGTGCTACTACTGTATATTACAGGGAACTATATCCAATCTCATGGGGTAAACCATAATGGGAAAGATTATTTTAAAAAAGAATATATATATGTCAAAAAATAAAATAAAATTCTATCAAGTCTTGAGCTAAGCATATACTAGGGACCCATTAGATATTAGTGTATTTATCCCCTTAGAAAAGTTACCCTCCACCCCTACATTTTTATTTTCTAATTTTAGACACCATTTTATTCCACTGCAGTCTCTGGTGTCAGATTGCAAGGTTTAGAATCATAGCTCCATCATTCCCTAACTTTGTTACTTTAGACAATGATACTTTACTTTTGTGCACTTCAATTTTCTTAACTACAAAAAGAATGGGGACTTCCCTGGTGGCACAGTGGTTAAGAATCCGCCTGCCAAGGCAGGGGACACAGGTTTGAGCCCTAGTCCAGGAAGATCCCACATGCCGCGGAGCAACTAAGCCCGTGTGCCACAACTACAGAGCCTGCGCTCTAGAGCCTGTGAGCCACAACTACTGAGCCCACGTGCCACAACTACTGAAGCCCGTGCACCTATAGCCCACGCTCCACAACAAGAGAAGCCACTGCAATGAGAAGCCCGTGTGCCGCAAAGAAGAGTAGGCCCTGCTCGCCACAACTAGAGAAAGCCCGTGTGCAGCAACAAAGACCCAACGTAGCCAAAAATAAATTAACTAATTAAAAAAAAAGATGCTGAGTAGTTATGTTACAAGTTTAGCAATAATTAAATGATAATGGTTAGCACAGTACTTGACACACTGAAGTTTTCAATAAACAGCATCTATTATTATTAGAATTATTATTGTTACTACCTGCTCCTCATGAAATCCAGGCTCATATATACTCCACCAATTAAACATCATTGTTATAACTATATTAATGTAAGATTTATTTGAATCTATGTATTTTATTACTTTATTCTTACTAACATGACTTCTTTTTCTCGTATCTCCCTCTAGTATCATGTTCCTTCTGGCAGGACATTTTTTTTTCTTAATTTAATTTTATTTATTTACTTTTTTTTTACAGCAGGTTCTTATTAGTTATCCATTTTATACATATTAGTGTATACATGTCAATCCCAATCTTCCAATTCATCTCACCACCACCCCCACCCTGATTTCCCCCTTTGATGTCCATACGTTTGTTCTCTACATCTGTGTCTCTATTTCTGCCTTGCAAACCGGTTCATCTGTACCATTTTTATAGATTCCACATATATGCATTAATATACGATATTTGTTCTTCTCTTTCTGGCTTATTTTACTCTGTATGACAGTCTCTATGTCCATCCACGTGTCTACAAATGTCCCAATTTCGTTCCTTTTTATGGCTGAGCAATACTCCATTGTATATATGTACCACATCTTCTTTACCCATTCGTCTGTCGGTGGGCATCTAGGTTGCTTCCGTGACCTGCCTATTGTAAATAGTGCTGCAATGAACATTGGATAGCATGTGTCTTTTTGAATTATGGTTTTCTCTGGGTATATGCCTAGTAGTGGGACTGCTAGGTCATATGGTAATTCTATTTGTAGTTTTTTAAGGAACCTCCATACTGTTCTCCATAGCGGCTGTGTCAATTTACATTCCCACCAACAGTGCAAGAGGGTTCCCTTTTCTCCACATCCTCTCCAGCATTTGTTGTTTGTAGATTTTCTGATGATGCCTATTCTGACTGGTGTGAGGTGATACCTCAATGTAGTTTTGATTTGCATTTCTCTAATAATTAGTGATGCTGAGCAGCTTTTCACGTGCCTCTTGGCCATCTGTATGTCTTCCTTAGAGAAATGTCTACTTAGGTCTTCTGCCCATTTTTTGATTGCGTTGTTTGTTCTTTTAATATTGAGCTGCATGAGCTGTTTATATATTTTGGAGATTAATCCTTTGTCCGTTGATTCCTTTGCAAATATTTTCTCTCATTCTGAGGGTTGTCTTTTCACCTTGTTTATAGCTTCCTTTGCTGTGCAAAAGCTTTTAAGTTTCATTAGGTCCCATCTGTTTGTTTTTTTTTGCAGTACACTGGCCTCTCACTGTTGTGGCCTCTCCCATGTGGAGCACAGGCTCCAGACGCACAGGCTCAGTAGCCATGGCTCACGGGCCCAGCCACTCCGTGGCATGTGGGATCTTCCCGGACCGGGGCACTAACCTGTGTCCCCTGCATCGGCAGGTGGACTCTCAACCACTGTGCCACCAGGGAAGCCCCCATTTGTTTATTTTTGGTTTTATTTCCATTACTCTAGGAGGTGGGTCAAAAGAGATCTTGCTGTGATTTATGTCACAGAGTGTTCTTCCTATGTTTTCCTCTAAGAGTTTTTCTTTACTCTGTTCCATGGCAGTGAATTCCACCATTCTGTCTTCCAGGTCACTTCTCCATTCTTCTGCCTCAGTTATTCTGCTATTGATTCCTTCTAGTGTATTTTTCATTTCAGTTATTGTATTGTTCATCTCTGTTTGTCTGTTCTTTCATTCTTCTAGGTGTTTGTTCTTTAATTCTTCTAGGTCTTTGTTAAACACTTCTTGCATCTTTTCAATCTTTGCCTCCATTCTCTTTCCAAGGTCCTGGATCATCTTCACTATCATTATTCTGAATTCTTTTTCTGGAAGGCTGCCTATCTCCACTTCATTTAGTTGTTTTTCTGGGGTTTTATCTTCTTCCTTCATCTGGTACATAGTCCTCTGCCTTTTCATTTTGTCTTTCTGTGAATGTGGTTTTCGTTCCACAGGCTGCAGGATTCTACTTCCTCTTGCTTCTGCTGTCTGCCCTCTGGTGGATGAGGCTATCTAAGAGGCTTGTGCAAGCTTCCTGATGGAAGGGACTGGTGGTGGGTAGAGCTGGGTGTTGCTCTGGTGGGAGCTCAGTAAAACTTTAATCCACTTGTGTGCTGATGGGTGGGGCTGACTTCCCTCCCTGTTGGTTGTTTGGCCTGAGGCGACCCAGCACTGGAGCCTACAGGCCCTTTGCTGGGGCTAATGTTGGACTCTGGGAGGGCTCACGCCAAGGAGTACTTCCCAGAACTTCTGCTGCCAGTGTCTTTGTCCTCGTGGTGAGCCACAGCCTCCCCCCGCCCCCCGCCTCTGCAGGAGACCCTCTAACACTAGCAGGTAGGTCTGGTTCAGTGTCCTATGAAGTCACTGCTCCTTCCCCCAGGTCCTGATGTACACACTACTTTGTGTGTGCCCTCCAAGAATGGAGTCTCTTGTTTCCCTCAATCCTGTTGAAGTCCTGCAATCAAATCCTGCTAACCTTCAAGGTCTGATTCTCTGGGAATTCCTCCTCCTGTTGCCAGACCCCCAGCTTGGGAAGACTGACATGGAGCTCAGAACCTTCACTCCAGTGGGTGGACTTCTGTGGTATAATTTGTCTCCAGTTTGTGAGTCACCCACCCAGTGGTTATGGGATTTGATTTTATTGTGATTGCGCCCCTCCTACCATCTCCTTGTGGCTTCTGCTTTGTCTTTGGATGTGGGGTATCTATTTTGGTGAGTTCCAGTGTCTTCCTGTTGATGACTGTTCAGCAGTTAGCTGTGATTCCAGTGCTCTCACAAGAGGGAGTGAGCGCTTGTCCTTCTACTCTGCCATCTTGAACCAATCTCTGGGGACATATTTTAGATCTAGCAGCTCTCAAAAAAGTGTGGGATGGAGACCTCTATGTCTTGCCCAGACTGTATCAAGGGATCTGTGAGCTCAAAATTATTTTCGTAAGAACACTAGAAATTTTGCTTTTTTATTCTCACTCTCTTAGTGGAGTCTTCCAAAAGCTCCATGGCATAGAATATCAAAAGAGACTGAGAAGAAGATACGATGGGACTTCCCTGGTGGCACAGTGGTTGAGAATCCACCTGCCAATGCAGGGGACATGGGTTTGAGCCCTGTTCTGGGAAGATCCCACATGCCGCGGAGCAACTAAGTCCATGTACCACAACTACTGAGCCTGTGCTCTGGAGCCCGTGAGCCACAACTACTGAAGCCTGTGCACCTAGAGCCCATGCTCTGTAACAAAGAGTAACCCCCGCTCGCTGTAACTAGAGAAAGCTCGCACACAGCAACGAAGACCCAATGCAACCAAACATAAATAAATAAATAAATAAATAAAAGAAGATATGAGACTCCAACTGTCTACTATTAAGCCAGACATTAAAGAAAGTTGCAAAAATGTAAAATAATGTCATTACTATTTCAGTTTAACTGTTCTTTCTCTCTGGTTGATTTAAAAATCTTTTTTGGCTTTGACGTTCTGCAATTTCCCAGTGTGTCAAAGCATGAAATTCTTTTTATTTATCCTGCTTAGGGTACATGGTGATTCCCAAACCCTAGGATCCATGGTTTATCATCAGTTCTGGAAAATTCACATTCACTACCTCTTTTTTTTAACTTTCCATTTCTTTCTTTTTTTTTTAAATTTACTTATTTTACTTATTGATTATTGGCTGTGTTGGGTCTTCGTTGCTGTGCGAGGGCTTTCTCTAGTTGCAGTGAGCGGGGGCTACTATTTGTTGCAGTGCACGGGCTTCTCGCTGTGGTGGCCTCTCTTGTTGCGGAGCATGGGCTCTAGGTGCATGGGCTTCAGTAGTTGTGGCATGTGGGCTCTAGAGCTCAGGCTCAGTAGTTGTGGCACATGGGTTTCGTTGCTCTGCAGCATGTGGGATCTTTCCAGACCAGGGCTAAAACACGTGTCCCCTGCATTGGCAGGCAGATTCTTAACTGCTGCGCCACCAAGGAAGCCCCATTATCTCTTTAAATAGTACCCCTCTTCCATTCTCTGTGTTAGACCTTTACTTTCTAGCCTTGGTTCTAATATGCTACCTAACAGTCTTCTGAGTTTCATTTCATTGTCATCTCAACAATGTTTTTCATATTTAGAATTTTTCCTTTTTCATTTTTACTTGTTCTTTCCTAATACATGTTTTAATTGGTAAACTTTTTGTACCCTTTATATCTTTAATCATTACAAGTAGAGTTGCCACATGTAACACTTTATATAATATTCTATATGTATATTCTATATATGAAAAGTACAAATATCTCAAGGTTCTAACGCTATCATCTGTTGGTCCTAGAATTCTAAGTCAGAGTGGCTAGTTCCTCATACATTTAAGAATCTTTGTGGGATTATTTCTTGATCTTAATTGCAGGAGTTCTATAGTCCTTAATTGAGAATTGGGGAAACTTTTCTGGAGAGAAGATTTGCTCCTGCAGATAGACAGGGGATGCAACTAAACTGGGTTCACTTCAGGTCCCCTGAGCATTTCAGCTCATCATAGGAGATCCAAGCTCTCTCACTACATAACATGATGCCTGGAAATTCACCATCAGAAAGTTATACCTAAGGATTCTGAAGACATTTATATTTTTAGTAAGTTTGTTAAAATGCAAATACTTCTGTGGTGGACAATACCTTTGAGTTATGAGGTGCCTTTCAAAAAAAGGACCAGTTGAAAGATTAATAGAGCGATGTCCTACAAGGCTTCTTAAAGCTGGTTTTCAAAGGACTTCTCTCATGACAGTAGAAAGAAATATATTTTATGACTATATATTGATAGAATAAAGATGACAAATTAATTTCACCTCACATGCTGCTCCAATCTGGTGATAGGGGTTGTCTGGAGTGCTGTATCGAGAAGGAATCTGATGCCTTTTTGGGCCCCAGCAGAAGTAAATGCCATAAAAACCTGGTAATGTAATAATGGCACTGCCTGTGTGCCAGGCACTGTTCTAATTGCTTTGCATGTGTTAATTAGTTAAATCCACCCAATAATCTTATTATCAGGTGTTGTTATTTTATATTTACAGCTAAGGAAATGGACATTGGTTTAATAACTTGCCTGAAGTCACACAGCTAGTAAGTGATGGAGCTAAGTGCTGAACATGGAACACCTAGCTTCAAGGCTGTCTGCATAATCCTTAAGCAATAATGCTCTGTAAATTAGAGCAGATAAATGGAATGAAAGGGACAAAGCAATTTGTCTCCCCTCTGTGCATACAGTGATGCAAAACTAGGACTTCTAAATGCTTTATCTTTAGATACCATGTGAAATAGTTTCTAAGCACTTCTAACGCTATCTGGTGCTACTTCCAGTCTAATATCTGATCAGAAATAAAAGGCTCTTCAACTGACACAGATGTCACTTGGGACAAGAGACCCCCATGGCATGACTCTTGATTGATTCATGAAGAGTGGCCAAAACTGAGGTATGAGCCATAAAGCCCCATGGCTGGTGCTACCTGCTTTTAACACATAAAGAGTCCTCACACACTCAACCAAGAATCGTATGATACACAGTGATCAGTAATAAGTACTGATCTTGGGCAAATGCTTCTGGTAAACCCTTCATCTAAATCTAAGGTTAAAATAGCACCAGATCTGCGAACAGAATACTTCTTGGAATATTTGTTTGTGATTTTTTTTCTTTTACAATATGCCTATCCCACCAGACCACGAAGTCTCCAAGACCAAGTCTAGGGCACATTCTCATCTGCACCCACAGCCTGGCAATATGCACGACAAGTAGTTGGTTCTCAATTTTTTGTGCATGGGGTGAATGAGTGGTGGATGGGTGGTGTTCCGTCTAAAACCAGAAGATAGTCTATAGGAATGCAGAATGTCGGTGTTCAGATCCCAAGCCTTCTGTGGAGATACCAACTGCTTTTGATTCTTAAGTAAGAAAGGGCAAAGTGAGATACACTTACACATACATACACACACACACACACACACACACACACACACATTCACAGTTTGACTGACTTGGTTTAACAGTTACTAAAACGCACTCCCAGGCTAAAAGGTAGGGGAAATTTTCAAGGACAAGATGTCCCCTCCCCTCCCAGTAAATTTTTCACCATATCAGAAGTATTTTACATTTCCAATTTATATTTAATTTTGAGAAATTTAAAACAGCATAATTTCTTGTTTAAAAATGTAGAAATAGGTGGAGGGCCATAGTCATCCTGTATACACTTTTTAAGGAGCTTGGGATAATTGATGTATACACACACACACACACACACACACACACACACACACACACACACAAGTTAAAAATGGAGAAATGCACACACATCTCTGGGTTTCCAGAACCACAAAAAGTGACCACGTGCTTCTCTGATGTTTCAACATTGTCTCCAGGGACATATGTGATATGTTTCCCACACTTACAGCACCTCTCTTAAAGTTATTCATAAGGTTTTTCTACCTGTAGGATACATGTCATCTTCTCACATCCATTTATATCATTTATTCATACATATCTTGAATAATAAATTGGCAAGTATTTTGTTTTTCTCATTCATATGGTGCTTGCATTATGGCATGTTCCCCTTTGGCAGAAGTTTCACAATTACAGGCCCTCAAAGATATAAACAAAAAAAATGATATATTTATAAAATATATATCATATATATGTATAAAAACAAATGTATATTTATATATAAATACATATATATATGTATACATAGTTTTTTCCATCCTTATGTCACTTGAGGACATACAGTAAAATGATTTTGTTATCCAATCACAAGAAAATTAGCAACCTTGATAAAAATTATCTGGGCAAGTAATGAAAATTTTAGTTAATAAAAAAAAAATTATTTCTAAAAGTACTATGTTATTTCCTGCCCTCTAAAACTGATTCCAATAGACATAACTTAATCTTTTGTTGGTAACTTTAGGATGAAGATTGCTTACTCCTCGATTTTATAGGACACCTATGACCAAAGTTACTTATTCAATAAATGTCTATTGATTGTCTCTTGTGTTCAATGACAAAGTTAGACTCTGTGCTACCAACATTATAAAGCATCCCTGCCTCAACTGTCTCACAATCTGGCAGGGAATAGAGCTATACCTCCCTAGTTATTTGTAATATGAATACAGTAAAATAACTTTTTCATACATTAAAAAAAAATTTAGAAGGTATTTCACCTGATCCTTAAAAAGAAAAAACTCCCAACAGGAATAAAAGAGAGTTAAGACATTCTAGACAAGGAGAATGGCATATGGCTGCAGCATAGATTTGAAGAGGTGACAAAGGGGGGAAATCAAGGGGGAAAGTTAGTAAAGAGGCTAAATGAATAGTGGTTAATATCATGAATTTGGAATCAGACCACCTCATTTCAAGTCCCAAATCCCCCACTTATTAACTTTACACCTGGGTAGGTTTTACCCTTTCTGAGCCTGTTTATTTATCTGCAGTTGTTGTGAGAATTAAATGACATAACGAATGTGAAGACTATTGTTGAGGTCCCAGAACCCAACATTTGGAATATTTGGAACTACTGTTGTTGATTCATTATTTATGTCGTTATTATTAGAAGTGACCTGTAGTAATGTCTCCAGGGACATGTCTCTAAAGACAGTGTGGCAAAGAGACAGCTCTTCTGCCCCAAAGGCAACTTTTTCCACTTTTGCCCACCCCCACCACTACAATGGGCTCCCCTACCAATGCCCATTAGGCCTAAACATTGCTGATTTCTTACCTGGATCAACTATTGTCCTTACTTCTATTTTGTCACGGCCCTACGTTCTAAGAAAAAGTGGCAAAATTAGAAAATAAGAAAAGCCTATCTATGTTAAACTAAAAATAGGCTTCAACCGAATTCAGTGTTCCTACCCTCGCAGGATATTTCTATGCATTTTAAAGGTGCTCTTACTGAAATGATCTCTTAGACAAAGAATTCACTCTAATGGTGAGAATTTCAGATATAATGGCAGGCCTGAGGGAGAAATTTCCACACAGATACTTCCAGACCCCTCTAATGAATGATGAGTAGGTGGCTTCCTCCACCTACATGAAGAGCCATCTCTGCAGACAGCATTGCAGCTGGGTTCCAGTTTTGCATGCCATGAATTTCCAGTTACGTGGGTAGAAGATTCCATGGCACCATTCAGTTTATTCTTAGCATGTGTGGGTCATGCGTTATTCAGCATGATGAGACATCTCTGAATAATAAGGTGAAGATTATTTTTAAGGCCACAGCTAGCAAAACTGTAAATATTATTCAAAAGACAGAGCAGATGAAGCCATGAATACTCACAAGGCACAAGCAATAAAGTCAAGAAATTTTTATAAGGGATCTAAGAAGAACCAAACTGGTTCCTCCAATCTGCGAAACTCCAAATCTCATTGCACCTGAAGGCCTTGCAGGGCCCATTTATTGCCAACACATCCTTCTGCAGAATCCCTGGGCATCCCAGCTGCCAACATTTGATTCTTCATTAGCAACATTTCCAAACAACCTAGGAGTTTTCTAGGATCAGATAAATGAAGAATGCATAAACAAGAACTTCTTAATATGATTACGGGTCTTGCTCTGGAGGGAGGAAGGGACGCAGTAGAGTGATCCTTAGGCTGCTCATTAAAATAAGTCAGCTGCAGGTTGCTTAGGAGCCTGCTCCCCAGCAGCTTCTCCAAAGGAAGACTAGGCAGCTGGAGATGGTAGCTGATTAATAACATGACAGGTGTGGCTGATTGTCTCTAGGTGCCTTGACAAAAATATGTTCGTGCTGAAGCCACCATTCATTTTAAGTTAACACAAGGGTGTGGTGTCTCGAAGTTTCCACGTTTACCAATTATAAGCTGAAACTATTAAGCGTTTTGAAAACTAGCCAGAAAGCAGGCACACTGAAAAGTCCTGACTACACCTCTCTTTATGGACATCCTTTTTTCTGATCTTGTGTTACAGCAAAAATAACTTCAATCCCTCTCACCACTGACACGTTATAATCTTAACTTGTAAACCCTAAGCAAAAATAAATACTAAATTTGATAACCTCTATTTCAAATAGAAAAGAGTGGTATTAAGGTTTTAAAAAAAGCCAACTGTTGTAAGTGAAATTAAATCTCTCCAGGAACCTTTATTTTAGAAAGGTTGGTATTCAAAGTTTGATTCCTCATGTTGAAACAGATGGGCAGAGCAGGAATAATCTTTACTGTGTATCACTTTAAAATTCACTATTTATGTGAAGGATTCATGTTTCTAAAGTACCAGTAAAATGTCTTTACTCTTCTTTTCCCACATGTCTTTGAACATTTCAACTACTTTTGCGGTCTGAACCATCACACCAAGGTGAATTACTTCTATTTCCACATTTCCTCTCCCACTCACTTCAGTTTAACAACGTTTCTGCTTACTGGTTCCGCCAGCTGTGTCTCTCACAGGAACCTCAAGCTCAAGCTGGTTGAAATGATTCATCCCCTTATCCAATAATTCAGCAAAACTTCTGGGCTTCTAATTGCTCTCGATGACATCTTCATGTCTGTAGTCACAGAGACTCAGAATCGCCAAGTCACTTTTGTCTCCCTTTTCCCTTCTTTCTTTACAGCAGGGTTTCTTCAACCTCTGCACTGTTGGCATTTTGAGCATGAAAATTCTTTGTCCAGAGAGGTAGGTTAGAATTGTTCTGTGCATTTTACAATGTTTGGCAGTATCCCCAGCCTCTTCCTACTAGTTGCCAGTAGGCAGTGCCCACTCCCCAATCTGTAACAACCAGAAGTGTCTCCAGACTTTACCAAGTATCCTCTGAGAGGAGAGAGGCAAAATCACTCGCCCTCCCCCAGCCAATTATAGTTGACACAGCCAACTTGTTCTACCTATTCTTCTCTTGCAGGTTCCTTGCATTATTTCTTTCTATCTCACTTCCATTTCAAGCCCTCACGTGACAATCAGAATGTGTGCTGTCTTTTTACAGTAATTTTTTGAGATGTACTGGATGGTGTCCCAAGACATGTCAAACTCAACAACCAACAACCAATCCAGGGGGAAAGAAAATCTAAAGAAAAGAAATCTGAGAAATAGTTCTGGTGACTCCAAAAAAGGTGGGAGTCTGAGGGCTTCAATGCTGATTTCATCTCTCACAGTTTAAGTTATAGGATTATTTTAGAATAGGAAAGACCCAATAAGAAGCCATCATTTAACTATTTAGACAATCTTGAACTGCAGTGTTGTGAACAAGGACACTGGGTTATAGCAAAGAATGTAAGTATGTACAGTGGAAAGAACATGGGTTGGGGGTGTTAGGGGGACCTGGTGTGAGTCCTGCCTTTGATAATCTGATGTTGGGGGATAAGAATATTTAACTCAGCAGATGTGTCATAAGGACTAGAATGATTAGTTGTTAATTGTTATTTCTATAGTATATCTTTTACCAGAAGGGAGTTGAGATAATAAGAAATGTGAAATACATGGCACATAGCAGGTGCTCAATAAATGTAAGCTGATAATAACATGAATACTTCATACTGATGCTGTTACAATAGCTTTAGATGAAATTAGGGTGATACTGTGATGGTTACATGAAGAATCTCATTAAGACAAAAACAACAGTGCTGAGGATACAGTCAGAATTTCCTAGGAAAAAAGAGGGACAAGAGTAGACTTGGAGTTAAGTGATGGACCCTCCTAGGTCCACCACTATAAAGTAATGGTAGTAATAAGATAGCTTTAAAATTGATAATCAAGGGCTTCCCTGGTGGTGCAGTGGTTGAGAGTCCGCCTGCCGATGCAGGTGACACGGGTTCGTGCCCCGGTCCGGGAAGATCCCACATGCTGTGAAGCAGCTGGGCCCGTGAGCCACGGCCGCTGAGCCTGCACGTCCAGAGCCTGTGCTCCGCACCGGGAGAAGCCACAACAGTGAAAGGCTCATGCACCGCAAAAAAAAAAAAAAAAAAAAAAAAAAAGAATTGATAATCAAAAGTTTACTAGCATCCCACAGATATGCACTAGTAATATTTCAACCTTTTATTATGAAAACAAAATTAAAACAATTACACTGGATCTTTGAGAATCAGCCTGAATTACCTTTCTAAATGCAACAAAGACGGTGAAGGACGGGTTTCTTGAGAGAGTCAGCAAACACCAGCAAAAGTGTGGTGTCACAGACACCAAGGGAAAAATTACCTCAGATGGAGCAGTCAATAAGATTAAGTGGTGCTGAATGATCAGATAAGAGTTTAAAGTGCCTGGCTGGAACGGGGGTCAGCAAACCCATTAGGAAGGGCAATCTCAGTCTGATGGGCATGGTGGACACCAGACTCCAGTGCGCTGAAGACAGAATGGGAAGTGAAGTAGTCAAAATGGCAGGTATAAGCATTCCAATGAGTTTGACGGTGAAAGATAAAAGGAAGTTGAACGGCACAGTGGAATTGAGAGAGGTTTTCCTAAAAGTTGAGAAAGGCTCAATCACATTTAAATACTGAAGGGAAGAAGTTCGTTGAAATTTCAAGAAGAGGAATCGTGCAGTAGAACATGGTTCCTGAAAAGGCAAAAGCGTACGTGATCTTGAAGAAAGGTGGAGGTAGATTCGAAGGAAGAGAGTAGATTCATCTTTCATAGCAGCAAGCGGGAAGGGGGAAAGGGTGGCTCCTTGGGCACGGAGTCAGTCACAGGAAGTTGAAAAAGTTCCCATCTGATGACTTCCATTTTAATAAAAGAAGTTGCTACATCACCCATGCCTCTGACTCTTATAAATAAGATAGTATTTTTTCTTTTATCCATTTTTCATTTGCAAGAATAGAGGGACAAGAATGGTCAATAGTTAATTATTTAAGATGGTCAACGGTTACATAATATTATTGGTGTATTCTTTTGATAATCCATGGTTCTTTTTTTAAATCCATGAACCCACCATCTCACACATACACACACACACGCACACACACACACCCCAATTTGAACACAAAACAAGGTCTAAGCTGTCCTGTGACTCATCAGTATGTTCTCAAATTGATAACATTTATACTTGTTACAAATCGGTACAGGATACACTCAAATAATACATGATCAAAAAAAAAAAAAAAAAAATAATACATGATCTTCGAGTTGAAGTGTTGAAGTAAATGTCTCTTGCAAAGATGTAGGGCTCTCTAATCAGGACACAGGGCACTGGAAAATCACCTGCTAAGAATGTGGCCATTATGTAGGTTTTGTGTGCAAAACAAAGGTAGATGAGACTGTACCTTGGCGGAGCTGTCTGACATGCCTCTGTCGCTGCCCAGGTGTTTCCCATGCCCTTGGCGGACTCGGGAAGGGGAGGAGCCTGCCAGACCAGTTGCAAAGTGCAGAACATGCCTCAGGGCCTCCATTCACAATCCAATTTGCCTCAGTGACTGTGCCCAGCCTTCACACCACAAAGCTGACCTTTCAACACAGGTAAGTTCAGCAACAATCACTTGGCCTCAGTCATCGATTCTGCCTCATGCCAGAAATTCTGTAGTCTCTTGGTGGCGGTGGCCACTTGGCAGCAATTTTCAGGAGGTCTGCTCTGGCATAGAATAAGGCTGTGTGTGTGTGTGTGTGTGTGTATCTTCTCCATAGTTAACAGGTGATGCTTGCAGGAAGGGAGGATGAGAAAAGATAGAGAAGGTCTGAATAGAAACAACACCTCTGTTCTCTTTCTGGCCATTGTCATAGCACCCTAGCTATGTCCTGACTTCAACAGGGATTTCTAAATACAAGGAAAAGGAAGGAAGGAGGGGGAAAGAAAAAAGGAAAAAAGAAGAGAGAGAATGCAAAAGCTGGGAGGCCTGAGAGGCTGAGTTAAAATCACCCTGGACGGGACTTCCCTTTTTGTTATAACTTTCAAACCTTCCATATTTATGATATTTACATTCCTATAACAAATTTCCCTAAATCAATGGAATAGCAAGGACTCTTTGTGGCATTTTTGAAAATATTTTTTTACTCAGGTCAACACAACACAAGGATAACTACTTGTTTAATATTACCAGCGTGGACAGATAACTGGATAACTTGGGCCAAAATCTTCCTTTGTCAGATGACCAAAAGTTCACTTGACACTGAGCTGGGAAAGAAACAGAGACAAATGCTACAAACGGTCAAAAGTATCTCCTTTGTAAAGATGCTCCTTCCTCATATAATTTCCAAATGTGGTTCTACAGTAAAGAGTATATCCACTGTGCTTAATTGAAACGATTTTCATTTGGAAAACAAGCTCCTCTGTTCTTTTTTCACCTTAGGGAACTATACCTGCAATTGATTTCAAGAAGGAAGTGAATCTAGGTTAACTCCCCCCGCCCAGCACTGGAGGACCCCTTGCTCTAACTTCAGCTGGGAGAGAACTCAAAAGTAGCATCTAATGATGCTTTTAGTGCAGTCTCTGGCACAGAGTAAATGGTCACTAGCTGTTAGCTATTTTTATCCAATTGGAAGAAAAAGTCAACTGGTACTAAACAAAACCAAAGGCTGTGAATGTAGGGGAAAAAAGTAAAGGAACATAGGAAAGGCCAATGGCTATTTGTAAGTAATGGATATTTTTAAAAACACTGATGAAGCAGGGAAAATGGAATCCAAATTCCAGGGAATTAAAGAGCAGTTAACAGTAAATGTACGGTAAGAAAATGGAGGCAAGGATAAGACTACTTTTGAGTTTGCCAGTACAGAGACATAAAAAGCCAGTATAATACAATAAAACACTATCTGGGCATAGAGTTCATCAGATGACCAAATGATTCCCCTTCAGAATGCAACATTTATTCTTATATCAACTGACCTTTTCTATATCAACTGACCTTTTCAACAGACATGCCCCTCTATATGCATATGTAAATACATGTGTATTACTTATTAATAATATGTGGATACATGTGACAGATAAATGAAAGCTTAAAACCCCAGACCAACTAAAACATGATATGAATTCTCAAAAACCACATGTTTTATTGCAATCATTGTTCTGTTTCCTGCCAAGGTCAACTCAAAGTTATCTTGCCATGTTTTGGATACTCTTCCTCTCCCAAAGTTAGAATGGTGTAATATGAATGCTCCTTTCACAAGTGGCCACCGATTCAGCTCAACATTTTACAGCTTGCTTCAATAGCCTTCTATCTGCAATTCTGTGAATGGGATCTTGCTCAGCCAAGTTCCCTTGGGACAATTTCTGGCTTTAATCCAAGTCCTTAGTGTTGATAACCCTCCTCGCTACTCAGCACTCACCAAAATTCATAGATGATGCTGTGAGGTTGTTCAAGAAGCTGAATGCAACTCAGGTAATTTGTTGTCCCTCATCTCTCCATTTGCCATGTTGCTGATTTGCTTTTTTCACATCATGCTTCCACTATATATTTTAGCTGTTTTTTTTTTTTAATTTCCCCATTTAACTGATCACCAGATTTCAGTTATCTGCAGTGAATTTCAAAGCCATCTAGGTACCTGTCCATATTTGCCTAACATCCCACCAGAACGCTCTCCTCATCCTTATGTATTTCTTCATCCACCACTTTGTCATTAACTTTCAACTTGACCTTCTTTAATTTTCTTCTTCTCATACCTCCATAATTTCCTCTATCTAAATTTCTCCCTATGGATTGGGAGTGAAGTTCTTATATGCAATAGGATTTATTTTTTAATTATAATTTGTATTATAAAGGTAATTAAAACACATTACAAATGATAAAAATTGGACAATCACTCCCAAACACACAATTACGTGTTTCCTTCATATTTGTTTTCTTGTGCATAAATTTAACTTAGTTGTAACTCTGCTTCAAATATTTTAAACAACATAAATAAGCATATAAAATTTATAATAATAGTATGTATGTAGTTTTCTATAAATTTTTTCACTTAACATTATGACATAAGCATTTTTTATTGAAGTATAGTTGATTTATAATATTGTGTTAGTTTCACGTATATAGCAAAGTGATTCAGTTATATTTTTTCACATTATTTTCCATTATAGGTTATTACAATACATTAAACATTGGTCCCTGTGCTATACAGTAAGTCCTTGTTGCTTACCTATTTTATATATCGTAGGGTATATCTGCTAATCCCATACTCCTCATTTATCCCCTCCCTACCTCCCTTTTCCCTTTGGTAACCATAAGTTTGTCTTCTATGTCTGTGAGTCTGTTTCTGTTTTGTAAATAGCTTCATTTGTATTATTTTTTAGATTCCACATATAAGTGATATCATATAATATTTGTCTTTCTCTGTCTTAACTTCACTTAGTATGATAGTCTCTAGGTGCATCCATGTTGTTGCAAATGGCATTATTTCATTCTTTTTATGGCTAATATCCCATCATACACACACACACACACACATATATATATATCATATATATATATATCATATATATATATACCACATCTTTATCTGTTCATCTGTTGATGGACACATAGGTTGTTTCCATGTCTTGCCTATTGTAAATAGCGCTGCCATGAACATTGAGGTGCATGTATCTTTTCAAATTAGAGTTTTCATCTTTTCCAGATATATGCCCGGGAGTAGGGTTGCTGAATCATATGGTAGCTCTATTTTTAGTTTTTAAGGAACTTCCATACTGTTTTCCCTAGTGGCTATACCAATTTACACTTCTGCCAACAGTGTAGTAGAGTTCCCTTTTCTCCACACCCTCTCCAGCATTTATTATTTGCAGACTTTTTGATGATGACCATTCTGACCAGTGTGAGGTGACCTCGTGGTTTTGATTTGCATTTCTCTGATAATTAGCGATGCTGTGCATCTTTTCATGTGCCTGTTGGCCATCTCTATGTCTTTTTTGAGAAAATGACATAAGCATTTTTCATGCTGATAAATAGACTCCATAATTATGACTTTAATAGCTAGGTAACATGCCATAATATCAGCTACCTTATTGTTGGACATTTAATTTATTTCCAATTACTTACTAGTATATAATAATGATGCTATGCATATATTAGTAGGTACAGCTTTTTCTCACATATTTTGAACTATTTTCTTAAGATAATATCCCAGCAGTGGAATTAGTTGGGTGCAAACACATATTTCCAAGTTACCTTCCAAAAGTCATACCATCTTGCTACCATTATGTGAGGATACTAGTTTTGTTATATCCACATGAGCATAGAATGAATTAATGTCTAATGATGGTCTAATGTATTCATATTGTACTCCATAGTTGTTTGAGCTAAATTTATCAATCTGATGCAATTTCAAAATTTTTCCATGTTAATTTCTTCACCTTACAAACTCATGTTCAGAATGTTGCCCTAACCAAGTAAGATGCCAGAGAAAAGAGATAAAGTCAAGTAAAGTGTTTTGCTTTATTAAAAATTTTAACAACTTAAAGATGTGGTCTTGCTTATCATCTGTCTATAGAACAGGGAACTTGTTACTCATATTTTTCTCTTCTACCTATTATCAGGCGTAAAGCTCCATTATGTCATTATTTCACATTTAAATAACCTGAGTAATTAGCTTTATCAGTTAGAGATGACAGATGTGGTATGTTTAGTATAAAGACACTATAAAATCCAATACCCCTAAGTCTATCATAATGTTTTATTACATGAAACACCTCAAGAGATGGACCAGATCTCTTAATTGTTCTTCAGGTACTTAAAGGTAATTAAATCACATAAATGTGATATTTCAAATTGTAGCTATTCATTAACCCCTCCAGTGGCCACTCACATGCCAGCAAAATGGCCAGTATTAGAAGGAACCAGCCCTCGATGGCATTCATGTTGTATCTGTAATCTCACAGTAATATCTGAATCAATGTACAGAAACCCATTTTCTGTATCTCCTTATGCATCTTCCCCTCTTGAAAAAGGGGAAATGTGGACAAGTGACTTAATAGAAGTATATTAATGAGGTTTCCTTAAAAGTGACTGAGATGTTATGCAATTTTATCATGTGCACTAACAAATCTGTTGAATTTCCTTGGATTGTGTCAAAGATGCTTCAGGGGAGAAGTCAAAGTTCTCTTTTGCTTGCAATGTTGACAAATTATTGAGAACAAGTTGATGATGTTTACTGGCTCAGCAAAGAGTAACGATTTGTCTGAATTATGAAAGGTACAAATAATTGACAAAATTTGACTATAGGTCAAAGGCTGCCTCCACACAAGAAAGAGGACTCAAGGAATACACAACCCCTGCTCTGTACAAGAGAGTCTACAAAATCTTTTCAGTTTTTCATAGATATTTTTTCTTTTTGTGGCTAATATTATACTTTTTGCTACTACTACATAACCAACAAATTTATTCAAACTTTTAAGGCATTTTCACTAATTGGTCTATTCTGCCAAATTTTGAACTTCGGCAAAATAACAAACCTATGCATAATAAACAAAGATAGACTTCTAAGTAATTAGCTCCAGAACAACTATGAAACACGATCATGAAATAAATGCACATAGACTTCTGGGTCCTTTGCCAATCAGGTACAAGAAGCCATACTTCTTGTAGAGGTTCAGCTATACTTCCTGTGTGGCAATTTCTCCAGATGACATTTTCAACCTTGTCTATTTTCTGGTCCTATTCCTAAGTACAGTGATGGAGATTCTCTGAAGATGTGTGGAGACAAAAAATAAAAAAAATTGTCACAAAACCACAGTGTCCCATGTCCACTCATCATCCCTGGTGTTTTTCCTCTGGGTTTCACAGAAATACAAAGGCCCAAGAAAGCTAAAAGTCTCTTAACTCTCTTTCTTCTAGACATGATCCTACTTAAATCATTCTAGAAAGGGTTATCCCATTCTCCAGGGGAATGAATTTCACACCGTACTTAGAAGAATATTACCCTCATATAAGTAACAAGATGAACTGACATAGGCCACTTTGGAGAGTATGAAATCCCTGACATTTCTTAAAGTTGAATCATTCTAGGGAAACAATTTGAATGAATTCATTGGCATTACCCCTTTGAAGCACCTACACAATTTTCAGTATTTGAATGACAACTACAATAGTTTATGATTCCTGTAGTTTCCAGAGAGAAATAACATTTTTTGCACCTCATTAATCTCTTGATTTGTTTACACATGTCAGAGTCCTCAATTTAGCCAATACATTGCTTGGCAATCTCAACCAAGCATTGCTCCACTTCTCATGAAAGACTAAGGTGTTTTTTTTTTTTTTTTTTAGTTTTTGGAAGGAGAAGATTTCTTGACAACACATAATACCTATTGGATAGTTCACTTGGTCAACTGGTCTGATACCAGAGATTTTTCCAGACCCAATTCTCTTTCATAGGCCTCAGTGTTAGGCAGAGAATATATAGCTCTTCTCTGGTGTTTTGTTCTCTAGAGAAAGAGTTACATAGAAATGCATAAATAAATGGAATTCTTACTCCCAATTTGACTGATACCTTCATTCTTACCCTGTCATTGGCTCTGCCATATTTCTTAGTAGTGTGTTTTGTGGTCAAGTGAGTTTAGTCTAAGACAAGTCCATAGGAATAGAAGATACAGGAAACACTGACTTTTGTTGGCCAATTTGTTTCTGCAGCAAGGCCATCATCCAAGACTTCTAATGTCCTCAACACATGTTCATAAATAGACCAGTGCATGAAATGAAAAGAGGCAAAATCCCTAACTTTGTGAACAGTGTCGGATCAGTTGATTTAATATTCCTTGGTAGTCAGGAAAGGGGAAAACTCCAAGAGCTCCTTCTCCTGGTAGAGAGATTTAGTTATCATATGCATATTTATTATACTCTCAAATCTTAGTAATAGAGCCAAGGATATCCCCATTTAAAGAGCTATAAACTGAAACTCAAAGAGATAGAGCCTCATATCCCATAGAAAGCCATCCGAGGGAACACATGGACCATGATTTCTTATTTTGCAACTCACTAGATTATTTTCCTTCCCATATGGCTGACTTGGTTGCTATCCAAATGAAGCAGGATCTTTTACCTAAAAAACAGCCTTTTCCAATTAACCAAATACATAATATAGAGAAGAGATTCTTTTAAAGAGTCAAGGACTGATCTCTCCTGGAGGCAAGCTACTGGATTTGAGGGACCAGAGGCCAAATGGGTAATGACAAATTCCAGGTTTTCATGTTTTGGTTCCTTGAGCGCCTGAAAGCATATGGAATGAGATTCTTTTCTGAGATGCTGCAGTGATGACAGGGAGAAATGTTCAAACTCACAGGATTTTAAGGAATGAAATGTATAGGGAGTTTTTGGGAGAACAATGGTAGAAAAAAGTAATATAAGATCTGTCAGAAAATATCCTCAACTCTTACTATACAATTTGCCTTCTAAGAAAAACAGTCTTGACTCATGAAAGATGGTTTCATGGAAAAGAATAACTGGCATGCAGTACCGATAAAGCAAAAATTGTAAACAAGTAAGCTAAAATGGAGGGGGAAATTAAGAGAAATAAAGAAGACAAGGCTTAAAGGAAGTTTATGGGTTTCCAAAATAGATTTGCTCTGTTTTCTGTGCATGGATTTTGGACAAATCACTTTATTTTCATTAGTCTCCTTCTACCTAATGTGAAAATTAGGTTATTTGGGCAGACGACAGGAGGTGATTTTGACAATCACTGAGCACAATGCTTACCATATAGTGGCCAACAGATGTTAATTTCTCCAATGATGTGAGTCTAGTCTATAATCTCATTTAATGAAACACAGCTTATCTTATACACATTGTCCATTGAAGCAAGTAGCTGAAATTTAAAATGCACTAACAAAGATGAGACAGTATTTGAATAATTATGAGGTCCACTAAATAGATTATAAATTAACTCCAGGTTCTTGTTCTTACATTGAAACCCTTGAAACATTGTAATATACTTATTTTAAATGAAAAAACATCTTTGGATACAATTCTGGATATCTCAGCATATTCTTTTCTTACATTACTGTAGGTATAGGAATGTGCCTACTTCAAAACTAATCTGTGAAAAGTAATCAAACTGGACTTCCCTGGTGGCACAGTGGTTAAGAATCTACCTGCCAATGCAGGGGACAACGGTTCGAGCCCTGGTGCAGGAAGATACCGCATGCCACGGAGGAACTAAGCCCGTGCGCCACAACTACTGAGCCTGCGCTCTAGAGCCCACAAGACACAACTAGTGAAGCCTGCGTGCCTAGAGCCTGTGCTCCAAAACAAGAGAAGCCACCTCAACGAGAAGCCCGCATACCACAACAAAGAGTAGCCCCCGCTCACTGCAACTAGAGAAAGCCCACGCACAGCAACGAAGACTCAATGCAGCCAAAAATAAATAAATAAATTTATTTTTAAAAGAAAAAAGTACTCAGATTAATTCATTCGTTTAGAACTGACAGGTAACACAAATGAGACTAGTTCGAATTAGTCAGATGTCAATTCAAAACTACATTTGGCCAAGGGAATGTGGATCAATCATTTCTAGATTACTCAATTTTTTCAGAATAAGACAAAAATCATATGTAAAATCCACTGATTTAAATGTATTCTCAAAGATTTTTAACATTGCATGGTATGAAATACTCCTAACAGAGCCCTGAATGTAGCTGATAGGTCACTGCTTTGAAATCGATGATGTAATACGATTCAAGGAAGTTGTCGGCTGTCACAGGGAAAATCTAAGATTCTAAATCATTACTGTACACGGGACATGAAGTAGCAGTAGCCTTTGAAAATGAAAGGTCACAAATGGTTTGGTTACTCTTGAAAGGAAATCTCAGTAACTTAGTTTCCTTTAGTAACTCAGCATTAGTTAATTATGTAAACCCTTCTTATTCTCAAGGATCCACCTAAGAACCTATGGTTTGTCTTAATCAGTTACACTTAAAACTGTTAAATTATTAAACTGTAGTTATTGCTCACAAAGAGATACTTGGTATGTTTTAATATGAATCATATATTCATATGGGATATTTAAGAAAGTATTTTTAAACAAGAAATTGCTATAAAAATATTAAGTATTCTTACCATTTTATTTTTTTTGAATTTTATGTTTTTATACAGCAGGTTCTTATTAGTTATCTATTTTATACATATTAATGTATATATGTCAATCCCAATCTCCTAATTCATCCCACCAACAACAACCCCACACCATGCTTTCCCCGCTTGGTGTCTATACATTTGTTCTCTACATCTGTGTCTCTATTTCTGCCTTGCAAACCAGTTCATCTGTACCATTTTCTAGATTCCACATATATGCGTTAATATACGATATTTGTTTTTCTCTTTCTGGCTTACTTCACTCTGTATGACAGTCTCTAGGTCCATCCACATCTCTACAAATGACCCAATTTCGTTCCTTTTTATGTCTGAGTAATATTCCACTGTATATATGTACCATATTTTCTTTATCCATTCGTCTCTCGATGGGCATTTAGGTCACTTCCATGACCAGCCTATTATAAATAGTGCTGCAATGAACACTGGGGTGCATGAGTCTTTTTGAATTATGGTTTTCTCTGGGTATATGCCCAGTAGTGGGATTGCTGGGTCATATGATAATTCTATTTTTAGTTTTTTAAGGAACCTCCATACCGTCCTCCATAGTGGCTTTACCAATTTACATCAACAGTGCAAGATAGTTCCCTTTTCTACACACCCTCTCCAGCATTTGTTGTTTGTAGATTTTCTGATGATGCCCATTCTAACTGGTGTGAGGTGATACCTCATTGTAGTTTTGATTTGCATTTCTCTAATGATGAGTGATGTGGAGCAGCTTTTCATGTGCCTCTTGGCCATCTGTATGTCTTTTTGGAGAAATGTCTATTTAGGTCTTCTGCCCATTTTTGGATTGGGTTGTTTGTTTTTTTTATATTGAGCTGCATGAGTTGTTTATATATTTTGGAGATTAATCCTTTGTCTGTTGATTCGTTTGCAGATATCTTCTCCCATTCTGAGGGTTGTCTTTTCATCTTGTTTATGGTTTCCTTTGCTGTGTAAAAGCTTTTAAGTTTCATTAGATCCCATTTGTTTATTTTTGTTTTTATTTCCATTTCTCTAGGAGGTGGGTCAAAAAAATCTTGCTGTGATTTATGTCAAAGAGTGTTCTTCCTATGTTTTCCTCTACGAGTTTAATAGTGTCTGGTCTTATAGTTAGGTCTTTAATCCATTTTGAGTTTATTTTTGGGTATGGTGTTAGGGAGTGTTCTAATTTCATTCTTTTACATGTAGCTGTCCAGTTTTCCCAGCATCACTTAATGAAGAGACTGTCTTTTCTCCATTGTATATCCTTGCCTCCTTTGTCATAGATTAGTTGACCATAGGTGTGTGGGTTTATCTCTGGGCTTTCTATCCTGTTCCATTGATCTATATTTCTGTTTTTGTGCCAGTCCCGTATTGTCTTGATTACTGTAGCTTTGTAGTATAGTCTGAAGTCAGGGAGCCTGATACCTCCAGTTCTGTTTTTTTCCCTCAAGATAGCTTTTGCTATTCGGGGTCTTTTGTGTCTCCATACAAACTTTAAGGTTTTTTGTTCTAGTTCTGTAAAAAATGCCATTGGTAATTTGATAGGGATTGCATTGAACCTGTAAATTGCTTTGGGTAGTATAGTTATTTTCACAATATTGATTCTACCAATCCAAGAACATGGTACATCTCTCCTTCTGTTAGTGTCAGCTTTGATTTCTTTCATCAGTGTCTTATAGTTTTCTGAGTACAGGTCTTTTACCTCCTTAGGTAGGTTTATTCCTAGGTATTTTATTCTTTTTGTTGCAGTGGTGAATGGGATTGTTTCCTTAATTTTTCTTTCAGATCTTTCGTTGTCAGTGTATAGGAATGCCAGAGATTTCTGTGCATTAATTTTGTATCCTGCAACTTTACCGAATTCAATGATTAGCTCTAGTAGTTTTCTGGTGGCATCTTTAGGATTCTCTATGCATAATATCATGTCACCTGCAAACAGTGACTTTTACCTCTTTTCCAATTTGTATTCGTTTTATTTCCCTTTCTTCTCTGATTGCCATGGCTAGGACTTCCGAAACTATGTTGAATATGAGTGGTGAGAGTGGATATCCGTGCCTTCTTCCTGATCTTAGAGGAAATGCCTTCAGTTTTTCACCATTGAGAATGATGTTTGCTGTGGGTTTGTCGTATATGACCTCTATTATGTTGAGGTAGGTTCCCTCTATGTCCACTTTCTGGAGTGTTTTTATCATAAATGAGTGAATTTTGTCAAAAGTTTTTCTGCATCTATTGAGATGATCATATGGTTTTTATTCTCCAGTTTGTTAATATGGTGTATCACAATGACTGATCTGCATATATTGAAGAATCCTTGCATCCCTGAGATAAATCCCACTTGATCATGGTGTATGATGCTTTTATTCTGTTGTTGACTCTGTCTTCTAGTATTTTGTTGAGGATGTTTGTTTAATAAATTTATTTATTTATTTATTCATTCATTCATTTATTTATTTATTTTTGGCCATGTTGGGTCTTCGTTGCTGCACGTGGGCTTTCTCTAGTTGTGGTGAGCGGTGGCTACTCTTTGTTGCACTGTGCAGGCTTCTCATTGCGGTGGCTTCTCTTGTTGTGGAGCACAAATTCTAGGCATGTGGGCTTCTGTAGTTGTGGCATGTAGGCCTAGTAGTTGTGGCTTGTGAGTGCAAGAGCGCAGGCTCAGTAGTTGGGGTACATGGGCTTAGCTGCTCCGCGGCATGTGGGATCTTCCCGGAGTAGGAATTGAACCCATGTTCCCTGTATTGGCAGGTGGATTCTAAACCACTGTGCCACCAGGGAAGTCCCTTGTTGAGGATTTTGGCATGCATATCCATCAGTGATATTGGTCTTTAATTTTCATTTTTGTAGTATCTTTGTCTGGTTTTGGTATCAGGGTAATGGTGGCCTCATAGAATGAGTTTGGGAGTGCGGCTTCCTCTGCAGTTTTTTGGAAGAGTTTGAGAAGGATGGGTGTTAGCTCTTCTCTAAATGTTTGATAGAATTCACCTGTGAAGCCACCTGGTCCTGGACCTTGGTTTGGTGGAAGATTTTTAATCACAGTTTCAATTTCATTACTTGAGATTGGTCTGTTCAGATTTTCTGTTTCTTTCTGGTTCAGTCTTGGAAGGTTATACGTTTCTAAGAATTTTCCATTTCTTCCAGGTTGTCCATTTTATTGGCATAGATATGCTTGTAGTATTCTTTTATGATGCTTTGTATTTCTGCAGTGTCCACTGTAACTTCTTTTTATTGATTTGAGTCCTCTCCCTCTTTTTCTTAATGAGTCTGGCTAAAGGTTTATCAATTTTGTTTATCTTCTCAAAGAACCAGCTTTTAGTTTTTGATCTTTGCTATTATTTTCATTGTTTCTATTTCATTTATTTCCACTCTGATCTTTATGATTTCTTTCCTTCTACCAACTTTGGGTTTTCTTTGTTCTTCTTTCTCTAGTTCCTTCAGGTGTACAGTTAGATTATTTGAGATTTTTCTTGTTTCTTGAGGTAGGATTGTATTGCTATAGATGTTCCTCTTAGAACTGCTTTTGCTGTACCCCATAGGTTTTGCATGGTCGTGTTTTCATTGTCATTATTTCTCTAGGTATTTTTTGATTTCCTCTTTGATTTCTTCAGTGATCTCTTGGTTATTTAGTAACGTATTGTTCAGCCTCCATGTGTTTGTGTTTTTTACATTTTTTTTCCCTGCAATTTAATTCTAATCTCATAGTGCTGTGATTGGAAAAGATGCTTGATATGATTTCAATTTTCTTAAATTTACTGAGGCTCGATTTGTGACCCAGGATGTGATCTATCCTGGAGAATGGTCCATGTGCACTTGAGAAGAAAGTGTAATCTGCTGCTTTGGGATGGAATGTCCTATAAATATCAATTAAATCTATCTGGTCTATTGTGTCATTTAAAGCTTGTGTTTCCTTATTAATTTTCTGTCTGGATCATCTGTCCATTGGTGTAAGTGAGGTGTTAAAACTCCCTCACTATTACTGTGTTACTGTCGATTTCATCCTTTATAGCTGTTAGCATTTGCCTTATGTATTGAAGTGCTCCTATGTTGGGTGCATATATATTTATAATTGTTATATCTTCTTCTTGGATTGATCCCTTGATCATTATGTAGTGTCCCTCCTTGTCTCTTGTAATACTCTTTATTTTAAAGTCTAATTTATATGATATGATTATTGCTACTCCAGCTTTCTTTTGATTTCCATTTGCATGGAATATCTTTTTCCACCCCCTCACTTTCAGTCCGTATGTGTCCCTGGGTCTGAAGTGGGTCTCTTGTAGACAGTATATAGATAGGTCTTCTTTTTGTATCCATTCAGCAAGCCTATGTCTTTTGGTTGGAGCATTTATTCCATTCATATTTAAGGTAGTTATTGATATGTATGTTCCTATTACCATTTTCTTAATTGTTTTGTGTTTGTTTTTGTAGGTTCTTTTCTTCTCTTGTGTTTCCCACTTAGAGAAGTTCCTTTAGCATTTGTGTAGAGCTGGTTTGGTGGTGCTGAATTCTCTTAGCTTTGGCTTGTCTGTAAAGCTTTTGATTTCTCCTTTGAATCTGAATGAGATCCTTGCTCAGTAGAGTGATCTTGGTTGTAGGTTCTTTCCTTTCATCACTTTAAATATATCATGCCACTCCCTTCTGGCTTGTAAAGTTTCTGCTGAGAAATCAACAGTTAACCTTATGGGAGTTCCCTTGTATGTTGTCATTTTTCCCTTGTTGCTTTTAATAATTTTTCTTTGTCTTTAATTTTTGTCAATTTGATTACTATGTGTCTTGGCATGTTTCTCCTTGGGTTTATCCTGCCTAGGACTCTGTGCACTTCTTGGACTTAGGTGGCTATTTCCTTTCCCACGTTAGTGAAGTTTTTGACTACAATCTCTTCAAATATTTTCTCAGGTCCTTTCTCTTTCTCTTATCCTTCTTGGACCCCTATAATGCGAATGTTGGTTCGTTTAACGTTGTCCCAGATGTCTGTGAGATTGTCTTCATTTCTTTTCATGCTTTTTTATTTCTGCAGCAGTGAATTCCACCATTCTTTCTTCCAGGTCATTTATCTGTTCTTCTGCCTCACTTATTCCACTATTGATTCCTTCTAGTGTATTTTTCATTTCAGTTATTGTATTGTTCATCTCTGTTTGTTTGTTCTTTCACTCTTCTAGGTGTTTGTTCTTTAATTCTTCTAGGTCTTTGTTAAACACTTCTTGCATCTTTTCAATCTTTGCCTCGATTCTTTTTCTGAGGTCCTGGATCATCTTCCCTATCATTATTCTGAATTCTTTTTCTGGAGGGCTGCCTATCTCCACTTCATTTAGTTGTTTTTCTGGGGTTTTATCTTCTTCCTTCATCTGGTACATAGTCCTCTGCCTTTTCATTTTGTCTATCTTTCTGTGAATGCGGTTTTCATTCCACAGGCTGCAGGACTGTAGTTCTTCTTGCTTGTGCTGGCTGCCCTCTGGTGGAAGAGGCTATCTAAGAGGCTTGTGCAAGCTTCCTGATGGAAGGGACTGGTGGTGGGTAGAGCTGGGTGTTGCTCTGGTGGGCGGAGCTCAGTAAAACTTTAATCCACTTGTGTGCTGATGGGTGGGGCTGACTTCCCTCACTGTTCATTGTTTGGCCTGAGTGGACCCAGCACTAGAGCCTACAGGCCCTTTGCTGGGGCTAATGTCGGTCTCTGGGAGGGCTCACGCCAAGGAGTACTTCCCAGAACTTCTGCTGTCAGTGTCCTTTTCCCCACGGTGAGCCACAGCCACCACCACCACCACCGCCCCCCTGTGCCTCTGCAGGAGATCCTCCAACACTACCAGGTAGGTCTGGTTCAGTCTCCTATGGGGTCACCGCTCCTTCTCCCTGGGTCCTGATGCACACATACTTTGTGTGTGCCCTCCAACAGTGGAGTCTCTGTTTCCCCCAGACCTGTTGAAGTCCCACAGTCAAATCCTGCTAGCCTTCAAAGTCTGATTCTCTGGGAATTCCTCCTCCTGTTGCCAAATCCCCAGCTTGGGAAGCCTGATGTGGGGCTCAGAACCTTCACTCCAGTAGGTGGACTTGTGTGGTATAATCTGTCTCCAGTTTGTGAGTCACCCACCTAGCAGTTATGGGATTTGATTTTATTGTGATTGCACCCCTCCTACCGTCTCACTGCGGCTTCTCCTTTGTCTTTGGATGTGGGGTATCTCTTTTGGTGAGTTCCAGTGTCTTCCTGTTGATGACTGTTCAGCAGTTAGCTGTGATTCCAGTGCTCTCGCAAAAGGGAGTGCAACTATGATTTTACAGTTTCCTATGGCCACTCAAGAAGAATTATCCAAAAGACATCAGAGCACAGCTCCAATATGCTTACAAACTTTTCCACCCAGTTTTCCCTGGTAGAGCTTCATATATATTGATATAACAGTTCTAGGGCAACTCAGCAAACGTCAATCAGCCAAAAGCCCATTCACCAAAAATCAATGGGTTGAATGAACAATTTGCTAAATTTTTTATCTAGCGTAGGCATTTTTCCCCAATCCTCCCATGAATATGAATAACAGCCATAGAACATTATACATAAAAATAACTTAATAAGACAGTGAAAGACAGAAGTAGGCAGAGTAGCTAGGGGCTTTGGAATTACATAGTGGTGAGCTCCCTGTGCTTTCTTTTTGCCTCATATATCCAGATTTGGAACTGAAGAAGCTAACAATCCTGAGATACCAACAAGTGCAGATAATTTTTTTTTAAAAAAAGAAAGCAAGCCTCAACAAAGCCAGTTGTCTCTCTAGCCAAAGGACCAGAAAGGGGCTGCCTAGAAAAAACATGTAACTTTTAGACAACAGTCTCTCTACTTCTGCCAAACACCACAGGGGGTTAAAAAAAAAACAACAACTGTGCCCACATCCCCACCCAGGCCAGCAAAGGCCTAGCAGAGAGTCTCAGTTTCCACCCCCACTTGAGAGTAAGGAGGCACCCTGCCCCTTCCACATTGGAGTGATGTCACAGGACAACTAGTAGAATTAGGACTTTCACCACCACCCAGTGGTAACGAGGGCACTGCCTGCCCCCTGCCCAGTGGTGTTAGTGGAAACCATGTGGCAAGCAATCATGAAGCACTCTGACTTCTGCCAGCCAGGGAGTTATCATGGAGGGCTAGTGTGCAGCAGGAACTCCCAATCCCTTTCAGTAGTACCCAGGAGATACCCCATCCTTGCTCAAGGGTCAATGGAGGCCAGTGGAGAACCTGGACTTCTACCCTCACATTGCAAGAAAGAGGTGGCACCTCCTCCCTCTTACCCTTATTTTGAGCAGAGTCAAAATAAGCCAGTTAAAACAGAAGGTTTAAATACGATTCAGAGTTGTATAATACCCAAAACGTCCAGATTTCAACCAAGGATCACACATCATATCAATAATCAGGAATATCTCAAATGGAACGAAAGAAGACAATCAACAGATGCCAACACTGAGATAACAAGGATGTTAGAATTATCTGAAAAAGATTTTTAAAGGAGCCATCATAAAAAGGCTTCAATGGACAATTATGAATACAGGCATACCTCAAAGATATTGTGTGTTAATCTTCAGACAACTGCAACGAAGTGAGTCATATGAATTTTTTGGTTTCCCAGTGCATATAAAAGTTCTACTCACACTATACTGTAATCTATTAAGTGTGCAATAGTGTTGTGTCTAAAAAATGTATATACCTTAATTAAAAAATTTTTCTTGCTAAAAAATGCTAACACTCATCCAAGCCTTCAGCAAGTCGTAGTAGTAACATCAAAAATTACTGACTACAGATCACCATAACAAATATAATAATAATAAAAATGTTTGAAACATTGTGAAGATCACAAAAATGTGACACAGAGACACAAAGTGAGTAAATGTTGTTGGAAAAAATGGCACTGATAGACTTGCTTAACCCAGGGTTGCCACAAACCTTCAATTTGTAAAAAACACAATATCTGAAAAGCACAATAAAGCAAAGCACATTAAAACGAGTTATAAACTTGAAACAGATACAAACTGGAAGATCTCAGCAAACAAAAAGTTGATATAAATAAAACCAAATGGAAGTTTAAGTACTGAAAATTATAAGAACCAAAATCAAAAACTGAATAGATGAACTCAAGAGCAGAATGGAAGAGATAAAGATAACAATCACCAAATTAGAAGACAGAAATTACCCAATCTGAAAAACAGAGAAGATAGACTGAAAAAATTAACAGAGTCTGAAGGAACTGTGGGACTATAACAAAAGATGTAACATTTATGTCATCAGAGACCCAGAAGAAAACGAGAAAGAGGGCAGGGCTAAAAAGAACTCAAAGAAATAATGGCTGAAAACTCCCAAATACGGCAAAAAGATACAAATCTACAAATTCAAGAAGCTAAGTGAATCTTAAACAGGATAAATCCCAATAAATTCACATCAAGACACATCATAGTCAAATTTATGAAAACTAAAAACGAAGAATAAATCTTAAAAGCAATGAGAGAGAAATACCCTACCAATAATTGGAGGGGGAGAGGAATCTAATAACAGCACATTTCTCATCAGAAGTCCTGGAGACCAAAAGGAAGTCACCAAAAAGTTTTCAACTGATGAATTAAAAGAACTATCATCCCAGAATCCTATACTCAGTGAAAAATCTACTCTGGAAAATAGTTTCTTAAAGAATAAAACATGTAACTATGATATAACCCAGCTGTTGTGCTCCTTAGCACTTATCCCAAAACAATGAAAACTATGTACACACAAAAACCTATACACAAATTTCACAGCAGCCTTATTTGTACTAGCCTAGATTTAGAAACAACCCAGATATTCTTCAATGGTGAATAGTTAAACCATAGTATATTCATGCCATGGAATACTACACAGCAATAAAAAGGAACAAAATATTGACATATACAAAAACCTGGATGTATCTCCTGAGAAGTGTACTGAGTGAAAAAGGCCAGTCTCAAAAGGTTATGTACTAAATGTTTCCATTTATATGTCATTCATGATATGAAAAAAAATTACAGAAATGGACAGCAGATTAATGGTTGCTAGGAGTTCAGAAGCTGGTGGGGACAGGAGGGAGTGAATGTGGAGATATCGGTGGTGACAGAAACGTTCTCTGTTTTGACTGTATCACTATCAATATCTTGGTTGTGATAATGTACTATAGTTTTGCAAGATGTTACCACTGAGGGGAACTAGGTGAAGGGTACACAAGACCTCACTGAATTATTTCTTAGCAATACATGTGAATCATATTAAAATAGTTTAATTAAAAAAAATAAATCTGATAGGGTAAGACTCTCATTCTTCTTCAGATGACTTTTCCTGGCTTTTCCTAATACATTTTACTGTCACCAAGTCCATGACACTTCACAAAAGGGCTTGGCAGACAGTGGTTGTAGATAAATACAAGTTAGAACTGGAGGGAAAATAAAAAATAAGCAGGAACCAAGTGATAACTACAGCTGACAGACCGGTTTACGAGGACATATGGGCCAACCCTATGGGGACCCCTAAAAATAACTGGGAAACACTCTGACCACAGACTCTTTGGACTAATAAGGACTCACTTCATCATTAAAAGTAATTGTGACTTTGTTTTAAAACCATAGGCTAGTAAAAATTGAAACATTTATGTTTTAACAATTCCCCCTGACCTTGACCAGCAGATTCATCTAGTGCTTATTTCATTTTTCTAGTTAAATAAATAAAATACTTCAAGGAGAACATTTCCCAGAGAAGGCTAATATTGTAAATTCTCCAAGGTACAGATTAGCAATTTCATTATGATCCCCACAGGCATTCACCAGTTCTTCTCCGCATGTGGTATAAAGCCAGGTGTTATACAAAGGAAGTAAAGAAAGGGGGTTGGAGCCTTTGAGAATTACAACAAAAAACTGAAAAGACACAGGAAAGAAACAGTCAACCACCTAAACACTAAACTGTGCTCTTACATGCACACAGCACTACCAACGCCACCAGTAGCCCGTGAAACTATACCCCCCCATCTCTTCACGTTTATGTTGGGCTTAGTTGCTTCCATTCCTGCCCGAGCCACCTGGGCCTCACAGCTATCTGGACTGCATACCTGAAGCAGCAGTAAGGGGTAGTCATTTATCCACACAACAAAGATTTACTCAGGGCTTACCATGTGTCATATTCCATGGTAATTATTAGGGTTATAAAGAAGCATGAAATATGGCCTTAGCTCTCAAGCCCTGGTATAAAGTAGACATGTCAACAAATAATGCAAATGAGAGTGATTAGTACAACCTTACACATATGGACAGGGTTGACCAGAAGCATGAAAAAGAGAGGGAGCGATTCTGCCACACAAGGAACATCCAATGTATGAGCGTTATCACCTGTACTTAGGCCAATCTCTTTCTTTGAAGCAATGAGATCAAATGGGGCTGTCACTGGTATGACAACAGGGCACCTGCCTATTTCCTTGGGAGGTTATGAAGTTCAAGGGTATAATCTATACAGGGGCTGAGATATATGTCCAATTGGCACAAATTTATCTGTAATGCTAAGCAAGTCCCGTAGCTTTTCTGAATCCCATTTCCCTCACATGTAAAACAAGAGAGTGTACTGGGCTCTAAAAGACAATCTCAGCTAGAAGTCACTGCTTAATCACCAACTAGTATTTATAAAGGGCAATCAGAACAATCCCCTCCTCTAATTTCTAGCTATGTGAACTTGGGTAAGTCACTCTCAATGCCTCAGTTTTCTCACCTCTAAAGTGGGCACAATAATAAGACATCTCATAGGACTGTCAGAAAGATTCAATGTGTTCATATACGTAAAGTGCTTAGAAGAGCACCTAGCTCATACTAATTGTTATATAAATATTACCTATTGCTATTGTAATAGTTTTTTATTATAGATTACCAATGATATTTAATTATTACATTTAAAGCATTGAAATACTTGATTGTAAATGTACAAACTGTTTGCATATTCTTTCCAACAGTCACCATTAGGAATTCATAACTTAATACATTAACGAGTCAGATTCTGACAAAAGCACACTCTTAAAAAATAAAACAGGTTTTTTTGGAAACCACATAACTTAGAGGGTGTTGCTATATTATTTAATCATATTTAAAATAATTCCCTCCTAACCACAAAAAAAAAAAAAAAACGCATACATACTTCCAAAGCTGTCTAACCTCAAAATGACCCGAACACCTAATTTAGGATCCACTAGGTCCTTGCTATTCATGCGTAGTCGGCAGGCCAGCAGCATTGCAGCTGATGCAGTCGGTCTTATTTGGGGCTTAGGATTCTGCATTTGTATAAGCTTCAAGTGCTGCCGGTGCTGCTGGTCCACAAACAATACTTGGAGTAGCAAGACACTAAGCTGTGGCAATCAGAAACAGACTTCAAAATGACTGAAATGATTGAATTAGGTTCGCCAAAGTCCCGTTAATTGACCAAATCTGGAAAATGTCTTACTCGACACATTGTACAATCACAACCATGTTTATAAAGTATCTCAGAACTTACATGGAACTCTGACAGGAGTACATATATAAACATAAGAGGTTCCATATTGGCAGACATGTTGCTTGTGATTTAATTTTTATAATAAAATTTTCACAGTTACAGAGATGAGCTAACATAGTCTTCATAAGTGGGCACACATGACATGGGGGAAATATACCAGTATTAATTTGGATAACTGTCAGAAGGTCTTTATTGAAAGACATCACAATTACTGTGAAAGTGGGATTTCAATATAAGCATGGTGTTAAAAAGAGGTTGTGGTGCAATTTCTGCTTTTAAGATTATTAGTAGGGCTTGTGTTATTCCTATGAACAGAGTGAATCTGACCCTCAGAGCTGAGTCTGTCAGAATCTCAATAGTTAGCTATACAGTGTCTAAAGATTTAAATTAAAATTATATGTATCTCGTCAAAAAGAGTGGCCAGATTCCCGGCAGCTGGAACAGAGTACTGAGAGGCCCTACTTTTTGGGCGGACTTGAAATGAGAACTAAGACTTTTTCGTAAAGCACATGAAAATAGAATTTTGTTGAAGACAGACTGCGATGGTACAAAAGGGGGGTTTAGGAAGATGTGAAAAGCAAACTATTTGATGGCTGCAGCTCTTTACAACCAGCTCAGAGAAAGAGACCGAATAGTTATCTGCTTACTACAAAAGATGCAGCAAAGTTACGGCTCTCCAAGTTGCTGAGTACAGACGATGCTTGGATGAATGCTCCTCCAAACCTTGGAAGATGTATGACTTTGGGATTTCAGGGGTTTCCAAAAATACACGAAATGCAGAAAAACTTCCCTCCTTTGCCAAAACACATCAGCCCTTTGTTTACATTACATTTTCCCCTTCTATATGTTGGAAATAATAAGACCCCTCACAGCATTGATAAGATTGAACATAGGGGAAGGCAAGTGGGAGGCAGCTCAGTCGATTCTGTCTTGAAATCTTCTTTCACACCTCTCTCTGAAATGTAAATATGGACTCCGTCCAGCTCTCCCAGTCCCAATGACTTTGGCTGAGGGCGGTCGGTATGGAAGTCATTTCCCTTCTAGGTGCAGTAGCTGCTTTCCACAGACTCAACAAAGACACAAAATATCATTAACATCTGATTCTGAAAAGGTTGACAACCACTTCTTTGTTGTACCCAGCAGTCTGGGGAAAGCTGCTGCGTATTACTCTATCTTGAGCAAAATTATACCTATTAGGCTCTGATATGAGTATTGGAATATTTCTCCCATTCGTGCACAGTGTTGCAGCTTGAATATGCCTATTGTTTTCACAGTATCCATTACATATTTTAAATGGCATGGAATGATCATATATGTAAACATTACTTCAGCTGAGGCTGAGTGATGCTTGGCAAAGCAAAAGAGGCTGTCTGACCTCCTTGGGCCTTGGTTTCAAGGAAAGAGGTGCCAAGGGACTTTGGGGGGTGGTCAGTGGTTACTGAAAGGAGTGAAGTGGATTGACCAATGGGTGCTGCCATATTAAAGAAGTCTGGATCCCTTCCTTTGACACACACAAAAAGCTGCAGGCCTCCAACTAGCTTGTCTATTTTGTGGCATACAGAAGGAGGATGAAAGGCTTGCCTGAGGGTCTGAAATAGCAAGAGGGAAGAGTCTGGAAGAAAGGGGAGATTTACTGGGTGCAGTTTCAGGATACATGAATAAGAAAAGAGTGGAAAAATGCCTCCAAATATAAAAGCACTTCTAAAATAGCCATTAATAATCACATTCTCTAAGATAAAAGCAAGAATCCTAAGCTGTTTTTTTTAAGCACTGATGTTTTTCTTTCGGTCTTCAGAATAGGAAATGGAATTAGCCTAAAAACATGAAATCGACTGATTAAGAATTCTTGAAACTTCCTAGGGTCGGGAGGCACACTGGATCGTAGCAGTTGCTTCGTTGCAGGCAGACTAGTGAGCAGAAGTATTTCTGCACACAGGACATTAATGCTTAGAACAACCTGTGATCTTAATCATTTATAGAGCTGAGTGCAAGCTTTCACCCCAAGATCTAAGTCCTGGAGCCCTGGATTCACATTGGAATGTTTATTGATATTTTTCTAAGAGACACTCTCAAAATTATCCTTGCATTTTACTCACCATTAGTCTACATTTAGAGTGCATTTTTCTGCCTTTTTAGATTAGATTTAGATTTCCTTGATAACCAGGAACATAAACACAGCGAATAAGTCATTATTTGAAGAATTTGGGCCATACAAATAGACAAAAAATTTCCTCCAGGCCAAATGTACACCCAAATGTTTATTGTGCTCAATACTTCTGTTTCCTTGATAGATGGCTCACACTCACTTTTAGGCTGAAAATGGCCTTAGGCAACCTTACAATTACAAACTAATGGCTGTTTACTGCTGTGGAAAGGAGCAAAACTGCTTCTTTAACTACTGAAGTTATTCACCAGCAGTGAAGTCAACAAACATTTTTTTAGCACCTACCCTGTTTAAGTTACTATGCTAAGCAAACACAGATGCATGAGAGTCCTATCCCCAACTAGTTTGTGAGCTACTTACCAGCAAAGACAAAGTCCAACTGTGACAAAAAATTTAAATGATGAGCAAAAATCAAATCAAAACAAGATGAGATTCACTGACGAGTGGGAGATACAGACAATAGAGGCCCCTGGACATCAGCAAGAGATCAGATCCCATCAAGGAGACAGGGGAGGCTTTATCAAGGAAGTGAGATTTGCCCACCAATGAAAGCATTGCTACTTATCAGAATTAAAAGATTAGCAAAAGGTAGTGATGTTCTCCAAAATAATATTTTAAATCATTTTTTTCAGTATGTCTGGCTTCCTTCCCTGTTTCGATTTTTTAAAAAAAATACCCATTCTGCTTGTCAGTAGGCTGTCTCTTTTTAAAAAGAGAGGCATCTTAATGATCGATCAATCCAGTGACATTGAAAAAGATAGGCTACAGGACTAGCCATTTGGGGAAACTCAGCTATGCTGTCTCCCGCCTATTATGTTGAAATGAGCTGGAGACAAGCTGTCCTCACCTACAACCAAATACACCCCCATGCACATCTGCACCTCCAGGTTCCAGACCTTCCATGCTGGAACTACATGAACTACATGCTCATTCACATCCATACACGTGTGCGCACACACATACACACGAGAACACACACTGCATAATCTTGCTCAAGAGATATTGTAGCTATAGCCCTTATGCGTAAATAGATGCTTTCTTCTACTAGCAATAGGAGAAAGTTTCCATTTCTCTTCTTTTGTGTGTGACACCTTCTATTTCTTTTTTATTGATTTATTTTTTTGTTTGTTTGTTTGTTTATTTTTGGCTGCGTTGGGTCTTCATAGCTGCCCGCGGGCTTTCTCTAGTTGCGGCGAGCAGGGGCTACTCTCCGTTGCAGTGCACGGGCTTCTCATTGTGGTGGCTTCTCTTGTTGCAGAGCACAGGCTCTAGGTGCGTGGGCTTCAGTAGTTGTGGCACGCAGGCTAAGTAGTTGTGGCTCGTGGGCTCTAGAGCGCAGGCTCAGTAGTTGTGGCGCACGGGCTTAGTTGCTCCGCGGCACGTTGGATCTTGCCGGCCCAGGGCTTGAACCCATGTCCCCTGCATTGGCAGGCGATTCTTAACCGCTGTGCCACCAGGGAAGTCCCATTTCTCTCCTTTTTAAATGCAGACATTACTGAGTACATGCAAGAGTCCAATGGGTAAGCATCATACTTTCTAAAGATGTTATGAATTTATTAGTCTCAAATAAAGGGGTATTGCACAGTCACTCTACCATTAGCTCAAACCACCCAAAGGACAATGGTGGCAGTGTTTCCCAAGAACTGATGAGAATTCCAGGTGTTTTGAACTCGGCTGATTATTCTCACAACTCTAACAACTAGTCAAGTGTAAAGAATTTGTAATGTCCAAGGCAGGGCAGTATTTAAATTATTTGAAAAGTGTTTTTCAAAGAAAATAGCTGCAATTTGTTAACTCTTAACAGGTGTGAAACAGAGCAGTGCAAAATCACCAATTTATTATTCAACCCAGCATGCCCTAAACTGGAAGAACTGTACAAAAATCTACTGAAGTTCAGAGGAAACAACTCAAGGAGTTTGTAAATCTTCACTAGTTCTTAAGCAATCTAGTTACATTTAGGAGATCATAACACTCACTTATTTCTTTTCCATGAAATGAAATCTGAGCTAAATTCCATTAACACCTGTTCCCTAGGTTGACCTTTCTCTGCCCCTTGGCCCTCCCCTCTTTGGAGCTCTTTCTCAAACTTCCGGTAGGAAGAACACAACCTGGGGAGCAAAGATGATACAAGATTCAACGAGGAAGAGGATTTCGCCCAGCTTTGCTCCTCAGAAAAAGCTGCTTTCACAAGTCCGGTTGAGTGATTTCTTTTTCACTCTGGATGAAAGGATCTCTTAGAATCTTTGCGATGCTAACATTATGTGTCTCCATACTTCTCTGAAAAGCATTCTATCTCCTCTCATCAATCTTTTCCCCATTCTTCTTGTAATCTCCAGACATCAGAATGGAACTATCTTAGATATCATCTATGGCACCTGGGAAGCCAAACCGAACTTTTCTCAATCTCCCACCTTCACTAGGTGCTCAAGGCTGAAATAAAATGCATGGATTCAAAAGGTCAAGCTAGTACCAAAATTATAAACTCACCCAGTGCAATTAGTATATAAAAGAGCAATAATTAAAGATAAAGGGTAGTGTATAATGTTTTAAACTGACTAAAGAGGAAATGCATGTGAACTTCTGAAGTTATAACAAGGATTTGATATATTACATTAGGATCAAGTAGAGTCTCATGTATTTAGCAGCCAGTAGTTATATACCAGAAAGGAGGTTAGAACCCAAAGCCCTGTAACGAAGGAGGAGGGTACATACTTAGTTTATTTTCTCAGATTAAATATCCAGCCCTAGAGTGATGCAATAATAATTGACATTTTAATAACAATCCAGACAGAATACCTTCTGCACGTTGGATAATATACAGTTATTTGATACCATGGGTAATAAAATTGTATTTAAAATACCATAGACGCCAAAGAAAAAGAAGGCTCTCCTTAAAAGTAAACCTCAACCAGGGTAAAAGAACCTCTAATTTTTTCCATAAGAGGCTCTCATATTTTAAACCCAGTGAAGGGATGATAAGACACTTTCTTATCTAATTACAATGCAATTTTCTATTTGCCTTATATTGATTTAGGTACAAGCTTTCTAGAACTTTCCATATATAACAGAGGAAGGCACATACACACATAAAAAGCCATGATTACCCATCCCAGAAGCTTTGGAAAAGGGAAAGAAAATGGTCTCTCATACAGAGAGAGAAGAGAAGAAAAAATTATCATCAACATCTTTTACTCAAATACCTAATACGTATGAAGCACCTTCACTGAATGTCTGTAGAATTCAGATTCAAATGCAGTGGCGATGGTTATAATGGTGGTAATAATTTACAACTGCAAGATGGTCACAGTTTATGAAATATTCTCACCTGATCAGCAAAACACAGAAGGCAATCTTCTCCCCATTTTAAAGATGATTAAAAGGCTCAGGTAGCCTAGCAATTTCTCAGGCCTCTGTGAATAGTCAATGACGCAGCTGAGATTGTCATCCTGACCTCCTAACTCCTGGTCCGGTGCTCTCTCCACCACACTTTGCTGTACCCTCTCCATAAAAATGAAAGATGCATTCCAGGATTCCCAGTCTCTGCCATTACAGCAGCTCACAAGAAGCTTTTACAGAACTGGGCAATTCCCACCCTATGTCATTTTACTTCTCACCTGTCCAGAGCCTGTCAAGGGTCCGCTCTGCAGGAGTTATTGCTCTGTGGAGCTCTACCCTAGGCAAGCTCAAGTTCCCCTTGAAGCCCATTTCCCAAAACAAGAGTAAGTAATATACAGCTCTTAGTTCTTCCTGCATGCCAGGACACCACAGCCACCTTCCCCTCCAAAACATTAATGAGCCCACATGACATTTGGAACTGTGGCCCCTTTTGCCTCTACTATCTGTATTCTCCTGTCTTACTATTTGTGCAATGGCAGATGATGCAAAACAGTAGTCACTTCGCAGAGAACCCTATGGTATCTTCAGGTATAGTCAATTTATACAAACCAACCACTAAACATTTAACTTGTGCCTTGTATCGGCACCCCTGATCCACCACCACCATCAAAAAAAAAAAAATTCCTCCTCTCTTACCCCCTACCTACCACTAGATCTATCCAATCAGGAACCTCAGTCACACCTCAGCCTCCCTCAGCCTCACTCCCCAACCCCTGTCTGCCCCATCTAATCAGCTTCCAGGGTTTGGTATTGTTTTGTTATTGACAATTCTCCATTAATTTCATTGATTCAGCCCTTCCTCTCCATTTCCGTGTGGAGAAACAATCCTGCATGGATTTCCCACGTTTGTACACTGCAGGTCTTCTGAGCAAAGGACATGTTTAAATAGCTGACAGCCTAGGAAGCTAGAGATCGTGCATCCCTCTGGAGAGACTTAGAGATGCATCTCTCCAGAGGCATTTATTTACACCCCAGGGTATAAACCTAGAGATGCCTTTCCTCTCTCTCCTGATAATGAATAATCTCTCTCTCTGGAGAGGAGATGAGAAGATTTGCTAGGGACCTTATAAAAGTTTAGAGTGTACTCAAAGGTGGGGTCCTCTCCTGTGGTGCACCCCATTATATGCACATAGGTAACAGCTCCTGGTCTAGTCACCCAGTGGGGACTGGGGCGTGGGGAACTCATGCAGGTTGCTCTGGCTGCTGTTTTTGCTGTAATAAAGCATTTGTCACTAATCCTGGGTTTTCTCTGTTCTGTCCGTATTTGTATGTAAAACTGTGGCAGACGAACTTGTTAACTTGCAAATGAAATACAATTCAGATCCTTCACATTTTTTGACTTAACACCTATTGCCATGCCTTAGCTTAGGTCACTATCTCCTTTCCTGATTTCCTCTAATTCTCCTCATTGGTCTCCCATCTTCACCTGCTCTCCTCTGTTGAATATGTCCTCCTTTCAGTCATCAGTGATCTTCTAAAACTCTCCCCCTAATGCTGACTCTTCCCTGCTTCCCTCCCTTCCAGAGGATCACTCACTTTGGGAGAAAAAATAATAAATAAACTTCTCAGCACGGCCTTGTACCACCTGAGCCCTCTCTGACATCTTCATCAGTGCTCTCCCAAGCTCCCTCCTCCTCTCCACCTGGAATGCCCTCCACCACCAGTCTCCCCAACCTATCACCATTTCTACACGATGAATGCCTACTCATATCTCAATACCCAACTCAAATACTACCTGCCCTGGAAAGCCTTCTCAAACTCCCCAGAATATGAGCATCTCTCTTTTCTCGGCTCATCTGGAACACTGCGTATATGGTTCATGTGACACGCCAATTAATATTCTTTGTTCACAGGTCTGTCTGACCCACTGGATTGTGACCTCTCTCATTTAAACACGTATCCCATCCCCACTCCCGCCGTAGCACAGAATATGCCTTCAGTTAACATTTGTTGAATAAATGAATAAGCAAAAGAATAATCGTTGAAATGTTTTCAAAGACCTTAGTTCTCATCCTGCTCCTCATCTACATGGGCTTCCATCCCCCTCCCAAATCTTGTGATGATTTCCAGTGAAGCCACACACATTGTCTTCACAGGCTCTGTGGACACATGGAGAAGAATGACAAGAGAGGCTATCGTGCTTTTCATTACAAAGTGCACTTCACATTACATACTTTTGCCGCCACTTCAACCACAGGTATCCCTCTATCACCAAAATTAAAGCGATCTCAGAGATTTGGAAAACAGCTCCCGGAGTAACAGTTAACTTAGATAACTGAGTCATGTCTGAAACATTTAAGGCTTTTGTTTATTAACATTTTATTTACAAAGACATATGACTTCCTCTTCCATTCAGTCAAGAAAATAAAGCTATTTCATCCAGAAATTAATCTGACCTTCTAGACTTCAAATCTGAAGTGTCAGTGAGTTTGATGAACCTGATTTTTAAAGCAAGAAGATCAGCCTGTTTGGTTTTGTTCCTGGCTGCCAAAGGAAGAACAATTTTCACTGGGAAAATGATGAATGAGGCCACCAATCACGAAGGTAAAAACAGAGCAAAGACTGAAAAACTGAAAATAAGCGGAGGGCATCAGGTAACGTTTTCATTGGGACTGAAACTTTAATTGGGAGGATAAGTGTTCATTACAGACTCTGTCTCTGGAATACTTTGGCTAAGAGATTCCAGTGAGTGTTAAAATCATTACCGAATGGGCTCAATCTAAACAAATACCCACCTTTTCCATTTCACACTGAGATGAAATTACTTTGCTGTGTACAAGTGAAAAAAACCTTGGGTTGTCAGCTTCTCCTTTCCCAGAGGGCTTGTGAAAGCGTTTTCTCTTTCTCCTTATCCCTCTGCTTTTCAAATTTAGATGTTAGTCTCCTGAAAAAGTTTTCTATCAAGCAGTTAGACTAGTACCTGACTTAACTGACACCAGCATTTCTGCCCAGTACAGAGATGATTTTCCATATGAGCACACACAGGGCCATGCCATCTGAGCAGAGGAAGCTCTGACAAGCACCTTACTGGGGGAAACACAAGCACACGGCTTTCTATAACATAAGTCATCATGGAGGAGCAGCCAGTTTAGCTGGAGGGAACAAAGCAGCAGGAATTGACAAGGAGGATGATACCCAAAATGCAGGAAAGGAGTGACTACATGGGGAGAGATGTCCCTCCTATATTTTCAATCACTCTGGTTGTCTGTGGCTCGTTCCTAATTAACAGATCAGGAAATGCAAAGGCTTTCTCCAGTCAGCCAGGATCATTAGCATGCAGGAACCTGAGGCTTTGTGCCTAGAGCAACTGTTTATTATAAAGAAGATAAAAATGATGTATTGTATATTACATTCCATCAGCAGAGAACATGCAGATCATAATATAGGAAATACAGCCTTGCCTCACCCCACCTATCAAGATTGCACGGTGCCGTTCGAAGGCTACAGCCTGCCTTCCTTTTGATTTTATTTTTCAAGAAATGCACATAATGAAACCTGTAAAGCAAATCACTCAAAAGAGTGATGGAAACAAATTAAAATGAGTAGTGTTTAAATAATTAACACCTGCCAAATGAAGAAGAAGGGCCTTATTGCTGATATTAAATCACATCCTTTAACGTCTGAAACAGATGACAGTAAGTAATTCCAAACAGTCAAGACAGGATGCTAATTTTTAGTTCTTGGAAAGTGGAATGAGTTTCAATAAAACCAAAAAACCCCCCAAATTTAAAAAGTCTCATTTTGATTTAGTTAATTCTACTGCAGAAAGCTGGGCTTACATTAAACTTTTTTGGAGGGGTTTAATATACTATAAATGACCAGCTTTAAGTCCTGGTTTAAAACATATTCACTATTCAGTGAGCTAATGATGTATGTTCCACCTGGTTGCTGTGGAGTCTTGTACGTAAAAAATTGAGGGTAATGTCTTGTTACCAAGAAAAAATATTAGCCTTGCCAAGTTTCCAGTCGATAAATATAACTCACAATAGTGCTGCCAGATAGGCAAATAAGGATGCCCCCTGCCTGCCCACCCACCAGCAGAAGGATACCGAAAAAGGAGTATTATTCCAGTTTGGACCAAAATTAAAAATTTTAGCACTGAGCAAATAATCCTTAACTCTATGAATGCATGAAGAAGAAAAAGACATAACATGGTGGGGTTTAAAGAGTAACTAATGAAAACTCCAGCAGCTTGAGTGACAGTCTTCACGGCCAAGGGCTCCTTTCCAACTCAGCCCCTTGGGATGCAAGAATTGGGGTCTGCAGTGAAGTCCTCAGCTCAGAATTTCACCACTTTGCCTAACCCTGCCTCCAAACTAGGCAACGGTGAGACTGTGGTCATGCCTCATTTCTCATTCTGCTTTGTGGAGGGCGATGAGGGAAACAGGAGATGGTGGTCACGTTCACTCCCCTTCATATTAATGGTGTCGTTTAATTAGAGTCAGTGTTGCAACCACCTGCCTGTAAATCAACGACGTTCTCTTACAACTCAGATGCTTCATATTAAAACACGTTTGAAACATAACCCTTCTGCACCTTCTATGGTCCACTTCAAGTATCTCAGCTATCTGACAGGTTTGTTTACTTGTTTGTTTCTCCCCAAGCTATACTGGGACATTGTCTCCAACAAGACTTACCTGCTTATAGAAATCTCAGCCTTGTAAGGATCAGGACAATGACACGAGAAGCCATGAGCTTGTTTTGCTGCTCTTCTCCCAAACACAGCTTCATTACCAGAACGTCTTTTGAGAAAAGTTATCTTCTGATCTAAAAGCATGTTCCCCAGAAAATGAGTTGGTGCCGGCTCTATCATATTATCAGAAGTGTTTGGTAATCTAATTGCTCTGGACAAAAAAAATTACAAGAGCACCCTCCTTTTTTTCCTTCTTCTTTTGTAAAACCAAAACTCTTTAAACAGTAATGTTTAACCATTTAGAGATTGAGTTCTTGGCAGGCAGACCACAGAACCCAAGGAAATGCTTCTAGCTGAAGGCTCCTGGTTGACCACAGAGTCTGAAGAGTTTACTTAACCCCCAAAAAACCCAAGCATGCCTTTTTTCCTCCTATCAAGATAGGTTCACAAACACTATAAACATTGCTAGTATCACCTACTGGCAAAAACAAACAAAACAAAACAAAACAATGAACCAACCTAATGATTCTTACTCAAGAGTAGGCAGGAAATGATACCTAAAGATAGGCACCCTCGATGCATGGTTCATCTAATCCCACAAAAATATGTTTTTTTAATATAATCCTATCTTTATGAAAGGCTCCTAAAACCCTAGGACTTCCAAGCTAGCCTTCATTTTCTTTCACTTTCACTTTAATAAATGCATCATTATTCATCACACACTGTAAATCGATACCCATGGTCGAACCTGAGACTTTACTCTGGGACTTTTATCAAAACACACAAGGTATCTGAAGTTATGAAATATGGGTTTCTTTCCATCCTCACCACAAAATTCACAAATTACATAATGCCTGCAATGACTTAGTTTTTCTCACGTGTAAAGTGGGTACAATTACGTCTGTGTTATCCACATCAATGTTATAAGGTTACAATCACAAACTTGGAAATAGAAAAATAAATTTTAAAAGTAAGAGAGAAAGAAGAATGGGGGAGAGGGAAAGAAAAGGAAAGGGAAAAAAAGAAAAGAGGAGGGTAGGTAAGGGGAAGAAAAAGAGAGGGAAAGGAGGGAGGGGAGAGACTTCTCCACACATCCATCCAGCACTGTGTCTGAACAGCATGCTTCAGCAAATTAGAAATGGTGTCAATTTGGATTAAATGAAACCAATTAAAACTAGCACGAGGGTCCTTCTCATATTGATATAATTTCAGTTTCCAACATGGAAATTTGTTATTTTCAAGTTTCATGCTTGCGATTCCAAAGACGGCAAGCTCTAGAGTAGACAGGATGAAACGAGATGCCATCCCACTTAATTTATTGTATTGCTGACTAATTATTCCATGAGAGTTAGTCCTGACAGTCTGCTCTTTTAGAGGGCAGAGAATCGGCATTGTTACGGTTTTCTGTTTAGCCCCAGAAAGTCTAAGACAAGTTCAGCCATGAGGAGAGAAGACCTGCTACTTCTGCTCTCTTTATTAATAGCTTCAGATGAGTTGCTTCTTCCACACTGCTCTTATGTTCAACCTTCATATTCCATCTTTTCCCCTCATTCCATCCAGGTTAACTCATGGTGCAGAGCAGTAGTTAAAGCTCTGCAATCACACAGACTGGATTCAAATACCAGTTTTGTCACTTGTTAGCTGTATGACTTACAAAAATTACTCCATTCCTTCATTGGACAAATATTTATTGTGTATCTACATCTACTGTGACCAAGCATTGCTCCAGGAAAATTCAAGGGTGAAAAGAGATAAAATTGCTGCCCTTGTGGAGCTCACAGACTAGTATATTCCGATCACTACCAAAAACAAAGATGAGTTTTAAAAGAAGAAAATCTGGGTCATTTACTTAGCTAGGTGTTGGAACATAGCAAGTGCTCAATCAATGGCAGTTTAAAAAATTATGTCACCATGGATGACAGGGAAGCTCTGTTTCTTTCCTCTTCTCTCTCCGAAGAGCATCAAGAGTTATATAACCATGACTTTCATTTAAGTGACCGAGTCAGTCGTACATCCAAAAGAACAACCTCAGCCGATCAGTTCAAACAAAAGGCCCAGCCTGGGGTATAATATAGTAGCTCTGCCATCACATAAACCACAAGTCTTGTCATCAAGCATATATGGACACAGGTCTTTTCAGGTAACAATCCTCCAGAGACATCTAGTAAGAGAGAGCGCAGTGTAGTGGGACCAGCCAAGCTTATTTAGGCTTCATTTTTAGCTTTATGAGTTTAGCCAAATCTCTTATTTTCCTTTAAACACACCAATTGCATGCCATTTTCTGTTTACTCTGCCTGAAATCTCTTTCGCCAAATATCTGTTTGCCTTCCTCCTACACTGTTGACATGCCCGCTCATCTTAGAGAACTTCCTCGATCAACTACATAAACCAGCAGCCCCTCACGTCCCACGCATCCTCTATCCCCTTATCACCTTTCATTTATCTTCGCAGCACGAAATCTCACATGCTGATACAGACTTGTGTTTTTGTCTGCTGCTGCTTGCCTCTCCACTCTAGAAGGTTAGCAAAGATGTTGTCTTTCCAGTCAGTGCTAAAACCCCAGCATCTAGAACAGGTCTTGACACAAAGTGCTGCTCTATAAATATCGGTATTTGTTCAAAAAGTGAATAAATATACTAACAATTGCCTACAATGTTACTGGGATCATAGATCTACTGAATTCTACCTATTGGATGTCTTGGTGGTTAGGGGAGTCCCTTGAACCCAAATTACGAATCTCTGCCTGAATTCTGGCTTGTCTGTCTAACATCCCAAATGGTAGACAATTCACTCTAGCATAACAAATATTGCTTTTGGGTTTTTTGGTGGAGGTCCTTCCAAATATGGAAAGGCCTATAGCCCCCGATACCTTAAGTAAGAGACTCTAAAAACACAAGAAAGCCAGTGTTGAAATCTTTCCTTTGTTCTCTAAACCAGTAGGTCTCCAACTTGAGCCGTATCAGGACCACCTGGTGGAAATGCAGATGGTTGGGTCCCCACTTGCAGAGTTTCTGGCTCAGTAGCTCTAGGGTGAGGTCCACGAATTTGCATTTCTAACAAGTTCCCAACTACTGCTGATGCTGCTGCCCAGGAGCTCCTTTTTGAGAATCACAGCTGATGCAAAAAACAAGAAAACTCTGGTATAGCACTTCACACTTTCACCCTAACTTTGCCTCAGTTGATTTTATCAGAAAAGTAATTACTGCATTTACTCCCTGATTTTACAAACTTGAAAATTATGTTCTGGGAGTGTGGGCAAGTTTTATGTTTTAGTTCCATAATGAAATCTAGGCTTCAGCATCATTAACCAATCTGTTTCATGATGAAAATTAATTATTATGGTCATTAGACTAAATGGCTTCTGTCATCTGCAAAGGCATAATTGGTATAGAAAATTGTTTCACAAGTATGAAATAATCAATCAGCAAAGGCTGGCTGCACCCATGATTTTTTTTTTTCTCTACTAGTTTCAAATGGACCTGCCCACCCTGGTGATCCAGTGGTGAAGAATCTGCCTTCCAATTCAGGGGACACAGGTTCGATCCCTGGTCGGGAAACTAAGCCCACATGCCACAACTACTGAGCCCATGCACCCTGGAGCCTGCAGGCCACAACTAGAGAGAAGCCTGCACACCACAACAAAGAGCCCACGCACCACAATGAAAGATCCCGCATGCTTCAATGAAGATCCTGCGTCTCGCAACTAAGACCCAACGCAGCCAAAAATAAATAAATAAAATAAATAAATCTTTGAAAAAATAAAATATTGGGAAAAAAATGGACCTGCCCAGAAGTCACTTAGAATGGGAAGGGGGTGGGGGGATGGCGTGGGTTACTCTAACAAGGAATGGAAGATGTGTGGTCTATGCATTCTAAACTATACAACTTCACCTTCAGAGTGCACTTTTCATAATTCCAGGGGAAAGACAAAACCATAGGGAGATCTCTGAGACGGGGCTGGAGGAAAACGCTTTCTCACCAAGGCACACTCTACAAAAATGGCACCCTTCCCACAGATTTAAAGTAATATGAGAATGTGACAGTAGAAAAGATAGTGATGAAAAGTCAACAGAGGCTGCAATGCATAACTGAAAAATGCATAATTGAAATGTCAGAAGTAAAACCATGAGACGCTTAGGAGAAAGAGTCTTGGGAGAACACCTATTCTATGGACTCACCAGTGTAGGTCCCACCTCCTCCACTCATGCTGCTAAACTTGATTCCTCTTGATTCCTCCTTGATTCCTCTTGATTCCTCTGATGACACCTCTGCTAGAAACAGTCATCAATCCTGGGGAACACCAGAGGAACCTTGCTTGGCCACCAAAATCCTTCAAAGGTTCACTTTTATTGGTTTCTAAAACTCAACCTACTAGGAACTAGGCTATACCTCTAAGGCTATTGACCTACTTGTCTGAATATACAAATCTACCAAGTCACCTAACAAACATTTATTTAGCACCTATTTCTGCAGGGTGCAAAATTTTAAAAGCATTTACTGATGACTGGGATAGGGAAAAGAGACAAGGTTATAAAAAAACAAATTTTGTTCCCTACCCTTAAGTGTTCAAAATCTGGTTGGAGAGACAAAAATAAACAAAAGCAATTACATCAGAACAATAGAAATTAACATATCTCCCAGTAAGAATATAAAAGCAATTTAATTAGAGAGAATATTTTTCTTTATGGGTTAGCACGAGGCGATATCAACTGCACACGCAGATGCATCTGTGGGTACAGATAAATATTCCTATGAATGAGAGGCTGATTTTGACCCCAATATATTCACAAAACAAATGGATGTTGACATATGCAAAGATGACTGGGATCATTTAAGCTGATAAATAAATTACTAAATTAAGCAGCCTCAATCAAGCATTATTTGCAGGGGTACCATGCTACCAAAGTTTATCATGTTTGCTTTGAAGAAAAGTTCTTCATGCAGAAATGCAGCTAATTGTACATTGTTCTAAATAATATCAGATGTAGAAGGTAGCAATTTAGGGAAGATTGCTCCTAGGATAACAATATTGAACAAACATGTAATAATAATGGCCCAGCAGGAATCCAAAAATAGGGTCAGCCATTCTACGCACGCTTCCCTCCCTCCCATGAGGGACTAGGGGAGGAGGTATTGAACCCAAGACAAACTGAGCCATGCGCTTTCCATTTTGAGCCCACTTCTTGCCCTGCTTGCGGTGTAAGCCTTTGACTCTTTTATGAGTTGCTTCATCAGTACCAACCAGAAAAGGACTTTAATACAGAGAGCCATGCAAACATGCAAAGTCAAATAGTCTTCATTAAAATGAAGAAACTGACGCATCCATCTATCTCAGTGGGAGTTAGTTGCTTACACATATCTGAGAGATTTGGCTGAGTACAACTTTCTTTTTTCCAATTCCCATTGTTTATAACAAGTCTTTTAACATCTTGAAGTCTTAATTCTGTCTCTACCAGTTCAGTTGTTTATCCATTTGGCAAACTCTAGGTTTTTCCTGTTGCCTTCCCTTTGGGGCATGAATTAGCATAGTTGTGCAATGTTTGTTATTCCTTTATTTTTTGATTGCATCCTTGAAGATGTCAAATCTTCTTCCCTGAGTTGCACTGGAAAAGCCGAAGATTTCCATGAAGGGGGAGTTTGGGAACATGGAATATTCAGTAGGAGCCTGGGGTTCTGCTGGTGAAGCTGTTTTATTTTAAGCATATTCAGCAGGCTGTACTCTCAGGGGCTATTTCAGTAGACTCCCCTCCAACCCCCGACCCGCCACACATACACACACGCACGTGTGCGCACACACACACACACTCCATCGTTCCAACTGTAGAGTCAGTATAGCAGTTGCAGATCAGGGAGTTCCACGTTAGGGAGGCAGTAAGCAATGTAGTTAGAAGGTCCATCTCTGGAATGAAACATCCCCTGGACTCAAATCCCAGCACTGTCTCTTACCAGCTGAGAACTTGGACCTCTTACTCAACCACTCGAACGGAGTCTGAGTTGTTCACTCTCTGAAATAAGGGAAAAAATACCACCCAGAAATATCATGAGGAATAAATAAAATAGTATATATAAAATGTTAGCAGAATACCTGCTGAGCACACTGCTAAGATACACAAAGATCAATAATGATAGCTTCTTAATGATTACGATAAGACTTTAGGACTCGGTATCAATGTCTGACAATCAAGGCTTAGATTTTTCTGTTTGTAGATTATTCAGTAGGCAGGTTCCTTATTCACACAACCCCGCATTGCTCTATTCATACAAACCATCTCATTCCTTATTCTGACAGCTTTCCCTAGACTGTCAAAGGGACAGGAAGGAAAATCATTTCTATTAGTATTTCATAGCTGTAATACAAGTGGATTAAGGAAGAAGTTGAATCAAAAAATGGGACATTAGCTATTAAAGATTCAATTACCTCTATTCTTCCTTCCCCCACTTGAGGAAAAGTCAGAAGTAAAGGGAAAAAAGACTGCATTATAGTGCTTTAGGAACGTCTTGGGGAAAATAAATAAGTGATCTAAATGCAAGGCATCATTATATTATTATCACTCTGCATTCATTTAATAAGAGATTAAAGTATTCCAGTTCACAGCAACTAGCTTCAAACTTTCCCACGGTTTCTTTGATATTCTTTATTTGAAGGAAGCTCCCATTTAGGACAACTGCTGCAATCTGTTGTTTTTAAACTAAAGCCCTCTTGGAGATCAGAAGTACCTTTAACCCAATCATAAAATTCACTGCTCAGTTGTTTTCTCAGATTCATTTCTTCCCAAGCTAAGGCAACCTCACCTCATCCTATCAGGCCAGTAACAATTGGGACATAATTGCAGCTCCTTACTCCACTATATTCTAGGATACATTCCCTGACCCCCTTCTCCTTCTAGAACTCCAGGGGGAAAGAGAGCTTGAGCAATCCCAGAAACGCTGAGAGTTCTGAAAACTCTCCAGGGAAACGTGTTACACGTTGGCTTCTCCAAAAGCATACACTAAGAAGGAGTTTCTAAGATTTTTCTTAGAAGTCACACTTAGGAAGGGAAAAAGAAGGAAACAGGATGGGGCAGAGGAGGAAATCAAATTGCATGATAGATCCCACAAAGCCTTGGTCAACCTAGCAGAGCACTCTAGAGCAAGAATTTTTCCACCAGAGTACCTCCCGTGGTACAGAATGCCTCGATTTTTGTATCCGCATCATGTTCAGTCATTCCAGATGACTGAGGACTGAGGCAGCAAGTCCGTCCTTGGAGGAGATCTGGGTCCCTCATCCCCATGCTCCCCCTCCCAATCCTGGCTTCCTTCCCCCAACGTGTAAGGCTCAAGAGGAAGGAATGTATCACTAGGTGGCCACATGTTTTTATCAGAGTTCAAGGCTGTATCCCTTCTAGTTAAATACTCTGCCAGTAGGAAGAAGAATGACTATGAAGGAGTAGAGATAAAGGAGCAATGACCATTCCTGGAATCATCACCTCTCTTTTTTTCTAAACTTATTCCTTTTCCATTAATCTTTATTTGCCAAACAGGTACCACCTCTTGCCCAGTAGTCCAAGGTAGAAATTTCAGAGGCATCCTTCACCTCCTCTTTCTCCATCACCCAACAATCATAAGTCTTACAGAGCCTATCTTCCTAATATTTCTCTTATCCTCCTCCCTTCATCTCTTCATCCACTAATACAACCTAAGATCAGGTTGTATCATTTCTAATTACACCTACTTATCCTTCAAAATTCAAAAAGGGCTGCCTCCTCCAAGAAGCCTTCCCTAACTCCCAACCTCTTCAGCTCTCTAGAAGAGCTCTTGCCATCCCTTATACAACTGCTGATTTACTTGCCCATCTCTCTACTGGAGTTTAGGTTTGCAGAGACCCCAAGCAACATCTTATTTGAATTTGTATCCCAGCATCTAACTTGGTGCTTCACACTCAAAAAAATCCTGAATATTTGTGTGCTGAATCCATTTATTGTGCAAACTTGAGCTTTGGGGCCACAAACAGTCTCCATCCTCCAGGACCTTAACTAAATTCAGTCACATCAAAGGGAAGAAGGAAAGGAAAGCAAGCCTCAAGACACCAAAAAGGAAATCAAAATGGTACCAAACAATTTTTTTTAACATCTTTATCGGAGTATACTTGCTTTACATTGTTGTGTTAGCTTCTGCTGTATAACAAAGTGAATCAGCCATACGTATACATATATCCCCATATCCCCTCCCTCTAGCGTCTCCCTATCCCACCCTCCCTATCCCACCCCTCTAGGTGGTCACAAAGCACCGAGCTGATCTCCCTGTGCTATGCAGCTGCTTCCCACTAGCTATCTATTTTACGTTTGGTAGTATATATGTCCATGCCACTCTGTTACTTCATCCCAGCTTACCTTTCCCCCTCCCTGTGTCCTTAAGTCCATTCTCTACATCTAAGTCTTTATTCCTGTCCTGCTTCTAGGTTCTTCAGAACTACTTTTTTTTTTAGATTCCATATATATGTGCTAGATACGGTATTTGTTTTTCTCTTTCTGACTTACTTCACTCTGTATAACAGATTCTAGGTCCATCCACCTCACTACAAATAACTCAATTTCGTTTCTTTTTATGGCTGAGTAATATTCCATTGTATATATGTGCCACATCTTCTTTATCCATTCATCTGTCGATGGACGCTTAGGTTGCTTCCATGTCCTGGCTATTGTAAATAGTGCTGCAATGAACATTGTGGTACATGACTCTTTTTGCGTTATGGTTTTCTCAGGGTACATGCCCAGTAGTGGGATATACAAGCAGCTCATGCAGCTCAATATCAAAAAAACAAACCACCCAATCCAAAAATGGGCAGAAGGCCTAAATAGACATTTCTCCAAAGAAGATATACAGATTGCCAACAAACACATGAAAGGATGCTCAACATCACTAATCATTAGGGAAATGCAAATCAAAACGACAATGAGGTATCACCTCACACCAGTCAGAATGGCCATCAACAAAAAATCTACAAACAATAAATGCCGGAGAGGGTGTGGAGAAAAGGGAACCCTCTTGCGCTGTTGGTGGGAATGTAAATTGATACAACCACTATGGAGAACAGTATGGAGGTTCCTTAAAAAACTAAAAATAAATAATAAAAATATAACAATTTTTTTAAATGAGACATTTGAAAATGAAACAAATACATGAAAATGGGAAAAGCATAAAATTAGAGCTAAATAGATAAAGAAGGGAAGGGAGCGCTGTAAAGACTCGTTTCTCAAACTATCAGATGAGTGATGTCAAGCTGATGTGAAAGAAAGCCCGAGAAAACTGTGGCCTAATCTAGCCTTATTTAAAATGTACAGAGACAAGAGTAAATGAACAAATATGTTAATTAATTAATGTTAAATAAAAATTTAAACATCCAGAAAACACTAATCAATCATTTTCAAATTTTTACCTCATCTCTTATTATAGTTTGTACTAAGTATGACAAGACATAATAGAGTGAGTGATAAGGACATGCTTCAGTTTGGAAAATAAATTAAAAGTACCATTTAAAATTTAGCAAAAACCTATTCACAGCTCAATTTCATATTTCATGAGACAAGATCATAAGGCATAATATAAAATTTTACTGGGTAGAAGCAACAACAGAAGAAGGCCCCAGCCCTGCAAGAGCTGACAGCCATATTTTTAACAAAATGAAACTCATACAACTAACTAAGGAAAAAAAAAATCATACAACTCATTAAGGAAAAAAATGAAATAGCCTGTGACTCCTTGCTGATATTAGATACAAACAAAATGGACAAGCAAATGAAGTATCATATTTTACATCAGATTGTGACTCTTCTTGATCCTGTGCATCCATATAACCCCACATCAACTCAAAGACAGGCATATAATATGAAGCCAAGTGATGAAAACCTCTTAGGAGAGACAGCTCCTATGGCATATAAAACTGGTATATGCATACAAGGAGAGAAAAGCTGCTGTATTCCTAGAAGATAAGTGAGATATGGATTATCATATCAAGAACATTAAAAATATAAGGGATATAAGAGCACCTTGAAATCTTTAAACAAAAATAACTATTATCATTAGAATACTCTGTTTCTTCTTCAAACTCCTTATTTCTTCTCCATTTCCTCTAGTATATTTTCTCATCTTGATTCCTAACCTCAGACATTATTCAGTTCTCAGGCCTTAGCTCTCCTTTCTCTTTCACCAACCATAAATTACCTTTAAAATAACCCTGAAATTCTAATATTTGCTGCAGTGTAGCTTTTCCAAAAACACAAGAATGTCGTATCGAGTCTATTCATATGAAAGTCACATCTAGTGATATCTTTTAAACTCATTTCTCCTTTTTTGTTTCCACAATCATGATCTAATCCAGACGGATAGCATCTTTCCTATGGATTACCACAAGTCTGATCTGTCCCAGACACTGCTGCTAAGTCACTCTGCTTAAAGCACCCTCTCTCTCAAGGTTGCCCCCTACTCAAATGCTTTTATCCTTCACCCACATCTACAAACTTAGATTCCAACTTGGACTCTAAAATTGGACCCTAGACGACAAACTTCTCACAGGTATTCCAGATCTTCCACTATCTGGTTCCAGCTACCAGCCCCACATTGTTAGTTGCTCCTGAAACAAAGCCTTCATCCTAACCACTCACCAAGTCTCTGTCCATCCAGTAGCTACGAAGCACTCAAGTCACACTGCTAACACTGTGAATGGTAAGTACAGAAGCTTAAAGATGTTAGGCTCCTTAATCAAGGACATGCTGTGAAAAAAGTGGGATTCAAACTCAAGTTTTTCTCACTCCAAAGTTACCTCTTAACCGCTGTTTACTCAAATCGTTTTCACCCAAAAGCTGGTACTCTTAATCACTGTGGCTGGCTGTCTTATGAACCAAAACAAGCATAAATTTTACACACACACAAAAAAGAGTCTAGCTCTGTTTAATGATGACATTAGCCAGGACTTTCACAATGTGCAAATTTAAAAGTGTATAATTAAAGATTGACACCTTACTTAAATATATATGTTAAAAAAGATGAAAGTGTATTTGACTGATCCTAATTCCTTGATATAAAACTAAAAATGTATAAATTGTAGGTCTCTGTGAAATTAGAAAGTATTTCTGTGAGCTAATGAAGACTTTTTAAAAATAGCTTCTGGGAGAAAAAAAAAAACTAAATAGATATATAATTCCTCATTTCTCTCCTCACTAAGACAATGAACAAGAGTTTGATCTCTCATGCAAATAAATGTACTTCTGAGTTTGTCAGTTTCATTCTGTTTTCATACTAAAATCAAAGCATGTGAACAGCAATTTCTCCTTCTTGGTGGCAATGAAGTCCTGAGAGCAGGGATCTAACCAAAGCCTATAATACTATGTTTGTCAGAGGTTGCAAAGTGGTGGCCTGAAGACTCAATCTGGCCTGCACGTGTGTGCCATTGGCCCATGCAATGTTTTTCCTTTCATTGAATTAGTCTCCAGCATTCAAAATTCAAGAAATTTCACATAAAAAATCCAGATTTCCAGATTTTCTTGGAAAAGACAGAGATCTGGGAACACCAGGCTCACATTCCTCCCAAATCACTGTTGCTTCCTCTAGAGGGGGGTTGGCTCTAGAACTCACCACACTTGGCCTGTCCTCACTAATGGCTTCTGTCTCGTCCTGTAGGCATGTCATTCTACATCCTGAGGATTTAAAGGTGAGTTTTGGAAAGCATTTGTGGAGAGGCAAAGTACAACAAAGAACATGGGAAGAACAGAAATAGGAAATCAGAACATCATTCTATGTTTTTTGTTTTGTGTGTGTGTTTGAAATTATTCATTGAAATGCTCTTCTGTGAAGATGAGAAGTGCCTCAAAGTTCCTTCCACACCTCCTGCTCCCTTTTCCATTTCATCTACTACTCTTAAAATACAAACTTTTTTTTAAATAACAAAAACTAAAGAGAGAAGAGAACCATTTAAATTTCTTTTTCCCAAGAGTATATGTGTGTGTGTGTGTGTGTGTGTGTGTGTGTGTGTATAACTGAATCACATTGCTGTACACCAGAAACTAATACAGCATTGTAAATCAACTATGCTTTGATAAAAAAAATAATAAAATAAGGTCATTTAATGTTTGGGTGCAATCGTAAAGGTGATTCTCTTTAAATTTTTTTTTTAATTCTTTTTCCCACAACTCCCACCTCTGCTGCCCTCACCCCCAACCCTCAATTTGGGAGACAATTATAGTTATGAGGTGATTAAATCTTATAGTCATATTTAGAAAAATTTGATATTTTAATAGTAACTTACAGAACAAACTAGAAGAAAATGACACAATAGTTTGAGGAAGATACAGATTATAGACATGAAAAGTAACCAAAAAAAAAAACAAAAACAAAAACTGGTAACCAAGCAGAACACTGGGGATTGAGGAAGGGGTTACTCTTAAAACTAAATTACACATTACTATATTTAAAATAGATAACCAATAAGGACCTACTGTATAGCACAGGGCACTCTGCTCAATATTCTGTGATAACCTAAATGGGAAAAGGATTTGAAAAAGAATAGATACATGTATATGTATAACTCAATCCCTTAGCCGTACACCTGAAACTAACGCAACACTGTTAATCAACTATGCACCAGTATAAAATAAAAAACCTTTTTACTAAAAAAAAAAAAACTAAATCAAGCAACAGAGTTGAGATCTTTGGTTTCAAAGATGTCTTTAGGAAGGATATTTTATTTTATACATATATTTTAAAATAAGCAGTCTCAGCAATTTCCAAAGGATTATTATGTCATTCCTTTCTATACTGCTGAATAAAAGTAACCTGTGATTAAGCAGCAATTCATGATTTAGGGAAAAGAATTCATTGAACATTTTATAAGAGCATTTCTAGTGGCTTCTCGCCTCTGAGGAGCTAGTTTCAATTTACACACTGTAATTAATCAGATATCCAGAGCCAGAGAGAATTCATTAAAGAAAATGGAAACTTATGTTAGGGTAATTAGCTACTCTGGTGATTGATCAGTTAGTTACTTCTTTATTTTGTCTCGTCACTGCCAATTCCAGCTGTATATTTTATCTTATTATCTAAGAATCTCCAAGTGAAAAATGTCTAATAATTTCTCAAGCTCTGCTTAAGTGTCAATGAAAAGGGTAATAGGAGAAGAGCTCTATCTTTGCAAAACAGGTTTTCCACACCTTATGTGTGAGCTCCTTTGAAATATTGGAGTTCTATCCTGACATTCCTATGGAAGTGGCTCTGTCCGAAAATGTAAGGATAGAACAGCAGAATAAGTAATGAAGCAAGGACTTATTAGATAATCAGGATATTAAAGAGAAAAGTGGATTTTCTGGCTTGAGGTTAGGACAATCCATTTAAAATCTTCTGGAGAAGAGCAAAGAGGAAACTTACTAATTTGAAAACTGCCATTCTTTTTTTTTTCCCCAGAGCTACTACCAATTCATTAATGCCCTTTTTGAAGATCTCTTAAATTCTTCATTTGGCAAACAGATTTTCTTCGTTGCTTCATACTGATGGGGGGGGTAAGGGGGAGTGGTGTCTTCTTATGTATAAAGTAAACCATATGAATGTGTAAATTTAGACAAATGGGAAAATAAATGGACGGTTATTATGCAAAAAGCAAAAGCCAAATGGATCTGTAAAATATCGTAGACCACAGTGGCACCTTCTCAAAGAAATGTTCTCTTTGCTCTTGCCTTTGAGCTCCACAACCCTTAAGAACCAAAATCAACTCAAGAGATCTAGCTTTCAGCCTTTAGCTTATATTTATGTCTGTTTCTTCTTTGTCTAAACTAGATTGGACAGTCCCACTATATACAGGCAGCTATAGGGAACATAAAAGTATTAAGAAATAGGATTTTGCTATAAAGTCTACCGAACATGGATGAAACCACTGGTAGAAAAAAGTCCCTTGTACCTTCAGATGACGTTTACACTCAGCACCTCCTAGCATGCAAAGTACTTTTCAGCTATGGAATCATCTTGGAAATTGAGAGGTCTTGACAAGTAAGTTGGAGCAACACTTTTCAATGGACGTATTTTACAGGAATTATATCCTTCAGGGCTGGCAACCACTAAGTTTAAATTCTAGAAACTCGACAGTTTTCTAAAACCCTCATCACCCTTTTTAAATTGTAAACTAAACTGCCCTCTCCTCTCCTGGGCCATCCTGTCAGGTGGACTTTGCTCAGGACTCTGGTGCGTGCAATCCAATGAAAGCGCTCCTAGGTCTGTGGGCCCAGGAGCCTGCATTTCCTCCCGTCTCTCTTTAAACCGTGTAAGCCTAGCTTTTTTCCTTCGAGTCCATTGAAATTGTACTACATTGATGGTCACTATCAAACTTTTAATAACCAAATCCAGAAGGCTTTCCCAGTCATCATGATCCTATATCAAGTGTCTCTGCTCCAAATCACTGGTCTCCCCTGCCTTCCAGCCCGTCTGGTAATATCTGAGGTTTCAATATATCAATATATATTATAATATACATATTACAGCATATATTAATATTTGACATGTCCCCTCCCTGACCATTAGATTAATTTTTTTCCAGTCTCATCCACTTGTTGTTTACACAGAAATGATTTACTCTTTTTTTTTTTTGCGGTACGCGGGCCTCTCACTGTTGTGGCCTCTCCCGCTGTGGAGCACAGGCTCCGGATGCGCAGGCTCAGCGGCCACGGCTCACGGGCCCAGCCACTCCATGGCATGTGGGATCTTCCCGGACCGGGGCACGAACCTGTATCCCCTGCATCGGCAGGCGGACTCTCAACCACTGCACCACCAGAGTAGCCCTGATTTACTCTTTTAATCAGTGGGTACTTGTTATAACCCTCTACACCTAGGATGAAAGTGAGTCTTAACCTCAGGTTCAGGAGACACCCCCTCCCCACCTCGCCCCCAGCAAAGCCTCCTTTGTTCTCCCACTCCTCTCCCCTCTGCCCAGGATTTACAAGTTTTGCCTCTCTTCTCCCAAGTATATCAACAGAAGGGAAATCAGAGACTAAGACTTACTGCTGACATTTGGATCCGTGGTCCCAGATCCCAACCATTCAACCAACTTCTTGTGTGGATCAATTTTACACCTTTTGTGGACTAAGAGATACCCCAAATACCCCTGAACCCTCATTCATCAGAGCATGTGACAAAACTGTCCCTCCAGACATTTGGCAGGCAGTCAAGGGGGTTGGTAGAGTCAGCTGTTGTCTGCCATGACCACCTGGGGCCCTGGGCAGTAACAGGGAGTTAGGATTAAAAGTCGCATTGCGGAATAAGAGGAGAGATGAGGGCCAAAGTTCTTAAAAATGCCTGTACCACTCTTCAAGGTATCTTTTGTTTGTCCCTTCCAATTTACTCTTCATTTTTCTCCAGTCAGGAGGCTAACCAGTATGGACCACTTCAATAGGGCTTCAGTGCTCCCTGTTTTCTGATTGGGTTTGATCAATGGGGCTCCTGCCAGAAGATTAAGAGAGGGAAAGAGTAAAGTCAGTGTATTATTAGGCCGGCTCCCTTCCTACAAACTTGCTTCAGAGGGATGGTTCTCTCAACACCACAGAACTCCAAAGGGATTTCTCCACCAACTCCCTCCTTCTGGATTCTAGTGCCCCTTTTCTCCCCTTACCCTTTCAGGCCTAGTGGTAGCAGATCTTCTGCTGCTAGTCCTGGGTTCCTGCATTATTCCTTAAGGCTCACCTACACCCCACCCATATTTTTCTACAATTTAGTGCTCCCACAAATAAAACTCTGTGAGTTGTTCTAATTTTACTGTGCTTATTTCCATTGGAAACTTGACTTACATCGCCGAAAAATCACCTACAGGCATACCTCATTCTATTGCATTTTACTTTACTGTGCTTCACAGATACTGTGTTTTCTACAAATTGAAGGTTTTGGTAACCCTGCGTCGAGCAGTTCTAGCATTTTTCCAACAGCATTTGCTCACTTCATGTCTCTGTGTCACGGTCTGGTAATTCTCACGATATCTCAAACTTTTTCATTATTATTCTATTTGTTACAGTGATCTGTGTTCCGTGACCTTTGATGTTACTACTGCTGCTGACTGAAGGCTCAGATGATGGTTAGCACTTTTTAGCAATAAAGTGTTTTTTAATTAAGGTATGTACATTTTAAAATACATGCACACTTAATAGACTACAGTATAGTGGAGACATAACTTTCACATGCACCGGGAAATCAAAAACTTTGTGTGGTTTGCTTTATTGCAATATTCACTTTATTGCAGTGATCTGGAACCAAACCCACAATGTCTCTGAGGTATGTCTGTACAGGATTTTCAAAAAATACATAAAACGGACCTCAACCCAGACCTACTAAATCAGAACCTGCAGAGGTGAATGAAGCCTGAAAAACCATTTTCAACAAGCTTTCTCGTTGATTTGTACTCAGTGATTGTGCGGCACTAGTCTAAAGCAGGGGTTGACAAACAAGGCCCACAGGCCAAATCCAACCTGCCCTCTGCTTCGGTAGAGCCTGTGAGCTAATAACATTTCTTACATTTTTAAATGGTTAACAGAAATCTAAAGAATGTGATGACCTGAAAATTATATGAAAGTGCTGTCCACAAATAAAGTGTTATTTGAACACAGCCATGTTCATTAGTTTAGATTTGGCCACGGCTACTATGGTGCTACAACAGCAGAAATCAACAGGCAACAGAGACCATGTAGCCCACAAAGCATAAAATACCTACTGTCTGTTCCTTTTACAGAAAATGTTGCCCGTTCCTGGTCTTGAGAAGGATATATTCTCCTTCTTGATCTCTCACTGAGACGACCCCCTATTATCTATTTGGACTGAAGACTAAGATCATTTCCCAAGTCATACAGACAACTTAAGGATGCAAAGTTAACACTGTCTTATGCGCTGAGAATGCGCTGAGAATGACAATTCCAACTTTAATGTGGTTGTTGATATATTTAATCATATGGATATTTACATGCATACATATTATGTGTTTTAAGTATTTAAACCAGAGCTAATGGATACTACAATTGGATACATATAAGCATCCAGACACAGAATCCTTGTTCTATTGCTTATTTGTTGCGTGACTTTGGGAAGTTGCTGTTTTCACATTTATATCATTTAATTCCCACTCTCTAAATAGTTGTGAGAAAGAAAAGAGAAAATTTTTATGAGTACAGCACAAGACACGTAATCAGATAGTCCACAGCTATGAATTCCTTTCCTCTACCCCATCCTACCTCACTACCATTTTTGTTCCTTCACACACTAAAAAGTCAAGGGATAAGGATATATCTTTCACTGGGGACTTTCTCCAAAGAACTGAATGTTTCCCGGTTATCTGGAAAGGCAAAATAGGCCTTAGAAATGCACTAATGAGAAAATGAGCATCACAGAGGTTTTTATCTTGTTAAATACAATAGCCCACACCCTGTGGGCACTCCATAAACACTAACTGAATTGGACTTCATTATGCTGTTAGACCACATCCAATTCCTTTGCTGCCTCCATCATCAGAAAAGCTGGCTTACAGTATATGCAAATAAACAATTTACCCATTGGTCCATGCTTTGAAAGGAAAACTTGCATGTCGCAGTTGAGACATTACGCTTTGATAGATTCTACCCTTGGGGTCTGTTTTTGAAGTGTAGCTTTAGTTTCTCTTTTATTAGTATACCAAAGTTTTCTAAGAAACATGGAAACTTTAAGACCTGCTGAATCCCCACAGTCCTACTAACTGAAATTGGCTTGAAGACAAATGAAGCCTTGCCACCGCCTTAGAATGGAAGATCAGAAACAAGAGGTAAATCTATCACTGAAGTCTACTTTTCCACATATGCTGAAAAAATAAGAAACTATATGTATAGTTCCAAAGCTGTAAAATACCTTGGAGATGACTTCTTCAGAGGGTTTTTTACACTGGAGCCCTGGGGGTCTTTGGCAGTAACTTAGGAGGCAGGGAGAGCCAGATTGGGTGGATCCCTTCAACCCTAACCACTTCCTCAACCACAAAAACTTTGGCTTGCCTATTTTATATATTAGAGTGAAAAATGGGTCTCACAAGTTTAAAACAGGTTGAAAGCTACTGACCCATCTGCCTCACATTGTAGATCAGGGATCAGCAAACTTTTTCCACAAAAAGCCAGAGAGTAAATACTTTTGGCTTTGCCCTATCGTCTCTGTTACAACTACTCACCTTGGCCATTGTAGGTGAAAGCAGACACAAGTGTTATGTAAATGAATGAGATCAGCTGTGTTCCAATAAAACTTTATTTACAAAACAGGTGGCAGGCTGGATCTGGCCTGGGAGCCACAGTTCATTGACTCTTGTTGTAAATGATAAAAATAAGTTCTGAATAAGTTAAAATGACTAATCCAAATCATCAACCAGGTAATAGCTATGAGACCAGGATTCTTTCCACTACACATTGCTAATAGATCAGAAAAGACAAAATGTACAAGATCTTTTGAAAGGTGGTGGATAGTATTAGAAAAGGTTCTATTTAATAAGTATTTCATAAATGCCTAGCCTATGGCTAGTACTGCATCCTGCTATAATCCCAATCAATAGTTTTATTATAATAATGTGTCTATTACTGTACCTAAAAATAAATGCCTCAAGGTGAAAAAGAAAATTTGTAACATTCTTATGTAATCTGACTCATTTGGTTTTGCCAATGTCGTTCAGTAAAAGGATATATCACTTAATTAACTATTGATTTGATCAGTTTATCTATAACAAAATGGCATCTAAAGTGTTGTAAGCAAAAATGTATTTGATGTCTGCAACTCAGTGAATATATCATGATGTGGTCATTAAGCCTAAAGCACTCCCTAAATGGGAATGAATTAACTCTCTGTCTCCCTTTCCATCTTGATACACCTCTGGCTGTGATGTCAATATGACAGACTCTGATCCTCTGCATTAAGGCACTTTTCCTAACAATGGGGAGACTCCCCACTGTGTCATCCAAGTCCCATCACGAAGGCTCAATGAGGGAGATTCAGCCACTGCTCTTGGGATCCTGATCCCCATACTCTTGCCTCTGCAGCTTTTATCCAAACACAGGGGAAGAGAAGGCTCAGAGAGCAGTGGCAATTAATGCAACTCTGTCATCCATGCTTTCTGACACTCCTTCTTTATCCCAGATTCAGTACTGTTTTGACCTTTCCCACGTCATGAGTTTCAGTTTCTTATTACACCCTCCTCGTTCATAGGTTAGTAAAAACCCAATTGGAAGGAGCAGTAAATCAAATCAGAGCATATGGGAAATACCACACATCCCTGTAATTCACAGAACATATGAGGCAATAAGGAATAGGAAAAGCTAAAATTGCTGTGATGTACCTCTATTCTTACGGCAGTTGTAATGAAAATGGAAAATAGTTTTAGCATAGCATTCCAGTTAAGTCTCAGGATGGCTGCTTTGTGGTTTTTGTCGGCTGATCTGCCCACAGACAACAATAGAGACCTGAAACTTCTTTAGGAAATAATTACAAGATTCACAACTCCGAATGTCCATGAAACATGCATCAGAATTTTAAGACAATTTAAAGGGACAATTCTTGTAAGTGGATTCCCAACACCGTAAACGATGGGAGCTAGGACTACCTCCTAAGTCTCTAGCCAAAAACCATAGAAAAATATTTCCAAAAAGAAAGGCAATCATTTGCATTTTGTTTACTATTTAGAATGATGGGGTCTTGACGCTAGAAAGGATCTTAAAAAGCAGCCACTCAAATACCTTGATTTTATTGACAAGGAAACAGAGATGCAAGAAGATTAATAAGTGTCTCCCAAGATCACAGTGCTGGTTGGCAGCAAACTCAGGGCTTGGACTCGGGTTCTCTAATCCCCATTCAGAAGTTCTATCTGCTACACCACTTGACCTCTTCCATTCTAGTTCTATTTACCATGGTTATAGTGTTAAATCTTTATTTTCTTAAGCTTCTTTTGCTTTTAGAATAAAGCAATCAGTAAATACTTCCCATCTCTTTTCACAGAGGAATGATTGGCACAAGAAAAACCTGGTGAAAATTGTTCAAGATTGCTCAAGAAGTTTACAGAAATATGGTTTTGTTTGTGTTTGTGTTTAGTTTTGCTTTGTTTTTAATTTTCTGCCTATGTCTTGGGCCAAGCAATCACCCCTTCTAAATGAAGTGGTTGCTGGTTTCCATGAATTCCTTTGTGTTTCACTCATGACTATGAATACAGGTAAATCACCAGAGCCTTCCCTCACTTGCCTTTCCGACCCACTCCAGCAGATTGGTGTTAACTCTCATATACATGAACCTCTGTTTCTTTTAATGACCTTTTCAATGTAGGGCTTCTTAAAGATTCTGTTTCCCCTGAAACATAATTAGAAGTTCTTCATTATCACATTTCCACACTCTCTCCTCTTAGCTGTGGCCCTTTGTTAGCACCTAGTTAGTGCTTCATTACTTCCCTCAGCCCACCTCCCCCCCTTAACTGCAGTTACTTGGCCTCAGAAAGAATCTGCTCACAGGAAATACTGTGAATGGTCCAATCAGGCAACCAGAGAATGTGTGGTTGCCTGGGGGCAGGGACTGACTGTGAGCTAAAGCAGGATCCCATTTCAACTGAACTAATATAGAGGATTCTTTTACTCTCCAGAAATGGAAGATTATTAATCCTCATCCCCCTGCCTATTGTGTTTGGTTTTTGAGTTTTATTCTAATGAAGCATAAAACCTATGTGGCCTCTTCAACTGCCAAACCCAATATTGTGTTTTTAATGAAAAGGTGCTCTGGCTTCCAGAAAGAAATTGAGTCATACTCAGGAGTTAGTTAACTCAGAAGAGAGGTTGTTGAGACAGTGGTCATAGCAAGAGCATTGGAATCACCTGTAAGCAACACAGATTAAAATTTCTTTTAATACATTCAGTGCTTATTATGTGAAAAGTACTCTCTTCATAAAAAGTGCTGGTGAAGACGTGGAGCAACTAAACTCTGATATCCTACTGATGGGAGGGAAAATGGTTCAGCCCCTCGAGAAAACAGTTCCTTATACAGTTAAACATACACGTAGCATATGAGCCCAAAATACAACTAGTATAAATACTAGTTATTTATACAAGTGAAATTAAATCTTATGATCAGACACAGACCTGTACATAAATGCTTATAAGCAGCTTTACTCATAATTTCCAAAACCTAGAAACAACCCAAATACTCTTCAACTGGTAAGTGGGTAAACTGTGCCATACCCACACAATGGAATACTACTCACTAAACAAAAGGAACAAACTAGTGATACATGCAACAACATAGCTGAACCTCAAATGCATTACGCTAAGTGAAAGAAGCCAGTCTCAAAAGGCTATGTGCTTTATGATTGTATTTATATGACATTCTGGAAAAGGCAAGACTATAGAACAGAGAATAGATCAGTGTTGTCAGAGGCTGGGTGTCAGGAGGGGTTCACTAGAAAGGATGACAAAGAAATTTGGTGGGGAGGGAGATGATGGAAGCATTCTATTCCTTGATGCGATGGTGATTACATGACATACAGCTGCCCAAACTCACAAAATTGCATGCTAAAACGGGTAAATTTTACTCTATGTAAACTATACCGTTAAAACAAAAAGCTCTATCTTTGACACCAACAAAAAAATTATCTCTGTCCTCAAACATGGAAAATTCATTTAAGAAGACTGAGAATTTTTCTAAAAAGATGAACCAAGATGTTTTGCAAGCTATGCTAATTCCCAAATAGATAGCAGACTTAATTTTAACATCACTTAGGACTCAAGTTAAAAAGCTGTACTTTCAGTAAAATTAAATAGAGAAAATATATATGTACATATTGGGTGGCCCATCAGAGTTTGGTTTGAGGCCACAGATGCCTAGACAGTAAGTGAAGAGGAGTTCAGAAACAAAGCAGGTACAATAACAGTGGTTAATATTTATTAAGTCCCTGCTATATGCCTGGCACTGCCCATGTGCTTCACATATCTTATCTCATTTAATCTCTACAATGTTAGGATGTGATGATTATTCACCATTATTTTGCAGATAATGAAACGGAGGCCCAGAGAGGTCAGTCCCTTGGATCACATGCCAAGCAATGGAATTAGGATCACTGTGGGCTGTGGGTTGGGATGTTTGAAGAAAAGGGAACTTCAGCTCTACAGAGGTGTGACTAAGGTACAGAGGTGTGCCCACATGTGGCATAAAAGGGAAAATGAGCAAACTTATTTCTCAACTGGAACAGGAGATTTTCTCTAAGAAAATAATAGAGGATATCATTAACAAGTTAGGAAAAGAGCAGCTTGTAGAGGACACTGAATGGCAGTCTGATAAACTTGAAATTTGTTCTGTGGTTCCTTGACCTCACACCTTAGGAGTGTTTGCAAAAAAGGCAACAGAGTTGACTTAAAGAGACAGGTGAAATTATCCTTTTAGAAGATTAACCAGACAGTGGTGTCAGGGATTCTACTTGGGTTTCCGGGCTGCAGGAAGAAACCATCATCTGTAGGTGCTATAGTAGCTGCGTTCTGTGTATTATCTCACTTCAAGTCCACTTCAATTATTATCCTCATTTTATGAATGAGATGATTGAAGCTGAAAAAGGGTAAATGATCTGCATTAAAGTCAACTGCCAGCTCGAGGCAGATCTGAGACTGAAGTCCAAGTACACGTGACACTTATGTACAGTTATCCCTCAGTATGCACAGGGCATTGGCTCCAGGATACCAAAATCCAAATACACTCAAGTCCCTCGTATAAAATGGCATAGTATCTGCATATAACTTACATGTGTCCTCCTGTATACTTTATATTAGCTCTAGATTACTGATAATACCTAATATAATGTAAATGTTAAGTAAATAGCTGTAAATACAATGTAAATGCTATGTAAATAGTTGCCCATGCACAGCAAATTCAAGTTTTGCTTTTTGAAACTTTCTGGAATTTTTTTCCAAATATTTTTGATCAAAGATGAATTGGGGGCTTCCCTGGTGGCGCAGTGGTTGAGAGTCCGCCTGCCGATGGAGGGGACACGGGTTCGTGCCCCGGTCCGGGAAGATCCCACATGCCGCGGAGCAGCTAGGCCTGTGAACCATGGCCGCTGAGCCTGCGTGTCCGGAGCCTGTGCTCCGCAACGGGAGAAGCCACAACAGTGAGAGGCCCGCGTACCGCAAAAAAAAAAAACAAAAAAAAGATGAATTGGGAGATTGGGATTGACATATATACACTAATATGTATAAAATACATAACTAATGAGAGCCTGCTGTATAGCACAGGAAACTCCACTTTGCTGTACAGTAGAAACTAACACAACATTGTAAAACAACTATACCCCAATTAAAAAAAATTTTTTTTAATTACAAGCCAAAAAAAAAAAGATCAGTTGAATCTGGGGATGCAGAACTCAAGGATAAGGAGAACCGTCTGTACACGTGGATGAAAGCCCTCTGAGGTAAGGAAACCCATCAGGGTTATTCATAGTAGTCAGGGCACTTAATGTTTCCTAAAACAGAAGGAAAGATCTTAACAGATAAATGACAAAAGAACTGGCTGTACTCCTTGACTAGTTGGATACGAGAGAAAGGAAGAATCAAAGGTGTCCAAAGGGCCTGGGGAATCAGGAGTCTTATTGACAGAAGCATGCACTGGGATGCCACACAAATAAACCTTGACATAACCTGAAACTCATGAACAAATTATTTTTAAGTACTGAATTACTACTGATGTTGCAAATGTGGAATGGCCTCACCTATGTATCCAGAGTTTTCATCTCCTCTCCACCATCCCTAGTGCCTCTGCCTAAACAAAGATGCTAAGAAAGTGCAAAGCCATTTTAGACAAATACACTTGGCCATCTGCAGACCAGTGTGCAGAGGGAGGGGCTATACCAGGTCAAGTCAGCTATCCAAGTCCTCAGATCCAAGGTCATCAGATCAGAGAAGGCTGACCTTAATGATTTCTTAGACCAAAGCCACCTCCACTCCAGGAATTTAGCTCATCAACATTGTTAACAAGCTTAATAGAGAAACACTTTCAGATGTCATTCAAATACTGTAGAAATGAAAAACATTCAGAAACGACAATATACCCCTTCCCTTCAATTGTAATTATCCATTTGTTCAACAATAATTGACTGAGCATTTACTACAGATCAGGCACTGTGCCTGTATTAGCCAAAAAAAAAAAAAAAAAAAAAATAGCTCACCATTCTTGCCTTCACAGAGCATGCACTTTGGTTGTCAAAAAGGATTACAAAGAGAACCTTTGAAAAACCAAAATCTAAGTCTTCCAGAATTCTTCTAACCTTCCCTTATATTAAGAGGCCAGTTTGTTAATGGTGATAATGGAGCATCTAATTTTACTCGTAATGTGCCTGCATTTTGCCAAGAATATTTGCTGTTATTTTTGTTTACTCCTTACTCTTGAAGAAGTGGGAAATGAATGTTGTGCAAATCCATGGTGACTGTGAATGTGCACCCTCAGATCTCCTGCCGTGGGGAATCTAATTGGCTGACTGGTTGCAGCTGCTGTGCTCTGAATCCCTCACCACATTCATGCTGGGGCTTCCTGCAGGCCACTCCCAGCCAGTGGCTGAGCCCAGCAGGGTTGCAAACACAGACCCTATCCTGTGAGATAGAGGACCCCTCTATGGGAGATTCTGGCTTGAGGCCTCCCAGTCAGCCTGAATGCAAACTTCCTTACAACTGGGCTGCAGTCTGAGACTCTTCCTATCTACCCATCAATGCACCTTCCTTCTCTCCTTCCCAGGCATCACACCTCCATCATGATCTGAAGGCTCTCCCCACCTCCTCCAGCTCCCTGCCTGCACTTCTGCCCGCCCAGGCATTTCCCTAACAAATTTCTTATACGTCTAACCCTATCTGTCTTGGTGTCTGCTTCTCAGAGGACTCAAACACAATATGCTCAAGCAGTAATCTCCAAACTTGTCTTCTACAGTAAGCTCTCCCTCATGAATACTCCCTAAAGGTGTACCCTGAAAATTTTAAGGAGCCTATTCATAGTTGCTGTTCTACTGCTTTGTAAGTATTTTTGAGGCAGTTTCAAGAGTATAAACTTCGTCTTTGGTACCATGCAATAAGAACCCTTTTTAGAGAAAATCACCTTATTCCTTGGGTTCTGGTCCAAAGCAGAGTGGAGGAGCACTGTGGTAATTGGGCAGCTGTGGACTCTGACTTCACACTCTCTAATCCTAGTTCTTCCTCTTACTAATCATGTGACCTCAGACAAGCCATTTAACCCCTCTGAACCCGTTTCCTCTCTAATATAAAGATAATAGTATCCTCCTTGCTAACATCGAAGGACTATTTTAAGGATCAAATGATATAATTATGTGAAAATGCCTTGTAAACTAGAGCACTATATAAAAGTATATTATAATTATTGTCTTCTAAATAGTAAATGCAATTAACCAACTTCATATTTCCTGAGGGACGTACACTGAATGTAAAATATACACATCTCAGTAGCAATGTGGCGAAAGTCAGAAAACTGTGGAAGCATTGCACAGCAAGTTCTGTAAGCCAATCTCACAACATTGAAGTAAGCTATAAAATTACAAAACAAAAGCACTACTGAAATTACCTTAACTTCTGCAGATAAGAGTGAATACCAAGTGCTGGTTTAAAAGGAAAAAAATTAAAGTTTAAGGTGATTTCCAAACCAGTGTGATTTGGATGAATCTTGGAATAAAATATAATCTTTCCAACCTACTTGACTTTGGGTAATAATAATAAATCTCACTGCACTGGTAACTTGAGGTTTTCCTTGGTTTGGTTATAAATCACTTTTCATAGGTATAAAACAAGAAAAAGCAGTTAAATTCAGATGTTTCTGTGTGTGATGAAGTTGGCATTAAAAAGGAAACAGCACAAACCAACAGGGTTAATCTTTTGTGTAAGTATAAGTCATCACAAATTTTATAAAACTAAAACCTGTGAGACATTTCTTTGCAATGTGCTTAATCCTGAAAGCAGTAGCTTCCATTTAAATTACAAGCCCTCAAAAATAAATAAATTAATTAATTAAATAAATAAATTACAAGCCCTCAATCAAAAAAGCTTCAGAAAAATGTTCTTCTTCCTGGTTAATTATAAAATGAACAGATATCCTGAGGGAGAAAGAGGCCACCTTCTCTGTTGACTGCCTGAAATGAAGGCAATAGTTGGGTGGCATTTGGGACTGCGCTAAATAAACCGTTTCCTTCCCTCGGTGTTTGCTTTGGGTTTCCTATTTCATTACCCATGTCAAATCTCTCCACATAAGAAGCCTGTGAGGTATATACTCATCCATTAAATAAAGATTCCATGCAGTGTTGTTGGATGTGAGAAACAGAAATTGACTTCTTCTTGTTCTTTTTATTTTATTTTTCAACTCTTCCACCAACAAAGGAAATACTTGTAACCTAACAAACTAAGAGCAGGCTGCCTCACTCTTGGATGGAGGCAACTTTGCAACGAAGCAAAACGGAACCTCTTGTTCTACCCGCCACATTCATGACATTTTTTTAGAAAATCAGAAAAAAAATCAGCCCAGTTTTTTTGAGGCAGCATAAATTTACCTTGATGGATTGGTAATAGCTAAATTTCACCTGAACGAGTGTGACAGCTATTCCTTGTTAGTAATCTAAGCATGTCAGCCCTTGCAAACGCCCCTCACACATATCCCACCAACCATCAGTAAACTCCCTTCAAACATACTCTACCTAACCACAAGAAAACTTTCCTTAAACACCAAAGGCCTATATAACCAGTCCATAAAAATCAAGACAAAAGAACTGAAGAGGCCTGGGAGAATGTTCTGGAACAAGAACAAAAAGAGGTCAGACGGTGATTAAAGGTTACGTGTTTTCATTCAAAATGCAGTCTTCAAGGGAGATCTAGCTTTCATCAGTTTTTCCAAGCTTCCATGTCCTAGATCACCCCCATGTGCCCACCAAACAAAGCTTCTAAACAAATACAAACAAATGCATTCTTAGTGGGGTTGCACTTCCAAATTAAGCACTCTGACTTGCTTATGTGCATGCAAATAAAATGTCATGCTCATCAGGGGAGCATACTTGGGCCTCAAGTTGTATACAGTAAACGGCACAGAATCTGATTGAGGGAAAACATCTCTATGCCCGAGGAGAGTCAATTTGGCTGGATCTGCTTGTGATGGAATCGACGTGTCACAGATGCCAGAAGCAGAGACAACCTTACCCTTTCACATGCAATGACACACATACCTTTCTCCACCACCGAAGTCAGCCCTGCTTATTTTTTTAATCCATTCATTCATCTGTCAAATATATTCCAAGTACCTACTACATACCAGGCACTATCAACATCACCATAAGTGTATAAAACACTGTTTCTGCCCCCTAGGAGTTCAAAGTCTATTAAGAATTACACAATCTGTACAAAGAAGCAACTAAAAGCAACAATGCAAGGGAACCTACATAGCACAAAGTCTGCCAAACAGTAGGTGCTCAATAGATGTTAGGTGACTATGAATCTGAATAATTATTCACAAAGAGACAGGCAGAGTGCTGGAGTATACAAAGCTAGAATCACTCCTAGCATATAATAGGTACACCATGAATATTTTTGATTGAATGAATGAAATAGTAAATGCTATGAACACATAGAAGAAAAATGACCTAACAGAGGCAATGACTTCCCCATGAAGGCAACATTTAAACTAGATGAACAAGGTGTGAAAGAAAATGCTAGGCAAGGAGAATAATGGTAATTGGTCTGTTAGTCAATATAAGTCACATGACCTGAAGTATTAACTTCAGAATGTGGCTGCACTTACTTCATGCTGCTGATTTACATGACTGCCCAATGCTCTGAATCACGACCAGGTAGCTAGTTTCACTGAGGCTAAGAAGAGAACCCAAGACTACACCTTCAGGAAAGGGTGATAATCAATATAGCTGTGACACTTTCCTTATCGTGAAGGTCCATTTGTTAATGGTGAAATGCAAAGTATATCAAAAGAAACAGAGTTATGAATTTCCCAGAAAAAAATAAAAGCCCACTAACTCACCAAGGAGGTAGGAGGTAGAAAGAAGACATGGACAATGAAAGGCAAGAAAGAACTGAAGGAAGATGTTTGTCTTGAGTGGTTCTGTGAACTATATAGAAAAGCAGAAAAAAAAGAGACTCTTAATACTGAACCAAAATATTTGACAGCATATAATCATTTTATGACGCTTCAAATACTTCAATTTAAGGACATGCTTCTGTCAAGAGAAAGCACTACAAAAAGAAAACTGGTTTCATGAAATTAATGCTCAGATTTTCAAAGAAAATATTTAAGTTGAAATAATAACCAGGTATTATTCCAGATTTCACGGGATGAATGTTATACGAGAGGTATGGGCCATGTGTGGTCAGGGAAGGTTCTTTGGCAAGCAAAGTTTTAGACTGTGATGTGACTACTATACATGCTGAGGATTTATCTCTAAGTATGTAATGGAACCAAATGGAAAAATGGAATCCAACTTACCAAAATTTTCTTTACAGACAACCATTTAGGTAAGTATTAATTATTCCACAAGGTCAAACTTGCTGTGTTTCTTTTCTCAACAGAATAGCAATTCTCAGTAGTTGTCTCAGCTATGTTGCATGTTGACCTATTAAAGCGTCCCCCAGGTCACGTGACTGCCCACCCCTCGGTGACATCCTTTCTTCACAATAATTCAGTCTCTGAAAGATTTACTGATGAAATAGAGAGATCTAGATTAATACAAAAGCAATAATTTTGCCTTAATTCAAAAGGAACAGTGTTCATTAAGCATATTTTTCCTGGACTTCCTGTTTACCAGGCAATTTGAAATGGTTATCAGTCTTTCTGGCATCAGCTCATCTATGTTAATGATATTTGTTTCCTTTTGTGCTGTCCCACCATGACTATTCCACTTCACTAGAGTTAACGCCAATAAAATCAAATGAGGAAACAAACAAAAACAATCTTAAAACCCACCATCATTAGTAACAAGTAGAAGCTTTCATAATTTCTATAATATCAAAAAATAATGGAAAAATAATAATATTTTCTGCTTAACAGTTTTAAAATAATTTATCTACCACTGTCTCTTTTAAACTTCATTAAATACCTCCCCACTAGGTACTGACAGTTAAAAGAAAAGTAATAAAAAGTACTATTTAACTCCCATTTTCAGGAAGATGGAGTTAATATACTTTTCTCAATTTCCCACTAAGCACAGTTAAAAGCCCTAGACTTTATATACAAAACGAGCATAAAAGACTCTGAAATACAGAAAGAATAAAGCAGACCAACTAGGGACCTCAGAACACAAGGAAGGACACAGTGGTGAGTTACCTGGGTTTTCATTTTCCCTCATATACCCCAGACTTAAAACTGAAGAAGTCAGGTATCTGGGAGTACCAGCAGGCTCAGAAAAAAATGAAAACATCAAAAACCTTCCCTGTCTAGTCAAAATGCATCCTAACAAAACAGAAAATTGTTAGACAATAACCAGTCTACTCCAGCCAAACATGGGCAAAAAAATAAAAGTGGTCCCACCTCCACCCATGGCAACAAAGGTCAATACAGGAAACCTAGACTTCTACCCTTACCTGGCTGTAACAAGGCACCCCACCCCTCACAAATAACCCTCTCACCAAGGTAGTATGAAGGACAGCAGAGTAGAGGGCCAGGAATTTCATCCCCATTAGATCTCTGCCAAAGTGTCAATGGAAACCAAGTGGGGAGCTTGGACTTCCATCCCCCCCCCGGGGAGTCATGACAGAGAAAGAAAACAAAATTTAGCAATCTCAAGTATGGAAAAAAAAAAGTCCTAATTGCAGAATCTGCAGACATCAAAAGGATAATGAGGAAATACTATAAATTCTAAACACACAAACTTGACAACTTATATAAAATGAACCAATTCCTTGAAAAATACAAACTACCACAATACACTCACGTAAAATATTTTGAATAGCTCTGTAACTACTAAGGAAATCAAATTCATAATTTAAAGTCTCCAAAACAGAAATCCCCAAGCCCAGACGTTTTCACTGGAAAATACTCCAAACATTAAAAAAGATTTAACCAAGTTCAACAAAATTGCTTCTAGAAAACAGAAGAGGAGGGAATACTTCCCAATTCATTTTATGAAGCTAATATTATCCTGATATCAAAACCAGTCAAAAATAGTAAAAATATTCCTAATGAATATAGATGCAAAAATTCTTTAAAAACATGTTAGCAAGCAGATTCAGCAATATATAAAAAGACTTATACACAACAATCAAATGGAGTTTATTCCAAGATACAAGATTATTTTGATATTTGAAAATCTGTCAATGACATCCACCCTGTTAACCGGCTAAAGAGGAAAAATTACATGGTCATATCAATTGATGCAGAAAAAGTATTTGATAAAATTCAACATTAGATCATGACAAAACTCTCAGAAACACAAAAGTAGAGGAAAAATTTTCTCAACTTGATAAAATGCATCTATAAAAAACCTACAGCTAACATCATATTTAATAGTAACATTCTGAATGCTTTCCCCCTAAGATAAAGAACAAGGCAATGATGTCTATTCTCACTGCCTTTATTCAATATGCTGCTGTTAAGTTCTAGCCAATACAATAAGACAAGAAAAGGAAATAGAATGCATAGAAATCAGAAAAGGTAAACCTGCCCTTACCTGCAGATTGTGTAATTGTCTACATAGAAAATTCCAAGAAATCTACCCCCAAAACCTCATATAAACTAATAAGTAATTTCAGCAAGATAGGAAGATATAAGATAAACACAAAAACATTAACTTTATTTCTATATACTAGCAACAAAGACATGGAGACTGAAATTAAAAAATAATAATACTTACAGTCATTCAAAAAATGAAATTCTCAGGTGTAAATCTAACATAACATTTAGAGGATTTATATGCTAAAAACTATAATATGCTAATGAAATAAACCAAGGAAGATCTAAATAATAGAAGATACAACTATATTCCTGTACTGGAAGACTCAATGTAGTAAAAATATAGTTCTTCCTAAAAGATACACAGGTTTGACACAATTCCTGTTAATATCCCAGCAAGATACTGTGTAGATACTATGTAGATTATTCTAAAATTTACTATGTAGATAATCTACTATGTAGATTATTCTAAAATTTACTTGGAAAGGCAAATAAATTAGAATTGTTAACATTTTTGAAAAAGAAGAATAAAGTGAAATGAAACAATCTACCCAATATCAAGACCTATCATATGGCTACAATAATCAAGATTCTGTGGTACTGTCAGAAGATTAGACACACAGATCAATAAAACAGAATAGAGAAGTTAGAAATAACCTCACACAAATATGCTTAGTATAGAGAATACAGAACCCAGAAAGAGACCCACACAAATATGCCCAAGTGATTTGACAAAGGTGCAAAAGTAACTGAATGAGAGAAAATATTTTCAACAAATGAAAAGACATTTGTTGGAGCAGCTGAATATCCATAGGCAAAAACTTAACCTCAAACTAAGTCTCACACTTTGTAAATTGATTGAGAATGCATAACAGACTTAACTGTAAAGTGTAAAATTATAAAACATTTTTTAAAATATAGGAGAAAATCTTCAGGATATAGGGCTAGGAAAAATGTTCTTATACTTGACCAAAAAAAGCACAAATCATGAAAGAAAAAATTGGTAAATTAGACTTCATCAAAATGTAAAACTTTTACTCTTTGAAACACCCTGTGAAGAAGATGAAAAGACAAGCTGAAGTCTGAGAAAAGACTAGTATCTAAACTATGTAAAGAACTCTCGGGCTTCCCTGGTGGCGCAGTGGTTGAGAGTCCGCCTGCTGATGCAGGGGACACGGGTTCGTGCCCCGGTCTGGGAGGATCCCGCATGCCACGGAGCGGCTGGGCCCGTGAGCCATGGCCGCTGAGCCTGCGCGTCCGGAGCCTGTGCTCCGCAATGGGAGAGGCCACAGCAGTGAGAGGCCCGCGTACAGCAAAAAAAAAAAAAAAAAAAAAAAAAAAAAAAAAAAAAAAAGAACTCTCAAAGCTCAACATTAAGTAAATAATCTGAATAGAAAATGGGCAAAAGACATGAACAGACATTTTACTAAAAAAATACACAGATGACAAACAGCACATGAAATGACATTCAACATCATGACACACTGGGGAAAAGAAAATTAAAACAATAATGATATATCACTACACACTTATCAGAATAGTTAAAATAAAAAACTGAGAATACCAAATGCTGGCAAGGATGAGGAGAAAATGGACCATTTATATATTGCTGGCAAGAATGTAAAATGCTATACCCACTCTCAAAACTAGTTTGGCAGTTCCTTAAAATAATAAACACGCAACTACCATAATACCCAGCAACAGTCTTGAGCATTTATCCCAAAGAAATGAAGAGTTATACTCAAGTTATACTTGAGTTATACTCCAGTTAACTCAAAATCCTGCACATGAATGTTTACATCAATTCTATTCACAATAGCCCAAAGCTGGAAACAACCCAGATGTCCTTCTGTAGGTGAAGAAATAAACTCCAGGACATTCATATCATGACATACTACTCAGCAATAAAAAATAAAAAGCAGTTATACACACAGCAACCTGGACGACTCTCCAGAAAATGGTACTGAGTTAAAAAAAAGTCCCAGTGCCAAAAGGTTATGTACTTCATGCTTCCATTTATACATCATTCTTGAAATGACAACATTATAAAAATGGAGAACAGAACCATGGTCACCAGGAAGTGAAGAAGGGGCTAGGGTGGAAGTGCTGTCGTTATTGCTGTAAAAAGGCAACATGAGGGATCCTTGTGGTAGTGGAAATATTCTGTATCTTGGCTATCCTCGATATCATGGTTGTAATTTGGTACTATCCTAAGATACTACCTTTGATAAAAAAGGTAAAGGGCACATGGGATCCTTCTGTATTATTTCTTACAACAACATTTGAATTTATAATTATCTCAAAGTTTTCAAGTTCAATTAAAAAATGACCCATACATCTTTCAAGTGGGGAAAACAGAAGTGCAAAGAAATAACTGTGCTATAAATATGTGCAATAATTGACATGGGGATGGAATTCCTTTAGCAGAACAGTATGGTCACAGTGGGAGCTACTAAAGTTCTCCCAAAGGTTCTGAGACTTGAGCTGAATCTTGAAAGATGGGAGCAGTTTACCAGCTTTCCTTTAATTCTTGCAATTTTATGAGAAAAATGTTATTATAACATCTCCTTTAGAGGAGGTTCAGAAATGTTAAATCAATGGCTCAATGTAACAGTTGGTTTCCAACTGCAATTTCATTCTCTCCCCATTTTTACCATAGGTTTAATTTTCAAAATACAACATAGTAAGAGCAAAATGCTAAAATTTCAAAATATTTTTTTAAGAAAAGGGCATTCGTCTATTTGGGCATTTAGTGAGCATTTGATGATATTCCTAGGTATGTGTTAAAGATCAGACAAAATCACAGACCTCGGAAAGAGAAAAGAGGATTATTTAGTACTATGTTTTAGAGCCAATGGTTCTCAAACTATTTTCTGGCTGCATGCTATTTTTTGCACAAGAAACTCCTATTTGTAACATCTCTTCATGCATGTGATGATTTGGGAGAGTGAGAAAGAGGTAAGAAGACAAATTTAGGACCATGTAGGGAAAGTGAAAGCACATGTGTAGTTTATGAAAGTACTTCCAATAATTTAGAGAGTCCTCTGAAAAGAGAATTTTAGCCTCCCCACAGAAAATAGACACTGTGCAAGCAATTTTACATTCTTTATGATAATATTATTAGGGTAATAAAGGATTTCTCAACCTCAACCCTGTTGACACTTTGGGCCAGATAATACTCTGTAATCAGGGGTTGTCCTGTGCATTATGCGACATTTAATAGCATCCATGGCCTCTACATACCAGGTGGCCAGTGGCATCCCTCATTCTGTGTTGGGATAATCAAAAATGTCTCCAGGCATTACCAAATGTCCCCTGGGGATTGCAAAAACTGTTTTCCTTTGAGAACCACTGGTCTAGTGATGTTATTGCCATTTTGTAAATGAAATCCAATGTTTGGAGAGGTTCAAAATTCATACAATTAATCAGTAGAGCCAGGAATAGAGCATAGGTCTCCTTGATTCCTAAGGAATTGAAGTTTTTCCACTGTTCTTAGCTTCTGTAAAGAGATATATCCTCATAAAGAGCTCATGGAAAAACAGAGTCATAACCCAACATTACAAAATAAGGTGACTGGTGCTCTATCTAAGGAGTGAGCAGAAGGCTACGGGAGCTAAAAGGATGTATCAGTTAGTTCCGTGTGGAATAGACAAGGAAGAGTAAGCACGTTAGTTTTCTATTGCTGCAGAACAAACTTAGTAGCTAAAAACAACACAAATTTATTATCTCACAGATTGCTTGGGTCAGGCGTCTGGGTACAGGTTTAGCCTGGTCCTGAGGGTCTCACCAGGGTGAAATCCAGGTATTTCCCAGGGCTGTGATTTAATCTGAGAGTCAGGATTCTCTTCGAAGCTTACTGGTTGTTAGCAGAATTCATTTCCTTGTAGTTGTATGACCAAGGTCCCCATTTTCTTGCTGGCTGTTGGCCAGAGACTGCTCAGGTTCCTAGAGGCCATGCACAGGTTCTTGACATGTGGCTCGCTCATCTCAAAAGATGATGCCGTACTTCTTCAAGGCCAGCAGGATTCTGCTGCTGCTTTGGGGAGCATACCTGGTTAGGTTGCACCCACCCAGGATATTCTCCCTTTTGATCAATTCAAAGTCAACTGCTCAGTTGACCTTAATTATGTCTGCAAAAATCCCTTTTGCCATACAATATAATTATAGAAAAGAAATCCCATCGTATTTGCAAATCACACCCAAACTCAAGGGGTGGGAATTATACAAGGGCATGTGTCAATGGAGGATTATCTTAGAATTCTGCCTACATAGTAAGTAATACTGGGTTGGCCAAATGGTTCGTTTGGTTTTTTCCGTAAGCTAGCCCTAGTAGCACTTAGATGTCTTTAACTTCATTCAAGACAATTTTGTTAGATTGTATGTGACAGCTGTCATATCAGCATGCATTTAAAAAAAAAGATCAAAATTGTTGAATTTTTGTGTAGCCATTTTAATATTGAAGATGGAAGAAGAAAAGCAACATTTGTGGCATATTATGCTTTATTATTTCAAGAAAGGTAAAAACACAACTGAAACGCAAAAAAAGATTTGTGCAGTGTATGGAGAAGGTGCTGTGACTGATCGAACATGTCAAAAGTGGTTTGTGAAGTTTCGTGCTGGAGATTTCTACCCCACGGTCAGGCAGACCAGCTGAAGTTGATAGTGATCAAATCAAGACATTAATTGAGAACAATCAAAGTTACACCACGCACGAGATAGCAGACATACTCAAAATATCCAAATCAAGCATTGAAAATCATTTGCACCAGCTTGGTTATGGTCATTGCTTTGATGTTTGGGTTCCACGTAAGTTAAGTGAAAAAAACCTTCTTGACTGTATTTCCACATGTGATTCTCTACTGAAACATAATGAAAACATTCCATTTTTAAAACAAATTGTGACTGGCGATGAAAAGTGGATACTGTCCAATAACGTGGAATGGAAGAGATCGTGAGGCAAGTGAAATGACCCACCACCAACCACACCAAAGGCCGGTTTTCATCCAAAGAAGAGTGATGCTGTGTATACGGTGGGATTGGAAGGGAGTCCTCTATTATGAGCTCCTTGCGGAAAACCAAACGATTAATTCCAACAAGTACTGCTCCCAGTCAGACCCAATGAAAGCAGCACTTGATGAAAAGCATCCCGAATAAGTCAACAGAAAACACATAATCTTCCATCAGGATAGCGCAAGACCACATGTTTCTCTGATGACCAAGCAAAAACTGTTAAAGCTTGGCTGGAAAGTTCTGATTCATCCTCCATATTCGCCAGATATTGCACCTTCAGATTTCCATTTATTTAGGTCTTTACAAAATTCTCTTAATGGAAAAAATTCCAATTCCCTGGAAGACTGTAAAAGGCACCTGGAACAGTTCTTTGCTCAAAAAGATAAAAAGTTTTGGGAAGATGGAATTATGAAGGTGCCTGAAAAATGGCAGAAGGCAGTGGAACAAAAGGGTGAATACATTGTTCAGTAAAGTTCTTGGTAAAACTGAAAATTGTGTCTTTCATTTTTACTTAAAAACTGAAGACACGTTTTGGCCAACTCAATACATAATACAGAAGATCATTCTCTTCCTGGATTCCTGGCCAGGCTTGGTAGTGCCTGACTTGGCGTCTGCCCTAATCATCATATGCCTGGTTGCCCCCACATAGCCTTCCAAGTCCCCTTATGTGATGGCTCCATCCTGCTTACCTTCTTTGCACACAGTGTTGCCTCCTGGATCCTGGACAACTGATACTTGAATCTTACTTTAAAACTTGACTTTCCTCTAAGTTTTTCCTCTAACTCTTAGGCAGTTAGCAATTCCAGTATACTGTGAACCCTGACATTTAAGTAAATAATCATAATGTTAGAGACGTTTACATGAGCTATTTTAACTCACATGTGGTCTTATATTATGATAACCTAATAAAGTATGTCCTATCCCCATGTTTTAATAAGAAAATTTAGGATCAGCATGATCAAGCAGCCTTTCTAACTGGAAAGGTCTTCCAGTTTTGTTCCAAAAAGGGACAAAGTCACAAATTCATGTGGCTCCAAGTTCACACTTTTTCCAGTGCCCAAATTGCTCTCATTTTATGGAGGACAATGGAGGAGCAGTAATTGAGGAATTTACAATTCTTTTGCCCTGTTACCAAGTAGCATCTCTTCTATTCAGCATTTCCCACCTCAACTGTCACAACCATTTAATAAATGCCATTTTGACTCTTTCTAATTGACACTTCTATTAAAATCTCATCTTTTCAACCTTCCAAAATCTTTTGGGGCAGGAACCATGTTCTTTTATAGTCCCATTGGTGCCTATCCAGGCTTTCATAAATGACAGCACTTGAAAATTACTAGTATACATGACAAATGAATTCCCTTATCACCCAGAGAAATACCACAGTTCAGAAAAGCTCTGTAAACTGGGAAGGAGAAAGGAATGTGTGCATAAAGCATCCTTTCCACTGGGTCTGCTTTCCCAGCACTTCCTCTACCTGCTTATTCTCTGTAAGAAGCTATATATCAGGGCTGCTCCACTTCCACTACCTGCAGACTAAAGAAGGAACTTCATGCTCCAATATCTTTTAATAACATTTCATTCAATCAAAATAACCTAACTTGCCAGTGGCATTTTTATAAAGGAAGCTTTCCTATGCCCAGCACAGATGCAGATGTATAGGTAAACCTATATCAAGGTCTGGAGTTTAGTTGTAGGGAGACAGAGTGGAAGAGTTAAAATCATTTACTAATTTAACAGATATTTTTCTGAAAACTGAATATGTACGACTCTGCTGGGTCCTGGAACAATTCCCTGCTTGGAGGAGTTTACAGTCAGCAGGTGATGTGGACCAGGGAACAGGCATTAGGATACACCTAAGAAGTCCTGTGCAGAAATTGAGTGCAAGGTGCAGGGGCAGACTCACTAACTCAGTCCTGGCTTGGAGTCTGGGGTGCCAGTCAGGGTAGGAAGTTATAATTTACAGAGGAAATTATATCCTAGCTGAGCCCCAAAACAGGAATGGGTTTTAGCCAAGACAGAAAGCTGAAGAGTATGTTCTATTCAAAAGGAACAGCATAGACCCAGGATGCAAGGTGGTAAGGGATATACTAGGACAGTGGTCCCCAACCTTTTTGGCACAAGGGACCAGTTTCGTGGAAGAAAATTTTTCCATGGATGGTGGGGGAAGATGGTGCAGGCGGGAATGCGAGCGATGGGGAGCGGTGGGGAGCGGTGGGGAGTGATGGGGAGCGGTGGGGAGCGGTGGGGAGCGGCTATAAATACAGATGAAGCTTCGCTCGCTCGCCCGCCACTCACCTCCTGCTGTGTGGCCTGGTTCCTAACAGGCCATGGACCAGTACCAGTCCTTGGCCCAGGGGTTGGGGACCCCCATCTAGGAGACTCTCTGAGATCTGAGAAGAATCTTAAAGGCCAGATAAAAGAATTTGGACCTTATTTATCCAGGAGGCAGCAGAAACTCATAAAAACTCTTTAAGAAAGGGAGTAGTTTAAAGATTTCATCATGGCTACAGAACAGAAAAGGATAAGAGTGAGGTAGCTTATACGTCAGGAAGGAAATCAGGAGACTTGTAGTGATTATCCAAGCAAGAGATGAGAACAAAGCAGTGCTAGACAAATGTGAGCAACTTTAAGATTAACCAGTCTTGGGCTTCCCTGGTGGCGCAGTGGTTGAGGGTCCACCTGCCGATGCAGGGGACATGGGTTCGTGCCCTGGTCCGGGAGGATCCCACATGCCGCGGAGCGGCTGGGCCCGTGAGCCATGGCCGCTGAGCCTGCGCGTCTGGAGCCTGTGCTCTGCAGCGGGAGAGGCCACAACAGTGAGAGGCCCGCATACCGCCAAAAAAAAAAAAAAAAAAAAGATTAACCAGTCTTGGGGCTCCAATGGATATGGAGATGGAGATGGAAATGAAGGAGAGAAATGATTTAAGAATGACACCAGAGCTCTGGCACTGCCACCTGAGTGGACGCTGGTGCCATTCACTGAACTCGGAAACCAAGAGGAGAGACAGATTTGGGAGCTCTGAAGTTCAGTGTTAAACATGTGTTTCAGGAGCTGATTCTGAGTTACTGCCAGCACATAACCCAAGATGATGGTGCTAACAACAGGCCAGGAGTCCTTCTTTCTCCTTGTCAGGTGTCCCAGGACGGACTTTGTGGCCAGAGTGCCATCTCCACTTCCAAGGCCCATTTGCCTAATTGTTTGATGTGACTTAACATTAAACGTATTTGAGTTCAAAAACCTTACCTCTCAACCAAAATGTGCAATCAAAGCGCTGCATGAGTTAAGTGTGTCTGTCTGCACAGATGTTGTGCCCACCACATCAAAGGCGGTTTGCACTTGCCATAGGGGATGGCTTCACGACCTTGGAAATAAATTTGAAATGTATGGGCTCCCTGAAACCACAGAGTTGACTGAATACGGCTTGAATTACGGCAATGCGTTATATTTGCCAAGGGGGACACCCAGTGCAAACTGCTGAATTTGAGGGGTTTTAACAAAAATAAGAGACCCACAACCAAAATTACTGGATGACAAAGTAGACCATTTTTCAAATCCTCAGATAGCAAAGCATATCTCTATACATATACTGGTCTATAAAAATGTCCACTCAAACCATACCATTTTTACTAGCTTTCCTCACATTTACCAATCCCAGCCCCACTTCTTTATCATACCCACATTTTCCTACTGGAATAGTGGTTGTGAAAAATGCTTTGACACTATACTACACTGAATCAAACTAAGTTTACCTATAACATTAACCCAAGACCACACTTACTTGCTGGTAATGAAAATAGTAAGTTTTCTCTAAAAAAAAAAACCCTATCTGGTCTCACCTCTCCTTAATATATACATTACTCAGTTAACCATGTATAATGATCACTTTTGCTTTTCTTTCTGTCTTGGTTTTGGGAGCTATGAAATGTATTGTAACACTAAGTGAATAATCCCATCCAGTCATGAAAATGACCCGAAAGATCCCATTGCCTACACAGAAATTATATCCATTCTTCAAACCACCTTGTAAGAACTGTTTGGATATTTACATGATTTCCTTATATGAAATAACCCTATAAATATTTCTTCCCTCTGATCAAATTATAGTTCCAGGCCCCATATAACTTTTTTAATAACAAACACTATTATGTAGACTGTACCATGCCAAGCAATTATAGGTAGTATCTCGTTTAATCCTTAAACAATTCTGTAGTAGATATTGCTTTTATTTCCTAGATGAGGAATGCTGAGGCTCACAGAGGCTTAGTCTAAGGTCATACAGCTGGAAGAAAAAAAGCCACGAATGAAGCCCAGCTTTGTGTAACTCCAGGGCCCTGATCTCAATCACATTATTGCCCGCCTTGACTTGTTGCTCATGAGGATAAACATGAAATTCTCAAAATAAATAAATTTAGGAGGACCTTCAAGATGGCAGAGGAGTAAGATGTGGAGATCACCTTCCTGCCCACAAATACATCAAAAATACATCTACATGTGGAACGACTCCTACAGAACACCTACTGAACGCTGGCAGAAGACCAAGACCTCAGACCTCCCAAAAGGCAAGTAACTCCCCATGTACCTGGGTAGGGCAAAAGAAAAAAGAAGAAAAAGAGGCAAAAGAATAGGGATGAGACCTGCACCCTGGGGAGGGAGCAGTGAAGGAGGAAAAGTTTCCACGCACTAGAAGCCCCTTCACTGGTGGAGACGAAGGATGGGAGAGGGGAAGCTTCGGAGCCACAGAGGAGAGCGCGGCAACAGGGGTGGAGAGGGCAAAGCAGAGAGTTTCCCGCACAGAGGATCGCTGCTGACCAGCACTCACCAGCCCAAGAGGCTTGTCTGCTCACCTGCCGGGGTGGGCGGGGGCTGGGAGCTGAGGCTCAGGCTTCAGAGATCGGATCCCAGGGAGAGGACTGGGGTTGGAGGCGTGAAAACAGCCTGAAGGGGCCAGTGCGCCACAGCTAGCCGGGAGGGAGTCCGGGAAAAAGTCTGGACCTGACTACGAGGCAAGAGACCATTGTTTCTGGGTGCACAAGCAAAGGGGATTCAGAGCACTGCCTAAAGCAGCTCCAGAGATGGGTGAGAGCCGCGGCTACCAGTGCAGACACCAGAGATGGGCATGAAATGCTAAGGCTGCTGCTGCCGCCACCAAGAAGCCTGTGTGCAAGCACAGGTCACTACCACACCTCCCCTCCCAGGAGCCTGTGAAGCCTGCCACTGCCAGGGTCCCATGATCCAGAGACAACTTCCCTGAGAGAACACAAACAGCGCACCTCAGGCTGGTGCAACATCACGCCGGCAGAGGCCGCAGGCTCGCCCCACATTCTATACCCCTCCCTCCCCTGGCCTGAGTGAGCCAGAGCCCCCTAATCAGCCGCTCCTTTAACCCCCTCCTGTCTGGGTGAAGAACAGATGCCAGAGGGTGACCTACATGCAGAGGCAGGGCTAAATCCAAACCTGAAACACAGGAGCTGTGTGAATAAAGAAGAGAAAGAGAAATTTCTCCATGCAGCCTCAGGAGCAGCAGATTAAATCTCCACAATCAACTTGATGTACCCTGCATCTGTGGAATACATGAACAGACAACGAATCATCCCAAAATTGAGACAGTGGACTTTGGGAGCAACTGTAGACTTGGGGTTTGCTGTATGCGACTGACCAGTTTCTGATTTTTATGTTTATCTTCGTTTTTAGTGCTTGTTATCATTGGTGGATTTGTTTACTGGTTTGGTTGCTCTCTTTTTTTTTCTTTTTTTTAAATTACTTTTTTATTTTAATAATGTATTTTTTTATTTTAATAACGTTATTTTATTTTATTTTTCTTTTTTTTCTTTCCGTTTTCTTCTGAGCCATGTGGTTGACAGGGTCTTGGTGGCTGGCCGGCTGTCAGGCTTGAGCCTCTGAGGTGGGACAGCCGACTTCAGGACACTGGACTACCAGAGACCTCCCAGCCCCACTTAATATTAATCGGCAGGAGCTCTCCCAGAGATCGCATCTCAACGCTAAGACCCAGCTCCACTGATGACCAGCAAGCTCCAGTGCCGGACACCCCATGCCAAACAACTAGCAAGACAGGAACACAACCCCATCCATTAGCAGAGAAGCTGCCTAAAATCAAAATAAGGTCACAGACACCCCAAAACACACCACCAGATGTGGTCCTGCCCACCAGAAAGAAAAGATCCAGCCTCATCCACCAGAACACAGGCACCAGTCCCCTCCACCAGGAAGCCTACACAACCCACTGAACTAACCTTGCCCACTGAGGGCAGACACCAAAAACAATGGGAACTACAAACCTGCAGCCTATGAAAAGGAGATCCAAACCACAGTAAGTTAAACAAAATGACAAGAAAGAGAAATACACAGCAGATGAAGGAGTAAGGTAAAAACCCATCAGAGCAAACAAATGAAGAGGAAATACGCAGTCTACCTGAAAAAGATTTAAGAGTAATGATAGTAAAGATGACCCCAAATCTTGGAAATAGAATGGAGGCAATACAAGAAACATTTAATAAGGACCTAGAGAGCAAAAAAAGAGCAAACAAGCAATGATGAACAACACAATAAATGAAACTAAAAATTCTCTAGAAGGAATCAATAGCAGAATAACGGAGGCAGGAAGAATGGATAAGTGACCTGGAAGATAAAATAATGGAAATAACTATCACAAAGCAGAATAAAGAAAAAAGAATGAAAAGAATTGAGGACAGTCTCAGAGATCTCTGGGACAAAATTAAACACTCCAACATTCAACTATAGGGGTCCCAGAAAATAAGAGAAAAAGAAAGGGACTGAGAAAATATTTGAAGAGATTACAGTTGAAAACTTCCGTAATATGGGAAAAGAAATAGTCAGTCAAGTCCAGGAAGTGCAGAGAGTCTCATACAGGATAAACTCAAGAAGAAACACACCAAGACACATATTAATCAAACTATCAAAAATTAAATACAAAGAAAAAATATTGAAAGCAGCAAAGGAAAAGCAACAAATAACAAGGGAATCCCTGTAAAGTTAACAGCTGATCTTTCAGCAGAAACTCTGTAAGCCAGAAGGGAGTGGCAGGACATATTTACAGTGATGAAAGGGAAAAACCTACAACCAAGATTACCCTACCCAGCAAGGATCTCATTCAGATTCGACAGAGAAATTAAAAGCTTTATAGAGAAGCAAAAGCTAAGAGATTTCAGCATCACCAAACCAGCTCTAAAACAAAGGCTAAAGGAACTTCTCTAGTCAGGAAACACAAGAGAAGGAAAAGACCTACAACAACAAACCCAAAACAATTGAGAAAATGGTAATAGGAACATACATATCAATAACTACCTTAAATGTAAATGGATTAAATGTTGTCCAACCAAAAGACATACACTGGCTGAATGGATACAAAAACAAGACCCATATATATGCTGTCTACAAGAGACCCACTTCAGACCTAGGGACACATACAGACTGAAAGTGATGAGATGGAAAAAGATATTCCATGCAAATGGAAATCAAAAGAAAGCTGGAGTAGCAATTCTCATATCAGACAAAATAGACTTGAAAAAAAAGACTATTACAAGAGACAAAAAAGGACACTACATAATGATCAAGGGATGAATCCAAGAAGAAGACATAAGAATTGTAAATATTTATGCACCCAACATAAGAGCACCTCAATACATAAGGCAAATGCTAAGAGCCATAAAAGGAGAAATCAACAGTAACACAATAATAATAGGGGACTTCAGCACCCCACTTTCACCAATAGACAGATCAACCAAAATGAAAATAAATAAGGAAAAACAAGCTTTAAATGACACATTAAACAAGATGGATTTAATTGATATCTGTAGGACAGTCCATCCAAAACCAAGAGAATACACTTTCTTCTCAACTGCTCATGGAACATTCTCAAGGATAGATTATATCTTGGGTCACAAATCATGCCTTGGTAAATATAAGAAAACTAAAATCGTATCAAGTATCTTCTCTGACCACAACACTATGAGACTAGATATCAACTACAGGAAAAAATCTATACAAAATACAAAAAAATGGAGGCTAAACAATACACTACAAAATAACCAAGAGATCACTGAAGAAATCAAAGATGAAATCAAAAAATACTTAGAAACAAATGACAATGAAAACACAATGACCCAAAACCTATAGGATGCAGCAAAAGCAGTTCTAAGAGGGAAGTTTATAGCAATACAATCCTACCTCAAGAAACAAGAAAAATCTCAAATAAACAACCTAACCTTATACCTAAAGCAATCAGAAAAAGAAGAACCAAAAAACCCCAAAGTTAGCAGAAGGAAAGAAATCATAAAGATCAGATCAGAAATAAATGAAAAAGAAATGAATGAAACGATGGCAAAGTTCAATAAATCTAAAAGCTGGTTCTTTGAGGAGATAAACAAAATTGATAAACTATTACAAGCTCATCAAGAAAAAAAGGGAGAAGACTCAGCTCAACAGAATTAGAAATGAAAAAGGGGAAATAACAACTGACACTGCAAAAATACAAAGGCTCATGAGAGATTACTACAAGCAACTATACACCAATAAAATGGACAACCTGGAAGAAATGGACAAATTCTTAGAAAAGCACAACCTTCTGAGACTGAACCAGAAAGAAATAGAAAATAGAAACAGACCAATCACAAGCACTGAAATTGAAACTGTGATTAAAAATCTTCCAACAAACAAAAGCCCAGGACCAGATGGCTTCACAGGCAAATTCTATCAAACGTTTAGAAAAGAGCTAACACCCATCCTTCTCAAACTATTCCAAAATATAGCAGAGGGAGGAACACTCCCAAACTCATTCTACAAGGCCACCATCACCTTGATACCAAAACCAGACAAGCATGTCACAAAAAAAGACAACTACAGGCCAGTATCACTGATGAACATAGATGCAAAAATCCTCAACAAAATACTAGCAAACAGAATCCAACAGCACATTAAAAGGATCATCCACCATGATCAAGTGGGTTTTATCCCAGGAATGCAAGGATTCTTCAATATACGCAAATCAATCAATGTGATACACCATATTAACAAATTGAAGGATAAAAATCATATTATCATCTCAATAGATTCTGAAAAAGCTTTCAACAGAATTCAACACCCATTTATGATAAAAACTCTCCAGAAAGTAGGCATAGAGGGAACTTACCTCAACATAATAAAGGCTATATATGACAAACTCACAGCCAACATCATTCCCAATGGTGAAAAACTGAAACCATTTCCACCAAGATCAGGAACAAGACAAGGTTCCCCACTCTCACCACTATTTTTCAACATAGTTTTGCAAGTTTTAGCCATAGCAATCAGAGAAGAAAAAGAAATGAAAGGAATCCAAATCAGAAAAGAAGTAAAACTGTCCCTGTTGGAGGATGACATGATACTGTACATAGAGAATCCTAAAGATGCTACCAGAAAACTACTAGAACTAATCAATGAATTTGGTAAAGTAGCAGGATACAAAATTAATGCACAGAAATCTCTGGCATTCCTATATACAAATGATGAAAAATCTGAAAGAGAAATTAAGGAAACACTCCCATTTACCACTGCAACAAAAAGAATAAAATACCTAGGAGTAAACATACCTAAGGAGAGAAAAGAACTCTATGCAGAAAACTATAAGCTACTGATGAAAGAAATTAAAGATGATACAAACAGATGGAGAGATATACCATGTTCTTGGATTGGAAAGATCGACATTGTGAAAATGACTCTACTATCCAAAGCAATCTACAGATTCAGTGGAATCCCTATCAAACTACCAATGGTATTTTTCACAGAACTAGCACAGAAATTTTCACAATTTTTATGGAAACACAAAAGACCCCGAATAGCCAAAGCAATCTTGAGAAAGAAAAAACAGAACTGGAGGAATCAGGCTCTCAGACTTCAGACTATACTACAAAGCTACAGTAATCAAGACAGTATGGTACTAGCACAAAAACAGAAATAGAGATCAATGGAACAGGATAGAACGTCCAGAGGTAAACCCACATACATATGGTCACCTTATCTTTGATAAAGGAGGCGAGAATATACAATGGAGAAAAGACAGCCTCTTCAATAAGTGGTGCTGGGAAAACTGGACAGCTACATGTAAAACAATGAAATTAGAACACTCCCTAACACCATACACAAAAATAAACTCAAAATGGATTAAAGACCTAAATGTAAGGCCAGACACTATCAAACTCTTAGAGGAAAACATAGGCAGAACACTCTATGACATAAATCACAGCAAGATCTTTTTTGACCCACCTCCTAGAGTAATGGAAATAAAAACAAAAACAAACAAATGGGACTTAATTAAAAGTTTTTGCACAGCAAAGGAAACCATAAATAAGAGGAAAAGACAACCCTCAGAATGGGAGAAAATATTTGCAAACGAAGCAACTGGCAAGGGATTAATCTCCAAAATATACAAGCAGGTCGTGCGGCTCAATATCAAAAAAACAAACAACCCAATCCAAAAATGGGCAGAAGACCTAAATAGACATTTCTCCAAAGAAGTTATACAGATTACCAACAAACACATAAAAGGATGCTCAACATCACTAATCATTAGAGAAATGCAAATCAAAACTACAATGAGGTATCACCTCACACTGGTCAGAATGGCCATCATCAAAAAATCTGCAAAGAATAAATGCTGGAGAGGGTGTGGAGAAAAGGGAACCCTCTTGCACTGTTGGTGGGAATGTAAATTGATACAGCCACTATGCAGAACAGTATGGAGGTTCCTTAAAAAAACTAATAATAGAACTACCATATGACCCAGCAATCCCACTACTGGGCATATACCCTGAGAAAACCATAATTCAAAAAGAGTCATGTACCACAATGTTCAATGCAGCACTAGTTACAGTAGCCAGGAAATGGAAGCAACCTAAGTGTCCATCGACAGATGAATGGATAAAGAAGTTGTGGCACATACATAAAATGGAATACTACTCAGCCACAAAAAGAAACGAAATTGAGTTATTTGTAGTGAGGTGGATGGACCTACAATCTGTCATGCAGAGTGAAGTAGTCAGAAAGAGAAAAACATATACTAACAGATATTTATGGAATCTAAAAAAAAAATTGTTCTGAAGAACCTAGAGGCAGGACAGGAATAAAGACGCAGATATAGAGAATGGACTTAAGGACACAGGGAGGCGGAAGGGTAAGCTGGGATGAAGTGAAAGAGTGGCATGGACATATATAAACTACCAAATGTAAAACAGATAGCTAGTGGGAAGCAGCCGCATAGCACAGGGAGATCAGCTCGGTGCTTTGTGACCACCTAGAGGGGTGGGATAGGGAGCGTGGGAGGTAGACGCAAGAGGGAGGGGCTATGGGGATATAAGTATATATATAGCTGATTCACTTTGTTATACAACAGCAACTAACACAATAATGTAAAGCAATTATACTCCAATAGAGATGTTAAAAAAATAATAATAAAATAAATAAATAAATTTATTTATTTTGTTTGTGTGTGCATGTATGACTATTTAAAGCTAACACTGGATATAAAATAACATTTAAATATTTTAATATCTGATATTTAGTAAATAATATTTTAATAAATAAAGGTGAAACATACTTGCATTTTCCATCGGATTGGGAGAATTTTACAGCTTACTTTGTTAAAAATTTTTAAAAGTGCTACCTTTGGTAAGATGAGTTAACTCACCATACACACAAATAACCCACTGTCAGAGTTAAATCACACATGCACAGAAGTTAAATACGTACGACAGCATAGTAAGGGGTGGGATAGGGAGGGTGGGAGGGAGGGAGACACAAGAGAGAAGAGATATGGGAACATATGTATACGCATAACTGATTCACTTTGTTATAAAGCAGAAACTAACACACCATTGTAAAGCAATTATACTCCAATAAAGATGTAAAAAAAAAAAAAAACCCAGTATAGTAAACTCACTATATTTGCCTTAATCTCTGAGTTAATTAATAATTAATTTCAAAAGATTAATTAATTTCACAAGATTCATATCATGTATAAGATTAAATAATAATAATGATAATAATATCAGTCTTTCTTTACAGAGTGTCTTGTTATATGAAGGGTACTATGCTAAATACTTCACTCATATTGTAATTTCTAATCTTTATGAGGCCCTGTAATAAAAGTATTACTACCCCATTCTGAAGATAAGAAAAGTTGTGCTCAGTACAATTATGTTGGTAGCATAAGATCACTTAATCAATTAGAAATGGCCCTCAGACTTGAAGCTAGAAATTTCTGATTCCATGGACTTGTGCTCATGCAACCCGATACCACAGTATGCCCCCAAAAAACATTTTATAAAGCTCAGGTACTTCCCTGAGACATTGCTGAAAACCCTAGGTAGCTGAAAGTCCATTTTATGCTTTCCATGTGTTTGCAACACTATAAAAGTTAAATTCATCGGCATCTGTAATATAAGAACTAATGGGATCAGTATTCTTTGAAAATTATGCTTTTTTTTCCAAATGTCACCTTATGTTCCACACATATTTTCAAAAATGAATGTTCAGGTTTTAAATAGGGACTAAACAAAATTGACAATGTAATTTTATCCAGGTACAAAAAAAAATACAAACACATTCTCTTACCTTATGGGGTGCTCTACCAGTTGGGCCGTAATAATAATTTACTATTCTGGAATACAGTTATTCTTCCAATTCTGACATAACTGCCATGTTATTTCACTCACATATTCCTCTGTCTATCCCAGTAGCCAGGGGCCATTTTTCATGCTGTTCATTTGCAACAGAAATTACAGGTTTTGATACCACTGCCACAGCCTGTGTTTTAACTTTGAAATATATTGTAGCTAAACCTCTAATGTGGCTAATCTAGTTCATGATTCAATCTGACTGCAGTTCTGGTTCCCTGAAAGGGCTACTGCTGACAAGAATGCTGCCCTGTGCTTATGCTGAGGAGCTCCTTGGGCTCAGATCTCCCCAGCTCAGGTTGAAAGAGCTCCCTAAGTAAGTAGCCATCTGAGGCTCTTCCTATCCCGGTCACCAATCTGTTCTACGACCTTGGCACTGTTGAGCCTCCTCTCCATGCCTTTTTTTTACCTAACCGTAAATTAGAAAGGCACGGGCATGGTTTCCTTTATTTCTTTCTCCTTTCTGCCATACATACTCCCACAGACGTGAAGAGACCTTTCCCTGGGCTCAGAGAAGGGCAGGCATCTCAGCATCAGCTCCAACTCAGGACCAGGGCTTTGCTTTGGTGCTCACAGAGCACATCTCCGTCATCCAAGATGAGGGGGAAGATGGGGGATAGAAGCAGAAACTGCCCAAGACAGGAAGACACATAGGGTGGGAGACTGGAAGGAACTTAAAGATCACTGGTCTACTGCTCATTTTCCAGAGGCACCAAGAGCTCAAGTGATTTGCTCAAGGTCACCCAATGTGTCCCCAACTAGTTCATTCATACGTTCTTTCATCCACCAAGTATCTATTGAGTACCTAATGTGTCCTAGACCCTGTACAGAATTCTGGGGATCCAGAGATAAAAAAGACATGGTCCTGCCCTGGAGAGAGCACATGCTGATGGGAAAGTTAGACAGGTGACTACAGAACTGTAATAGTGTCAGAGGCAGGGTGGCCACACATCCCCGTTGGTCTATGAAAATCCCAGTCAATATCTGTTGTTCCAATTTAATTGTTAGTAGCACTGCCTTTCACTCTCAAAAGTGCCTCTGTTTGGATACTTGGATGATAATTAAATAAGCATTTGCTTAGGCTAATTCTCTACTAAATCTTGCATAAGTGTTGTTCCATGGAGGGGAATGAGTCCGTCATTCTCAATGAGTCTTTACAGTTTTGTCTTTGAGAACAAAGGAGAAAAGCATCTTTAAGGAGACTTCAGAGGAAAGAGCTTCCTGAACTGGCTGGGCCCAATTTGATACTTGGAGTTGGCTGTTGTCCACAGTCACACAGCTGGTTTGCGACAGAGCCAGGGAGTAAATCTAGCTGTCTTGACTCCCTGTCCAATGCTCCGGCTATTATGCTTCATCCAACTGACTGCCGAGGATGGGTTCTGGGGCCTGAGTAGACCTCACCTAGTAAGACTCCCTGCAGCCTCTACCCAATGGTTCTCACCACCAGCTCTGCCACCGGCTCTGCCAGTCTCACCAACACTCCTTCCCCAACATGGCATAAAACAGAAGTACATAAAGATAACTCACTTTAACAGACTCCATCCTGCCAGCCATCTCATTGGTTTCCAGTGTCTCGTTGGCGCTGTAGGTAAAATGAAAATAGTCTTGAGGGGTACACTCTAGTCAAGAAATACCTAAGGGCGCCAATCAAGATGGCAGAGTTGAAGGACATGGAATTCACCCCCTCCCACAAATACATCAAAACTACAACTACAAATGGAACAATTCTCACAGAACACCTACTGAACACTAGCAGCAAACCTCAAACACCTGAAAGGACAAGAAGGATCTCCACATAACCAGGTAGGATGAAAGGGGGGGAAAAAAGTAAATCACCTAAATAAGCCAGTACACAGATTAAAAATAAAAAATCAAAAAATTTCTGTGAAAGTTATGACAGCCACAATGAATAGCAAGAGGATGAACATGAAGATGTAAAAGAGGACATCAAACTCACAAAATGAGGGGGAGGAGAGTAATAAAATGTAGTTTTTTTTCTAGAAAGTGTTTGAGCCTACATGACTACTAGTCTAAAGCAAGCAGATATAAGAAGGGGTTAACATACTTGATAAACAGGGTAACCACAAATCAAAAACATACAATAGGTTCACAAAAAACAAAAAGAAGAGAACATAAGCATAATACAAAGGAAAATCATCAAACCACAAAAGGAAAAACAAAAAGAAAAGCGGGAATATAAAGGAATATCTCGAAACCCCTGCAAACACTCCAGTCTTCCAGGGACAAAATGCCGCACCCGTTTCCCACCGGATATTGACTCCTCAGCTCCTGGGGCAGCTGGGCTGCAGCCTCAGTTGTTCAGTTCAGCGTGCAAATCAAATATCATTTTCTCGGGGTACCATGATATAAAAAGAGTCAGGAGGCACTGTGTAAAGGACCAAGCCAAGGGGAAAAAGTTTTATGCAAGGCTGGTACATGCTTATTTGCACATGTTAGGTCTCTATCAGTTACCTGCATTTTTAAGGGAGAACATAAGGATTTATTACTCACTTCTTGTCAGGCACACTTAATTTTATCTTTTTTCACTCCTCCGGGTGTGCACAGAAATACTCCAAGCAGCATCCTGTGGATTTGCTTGTATCTGAAATCTCCAAGATGCATTTCCACCTTGATTTGAGAAAATTACAGCTCACAGCTATCCTCCCTCTACATCTTCCGTTTTCTTCCTCTTCCTGTTCTGTAGAGCAGAGGTTCTTAACCCTGGCTGCACATTAAAATTATCCGGATGGCTTTTTAAAATGCCTGGTGTCCGGGTGTCCCCCCAAATTTTGATTGTAAGGTTTGGGGTTTGGCATAAGCATCAGTGTTTTTCCAAAAGTCTGCCCCACCTCCCAGGTGGTTCTAATGTACCGCCAGGGTTGGAATCTCTGCAAAAAGACTCTACCTCCTTCCAGAGTGTATACAATCAATTCCTCCACAAAGGTTGATTATTTGAGACAGTACCTGTTTGAGACCGAGAGGAATGCTTGAACAGAGAGGCCTCTTTGCAATATAAGAAGACAGCAGCCACCATTAATTCTCCTGAGAATCTTTCCAAGTACTCAAATGGAGACTTAGAAAATCCATATTCCTCCCCCATCCCCCAAAACACACACCATTACCAAACGCAGGAGTATGCAGTATAGCCACAGCTTACATGCCTCTAAGTAATAATGTACTGATTTATAGTTTGCACAAATTGCAATAAATGGCATTTTCTGTTATGTGGAGGGTAACAGATTGTTCTGGAGTGAGTACAAGTCCATAACTCATTCGAGGGCTATGCTGATGCTATAAACTAAAGTTCACTATTTAGGCAGTTAATCCCCAGTAGTTTAATTCTGAGAATAGGTTTCAGACTTGTATTCAATTTGGTGACCATCTATTATTTTAGTTTAATAAGCATAATATAAGAAGAAGCAAGAGAAATGTTTTCAGAGACTTTTCTCCTTTTTCCTCCCTTCCTAACCTCTCGCTGCATCTCCATGTTGCTCTCCAGGATGGTCATTTCCTGCTCGAGAGGCAGACTGGGAACAAGGAAAGGTTGCTTCAGAAAAAACTGGCACCGTGTCACTTCCATTGCTGAGCCATGAGTTAAGTGGAACGGGCTGGAGACTGTTGTATTTGCCACATACCATTAGATCATCAGTCTATCAGAAGTGCAATGGAAGTGAGAGACCAGAACTTAAGGCTGCCACGGAAAGAAAAAAAAATCTTTCTTAGGTTTGGTTTCCCTCACTTCACAGATAGGTATTTTCTCTTTCCTAGAAACTCTGCCTGTCTTCTCAGGCAGAGATGCAGGAAAACTGAAGGAGAAAACCCTTGGCCAAGGATCCTGGGAGTAGTCTTCATCAACTCAGAATCTGTAAAATGAAACTTAAGTCTTTCAAAAGCAGATAATTCCTACCCTACAGTTTTTGAGAAAAAGCAGTAACCCATTTGTCCTAACAAATGTCTGTGACTTCACTGTACTAAAAGATTCTCAATGACAAGCTCTTCTAACTTTTCTATATTTAAGACATAGCCAAGCAGGTGCCATTGGCTCAACTAACATTAAAAGAGTCAAGACCTGGGCTTCCCTGGTGGCGCAGTGGTTGAGGGTCCACCTGCCGATGCAGGGAACACGGGTTCATGCCCTGGTCCGGGAAGATCCCACATGCCGCGGAGCGGCTGGGCCCGTGAGCCATGGCCGCTGAGCCTGCGCGTCCAGAGCCTGTGCTCCACAACGGGAGAGGCCACAACAGTGAGAGGCCCGTGTACCGCAAAAAAAAAAGAGTCAAGACCTTTACAAATTAGCTTTACAGAAAGAGCATAACATAATCAGGACTAAGTCTACATTCAAGAATCCATGATGCCCTAGACATTCTTCTCAGATTCCATATACAGATGAAAAAATTAAGTTAAACCATGCACCTACAGAGACATTACATAATGACAAATGTGTTAGTTCATCAAGAAGACATAACAATTTTAAAATGTGTATGTCTCTAGCAACAGAACTTCAAAGCACAAGAAGCAAAAACTGGCAGAACGAAAAGGAGAAATAGGAAAATCCACAATTATACCTGGAGACTTTGACACTCTTCTTTCTGTAGACAGAACTAGCAGGTAGAAGATGAGCAAGGATATAAAACTGAACTACAGGGGCTTCCCTGGTGGCGCAGTGGTTGGGAGTCCGCCTGCCGATGCAGGGGACGCGGGTTCGTGCCCCGGTCTGGGAGGATCCCACATGCCGCGGAGCGGCTGGGCCCGTGAGCCATGGCCGCTGGGCCTGCGCGTCCGGAGCCTGTGCTCCGCAACGGGAGAGGCCACAACAGTGAGAGGCCCGCGTACTGCAAAAAAAAAAAAAAAAAAAAAAAAACTGAACTACACCATCAGCCAACTGGATCTAGTTGTGTGTAGAACGCCACCCAATAGCAGCTGATAATCTATCCAAAAATGTCTTCAAAAATAGACTTTTTTTCCCCAAGTTCGCAGGGAACTTCACCAAGATAGAAAACACTTTGGGTGTTTTTACATCCCTTAATAATAAAATCTCTCGACAAACTAGGGACAAAAGGGAACTTCCTTAACCTGATAACAGGATGTATAAGAAACTGAGAGCTAACATTATACTTAATGATGAAAGATTGAGTACTTTTCTTCTTAGATCAGGAACAAGAACAAGAGAAGGATTTGCACTCTTATCATTCCTATTCAACACTATTCTGGAAGTCCCAGCCAGTGCAGTAATGCAAAAAAAAAGAAATAAAGGGCATACAGATTGGAAAGAGAGAAATAAAACTCTTTCTAGTCACAGATGAAATACATAATTATCCAAATAGAAAACCTCAAGGAATCAACAGAAACTCCTAAAATTAATAAGTGAATTTATCAAGGTCACAGGCTGCAAGATTAATACTCAAAAACTGACCCTATTTCTGTATACTACCAATGTAAAATTGGAAAACAAAAAAATTTAAATACCATTTATAACAACTCCAAAAAATAAAATACTTAGGAATAAATTTAACAAAACACATAAAGTGTCTTTACACTAGAAACTACAAAATGATGATAAGACGAATCAGAGAAGACCAAAATAAATATTCATACCATGTTCATGGATTGGAAGACTCAACACAGAAAGATGTCAATTCTCCTCAGATTAAATTATAGATTTAAGTCAATTCTAATCAAAATCTCAGCAGGGTTTTTTTTTACATATAGACAAGTTGACTTCAAAATCTATATAGTAAGGCAAAGGAATTAGAATAGCTAAAATAATTTTGAAAAAGAAGAATAAAGAAAGAGGAATATGTTACACAGATTTTATGATTCACTATAAAGCCACGATAAGCAAGAGAGTATGGTATTGGTGAAAGGATTAAAGGATCATATCAATGGGAAAAAATGGAGAGTTCAGAAATAGACTCACACAAATATGGTCTGTTCTAACAAAGGTGCAGAGACATTTCAATGAAAAAAAAAAGTCTTTTCAACAAATGATCTTGGAACAATTGAGCATCTATGAGCAAAAAGTTTAAAAACACAAGTTTATTCACATGTTATCCAAAACTTAACTCAAAATGGATTATAGATATAAATAAAATGTAAATCTATAAAACTTCCAGGAGAAACTCTTTATGGCCTGGATATAGGCAAAGAGCCCTAAAGTATGACACCAAAAGCACTATCCATTTTTTTTAATGATAAATTTGTTTTCATCAAAATTAAAATATTTTCTTTGTGAAAGACACTTTTAAGAGGATTAAAAGACAAATAACAGACTGGAAGAAAATATTTATAAGTCATATATATCTGACAAGGGACTTGTATCCTGAATACATAAAGAATTCTCAAAACTTACTAAGAAAACAGACAATTCATTTTTTTAAAATAGGCAAAATGAACAGACATTTCACCAAAATGAACAGAAGATACAAAAATGGCAAATGACCATACAAAAAAGATGCTCAACATCATTAGCCATTAGGAAAATTCAAATTAAAACCATAATTTAATTCAAATTAAAACGCACTTATTAGAATGGTTAAAATAAAAAATACTGACAGTATCCAGCACTGATTAGGATACAGAATAACTAGAACACTCATATGTTACTGGCGGAAGTGCAAATTGTGCAGTTTGGCAGTTTCTTGTAAAGTTAGTACACTCATCCTGGGCATTTACCCTAGAGAAACGAGAGCTATATTCACACAACAACCTGTGCAGAAACGTTGAGAGCAGTATAACTACCAAAAACTGGAAAGAACACAAGTGTCCATCAACTGGAAAACAGATAAACTGTTGGTACATCTGTACAATGAAAAAGAAAAACAAAAAGGAATAATAAAAGGATCAATAAAAAGAGGCATGCAATAACTTGGATGAATTGCAAAGGGAGTATGCTACATTAAAGAAACCAGTTTTAAAAGATTACATACTGTAAAATTCCATTTTATGACATTTTCTAAAAGACAAAAACCATAGAGATGGATAACAAATCAATGCTTGCCAGGTTACAGGTGGGAGGAGGATGTCATTTTAAGGGATAACACAAGCAAGTTGTCTGGGGTAATGGATCTCCACCCTGTCCTAACTGTGGCAATGCTTACATGAATCTATACATGTGTTAAGAATCAAAGAACTGTACACCAAAAAGAGTCAATGTTCTTTGTCAATTTAAAATTAATTTAAAAGCATGCACCTATGAATGGCAACGTATATATTAAATGCCAAATACGGAATGTCTTAAACTTTCCTTCTTGAAATGCAACACAAGCAACTGAAAGACAACTGAATTCCATAAACCATTGAGCTTTTCTCTTGCTAACAGTCAAATCTGGCTACAGAGAAGAGAGGCTGTGCGTCAGACTTTGCTTTTTGGTGGAAAGCCCCAGGCGGTCTAAATGCTGAGTTGCTAGGCCTTGCCATGCAGGCCTAGGTTAAGAGGCTGCATAGATGCTGGCACATCCAAGACGCAAATGCCTCTTTTGAAATCATAAAGCTCTAAAAGAGATATTCACAAACTTTTAACAGTGAATCATGACTAGGTCTGAATCAGCTTATGATGCATTTCTCCTGGGGCAACTAAATAAATGAGAGTTAGAAAAATGGGAAAGACCAGGGAAAGATAAATATGAAGCACTGAGTATGGTTTCAGGAAAGCAGAGATGAGTAGAATTCTGCAGCCAAAATAATCAGACAGTTGGAAGAAAAAATGTGCAGAAGACTTAACAAACGCTTCACAAAAAATGCAAATGTCCAAGAAATACATGAAAGAGTACTAAACCGCATCAGTCATCAGGGAAATGCAGATTAAAACCGCAAACAGATACCACTGCACACTCCCAAATTTTCCAAAATGAAAAACGCAAACTCCAACTGTTGGCAAAGGTGGAAAGTAACCAGAACTCTCCTCACTTCTAGTGGGGAGTATATATTGGTATAATCACTTTGGAAACACATTTGACATTATCGACTAAAGCTGAACCATGCACATCCTGTGACTTGGCAATCTCCTTCCTGGGGATATATACTCAACAGTAATGTGTTCGTATGTTCACCAAAATACATGTACTAGAATGTTCATAGTGATTCGCCCCTTAATAGCCCTGTATTAATTTCCTATTACTTCCGTAACAAATTACCATGAATTTCATGGGTTAAAACACCACCAATGTACTATCGTATAGTTCTCTAGGGCAGAAGTCTAAAGGGGTCTTATGGCCTGAAAAAATCAAGGCGTCAAGCTCTGGAGGAGTTAAGGGTAAGTTTGTTGCCTTGCCTTTTCCAGCTTCCGGACGCCAACTGCACCTTCAAAACACATCTTCAAAATGTATCCCAGGCGTGACCACGGAGGCCTGGCGGGCCGGAGCGAGCTGACAATATGAAGCTCGAGGAACGCATAACCTGCCGCCCAGTCACCGCGGTGGCTACTGGGAGGCGCCACAGCGTAGGGTCGCGCGGGGCGCCGCTCTGACTGACCTTTCACCTGCGCCCGGCGGAGGGGGGCGGCGGGGAGGGGACAAGGCCGGAAGCCAGGGCGGAGGCAGCAGCGGCTGCAGCGGGTGGGCGGGGCACAGGCAAAGCCTCGGCTCCGGCTCTGTTAAAAAGGAAGAAATGCGTCCCACTCCAGCCTTCGCTTCCGTCTTTGCATCTCCTCTCTGATATGCCTCCCCTGCCTCCCGCTTATAAAAGACCTTTGTGCTTACATTGGGCCCACCTGGATAACCCAAGAAACGTCCCCCTCTCAAGTTCTTTAACTTAATCACCTCTGCGAAGTCCCTTTTGCCACAAGTAGCATACCCTCAGGGATTAGGCTGTGGACATCTTTGGGGGAATCATTATTCTGTGTACTACAAACGCCACACAGGAAAGTTCTCAATTTCCCGGCAACAAAGGAGTGGGTAATAGTGGTGTGATTGCACGATGGAATACTACACAGCAATGAGAACAAACAATTGTCAATGACTTGTAATCTTGTGTGTGAATCTCACAAACAATGTTGAGCGAAAGAAGCCAGAATCAGAAGACTACATGAGTCCCTGAGTATAAAGTAGAGAGAGGCGAAATCTCTCTATGAGAAGTCAGGATAGTGATTACCCTGGATATGGGGGTTCCCAACTGGGCTGGGACGTGAGGGGACTTTGGGGGATGCTGGTGATCCATTGTGTCTTGATCTGGGAGCTAATTCACGGATGTGTCAGTCTGAAAAATCCATTAAACTATACCCCTAAGGTACATGTGCACTTTTCAGGGGGTATATTTTACTTCAATGAAAAGTACAACGTTTTTATTGACAAAGGAGGAAGGATAGGGTCCTATGAGCATAAAAGGAGGCCCCAAACTGCTGTAACTTGGTACAGTAGGGAAAGTTGAAGCTTTAGGCTCAGGTAGGCAAGACCTACAATCCCAGCTCTTTTACTGATTCTCTGCTCTTCTACAAATTATTTGATCTTTTTGGTTTGGGGGGTTCCTCCTCTAGAAAATGGGAATAATACTACTTGCTGCCTCACTGGATATGTTACCTATGTGAAATAACATGTGAAAACAAGTAGAACATAACAAGGGCTGAGGAAATACAGCTTCTCTCAGTTTTGCTCTTAAGTCTTTCTTTCAACAGAGCAAATACACAACAGAAAAAAAAAGAAAAGAACCCTCTCAGAAGCTTCATTTTTTTCATTTTCAGTGCCATGTTTAAAAATATTTGCCAAGCATTGTATAAGTTCCTCCACATCCTATAAAACTGGTAAAAAAAAAAAAAAGTAGTTCTTTGTTTCTTTATCCACACTGCCTATTTCTTTAGAAAACTGCCAGTTTCACTATGAGAATTCTTTTACAAAGTTGAGCCACTTGAGATCATGAAAGCATCAGGTATCATTTCCACGAGTCATAACTTCTGCAGGAAAAATTCAAGGGGCATGTGGAAATAGAGCCACTCCAGACTTCTACCTACAAAGCAGACACAGCCTAGAGCATTCCACATCTATCCTTGTGACTAGAAGGAATATCTAGAGACCAAACCAAACTCACTCTTCACTAGGCATATCTAGTCTTTGTTGCCCTGCAGTAGGGCACGAGGAACAAAGATGAAAATAAACATAGGTAGGAAGTGGTTTCCCGTGAAACACAAAAACATGGCATAGTTGAGATCTGGAGCCTGAGAGACCTTTTAAAGAGTTTTGGGCTCTTAGAATTACTGTGCTTGGTCAAGGTCACTCAGACCCACACACAGTCTGATTTACAATCCTCTTCCCAGGGGTTTTTAAGTCATGGTTTACATTCCCAGCTATAATCTTTTATTTGCAAATCTTTTATTGGCAAGGTTTAATTCTTTATTTGTATTTTTTACCCTCATTTTTATTGCCACTGGTGTTATTTGATCCCTATCTTGCACCCTCCACTCTTCTGACTCTTTGCTCCCCATTTTCTCCATTCTATCTCTCCCCAATGCCTTCCCACTCCCACCCCTCCATGATAGGGTTACTCCTCCAAGTACAGCCCAGTCAGCACCTCCATCAGGATACTTGCCCTGTTTCTTGTGTCTGTATCACTTCATCACACCTGCAGGGAAACCTGGATTACTGCATTTATCACCATAAACTATTGATATTTATCTGTCTCATGCCCTACATCATGCACTCATTCAGCACAAGAACTGTGTTGTTCACTCCTGCCTTCCAAGTGTTTACTTTAGAAAGTGCTCCATAAATGTTTGTTGAATGAATGAAATGGATGTCTGTCTGGTGGCCCCCAGCTGGAGGCAGCAGTTGAAGTCCTCTTCAGTTTTTTGGTATCTTTAGATTGACAGTCTCTTGTTATAACTGACATCAAATTTCATTTTTAGCATCACAGTGCTTTATTTACTCAAAGAACTACTACCAGTAACTCTTCTTAGCCCTTTGCTCTTTCTTCCCTCTCCCCTCACTTAGAGCACATTTTTTTTCTACAACAGTCTCCCTGATACATTTAGACCTCTCTTACCTATCAAATCAGTGATTTTAAACCATGTGTAGGAAAGAAATGCTTGTAAGACCTGCAGGTAACTAGTGAAGTAAGATTGCCTTATCCTTACCATAAAGTCTACAGAAAATTGCTTTCCCACAGACTGAAGTGACCATCCCATTCTGTTTGTACAGAGATTTTTAATAGAAAAGGCTGAAGAGCTGTGAATGGTAACCAGCCATTATGCACAGATATTTTTCACTATGCATGGTAGTTGTTCTTCTTCCTTTCCTCATTTCCAATTAAAATAAAAATCTAAATTTAAAAAATGTGTTTCTCCTTAACAATATACATGCTTGATTTTATAGGAAAGACAATTCTTTTTATCAGACAGGAGCTCAAATTTAACAATAAAATCAAACAATTTATCTCTCCAAGTAGAGCTCCTGTAAACTGCAGAGCAGTATAAATTGGTGCTTGAAAAGTCAGTATTAAAGGAATGATCACTTTTTCCCAGTCAATAGCAGAGTAGTGATAAGGCCAGTCTTCCTCTCATTGGGATTGAACCCAGGCAGTCTGATTCCAAAGCTCCTGCTGCCCCTCGCCCCTTGGAAAACAAGAGCAGCCCAAATGATCAATGCAAAGAAACCCATAAGAACAGGCTGCTCTTTTCAGAAATTTAGCAATCCCAGGAAGAAAGAGAGATGGGGAAGTCATGTGAAAGAAAAGCAGGGCCAAGGAAAAGTATTTTCAGGGAAGGAGAGTTTTGAGCCTGATTTCAGCTTAACAGGAAAGAGCTAAGGGAGGAGGAGTGATTAAGACAGGAGGCAAGAAGTAGGGGTGGGGTTGCAGGTGGCAGAAAAGCCCCTGCTGCCTTCCACCCCCCACCCGACGGCTGTAATGCATGGAATCCAGAGAGGAATGGATGCACTTGACTGTGAAAGGTGATGAGACTGAAACAAGGAGGAGGAATGAGCAGAAAATGGGTGAAGATGAAAACAAATTTTTAGTCAGAGAGGAAGTAGGTTGAGAGTTCACCGAAGGATCTCTGTGAAGTAGGAAGTAACTTCTTCTGTTGAGAGAGAAGGAAGTAGAGGGCTGGGGTTTGCACAATGGAAAAAGGGCTTAGAACACCTGATCTGAGGCACAACGTATGAAGGTAAAAGAGATAAGTCATGAAGAACCTAGGGGTAGGACGGGAATAAAGACGCAGACCTACTAGAGAATGTACTTGCGGATATGGGGAGGGGGAAGGGTAAGCTGGGACAAAGTGAGAGAGTGGCATGGACATATATACAGTACCAAACATAAAATAGATAGTTAGTGGGAAGCAGCTGCATAGCACTGGGAGATCAGCTCCGTGCTTTGTGACCACCTAGAGGGGTGGGATAGGGAGGGTGGGAGGGTGGGAGACGCAAGAGGGAGGGGATATGGGAACGTATGTATACATATAACTGATTCACTTTGTTATAAAGCAGAAACTAACACACCATTGTAAAGCAATTATACTCCAATAAAGATGTTTAAAAAAAAAAAGAAAAGAGATAAGTCTTGCTGAAATTTACTCGAGACCGCAATTCAGGAGCAATCTTATGCTTTGGTGAGCAAGGGCTTGAGAAAAAGGAGTTTGGTGCTTTACACTTTATTTTTTTTTACATAATTACTGCTTGATATGAGGGAGTTTATTAAAGCTCTCTTGCTTCATTTCCCCTATAAAACAAGTTAATACTCTTTGCCCCCTTCCTAACCCCATAGGACTTTAATAAGCATTAATTATTATCTTCAGTGTCCCAAGTGCCTTGGGAAAGTCCTGTGTAAGGACTTTTTCATCATTTTTATTATTCCTGCAATTGCATTTCCTCACCCTCTGTTTAGATATGAGTTGAAATATAATCTTAACAACTTCCTTCACTCAATTCTGAAATGTGTTTGCTGAGCCTACCTGGAATCAGTCATGGAGGCATCAGATGCAAAAAAAGGACAAACTCCAAAACGTCACCCAGGTGCTTCTAAACCAAAAAGGAGAATTTTTCAAAGTTAAACCACAAACAGAAATTGCAGTCTTTTTAGAACAAATTGATCTATCCAATATAGTGAACTCAAGGAGGAAAGGATTTCAAACTGACCCTTTCTTCAAAATACCAAGTGAAGAATAGAATGCAATAATGCATTACTGCATTCTATTCTTCTAGTTTGTTATTTAACATAATCTAGTTAATTATTAACATAATCCCAATTCCTTCCTTCCTTCATTTCATTATTCAACGAATCTATATTGATCCTCTATAGGTGCAGGCACTGAGTCCTGAGACCATGCTAGCACCCACCTAGCCACACACACCTTTCCCCTTTGGATAGTGGTTTTCCATTATCTAAAATGTTGTAGTACCTCTATTTTCATTTATTTTTTATTGAAGCATAAGATAAATAAAACTGAAATTCTATGCATCTCCACATTGGCTGAGTTGACTGTATTTATTGGCATTAAGGCATAGAAAGGACTGAGCAATATCTCTGGTATCAAAGATTTGCTGACCTCCATCCAAATAACAGTTATCAAGTGCTAATTAACCCATGGGTATCATGGGCCATGAAATCACTTATATGAGATTATCAGAACCCCACTTAGAAGTTAAGGTTATTTTGCAGGTTCATTTCAGACAACATCAGCTACTTGTTATAGGATATGTTTGCTATGGTGATGTACGAACAATGAAAATTCTTTACATAAACTTTTGTCAAAGTTTGCTTCTTTGAACTTAACTTGAGACTGTACGTGATCGAACTGATTCTCATGATACAGGGCTGATTTTTGAAGTCAGCAACTTCTCCAGATTCTATAAGACAGACTTATCTTTTATTCTTCTGCATTATCTGAGGACCCTAGAGAGGCTATAGGTGACAGGATGTAGGGATTGGAGTGGGGGAGGAAGAGGGAGTCCCAGGACAAAGAACAGAAGGAATTTCTCAATGCTAAAGTCATAGAGCTGTCAATTTCTAGTTGACAGGTTTAACATGGCCCTGAAATAGGTTTTGTGAAGCCGAGCTTGACTTGAACCCCCAAAATAATGTGGTGAGAGATCAAGATTCTTGTGGCCGTTCCACACCTAGGAATACCTGGAAGGTTGCATGTATGGTTGTGTGCATGCTCACAACTTCTTTGACAATTCCTCACATTTGTATCATCTGAAACTACCAAAAACTCAGTGCCTTACATTTGAGTTTTTGTGCTGTTATACTTGGGTCTAATTCTACAACCACTTTAACCCTGTTGGAAATCAAGATCAAATCTTTTCCCAAAATGCCTCACAAAATAAAATTATCACCAGTGTCCAGGAATTTTGCCCCAAGATAATGATAGGGAAGCAAAGGTGAGGGTACAGTGAGAGTTCAGGGGAGCAAATGTGAGAACCAATCCAAGAAACCCAGAGAGCAAAGTCAATTATAGTCAATACAGTTTACATATGGAGAGGGCAAGGATTTCCCAAGTCCCAAATCATGGCCGACTATTTTCCTATGACAGTAGCGACAATATTTCCCATTGCACGTGCTTTCCTAGAACTTTGCCATTCTCCCATTAAGAGGTGAAGTCTGTCACAGACATAGAGAACAGACTTGTGGTTGCCAAGGGGGAGGTGAGGGTGGGGCAGGATTGGATTGGAAGTTTGGGGTTAGCAGACACAAACTATTATATATAGAACGCATAAACAACAAGGGCCTACTGTATAGCACAGGAAACTATATTCAGTATTCTGTAATAAACCATAATGGAAAAGAATATGAAAAAGAATGTATATATATATGTATAACTGAATCACTTTCTGTACAATAGAAATTTATACAACATTGTAAATCAACTATACTTCAATAAAATAGGTTTTAAAATAAAAATAAAGGAGGTGAGTCTATGTTCTGTTGCTTTGAGCCTGGGCAGGTCCTTGTGACTACAGTAACCAATGGAGTGTGTCAGAAAAGGTACTGTATGACTTCTGAGGCTAAGTCAAAAAATGTCACACACTTCCGCCTTATTCTCTCAGGATGCTCACAGAACCCAGACACCACATTCTGAAGAAGCCTGGGTAAGTCCACGTGGAAAAGGACTGAGTTGCTTGCCCACATCCTTACTTTCCTCCTATATTTTTATACATTAAATTCCCATTCTATTCTAATGATCTATTAGTCTTTTTGCTTTAATCATCACTGCTTTAGAAAATGTTTTAAAAGCTGTTAAGGTGGGGGCTTCCCTGGTGACGTAGTGGTTAAGAATCTGCCTGCCAATGCAGGGGACACGGGTTCGAGCCCTGGCCCGAGAAGATCCCACATGTGGTGGTGCAACTAAGCCCGTGCACCGCAACTACTGAGCCTGTGCTTTAGAGTCCTCAAGCCACAACTACTGAAGCCCACGCATCTAGAGCCCGTGTCCTGCAACAAGAGAAGCCACCACAACGAGAAGCCCACGCACTGCAGGAAGAGTAGCCCCCGCTTGCCGCAGCTAGAGAAAACCCGCGTACAGCAATGAAGACCCAATGCAGCCAAAAATTAAACAAATGATTTATTTAAAAAAAAAAAACCTGTTAAGGCAAAGTACCACTCAAGCTTCCTCATCAAATTATATTAGCTAGTTTTAGCACTTCAATATGAAAATCAACCATTAAAAATATTATAATTATATACATACATATATTTAAATACATAGTGTTAGCTTCCTAGGGCTGCTATAAACAAAGTTATGTCTTTTGGGGGGACACAAGTCAATCCGTAACATATATATGTACACACACTCATATGCTTTCTCAGAAATTGCTCTGTATAAGGGCTGAGAATCTCAACTAACTTTTTTTTTCTAAATAACAAAGCAATTTCCTCCCAACAATATTTTAATTAAACAATTCCCTTCCCTATAATTTGGGTTTTCTGCTTTACCACATATTAAGTCTTCAAATATTCTGTAATTTGGATTCAAACATTCCATTGTAATCTATTTTTCTGTCTACCATATTGCTTTACTTATAAGTAAAGTAAATAGGGGCTATTTGGGGATAAGTACACACCTACGAAACCATCATCATCATCAAGGTTATAAGTGCATCCATCCCCTCACAAATTTCCCTCCCACTGTCCCCCCTTGAGATCTTCTCTCTTAGCAGATGTTAAGTATACAGTACAGTATTGTTGGCTATAGGCTCATGCTATAGAGTACATCTCCAGAACTCATTTAACTCACATAACTGAAATTGTATCCTTTAACCATCATTTCCCCATTTCCTCTTCCCTCTAGACCCTGGCAACCATCATTCTATCCTCCATTTCTATGAGTTTGACTATTTTAGATTCTACACATAAGTGAAATCATACAGTGCATTTTTCTGTGTCTGGCTTATTTCACTTAGCAATGCTACTCAGGTCCATCCATGTTGTCACAAATGGCAAGATTTCCTTTTTTAAAAGGTCGAACAATATTGCATTGCATCTGTATATCACATTTTCTTTATCTAATCATCCATCAATGGACAATTAAGTTGTTTTCATATCTTGGCTATTGTAAATAATGCTGCAGTGAACATGGAAGTGCATATATCTCTTCAAGATCCTGATTTCAATTCCTTTGGATAAATATCCAGAAATGGGATAGCTGGATCATATGGTAGGTCTTTTTTTAATTTTGCAAGAAACCTCCATACCGCTTTCCGTCATAGCTGTACCCAATCTACGTTCCCATGAATGGTGCGCAAGGGTTCCCTTTCCTCCACATCCTTATCAACACTAGCTATCTTTGTTTTCTTAATAATAGTCATCCTAACAGGTAAGAGGTGATAGCTCACTGTGGATTTGATTTTAATTTCCTTGATAATTAGTAACATTAAGCACCTTTTCATGCATTTGGATATCTTCTTTGGAGAAATGTTTATTCAGATCCTTTGCTTGCTTTTTAATCAGGTTATTTGTTTTTTTGCTATTGAGTTGTATTCCTTATATATTTTAGATATTAACCCCTTACCAGATGTATGGTTTACAATTTTTTTTCCATTCCATAGGTTGCCTTTCCATTTTGTTAATTGTTTCCTTTGTTGTACGGAAACTTTTTAGTTTAATGTAATCCTATTTGTTTACTTTTGCTTTTGTTGCCTGTGGTTTTGGTGTCATATCTGAGACATCATTGCCAAGACCAATGTCAAGCAGCTTTTTCCCAGAGTTTTACAGTTTCAGGTCTTAAATTCAAGTCTTTAATCCATTTTGAGTTGATTTTTGTTTATGGTGTGAAGAATCCAATTTCATTCTTTTGCATGTAGGTATTTTGTTTTCTCAACATCATTTTTAAAGATATTGTTCTTTTCTCATTGTGCATTCTTGCTGCTTTTGTTGAAGATTAATTGACAATATATGCATGGATTTATTTCTGGACTCTCTATTCTGTTTCATTGCTCTATATCTCTATTCTTATGCCAGTACCATACTATTTTGAGTACTATAGCTTTGTAATATACTTTGAAATTCAGAAGTGTGGTGCCTTCAGCTTTGGTCTTGTTGCTAAACATTACTTTGACAGCTTGGGGTCTTTTGCAGTTCCAAATGAATTTTAGAATTATGTTTACTATTTCTGTAAAATATCCAAGACATCCTCTCTTAACCACCTGATGACACAGGATTTCTGGGTACCACTACAAAATGCCTGTCACTTCACCATTCCTGTTAGTGCTAAAAAGGAAAGAAAATAATGGAAAGGAAAGGAAAGGAAGAAATTTGTATCCTATCAGTCTCCAAACCATTTTCCCCCTCTTTGAAAGTCAGTTTCTTTATCCCAGAAAAACACTATATGGACAATTAATGAGTTGTTTATTTGCTTTTCAGGCTCTGCTACAACTGCTATGACCTGTGAAGTGATATATCTCTGCAACAGCCTGACTGCTTTGTTGCAAAAAGCTGAAGACCGCATATTCGCCTGCCTATAGACTAAGCCAGACAACTGATCATCCAGACAAGATATTTTTCTTTTTCATTTCTTTCTTTTGCCTTCCACTTCTCTTTTGTTCTTTTGATTTAGAGTTCTGTGATGCTTAATAAACAATACACTTCCTAGCAGCCATAAAGCAAGAAAAATTCAGTTAGGATTATAATCACAATTTCAATTATTTACACATGTTAGAAAATAGTGCCATTGGGTTCTCAGAGTTATTTACTCTGGTGTTTTCTTCTATTTGGAAGTGCTAAAATATTAGCCCTATTCATTAAAACTGATTGTGTTTTAACATGTTTCTTCCCCCTCCCCTGACCCTGTCTGAAATCCAATTTACAGCCTGCTAAAGGACTCATAAGATTTTTATGGATTATTTCCTGGGGTCACATTAATCTGGCTCCTTGTTACTTTGCACTAATTTCACTTTGCCACAGTAAAGTAATGAGACTTGATCTCTCGGGAATTAATCCATAGAGACCTCTTAATGAGGCAAAGCCAGAACGGAGTGCATCTACTGTAGTTAATTCCCCCAAGCACAATGGAGAAGAAGGAAGAGGTCGTCCTGCCCTTATGGGCAGGGTAACTTGGGGCCCAAATCTGGGGAGAGAGCAGGGAGGGGAGCAAAGAAGATGCACAGTGAGACCAGCCAGAAGCTGGGTATAGCCAAGGCTCAGCACGTCCTTCCACCTTCAGGGGACTAGAGCCAGGACCAGTGTCCATGCAAACCCAGTGGAGGAGAGGGAGAGAGGGCAAAGAAACAGCAAAGGAGCTAGATGGGTGGGGAGAGATTTCTTTGCTTTCACTGAGCATATGCTGACACACAGGACATGACTTCTCTCCTTCAGTCATCTCACACCCGAAGTCCACTTCTTATACCCCTTACAGGCACTTTTGTCTTCAGTGGAAACCTTAGTGATGAGAAGACTTAAGGCAAGATTCTGCCCCCATTTTCTCTTGTGGAGGAGGTCTGAGGTGTTAAGATTTCCTTTTCCAAGAAGTAAAAGCAACAAACTCTTGGAAAGCTTTGCAAGGAGTTAAAGAGAAAACTTAACATTTATTTGAGAAGAAGCAGTCCTCTCAAGTTGTAAACTGAGAATAAGAATAACTTGCACTTATAATTTTTATGGTGAATTGATATAGAAAAAACATTTAAAGAGAATGTGGAGAGAATGCATGTCAAGCCCCTAGCACAGTGGCTTGATATGAAAAGGCATATATAAAGGGTAGCTATATTATTTACATTGCTATTATATTCTTCAAGCAGATTTTTGTCATTTAGCAACAACTGGCCACCGGAAACACATTTAGGAATAACTTACTTTTTGAAAAGCACGTTCGGGCTTCCCTGGTGGCACAGTGGTTGAGAGTCCGCCTGCTGATGCAGGGAACGCGGGTTCGAGCCCTGGTCTGGGAAGATCTCACATGCCGCGGAGTGGCTGGGCCTGTGAGCCATGGCCGCTGAGCCTGCATGTCCGGAGCCTGTGCTCCGCAGCGGGAGAGGCCGCAACAGTGAGAGGCCCGCATACAGCAAAAAAAAAAAAAAAAAAAAAAAAAGCACATTCATATGTGTTATCATACTGAATTTTCGATCAATCAGGTAAGATGAGCAGGTAGTATTATCCTGTTTCACAGATAAGGAAACAGGCTATGGAGGTTAAGTAACCAATGGTAATTAGTAGCTCTGGGATGAAAACTAGGGCATGCTTCTCTTAGCCCTTTCCTATCTCCCCTCTTCCTAATTATCTTCCTACCAAATGTAAGAAGCTACAATTCGGGGAAGACCTGAATTTTTCCTGCTGTGTCAGAGACTGAAGGGGAAGTGGATGTAGTTTGTCTATTCAGGGTTGATCTATTAGCAAACTCCCTTGGCCAAAGCATACAGGTCACTACTCCAACTTACTTTATCAGTAAAAGAGCTGACACAATCCACTGATCTCCATCTATCTTGCTACCAGATCTAACTCTCCAACTGGAAAGATAAGAAAAGTGTGTTATATCCTGACACCTTGCTCTCCCCTTCAAAAAAAATAAATAAATAAACAACATATAAAGTACCAGTGAAAATAAGGCATCACTAAGGAACTGTTCTCTGTTACATAGATGAAGAAAATTACAAGTTGTCCAATCTTGACGTTAATATGAAGCCAACATACAAGCTGGGAAAATTGCATTACCGCAACTTTTCTCTTAGAATAAAATTTCACTTTGTAGAGACATTAGAAAGGGAAAATACAATTTCTGGACTTACGGAAGAGACAGTTAAATTGTGTGTTACAGATATGATCAAAATCTATCAGGAGTTCAAATCATTGTTTAACAAAAATTTAGTGACTGACCCTAATATGATAGTAAATTTAAAAGTCATTATAACGATGATAATTTCATATACAGCAAAATCAAGGGCACTTCTGAGTAATGGTAATTCAATGACTTGTTCTACATCAATAAATCCACTAACATCCCTCAGATAAGATTTAGGCCAGTGCTTAAATTGTGAAACTACAGTTAGTAAAGTTCCCAGTTGTCCTCAGTTCATCCATCAGTTCTTCCCAAAAGGCTTCAATAGCAGAGCATTCATTAATCACTCTCTAACATGTTGGATGCCTTATATGATATATTTTCATCTCCCTTTCATTTAGACTTAGTTGCCAAAATACTTTCGGAACCAAAATTAATTAAAAGAAATCAAGTTCAGTGATTAGGCATTGTTCCTGGCATTTGATCTTGAGTGGTAAATTGATGGGAAGAAAAACCAATAACTGATGTATTTTTTCTACCCATAAGTATTTCAAACTAAAACAAAAACCTCTCTAAAAAGACTTCAAGGCATAAAAGTCCTTCATCTGAAAGGAGATCCCCACTTGCTAGACAGAGAGAGCACTGGAAATTAAGCATGAAAAACTGTCCCATAAATCTATCCAAACTACAGCAGTAACAAAAGTTTTCACTGTGGAGGCCTCTGGGACACAGGAAAAGCAATAGAAAGTAGAGAATGGGTAGTGTCTACACAGGAAAGAAGAAATATAAACAATACACGTTTGGGGAAAATTCAGCCTCACTAGTAGTCAGAGAAATAAAAATCAAACCAAAATTTCCTTTTCAGATTTTTTTTAATGAACAATTGCCCAAATTCTGCCCACAGCAACTGATCCAGGGCTTTCTAATTAAGAATTAAACAGATTGAAGGTGGCGAGTAGAAGGATATACACTCACTCCCTCTTGTGAGAGCACAAAAATCACAACAAACTGCTGAAAAATCATTGACAGGAAGACACTGGAACTCACCAGAAAAGATAGCCCACATCCAAAGACAAAGGAGAAGCTGCAGTGAGACAGTAGGAGGGGCACAATCACAATAAAATCAAATCCCATAACCACTGGGTGGTGACTCACAAACTGGAGAACACTTATACCACAGAAGTCCACCCACTGGAGTGAAGGATCTAAGCCCCATGACAGGCTTCCCAACCTGGGGGTCTGGCAACGGGAGGAGGAATTCCCAGAGAATCAGACTTTGAAGCCTAGCAGGATTTGACTGCAGGACTTCAACAGGTCTGGAGGAAACGGGGCACTTTTGGAGGGCACACACAAAGTATGTGTGCATCAGGACCCAGGGAGAAGGAGCAGTGACCTCAGAAGGGACTGAACCAGACCTACCTGGTAGTGTTGGAGGATCTCCTGCAGAGGCGGGGGGTGGCTGTGGTTCACCGTGTGGACAAAAACAGCGGCTGCAGAGGTTCTGGGAAGTACTCCTTGGCGTGAGCCCTCCCAGAGTCCAACATTAGCCCCAGCAAAGGGCCTGTAGGCTCTAGTGCTGGGTCGCCTCAGGCCAAACAACCAACAGGGAGGGAAGTCAGCTCCACCCATCAGCACACAAGTGGATTAAAGTCTTACTGAGCTCCGCCCACCAGAGCAACACCCAGCTCTACCCACCACCAGTCCCTTCCATCAGGAAGCTTGCACAAGCCTCTTAGATAGCCTCTTCCACCAGAGGGCAGCCAGCACAAGCAAGAAGAACTATAATCCTGCAGCCTGTGGAATGAAAACCGCATTCACAGAAAGACAGACAAAATGAAAAGGCAGAGGACTATGTACCAGATGAAGGAAGAAGATAAAACCCCAGAAAAACAACTAAATGAAGTGGAGATAGGCAGCCTTCCAGAAAAAGAATTCAGAATAATGATAGGGAAGATGATCCAGGACCTCGGAAAAAGAATGGAGGCAAAGATTGAGAAGATGCAAGAAATGTTTAACAAAGACGTAGGAGAATTAAAGAACAAACACCTAGAAGAGTGAAAGAACAAACGAACAGAGATGAACAATACAATAACTGAAATGAAAAATACACTAGAAGGAATCAATAGCAGAATGACTGAGGCAGAAGAATGGATAAGTGACCTGGAAGACAGAATGGTGGAATTCACTGCCACAGAACAGAATAAAGAAAAAAGAATGAAAAGAAATGAAGACAGCCTAACAGACCTCTGGGACAACATCAAATGCACCAATAATCACATTATAGGGGTCCCAGAAGGAGAACTGACAGAGAGAAAGGACCCGAGAAAATATTTGAAGAGCTTATAGTCAAAAACTTCCCTAACAAGGGAAAGGAAATGGCCACCTAAGTCCAGGCAGTGCAGAGAGTCCCAAGCAGGATAAACTGAAGGAGAAACACATCGAGACACATAGTAATCAAACTGACAAAAATTAAAGACAAAGAAAAATTATTAAAAGCAACAAGGGAAAAATAACATACAAGGGAACTCCCATAAGGTTAACAGCTGATTTCTCAGCAGAAACTACAAGCCAGAAGGGAGTGGCATGATATATTTAAAGTGATGAAATAGAAGAACCTACAACCAAGATTACTCTACATGGCAAGGATCTCATTCAGATTTGATGGAGAAATCAAAAGCTTCACAGACAAGCAAAAACTAAGAGAATTCAGCACCACAAAACCAGCTCTACAACAAACGTTAAAGGAACTTCTCTAAGTGGGAAACACAAGAGAAGAAAACGACCTACTAAAACAATTAAGAAAATGGTATTAGGAACATACATATCGATAATTACCTTAAAGGTGAATGGATTAAATGCTCCAACCAAAAGACACAGGCTAACTGAATGGATACAAAAGCAAGACCCGTATATATGCTTTCTACAAGAGACCCATTTCAGACCTAGGGACACATACAGACTGAAAGTGAGGGCATGGAAAAAGATATTCCATGCAAATGGAAATCAAAAGAAAGCTGGAGTAGCAATACTCATATCAGATAAAATAGACTTTAAAATAAAGAATGTTACAAGAGACAAAGAGGGACACTACATAATGATCAAGGGATCAATCCAAGAAGATTTAACAATTATAAATATATATGCACCTAAAAAAGGAGCACTTTGATTCATAAGGCAAATGCTAACAGCTATAAAAGAGGAAACTGACAGTAACACAGTAATAGTGGGGGACTTTAACACCTCACTTACACCAATGGACAGACCATCCAGACAGAAAACTAATAAGGAAACATAAGCTTTAAATGACACAATAGACCAGATAGATTTAATTGAAATTTATAGGACATTCCATCCAAAAACAGCAGATTACACTTTCTTCTCAAGTGCACATGAAACGTTCTCCTGGATCACATCTTGGGTCACAAATCAAGCCTCAGTAAACTTAAGAAAATTGAAAACATATCAAGCAACATTTGCAACCACAACGGTATGAGATTAGAAATAAATTAAGGGAAAGAAAAAGTAAAAAACTCAAACATATGGAGGCTAAACAATATGTTACTAAATAACCAAGAGATCACTGAAGAAGTCAAAGAGGAAATCAAAAAATACCTAGAGACAATTGACAACAGAAACACGATGATTCAAAACCTATGGGATGCAGTAAAAACAGTTTTAAGAGGAAGTTTATAGCAGTACAATCCTACCTCAAGAAACAAGAAAAATCTCAAATAAACAACCTAACCATACACCTAAAGGAACTAGAGAAAGAAGAACAAACAAAACCCAAAGTTAGTAGAAGGAAAGAAATCATAGAGATCAGAGCAGAAATAAATGAAATAGAAACAAAGAACACAATAGCAAAGATCAATAAAACTAAAAGCTGGTTCTTTGAGAAGATAAACAAAATTGATAAATCTTTAGCGAGACTCATTAAGAAAAAGAGGGCGTGGACTCAAATCAATAAAATTACAAATGGAAAAGGAGAAGTTACAACAGACACCACAGAAATACAAAGCATTCTAAGAGACTACTACAAGCAACTCTATGCCAATAAAATGCACAACCCAGAAGAAATGGACAAATTCTTAGAAAGGTATAAACTTCCAAGACTGAACCAGGAAGAAATAGAAAATATGAACAGACCAATCACAAGTAATGAAATTTAAAGTGTAATAAAAAATCTTCCAACAAACAAAAGTCTAGGACCAGATGGCTTCACGGGTCAATTTTATCAAACATTTAGAGAAGAGCCAACACCCATTCTTCTCAAAATCTTCCAAAAAATTACAGAGGAAGGAACACTCCCAAACTCATTCTACGAGGCCACCATCACCCTGAAACCATAAAAAAAAGCCTCAAGGATACTGTAAAAAATAAAAATTATAGATCAATATCACTGATGAATACAGATGCAAAAATCCTCAATAAAATACTAGCAAATGGAATCCAACAGCACATTAAAAGTATCATACACTATGATCAAGTGGGATTTATCCCAGGGATGCAAGGACCCTTCAATATACACAAATCAATCAAGCTGTGATACTCCATATTACAAACTGAAGAATAAAAGCCATATGATCATTTCAATAGATGCAGACAATTTTTCTAACAAAATTCAACACCCATTTATGATAAAAACTCTCCAGAAAGTGGACATAGAGGGAACCTACCTCAATATAATAAAGGCCATATATGACAAACCCACAGCAAACATCATTCCCAATGGTGAAAAACTGAAAGCATTTCCTCTAAGATCAGGAAGGAGACAATGATATCCACTCTCACCACTATTATTCAACATACTTTTGTAAGTCCTAGCCACAGAAATCAGAGAAGAAAAGGAAATAAAAGGAATGCAAATTGGAAAAGATGCCACCAGAAAACTACTAGAGCTAATCAATGAATTTGGTAAAGTAGTAGGATACAAAATTAATGCACAGAAATCTCTGGCATTCCTATACACCAGCAACGAAAGATCAGAAAGAGAAATTAAGGAAACGATTCCATTCACCATTGCAACTAAAAGAATAAAATACCTAGGAATAAACCTACCTAAGGAGGTAAAAGACCTCTACTCAGAAAACTATAAGACACTGATGAAAGTAATCAAAGATGATACAGACAGATAGATATACCATGCTCTTGGACTGGTAGAATCAATACTGTGAAAATGACTACACTACCCAAAGCAGTCTACAAATTCAATGCAATCCCTATCAAATTACCAATGGCATTTTTTATAAAACTAGAACAAAAATTCTTAAAATTTGTATGGAGAGACAAAAGACCCCGAATAGCCAAAGCAATCTTGAGGGGAAAATAAACAGAACTGGAGGAATCAGACTCCCTGACTTCAGACTATACTAAAAGCTACAGTAATCAATAAAATATGGTACTGGCAGAAAAACAGAAATATAGATCAATGGAACAGCATAGAAAGCCCAGAGATAAGCTCACACACCTATGGTCAACTAATCTATGACAAGGAAGCAAAGATATACAATGGAGAAAAGTGGTGCTGGGAAAACTGGACAGCTACATGTAAAGGAATGAAATTAGAACACTCCCTAACACCATACACAAAAATAAACTTAAAGTGGATTAAAGACCTAAATGTAAGGCCAGACACTATCAAACTCTTAGAGGAAAACATAGGCAGAACACTCTATGACATAAATCACAGCAAGATCCTTTTTGACCAACCTCCTAGAGAAATGGAAATTCAAAAAAATAAATAAACAAATGGGACCTAATGAAACTTAAAAGCTTTTGTACAGCGAAGGAAACCATAAATAAGAGGAAAAGACAACCCTCAGAATGGGAGAAAATATTTGCAAATGAAGCAACTGACAAGGGATTAATCTCCAAAATATACAAGCAGCTCAGTATCAAAAAAAACAAACAACCCAATCCAAAAATGGGCAGAAGACCTAAACAGACATTTCTCCAAAGAAGATATACAGATTACCAACAAACACATGAAAGGATGCTCAACATCACTAATCATTAGAGAAATGCAAACCAAAACTACAGTAAGGTATCACCTCACACCAATCAAAATGGCCATCATCAAAAAATCTACAAACAATAAATGCTGGAGAGGGTGTGGAGAAAAGTGAACCCTCCTACACTGTTGGTGGAAATATAAATTGATACAGCCACTATGGAGAACAGTATGGAGGTCCCTTAAAAAACTAAAAATAGAACTACCATATGACTCAGGAATACCACTACTGGGCATATACCCTGAGAAAACCATAACTCAAAAAGAGTCATGTACCACAGTGTTCATTGCAGCACTATTTACAATAGCCAGGTCATGGAAGCAAGCTAAGTGTCCATCGACAGATGAATGGATAAAGAAGATATGGCACATATATACAATGGAATATTACTCAGCCACAAAAAGAAATGAAACTGAGTTATTTGTAGTGAGGTGGATGGACCTAGAATCTGTCATACAGAGTGAAGTAAGTCAGAAAGAGAAAAACAAATACCGTATGCTAACACATATATATGGAATCTAAAAAAAAAATGGTTCTGCAGAACCTAAGGGCAGGACAGGAATAAAGATGCAGATGTAGAGAATGGACTTAAGGACATGAGGAGGGGCAAGGGTAAGCTGGGATGAAGTGAGAGAGTGACATGGACTTATATATACTACCAAATGTAAAATTGAAAGCCAGTGGGAAGCAGCCGCATAGCACAGGGAGATCAGCTCGGTGCTTTGTGACCACCTAGAGAGGTGGGATAGGGAGAGTGGGAAGGAGACGCAAGAGGGAGGAGATATGGGGATATATGTATATGTATAACTGATTCACCTTGTTATAAAGCAGAAACTAACGCACCATTGTAAAGCAACTATACTCCAGTAAAGGTGTTTAAAAAAAAAAAAAGAATGAAATTAGAACACTCCCTAACACCATACACAAAAATAAACTGAAAAAAGATTAAAGACCTAAATGTAAGACCGGACACTATAAAACTCTTAGAGGAAAACATAGGAAGAACACTCTTTGACATAAGTCACAGCAAGAGCTTTTTTGACCCACCTGCTAGAGAAATGGAAATAAAAAAAAAACAAAAAACAAATGTGACCTAATGAAATCTAAAAGGTTTTGCACAGCAAACTGCAAACAAGATTAAAAGACAATCAACAAAGTGAGAGAAATATTTGCAAATGAATCAACAGGCAAAGGATTAATCTCCAAAATATATAAATAGCTCATGCAGCTCAGTATTAAAAAAGCAAACAATGCAATCAAAAAATGGGTAGAAGACCTAAATAGACATTTCTCCAAAGAAGACATACAGATGGCCGAGAGGCACATGAAAAGCTGCTCCACATCACTAATTATTAGAGAAATGCAAATCAAAACTACAATGAGGTATCACCTTACACCGGTTAGAATGGGCATCATCAGAAAATCTACAAACAACAGATGCTGGAGAGGATGTGGAGAAAAGGGAACCCTCTTGCACTGTTGGTGGGAATGTAAATTGATACAGCCACTATGGAGAGCAGTATGGAGGTTTCTTAAAAAGCTGAAAGTAGAATTACCATATGACCCAGCGATCCCACTACTGGACATATACCCAGAGAAAACCATAATTCAAAAAGACACATGCACCCCAATGTTCATTGCAGCACTATTTACAATAGCCAGGTCATGGAAGCAACCTAAATGCCCATCAACAGACGAATGGATAAAGAAGACGTGATACATATATACAATGGAATATTACTCAGCCATAAAAGGAATGAAGTTGGGTCTTTTGTAGAGACGTGGATGGGCCTAGAGACTGCCATACAGAGTGAAGTATGTCAGAAAGAGAAAAACCAATACCGTACATTAATGCATATACGTTGAATCTATAATAATGGTACAGATGAACCAGTTTGCAAGCAGAAATAGAGACACAGACGTAGAGAACAAATGTATGGACACCAAGGGGGGAAAGTGGGGGGGGGGGGTCGGGTGAGATGAACTGGGAGATTGGGATTGACATGTACACACTAATATGTATAAAATAGATAACTAATAAGAACCTGCTGTATAAAAAAATAAAATTAAATAAATAAATAAAATAAAAGACAAAAAAATTAAACAACTAAAAAATCAGATAAAATAGGAGAATCAACAGTTTTCAGAAACTGGACAACTGGTATCGTAGGATAGTCATGTCTGAGAGAAGTGAAACAAACAAGATAAGCCCTACAAGTGACCCATCTTAATACCTGGGGAGCACATACTGGCCACAGCATAGGGACTGGGCACCCAGACAGAGCTGAGCAGTCTCCCTGAGTTGAATAGATAGAGAGTTTGGGATTCAGAGAGCCCAAGGTGGAGAGAGATGGTGTATTCTGGATACAGAGTACTGGGGAGGGGAGAGCTTCACTCAAAAAGCTCTGGACAGTGGCAGAGAGTGACCCTGGAGTCTTTGGCTAGCTACTGATTAGCACATACATGTGAGAAAACTATAAAGGCCACAGAAAGAAAGGGAGCATTTAAAATAATCTTCCAGGAAAATACAGTGTGAAAAAGAGTTGCTACTTTCACCAGCCAGAATAGAAAGAACTCCTAACACACACGGCATTAAATAGAGTCCTGAGAGAATATTTTCCCAGGAGTAGGACCAAATTAACCCTAGACTAAAGGCTGCTCTAGGTTTCCCTTAACAAAACTGTCAACAAATAACTGTGTCCTAAAAAGAAGTCTCACATTATTTAAAGGGATAAAAAAAATCCAGCAGCTAACAATATAAAATTCACAAAATCTACTAATCAAAAATTACTAGGCATGCAAAGAAACAGAAAAATATGACTCATAATGAGGAGGTATATCAATCAATATAAACAGACCCAGAAATGACAAATGATAGACTTAGTAAAAATCAAGGAGGCTAATCAACTATAATAAATGGACTCCTTATGTTTAAAAAAGTAGAGAAAATTTAAGTATGATCAGGATGGTGTGGAAAATATGAAAAGATACAAATGAAACTTACAGAAATAAAAATAGCAATATCTGAGTTGAAAAATACCCCAGGTGGGATTAACAGCAGATTAGATATGGCAGAAGTAGAGGATATAAAATAGAGCCATAAAACTATATAACATGAAATAAAAGAGAAAAGATTCCATGGGGGAAAGGAACAGGGAACTTTCCTTGAACATGGAACTGTGATATAATATTAAGTGAACTAACATATGTATAATCGGAATCTCAGAAGCGGGAGGCAGTAAAAATATTTGAAGAAATAATGGCAGACTTTGATGAAAACTATAAACCCACAGATCCAAGCAACTGAGTGACTTCAAGCAAAAGAAACATAAAGAAAGCCACATCAAGGCAAATGATAATTAAATCTCTGAAAATTAATACCAAAGAGAAAATCACAGAAGCATAAAATTATATTGGGAGGAAGAAAATTAAAAATAACAGACTTCTCATCGGAAATAATACAATCCAGAAAACAGTGTACTTATATCTATAAAATATTGGAAAAAAACTGTCAACCTAGAACTCCATAATCAGTGAAACTATCTTTCAATATAAAAGTGAAATAAGACTTGAAGGAAAAGAGAAAAAAATAAATATATCATCTGTCATGAGTCAATAGGTTAGAACATGAGACAAAGAATAGTCTGATGAAAGTGGGGGAAAGGATCCTCACTTATATAAGTTGTCCAGGAAAAGACCCCCCGCCCAAAGAGGTGACATTTGAACAGAATCCTGAGGGAGGCAGTCATGAAAATGTCTTTGTGACAGAGAAAAGCAAGTGCAAAGGTCCTGGAGCAGAATTGTGCTTGCTGTGTTCAAGGAACAGCAAGGAGGCCAGTATGGTTTTATATCAGAGTGAATGGGAAGAGAAATAACAAAAGGTGAAGGTGCAAAACAGGTTGTACAAAGCGAAACCATTTAAGAAGCAGTTGCAGTTGTCCAGGAGAGAGATGATGGGCTTGGAGCAGACTGGTAGGTGTCATAGGTAGAATAACACCCAAATGTATCACATCCTAATCCCAGGAACCTGTGAATATGTCACCTTACATGGCAAAGTTATCTTTCCAGATGTTATTAAGTTAAAGACCTTGAGGTGGAAGATTATCCTGGATTAACTGGTTGGGTCAATCTGATCATATAGATCCTTAAAAACAGAGATCCTTTCCCAGCTCTGGGCAGAGGGAGAAGGGAACATGAAAGCATGGCCAGAGAGATGCAACATTGCCGGCTTTGAAGATGCAAGAAGGGGTTATGAGCCAAAGAATAAGCACTAGAAGCTGGAAAGGGCAAAGAAAAGGATTCTCCCCTAGAGCTTAAGAAAGCTTAAGGAACATAGCCCAGCAAACACCATGATTTTAGCCCACTGAGACTCATGTCAGACTTCTGACCTACAAACCTGTGAGAGAATAAATGTGTGCTCTCTTAAACCACTGAGTCTGTGGTAATTTGTTACAGCAGCAATAAATAATGAACACAGTAGGGATGAAAGTAGAAATGTCACTATGGCTGCAGTAGAGAGAACTGGTCAGGGAACAGAGAGGGCAAAACTGAAGGCAGGGAAGGCAGTTACGATCAACTCTTTGTTTTGTGTCCAGGTTTCAGCTCTTGCATTTAGCCCTTAGTTAAAAAGAGGTATATTAATGTGCCTCTACTAATGCCCAACATAAAAAGAGAAATTTTCACCATCCTTATCCATTTAGAAGAACAAAATATGCTTATCAAAACAAAAATTTAGTATATATATACAACGGAATATTACTCAGCCATAAGAAAGAATGAAATAATGCCATTTGCAGCAACGTGGATGGACCTAGAAAATATTATGCTTAGTGAAATGTCAGACAAAGACAAATACTGGATATTATCACTTATATGTGGAATCTGAAGAGTAATACAAATGACTATATATGCAAAACAGAAACAGAATTACAGATATAGAAAAAAAACTTGTGTTTACCAAAGGGTAGAAGGAAGGAGGAGGGGCAAATTAGGGGTATGGGATAAACAGATACAAACTACTATATATAAAATAGATAAACAACAAGGGTATACTATATAGTACAGAGAATTATAGCCATTATTTTGTAATAACCTATAATGGAGTATAATCTGCCGAACACTGAATCACTATGCTATATACTTGAAACTCACATAATATCGTAGATCAACTATAGTTCAATTACACAAATAAATAAAGTATTCATGTTTTTTAAAAAGCATGGAATGGAAGGCTGAGCAGTGTAGTGAAATTCCAGCTAGAAAAGGGGTCATACAGGCTGACTAAAGAGGAAGTGATTATAGGAAGAATCACTATAGTTAATATCACATCAAAATCATCTTTAATAACACCAAATAAAAGTCGCTAGAGATGATTTCTGCAAAGGCAGAAATTGCAAATCACTTCCCAATGAAGTACCCTCAGTGTTTCCTGCTGAGCCCTCTTCTATGGGTGGTGTGGGGCGAGGCATGTGAAGTAGACATGTATCCCCAGAGCAGGGCTGTCAGTTCCAGAAACCCTTCTGCTCAACTGGGAGGATTGTCAAGACTACCCCTCAAGTCCCAGCCTCCTACACTCATGTTTCCAGAGCCCTGAAGTCACTCTTAATAATCGGAGTGAGATCAGTCAATATCCTCCATGCCCACGTGGATGAAAGTCATGGCACAAGTCACTGAGCCCGACGTGTCTCTACAGATTGGCAGCATCTGGCCCACATCTGGGCGGCTCAGGAGAGCGTCGCTGATTGCCAGAATGCTCTTCTTCTCCGAGCCGCCTTCTCCGGTCCATAAACTTCCAGTGTCTCCAGCTCTTGCTTCTCTTTGTGGAAACAGATTTCTTTTTCTGTGGCAGCAAGATGCTGAGGAGATTCAGAAAAAAATTCCTTTTCATTTTCAATTAGGACATCACCAACACAGCAGAGGACATGGACTTAATGCCACCGACAATCCATCAGTGCCTCTTCTTAGACAAAGCAGGGTCACCGAGAACAATACCTGCTACCAATTTTTGAGCACTTACTGTGCTCCAAGCACTGCGTATGTATAGGGTTTGATCCTCACAGCACCACCTTGAAGCAGGTACTATCATCTCCTCTTTAAAGGTGAAGAAATCAAGACTGGAAGAACGATAATTTGCCAAAGTTCTCGTGGCTTATATATACCAGAGTGAGGATTCGAACCCATGTCTACCTGACTCCACTAGGCTGAAGCCTTCTGGTAGATAATGAAGAAAACTCCTGGACCCCTTGACACCTCTCTCACACACATTCAAACACTGAAATGTAAGGTTAAACCATGTATAGTCTGTAATGGAACTCGGGTGCCTTAAACAACAACTGCAGCCTCCAGTGGTCTCATCCAGAAAAGTATTCAGCATATATTTGCTACCTGAAGCTGGGGGTTACAACGAGAGCCAGATTATCTCGAAACAAAGGATTGAGATTTGACTGGAGACGTTCATTTGTAACTGCACTGGCACATTTGCACTTCCGTAAAGCTGACGGCTTCCTCTCATTTATCCACACCTGATGGGAGCCCAACCTTTTGGTCTGTGCAACCGATGAGTCTTCCCATTTGAGTCACTTTTAGTGCTGGAAATCCTTCCAGGTCACTATCAGGAATCTCAACCCTAATCCTACTGGCAGTACAGAACGGCAGATAAGAATGAATGATTTGGTGGAGAACAGACTTGGGTTCAAATCCCAGCTGGGCCACTGATTAGACATACCCCTGTGGGTAAGTCACAGCTGTCCACACCTCAGTTTTCCCATTTGTGAAACGAGGATAGCAAAACTTCACCGGGTTGTAACAAGATCAATGAGGTAATGTGCGTAAATCTCTTCGCACAGTGGCACATAGTAAGCGGTCAACAAATGCTAATATTAGTGCTATTACCACATAGCTCAGGACACAAGTGGCAATTAAAGCCAAGGACAAACAACACAGACCAGGGCAATGAGCCCTTCACCCCCTGTGAACCTCCAGAGAGATCTTAGCAGAAACTGAGCTGAAGCTGGGCAGCACAGAGAGGAAAGCTCACCGTCAGCACATCTGAAATGTTTCCAGACATTCCCCAGGTGGTGTACTCCAACTAGCCATGGCCTGTCACACTGGGCTCTTCTCCTGTCCTGTCCCCCGACTCCATTTCAGTGGTCCCTCCAGGGGGAGCAGACAGAGATGATCCATGAAGATGATTCACTGGGGTGAAAATAGAAAATATTACGACTTTCATTTATATTTTTATGTTTTTTTAAACTTATATTTGATACTATGAATAAAATAGACAACTGAGGGGAACATACTGTATAGCACAGGGAACTCTACTTAATGCACTGTGGTGTCCTAAATAGGAAGGAAGTCCAAAAGGGAGGGGATATATGTATATGTATGGCCGATTTATTTTGCTGTGCAGTAGAAACTAACGCAACACTGTAAAGCAACTATACTTCGGTAAAAATTAATTTTAAAAAATAGTTATAGGGCTTCCCTGGTGGCGCAGTGGTTGGGCGTCTGCCTGCCGATGCAGGGGACGCAGGTTCGGGAGGATCCCACATGCCGCGGAGCGGCTGGGCCCGTGAGCCATGGCCACTGGGCCTGCGCGTCCAGAGCCTGTGCTCTGCAACAGAAGAGGCCACAACAGTGAGAGGCCTGCGTACCGCCAAAAAAAAAAAAAAAAAAAAAAAAAAAAGTTATATTTGTACTGAATCCAAAGATACACATATAAATATATTTGGGATACATGCTCATTGTTTTTAACTAATAGGGAGTGAAATCTGAAAAAAAAAAATGTGAAGATGAGTGTTCTATCCAGTTCTTAAAGAGATACAAGGTTATAAGGTCAAGTACCGGGCAGGCATCATTCAGTCCACAAGGGTCAGGTGGGTAAGCACCACCTCAGTGCTATCAGCTGATCAGTCACTGGTCCTTCCTGATGTGTTACCTTTAGAAGTCAACACAGAGCCCACACCCAAATTATCGAGGCAGCTTGCATAGGGCTCTGGACTGGGAGTCAGAATATTTGGATTTAAAACCTGGCTCCGCTCTTTACTCGTGTGACATCACTGGGTAAGTCATTTAACTCTGAGAATTAGTTTCCTCCTCTCTTTCTAGATGAATAATACATACTTCAAAGGGTTGTTGTGACCTCTAAGTGAGGTGATGTCTATCGAAGGGCTTCAATGACAGTTGAATCTAACTCATTCATCTCTTGGCAGCTGAGCTGAGAATAGTGATGACTGATGGGTTAACACCAGTTGATTGTCTGCTCTGTGGAAAAGAAGGAGAACTGTTCTGTGTCGTGCTAGATGAGAAGATCAATACAGGGAAGAATTTTTGGAACAGAACTAAAAATCTGCACTGTCTTGCCAAATATTGGATTCCCCATCACAGACGTACATGTTCAAGCTGAGGCCCTATGTCTAGAGATTTTGTAAAGCGGACTCATTTTGAGTGAGAAGTTTGGTGTAGACAACTTTTACTAAAGTTTTATCACTCTAAGCCAGATAAAATGAGAATTCCTTAAAGAGTAACATGACTGCTAGCAATATTAGGCCCTCTGACAGGTCAAGGGGAAAATGATGGGTATTTGGGCTCAGGGGTAGCTTTTGATATACTTGAAACCATACATCTCCTAATTCATCCACACTAGACCTACCTCCCAACAGTCCTTCAAATCCCTGTCATATGAAATAAGTTGTTCAACAATTCACTTAGCCTGGTGTCCAAAACCATTTGATTTATCCCTACTTACAGACATGTTGTTCTGGAAAGATACTCAAGAGGAATAAATCACATCAGTGTCAAAACTTTAAACAACTCATTCACAAATATTTTATCTCCAGCCCAGACCTTGTCTTTGAGGGCCAGACCCATATGGTCAACCTATGCCTTACCATCTCACTTCAATACTTCCTAAAATAAACTCATCACGTTGCCTTTACCCCCACCTTCTAGCTTTTCTTGTCTTGATGAATGATACCACCATCCATCCATTTGTCCCGCTCAGAAGCCTAGGGTCATCCTTGCCCCCGCTTACTCCCTCCCTCTCCATATCTTATCATTTTTACACTCTAAATACCTCTTGAATGCATCTACTCCTTTCCCCTCTCTTCCACCACTCACTACTTTAGACCAAGCTTCTGTTACCTGTTGCCTGGACTACTGCAGTAGCCCCCTGTGGTCCTCCTCATCCAGTCTTACCCTCCTCCCATTGCTCACTACTTGGGCTTCCCAATACTCCTAAAACAAAGCTCAAAATGAGCCACAGTGTGCCGTGTCGTCTGGCTCTGACTCGGAGCTCAGCCCATCTCCTTGCTGCTGTCCCTCCCTCTTCACTTCAGCCACGTTAACCCTCTTTCTGGTTCTTATACTCTCATGTTGCCATCCATCGCAGGGTCTTTTCTCAACCTTCCCTCTGCCAGGAAGACCCTTCCTTTATATGCCTCCTTAGGTCCTACTCATCCTTCTTAAGGGTCGCTTAAGAAGCATCATCATTTCTTCAAGGAAGCCTTCTGTTACCTCTTGGACCATCTCAAACGTGCCTATTTTAGGCTCTTAGGGCAATAATTAGCACTTGTCACAGAAGAAGATGTATATTGGTGTGTGATTATTCTTATTTCTGTACATTTCCCCCAGTAAACTATAAAATACATGAGGACAAGAACAGTGACATTTTTGCTCACCACTGGGTCCTAAAATGTTGTACAGTGCCTGGGATATAACAGATCCTCAATAAATATCTGGTTAATAACTAAACAAATCAATAATGATGAATGAAACTAAGAATAAATGTTCTATGTGCTTGTGCAAGTCTCTTCATCTCCCCTCTCCTGATTTTAACTCTATGAAATTGGGAGGCAGGAGAAGCAGGTAAGAAATAAACGGGAGAGGGAATTACACAGCACCTAGAATCACCAACGACTCAAATTCTTTTGTTCCAAAATGTGAAATTTCAAAAATTCTAATGGAATCAAAGATCCAAAAAGAAAGTTGTGCTCCTGCCGAGCTCACAAATACATGCTTTTTTTTCCCCCATAAATAGAACAAACAGATGCTATCTGCAAGGCTCACAGCACATCTGTGCAGATAGAGCAGCAGCGCTGGGGTGTCCTGGGAAAGAACTGATTTGCATGTTTGCTCTCTGGCGTGCACACGCTCACACATTCCTTCCAGAGAGCTCTGAAATGGCCACTTTCAGAGAATCTAGGTTGTGGTTTTGCATGTATTCTTCAAGTTCACCTTCAGTCCCTGTATTTGAGAAATATTCATGTTTAAAAAAAAAAGTTTTAAAGAAAGCTTTGCTGGCTGGAGGGCTTCTTTCCTCCCTGCCACCCTCCCTTTCTCAAGCTCTCACATTTGAGTGTTGTCAAGTTATCATGCTTTATCTAATCAAAACAAAGGTAATATGAGAAACGACTAAAAGTTTTATGCCAAGTATGAAAACTGCCTGAAGAAGATGGTGGCACCAGCCAGTCAAAAGACTCAACTTTCTTTCTGAGAAAATAGGACTTTGATTTACTTACAGTATTTTCTCCTAAGGGTCTCAAAATCTTTTTCTTTCTTTTTAAATATTTAAGAGGTTACCTGGTAAGGAGTTTTCTTAAGCAAGGTGGACAAACTGAGGCCTGTGATGTCCTTTTTTAAAACAGGCAGTAGCTGAAATAAATTGAAAGTGATTTCTTAATTCCCACAAGAGACAATGCTAAAAAAAAAAAGAGGTGGGAATGGGAATTCTTTGCTCTGGGAGCCCAGGCCGCAGAGAAGCTTAATCTAATTTGCATAGGAGGCCGGGAGTTCCTGGAATTGCACTCCCATGTGGCCCTTACAATCCCACCCCTATTTCCACCACTGACCATGTGCTGCTTTTTTTATGGTAACTGGACATTAAACTTCATAAAAGCAGTAAAGTTCAGCTAATCACTTAGAAAACCAGGCAAATGAATACACTACTCTAAAATGGTGACGTCTTCAAGAACCTTTGGTAGTTACTGAAACAAACAAGGGAATACTGTATCTACTGACAGTTAAGCCAAAAAAGAAAAAAAGTTCATGTTTCCTACTCAATATATTTTTCTTCGTTCAGACTTCAGACAACTTCGCCCTACCACACCCAGCTACTTGTGACTGGTTCCAAAGAGTGACACCAGCTGATGAAAGACGACATTCTTACAACTCTTTCCCGCCAAAGACTCATGGTGAGATGGCCCTTCTCCGGCAGACTATACACTTCATCATCTGTGTCCGTCCTTCTGTCCCCAGAGAGACAAGCTCCAAGGGGAAATCACCCTTCCGAGGCAGCTCTGGATCAAACCTTGGGAAGTGAAACCAGGGATATGCAGATCAGCTCGGACTGCTGGCCACCCCCTCAGAAGCTGAGTCACTGACCTGGCCGGTTCACTTAATCACTTGGAAAGTGGTTAGACTGAACAGGACATGTAGTGATTAGTAATTCAGACTGGTCTCAGAGCTTCATGTTTTTCACTTTTAGACGCCAACTGCAGCCTTTCTCTTGGAGTCAACAGGAAGTGAGAATTGCAAGCCAAATTTGACACCACTTGACGTAACCAGGGATGGACTTGGGCCCTTATTTCTCCACCCAATAACACAGAGATTTTGAAAGTGAGTCCTTCTAGTTAAACACAGCAACCGAGTACCAGGGGCAGAATAAGGAATTAAGAATTGAAGAAAACCTATTTTGATTAACTCAGACTTAACCCCTTCTTCTTATCTGGCTTTCACTGAATAAAAAAGTAAATTAAAAAAAATTTTCTGTCTCAGATATAGATCCGAAGATGGTAAGAATAAAAAGAAATAATATTTATTAAATAAGCTACTCCCCACACTAATGAGAAAATGATTGTGATTGAGGCAAACACAAAATCTACTTTCCCGATGAATTTTTCTCATCGTGATGCATTTGTGACATATCCTAAACTGGGCACAGTAAGACATGGCCACATAGTCGAAAGCGAAACAGACAGACTCTTTAGAACACATTTCCTAGTTCTGGTTACAGCTACTGTTGCGATGATTGATTCACGTTCAGCCATTTCCAACTACAGTTTTGGTACTAGCAATGAGATTTAAAATTTGATCATTTTACATGGACTGGTTGGTGAAGGAAAGTAAGATGTGTATGTCTTTGCACTCACTCCTGTTCTTTCTCTATTTTCTGTCTTTCCTCTCCAATCCATCCCATACCTAGTCCCCAGATTACTTTTCCTAAAATATCACCGCTGTGCATTTATTCACTTGAAATTGGTTGAAACCTGACCACACGTCAGTGGTCACTTAGCTAAAATCCGACAAGAAAAGGTAAACATGATGGTTTTACCCTTGAAATGTTCATAGTCAGTGATAATTCTCTAGTCAAAAGTCTTAGTTCTTTCCAGGACTGTGCGATCCAGTTCGAACTTTAACCTGATACTTCTGAACTCCTAAGTTTAGGCCTTCCCAGAATTATCTTCTCCCAAAGAGCCCACACTCAAGCCCATACCCCTGCCTCTCCACCACATAATCTAAGATGCCCCTTCCTTTACATATCCAAATTCCCTCAGAACCCAACTCACTTACCTGTCACAAGACCGTGTCTGATCATTCAGCCTTTTCCCTTTTCCTAAATTCCAAAAGCCCAGATTATCTTTATCAACTTTCAGCTTAACACGATCCCACATACCCTGTCCTGACCAAAATTCAACTGTAAATACATACATACACTTGAACCTACATATATACATACCTGTATATTAAAGAAAAGAGAGCTGGACTTGGGACGTTCATTCTGTAATGAAAACTGGGGCAAATGCTCCATTGGCACAATGAGCTTGGGATTATCATTTTACAGAAACAGGCAGGGGGAGGGGTTCCAAGCTATGTTATGAGGAGGAATATAAATTTCTCGTGTAATTCAGATAGGATGCTCTTTAGAAGAAAATTAATTATTATTACAGGAAGCTTTGTTTATTTCACACTCTTTAGGAGAAAGCAGTAGCTCCCTGATACAGAAGCCTTTGCTCTTTCCCCACTTCCCTCTGCCAGACTTCAGAGTTTCTCCTTCCTGCTCCCCTCCCTGACCCTCCCGCCACTCACACCCCCAGCTCACCCCAAGGAGACACCAAACATTAGCACCTACCCTTTCTTAGAGCCAACAAAGCTCGAGTGGAAGGAACAGTCCAGTGCACCTTCCTTTTCTGTAGGGATGATGGGGTATCTATCCTAAGAAAGGAGGACATCAAAATGTGGACGAATAATAGAAGAGGTCTTCTTGGAGCAAAGGAAGGGGAGAGAAGGAGCTTGGGGCATGTCCATGTGGAAAACCCTTGGAATCTAGGCAATATGGTCCCATCTCTTCATGTGGGACAAAGGATTAAGTTGGTTCACCCAGTTCCTGATTCTCCCCTCTCCGTCTCATGATGTATGACTCTGAGGCAGTTAGTTACCTAAACTCCTCAGGAGGAAAAAAAAAAAAAAAGAAAGAAAGCTCAGTAATCACAAATGTGGAACGAACCATCAGGGGTTATCCCAATACTTCACTGCATATTATAAACTATTGGGAAAGACATTCCTGAGGATGACTAGGAATCTAGGAAATCATAAAGCTGAATACCACCCTGCTCCCCAGCCCCACTCCCAGCTTCCACCATCCCCAGCAGATATCCTGAGGGCCCAAGTATACCCAGCACTGAAGGAGCAAAGACCCCCTTTGATTGGGGGAAAACTAGGACATTAAGAAGAAGACTTCCTTTGACTGCCTTCTTTCTGTGTCTCTCCACTTGACCACGGATGTTTCAATCACATGTTAAGCACTGTTTTCATTTGATGAGTCATCTTCAGTCTCATGAATTACTGTGTCAAAAGAGTTTCTTACAATATGTTCAGAATAAGCGTCATGTCGGGAAAAAGTGCTCATGGGCAGCTATTCAATTCCAGCTACATTTCTACCTGTGGATCACACAGAAGGCTGGCCTGACCTTGCAATAATTTTAATTTCTTCTTTCTAGGTTCCCCACAGCTTTGAAGCCAACTGCTATTCATCTTGTTTACACAAACCCAAGAGTATCAAGCATGGTGCACATCAATACTTACAGCCTTTGTCATGTATGTCTGTTACAGTCATGTAACGTATGTGCCAAGATTCATTGTGTCCTTAATCACTTTCTTTATCTGTAAAACAAATAGTTTGCAGCAACATGGACGGACCTAGAGACTGTCATACTGAGTGAAGTAAGTCAGACAGAGAAAGACAAATATCATACAATATCACTCATATGTGGAATCTAAAGAGAGTACAATTGAACTTATCTACAAAACAGAAATAGAGTTACAGATGTAGACAACACACTTATGGTTACCAGGGGGTAAGGTGGGGAGGGACAAATTCGGAGACTGGGATTGACATATACACACTACTATGTATAAAATAGAGAACTAATAAGGACCTACTGTACAGCACAGGGAACTCTACTCAATACTCTGTAATGGCCTATATGGGAAAAGAATCTAAAAAAGAGTGGATATATGTATAACTGATTCACTTCGCTATACACCTGAAACTAACACAACACTGTAAATCAACTATACTCCAATAAAAAATTTAAATTAAAAAAAATTGTAATAACACATACCCACAACCATAGATTTGTAAAGATTAAATGAGTTAGTATGACCTATATGCGCTTAGACCAGGCATTGGAAAACTTCTCTGTAAAGGACCCTATAGAAATATTTTTTAAGTTTTACAAGTCAGGCAGTCTCTGTCTCAATACTCACCTCTGTCATTGTGGAGCAAAATCAGTCCCAGACAAATGAGCATGGCTGTGTTCCGATAAAACTTTATTTACAAAGAGCGGTGGTAAACTGGATTTGGCCCATAGGCAGGTGGTAAACTTTGATGGCCCCTAGATGAAAGGATAAGTGTTTGATAAATTTGGTATGATCACACTTACTACCTAATCAATGCTGGCAGTTCTTCATATTCATATTGTGTTTCTCTTTCTTAGTAACATCTGGAATTGAATTCTGGATACCTTAACTTACCTATCATCACTGTGGCCACTGATGCAGAAAGGAAAGGTAGGAGGGTTTTCATCTTGCTTATACGTGCATATCATCTAGTGGTAGAAAAGTGTAATTGCAAGATTTTTTTTTTTTTAATGTCCTGGGCCATGTTCAAGCACACCCTGGTAAGAGGGTCGCTTCCTCAGTCTGCCCACAGTGGGCATCTACAACTGGACTAAAGGGCCAGTCCGATCCACCTGGTTTCAAGGAACTTTCCAACAGGCCTTTGACAGGTGTTCTTATAACTCAGAGTTTGATGTCAACAACCAAAAGTGTTCACTGAGGAGATAAAAAGAAACTATTTAAGAAATAAATATTATTTATTAGGCAATTAACTGTTTATATATGTGTGTTTAATAATAGTAACAAATCCTTTAGAGAAACCATACAGTATAGGTATGTTTTTATCTTAAAATTAGCCTTCACGATGAGCCCTTAGCATAAGGTGGTGGCAGCTCTTTGAGTCCAGGTCATATTTCTCTTTATATCCTTCATGGATGCTGCCTACTGGTCACTACCTCCTTCCTGTCTACCTTCTGTGCTGACCCATGCCACATTTGTACTTCCCCAGATCATTGCCAAGAACACTAACTGCTGAGAGTTCTCAGTCTTTCTGTAACTATGCAGAGGTTAGAACTTAGGTAAACAGGATCTTCATAAAAACCACAGTTCTAGAACTCAGGCTCTTCATTATTAATATTTTTTGTGGAGAGCCTCTCTACCAGCATATTCTCTGAAAATAATTTTGATACATGGATGCCTGCAGATTATCATTATTATACATTAACATTGTTTGTTATTATGGTGAAGTAAGTATATCAGAAGACACTTTTTTTTTTTTTTTTAGGTAAGAAGTGGATTTATTTCAAGAGAAACACACTCCATAGACAGAGTGTGGGTCATCTCAGAAGATGACAGCGGCACCAGGGTATGGGGTTGTCAGTTTTTATAGGGGTGGGTAATTTCATAGGCTAATGAGTGGGAGGAGTATTCCAGCTATTTTAAGAAGGGGCGGGGATTTCCAGGAATTGGGCCACCGCCCACTTTTTGATCCTTAGGTTTGGCCTTGGAACTAGAAGACACATTTTTTTAAAATGTATGTATGTATCAATATTAATAGTGAGAAAAAAGGAAGCTTTCCAGCTCTATATTTCCTTGATGTGTCTCCCTCACTGAATAGAATTCATTTATGGACCTTCGAGGAGTTACTTTATAATAAAAAGAATTCTGACCTCTAACAACTGGATTTTCTTTTCCTCCCCTGGAATCAGTAAGACATCATTGGGTTTGTATCCCATAAGCAAGTTCATATCCCCATTCATATCCCATCAGTGACACGAGTGATGGCTGGAGTCTGGGATGCTTTGTCAGCAACAGAGGAAGCCTCCTGCTTTCACACCCCACGCCACCCCCAGATGACTCTGTCTGTCCCCCTTCTTCCTGAGATTCATAAGTATCCAGAGTTTCTCAAATGCTCTTTCACCACTACCACCATCACTGCAACCACCACCTGCCTTCCAGAGCAGCTGGCTGGCCTGGGACCTGCTTCCCCATCTTTTTTCCCGGACTCCCTTCCTGGGTATCTGGGTCCCCTCCCCTTCATTCCTACTGCCTTGACTTAGAAGGATCTCCCTCCTCTGCTTTTGAGGAAATTCTCAACTCCATTGTACATTTTCAAACAAAAATCCCTATTTTGTTTCCCCCAAATCATGAAGCTGACCAGAAAAACTGGATTGAATTGGCCACAGCGCCGTTTGGACTCTCTTTGTGATTTTTGGCTACTCGCTCTTCCCAGTAGTTTACACTGACATGTCAGATTTTCCACAGTGGTCATGTAACATACCCATTCCTCCTTATGCCTACCTTGGGACTCACCCAGCAAAATTTAGGATGCTCTTGGGATCATGTATAAAGAGAGTGCTGGGCGTTAAAATGACATGGACAAAGTTCTTACAAGACCATAATTCTGCCCCTGGTTATGATAGAAATTAGCTGAGTGATCGCTGGACATCAATTGCCTCACAAAACAGGAGGTTGGCTTCAATGTGCAAACAAGTCCCTCTCAGCTCAAATAATCTATCGTTCTGGATGTATCTTTGCTCATTTTTTAAAGAGGACACCTGAGTTCTAATTACAACCCATTGGTCCTCATTTTAGGTAAAGTTGCCAGAAAGGGACTTTGTGATGCCTGGTCCTGTCAACCTTCCATCCTCTGTTACCAGTATCTTGAAACTTTAAAGTTTTTACTGTCATTATTGGGTAAATTCTTCACTTTGGGCACTGCTTAACATTTCTTCCAGAAATGCCTTTGCCACTGAAGTATCATCCAACATGGATTTGAAATTGTCCAGTTATAAATCCTGGACCTGCTTCTGGTCAGAGTTGTCTTCCCTCCCAGTCAAATCCCTCAGGGCCCGGATTTAGCATGGACTTCACTGCCCTTCATCTTAGAAAGGATCTCGGGATCCTTCTGGATACTATGTAGGTTTCCTTCAATTTCAGAATGTCTGTTTCCAAGTTCTACAAGAAAGAGATATTTTTGAATTTTTATTTATGGCCTGTATCCTGCTTATGCCAGCAGATGCATCAAAGATACCGCAACTAAAATAGGATTTTTATAGGAAAACAGAATTGAGGCCTTAATTAATTGCTGACATCATATGTACTCCCTCAGAAAACCAGCTATTCAGAAATGACTCCGCTCCCTTCTGGCATAATTTACCCCCTACTTCTTCATTATTATTAAGGACATATGTACAGAAACAGGATCTGCGCCTTGCTGGACTTCTTCCATGCCAACCACTCATAGCCCAACTGATGTTATAATCCTTCCTTTTTCACATTACAATTGGTTATTGTGCAAATGAATATGTTCTCCCAGGAACAGATTGTGACTTTACGTGGAGCAAGAACAGGCATTGGAAGCAGATGAGCTCTCAGCAAGCCGGGATTGGGACCTCACCCCAGACGCCCTCGATAAGACACAAGGGAAGAAATGAATAAACACAAAGAAAGAAAAAGAACAGAATAAAAGCTGAGGTAAATTATTTTAAACAAATTTGGAGCCAAGTTATTTAAGAGATGTCAGCTATTTTATAGCATGTACATAAATGTTCTGAATTTTCATTCTCAAGGCAGAATCTCTAAGGAGGATCCTTGTAGCCTCAGCTTCAATTCTGAGGTCTATTCCTCCACTTTTCCTGTAAATACAACTTGGGTTCCAACAAAACAACTACTTTATTACTTTTCGTTCCTACGTATATTTCTATACCATTACTTATTTTAATCTGACCACCTGGAATGCCTATTCTCAACCATAAGACATTCCATGCATTCTTCAAGTTCCTTCTCAAATATCCTCATCGTCCGTCATGTCTTAAAGTGTAAGGAAGAATGATGAGCAAGCCGTGGAGAGAGCAGATGTGATGTTGCAGATGGACTGAGCCTGGTCATTTCTGTGGTGGTTTTAATGTTGGAAGCGGAGACACAATGGACAGCAGAATGGACTTATCAGTAAAAGAGACTTGATGAGCCTATTAGAGAACTTTCTAGAACTGTGGTGTTCCTTGCTGGTGATTTAGTAACTACTCCCTAAAACACATTTTCTGTTGTTTGTCCAAAGTCATGCCCTTCTCATCATCGGCCAGGGTGATGGTCTCTCTGAGTATGTACCTGGGAAGAAGGTGTAATGGGAAGGCCGAATATACACAAAGAAAAATTAAAGGGAACTATAAATTCACTATCTCAACAGGGAGAGCAACATTTCGTTGACATTTCCTATGTTCAGGCAGTTTGTTAAACACTTTACACAACACCTAATACACTGAGTCTTCATTCAAAACAAAAACACAAACAAAAAACCCTATGAGGTGAGCAGGAGAATCTTTACAGGGGGTTCGGGAATTTGTCCAAGGTTCCACAGTTGGTGTATGAAATCCACGTCAATCCATTTCTAGAGCCTCCTCAAAGGCTTGTCCATCACTTTCCAGAAGCGGATCAGCTACGGTCTCATCCACCTAGCGTGTTCTGTCCACCATAGCACACCCAAGTGTAGCTGCAAATTTATGAACCTAAAAGTCAGCCCTGAGGCCAGAATGGTTTAGAAATGCTAGACTCCAACAGATAAAGCTCAACAGACAGTTGGGAGCCCTCAAGTTCCTTCCCTATCTCCTCCTATGTTTCCTGTGTAGCCTTTAGCCAAACATTTAATTCTCACCTTCAAGAAGTGCACGTCCTCCTTCGTAGAGAACGGCTACTCCCCTCTACTTCCTCTGTGAGCCTTTCTGCCTTGCCAGGCACAATTCCTCCTTCTGAATTCATCTGAAACATCCTTTTATACATACCCCTTTTAGCTATAGCAGTTCACAATCCTTCAATTTCTTGTTCCCATCTCAGGTCTCCCACCAGCCTGGGAGCTCTTCAGAAGCTAAGTACTCTGTCTTATTTATCTCAGCGCATCAACGCTTTAGAACACGCACTGAATACAGAAACACATTAAAAGACAGATGTTTTAGGGTTTCCGTGGTGGCACAGTGGGTAAGAATCCGCCTGCCAATGCTAGGGGACACAGGTTCAAGCCCTGCTCCCGGAAGAGCCCACATACTGCAGAGCAACTCAGCCAGTGCGCCACAACTACTGAGCCTGTGCTCTACAGCCTGCGAGCCACAACTACTGAGCCCATGCGCCTAGAGCCTGTGCTCCGCAATAAAAGAAGCCACCGTGATGAGAGGCCCGTGCACGCTCACCGCAACTAGAGAAAGCCCACGCCCAGCAATGAAGACCCAATGCAGCCAAAAATAAATAATTTTTTTTAAAAATTAAGAAATGCTTAAAAAAATAATGTTTTACATACGTACAAACATATGCTGTTCAGAGTGTTGTGTCAGAAAAAAAGTCCAAATCCAATGCATAATTTTTTAAAATTTGTAATGTGTTTAACAGGTTTTTTTTAAAAAAAATATGGCTCCAAAAAATGAGATAAACTCAAGTATCTCCAACCTCTTCTTTGAGAAACATGGCTCTCACCACTCTCATGGGAGCCACAATCAGAAATGAAGGGTAAGAAAGCAGTTGAATACGTATTTATTGAATTGAATTGTTTGTAATTGAACTGAATTAAACTAAAAGTGTCTTAGCTTCCACTGATGGAGATCACAGAGCTCTTTGGGTGGAGAGTGGACCCAGAGGACAGAAAAGGGCTGTCTATGGGCTCAAGAGCTCTGGGTCACGATTTCTCAACCCTGGTTGCAAATTACAATCACCTGGGGAGCTCGAAAGAAAATTTAGATGCATGATTCCCACCCTTAGGGCAACTAATTTAATAGGATTGAAGTGGGGCCTTGGCATCAGTATTTTTAAAGCTCCCTAGATGATTTTAATGTGCAACAAGCCATGAGATGATTCCTCCAGAGAAAAGGTTACTCTGGCATAACTGTGCATTTCTGTGGCTGAAAGGCCAAAAATAGAAAATTTGATCTGTGGTACTGGGTCCACTTGCATCTCATTTCAGACTCAGCAAGCCAAGATTTTCCACCTTCCCACCACTGGTGCAGCAGGAAAGCTTGCCTGCAGCCTGTCCCTCCAGAACTGGAAGATGGGAGGCGGACAGGGAAGGTCCCTCGCATTTCTACGCAAGTCAGACCCACCCTGTGCTCCAGAAAGTAGCCAGGAGAAAACTCAGCATTTTGACTGGGATTCGATTGCTATCAAGCAGCTCTCTTCTACTTCCGTTGTACAGGGTTGGCACCAGGTAAAGAGATCCAAAGGAAACACGTGGGAAATACTGTGATACAGCCGCAGCTGTGCCTCCACAGGGACAAAAACCAAAAAACCAAAAAATCCTGCCTGAGGTTTTCCCTTCTTTTTAAGGCTTCTTCCCCACTTTGTTTTCCTGTTGAAAAGTTTCAAGACGCTTTACTACAGTTACACAATCTCTCCACCCCCGTCCACAGCCTGCAAAACGTCAGCCCCTAATCTTCCAGCCAGGGCCACTGCGTTCCCCAGAAGGTCACTCTCCCCCTAAAGCTGCTGCTTTGCAGGAAACTCGAAAACCACTTGGCTTCTCCACTTAAGCAATGTGTTTTTCTGCTGTGTTTCCAAAAGGCTCTTGGAGATTTCATGTTTGTATTTTCCCCTTTTCTGGCTCCACGTTCTCCTATGTAAATGAAGAAAGCTCTTCCAGTAGGGATGAAGGCGCAGTTGGAGCCCTGGCTGATTTCATCCACATTTGCTCTCACTTAAAGTAACTTTTCATGTACTGCTTAACGGGAATTGAGAAGAATTTAAGAAAAAGCCCTTTAAAAATCGATTCCAAATAAAAATGGAGCCATACAAATCCATCTGAGAAGTAAATATTGTAGCCTTATTGCTGAGTGTTGTTAAAAATTTTATTTATTTCAGCCTTTTGTTATTCAATTATTAACTATGCAACATGTCCTGCTAAATCGTTTCTCCTACACACAGTTCAGATTTGACTTCTTACATTTATGACTTTGTTTATGCATTTATCTTTTAGTACTTACCTGAAACCCATACTATCTCCTCCCACCCCATATAGTTAAAAAAAAAATCAAGGGGTGAAAATCAGGAAAGTCGTGTCCAAGGAGATTTCCCTTTGGTTCTGTCTGCTCCAGGGCCAAGATTAGACACGAGGAGTAAGGCAACAAATTAATGCCTTTCAGAGGCAAAAGGAAAATCAAGAATACTGAAACGGTCTTGATTTAGAATTTTGATATTGTTTTTTATGAAATGTTTGCATTAATTTTGAGTTTTCAAACTATAGCATTAAGATATTATTCATCCTGATGACTGAGTTTGTTGGGTGCCACTTGCATTTTGTGCCCAAGTCGCAGTTACAGTCCTCCTTGAAGGACTGGGCACCAGTCACATAGACTGACATAACAGAGACTTCAAGGAATGATGTAATGAGACTCTTTACATTGGGGTATTGAGAGCCTCAAGTCTAGGTAGCTCTTGTGTATTGGCAGTGAAGTTATTCCAAACAAGAAGCTTAGTGTGTTTAATTCCTCAGGGATCTTAGGAGCCACTGAGAACTGTATTCGAGTCTGCAGATTATGGTTAGAAGCAGAAGCTCAACCCAGGATGCCAGCACTCCTCTGCCTTGGGAAGCAAGCTGTCATTCAATTCAATTCAAGGAGATATTTGCTGACCCCCTCCAGGGGTCAGACACTGTACTAGGTGCTATATACACCTCTGAATGAGATAGCCTCAACCCTGCTCCCGTAGACTTCAGAGCCTAGTACAACATTCGAAACAGATTTTTAAAAAGTAAAAAGCAACAATATCAGTGCTCTAACAAAAGTAGTAAGAGAAGAGTCAGCACAGAGGCAAGAACTCCTGATCCTGAGAAGATCCTCCAAGTGAAGGCATAGAAAGGAAGGAATCAATACATGTGAGATTCCAAGACTCTGAAAGTGTGTGTGTGTGTGTGTGCCTGTGGCTCAGACCTCCTGCAAAGCACAACTTGAAAACACACCTCAGAACATCTGCATCCTGATTGCGCTGCCTGCGTTCTCTACACCCCGTCGATAGGACACGTGCTTGGAGTTGTTCGAAGTGTAGTCATTGAGGCTCACACTCAGCTATCTATACCCCCTAGTTGGGTTCCACTGGTAAACAAGGACACGCATTTGTTAAATAGCCGGACAAGGGCAAGGGCGCCAAGGCTTGTAATAATAAAACAACTTACCTCCATTTAAAGCTAAGGCATGCTAAAATTGAACCTTCATCCTTAACTTCACGATCAACGGTGTGATTGCTAATACCATCCCATCAGTTCCTTTAGGCTGAAGACTTTGAAGCAGTTTATCTAAGATTCATTGTTAGGGTCATAAATTGAAAGTAGTTAGGGAAAGATGGAAGAGAGAATGATTGAAGGAAGGTTCTTTACTTAATTCCATCTTTGTAAATACATGGGACTTGATGTTACCAGGACTCTCTGGACTTAGAAGAAAAGAATGAGATCATTGATACAAACCAATTTAACCTACAAGTAAAGTGAAACGCCTCGGTCTGAATCTGTCACCATAAACTGTGTCTTCACAAAGTAAAACTTGGGTCACTTATTTCTTGAACTCAGTAGATACTGAGGTAGACAGTCCTGTCAGCGGAGCACCCATTCCCATTCCCAATGTTTGCTTCCAGGTGGAGGGCTCCACTCCACACCTCAGCCCCTTCCCCTTGACTGGTGAGTCTGAGATGAGCATGAAGACCCCAGACATCTCCTCTTGAGAGCAGGCTGTCAGGTTCTTTGCTCCTCTAGAGTGAGGTCAGTGCCTCGGGCCAGTTGAAAAGATAAACCTAATTCCTTCTGGAGTTCTCCATGAGGAAACCATAGACACATGCCCAGTCTTCACTCATAAAAGCGATATTTCGGTCTCCATCTCCCTTACTCCTTGGTCTTCTCTCTCCATCGGTTCAGATCTTGAGCAGAGGAAAGGGGTACTCTTTATTGCCCTTATGCTCCTGTGCCCCCCAAAATTCTCTCTTTGTGTCTAATTGTTTAGCTTGAATCAACCAGATAACCAAGTTTAGCAAGGTCACAAGGAGATGCTAGAACTGAAAGAGAATCTCCAAAAGCCTTGATATCAACTCTTGCCTTTTCAAGGCTGCACATCCAAGATGACTCACTCACATGGCTGGCCTGACAACCAGGAGCTCAGCTGGGGCTGTCAACCTGAGCTCCTATCAATGGCCTTTCTATGTGGCTTGAGCTTCTCACAGCATGCAGCTGATTTTCCCCAGAGCAAGCGTTCCAAGACACCCAGACAAAAGCTGCCAGGCTTCTTATTACTCAGCCTTAGAAATCCCAGAATGTCCCTTTTGCCACATTCTGTTGGCTAATCAAGTCACTGAGGCCAACCCAGATACCAGACGGGGAATGAGACTCCAACTCATCCTGGGTAATACAACACTCTGGGTAATAGTCTCTACAATAGGGTAACATAACAATAGAACCAACTGGTCACTTAACACGTTCTCCTTTGCTCAGCAATGTTTTAACATGCATGCGCTCTTGTATGCCACTCTACAGCCAATAAATAGGTACTATCATTAGCTCCATTTTACAGACAAGGCAAGTTTTCAAAACTGACCCAGGTTATATAGCTAGTGGTGGAATCAGAATTTAAAGTCAGGTCTGTTTAAATCCAGAGGCCCCTGGATTAACCTCGATGCTAGTCCTTTACCAATCCACTAGATGGATGGCCACATTCTGTTTAAAGATCAAAGACAATAGTTGACTCAAGGAGCATTAGAAAGCAAAGTTCACATCAACATATTTGAAAATACAACAGTAACTAGATTCAAAGGAAGTCTTGCCTAGCCTGTGCATGACACCAGAACCCCAAAACTTGTCAGCACACAGCATTTTTCCAGCAGTAAATGGAGGAAAAACACAAGCTCTGCTGGGCAGATTGACGAGGAAAATGTGGTGCTTCTATCAGAGGTTTGTAGTTTTAAGATTCCCTTGTGTTTTAGTGGCACCAACACACAAAGGGAATTAAGCCATTTTGATCTCCAATAATGAGAAACATGGTTGACGTTCAGACCTGAAACCATTTAATGCAAGTTAATCCTTGAAACAAATCTGGAATGAAATGAGGGAGAAAAAAATCTTATTATGGTAGACATCAACTAATGGGTTACATTTCTTTCTTCTCAATTAGAAATGGCAGAGGGGTTTTAATTATTTTTCCTTAGCAAGCACATCAAAACATATCTACACAAAAACACAGCAAATATGTTATAAACTGATTTAAGCCAAAGAGCTCGTCAACACTGTTTGCAATTATGAAATCATTTGGGGATATGGTATTTTTTTGGAAGGAATTGTTTTTCTCTTAGATGCAAACCACATCATAGTCCATCAGGCATAAATCTTTTATTGTATCTTCAAGAGCAAAAGTGGAAATTGTACAACAAAGGCGCCACTGATAAAATGCAATGAAGCCCCCCCAGAATCATTGGGATGATCTCACTAGTTAGGAGAGATAACAGGGAATGTCATGGTTTCAAAAATGCTCTTTGGGGGAAAAATTTTGTTGAAATTCAGTGGTGCTCAAGGAGTTCCAAAAAGGAATTATTGGGAACTTTCATCCCCTATCTCCATTTACCATATACATTAAAGAAAAAGGAAGATTTTTGGAGACTTCTTTGTCACTCGGTGAGCAATGGCAGGTATAGTAGCGATGGAAATGAACAATGTAATGTGCTTGATGAGAGCACAGCTCCAGGAGGGAGACTGCCTGCATATCCTTTCTGGCTCAGCCACTTAACAGCTGTATAACTCTAAGCTCAGTTTCTTTATTTAAAGCTTGGAATAAAAATAGGACTTACTTCAGATATTTGCTGTGGATGTAAAACATATATTGATAATATGTACCCTACAGACATTTAGTAGTATTAGTAGCAGGACCACCATAATTATTATCATTATATCAGTTTTCAATAGGAATACATGACAGAACATTAAACTAGGACATAGTCTAGATGTGGTACAGGGTCAGGCCAGAGAGTCAGGGAGTTTACACATTCAAAATCCAGAGCCATAAAACCAAAAATAAGGGTCAAATGAGCTAGCAACCCAAAGGGCAATTTGAGTAATGAAGAAAAATTCAAGGAAAACAACTTGCAGGGATGGTGCCAGTGGTTCAATTACTTTGTTTCTGGTTCAATTTTATCACGCCGGAGATGCCACACCAAATCAGACATTCTGCCTTTGCATCTTCATCTAATCAATTACCTTACTTTATTCTGGGTCCAGAACTCCATATCTTGAGTACAGAGAACATGAACCTAGTCATAATGGACTGGGATTCAGTGCCAAGTTCCCAGTTTCTGAGAGGTGTGTGTTGGGGGGGAAGTAGTTACAAGACAAGGGTCAACATTGGGGCAAAAAGCAAGTATTTTCTCACAAGGAAGAAATAAGAGCCCAGAATCTGAATCCAGGAAGATGATCACTGCTGAACCCATAGCAAGGTTACTTTCATGGAAAATCACTGAGCTGACAATCTAAGGGTTCTTATATTTACCCTAGCTCTATGCTTCTCAAAAATGATGATATAACCTGGGGTTTATTATTTTAAAAAGTCAACTCTGAGGCTCCATATAAATCAGAATCCTTGGGGGATGAAGTCTAGGAATCTGTAAAATGTCCCCAAGAGATTCTTATGTGCACTAAACGTTGACAATTTGACTAGAAGCTGAGCTAGCTTAGGACACAGGTCTCAACTATGGCAACAGAAAATGTAGAAAGGTAGAAAGCCAGTCAAAAGCCTCCAGAGTATCCCAATGCAACCTCTACTAGATTTAAAAGCTTCAGCCATTCACCATCCAATGAAGGCTATTAGAAATTGTGGAGGCCCAAAAATAACTTGGTGACATAATTCTGCTTCCTTCATTGAAGAATGAAAATTTCAGTGTAATGGTATATTGGAATCAACTGGGGTGATTGTCAAATGTTGAAGGCTGTCCCGTTTGGAATCTGTCATTATCTAAGGGCTACAGAATAAGACTAAAGAATTGGAAGATGCATCCCTGAATCGGGGGAATTGCAGCAGAGTTAGGAAACTAATACAAACACAGTACATTCAGTGAGTATTTGATGAATTGAATTGAGTGAGCGCCGTCTCTAAGAACTTGAAAGCCTGGCTAGTGGAATAAGAAAGAGTCAAATGAACTAACATTTATTGAGCACTTATATACCAAACTAAGTGTGGGTACCAGACGGGACTCTACGCTCTGTTACCACCATGTCTGAGGCCCTCTACAGAAGGTAACTGAAAGACGTGCAGTCTCTGATGAGGTACACCCATGGCATACTCTTAAAATGGGACATTCTATCATGTGACACTTGGTCCTTGAGCACAACAGGGCACCTGATACAAAGACAGGCAAACTATCTCCAATCCAGTGAGTGGCCTATGAGGTCACTTGCTTCAAAAGTTTTACCCCTAAAGTAATAGCGTCTAACCAAATCACTTGGATTCCCTTGGGAATTTGTACTAGAGTTGTGAGCCTTTCCTTTAATTCTTACTTTGACCCTATAGTATTAGAGACACTCTTGTTCATCTTCATAAGAGGCAAACTCGAACTGGGCAAGGATAAACAATATTCCAGTCAGGAGGATATCAACCCAGATCTCTGTGATGTCAAAGCTTCTACTTCTACAGAAGACAGACCTAGAATTGCTAAAATGATGTTACAAAAAAAAAACAAACAAAGAAAATCAATAAAAAGGAAGAGTTCTCTAACAATTGGAGCAATGCCGAGGTGAGCCATTACAAGATCAGTGGAGGTTTCTCTACAAAGGTTGAATAACCTCTGCTTGGGGAGGCCAGTCTGGGAAAGAAAACCTGAACAAGATGGCTGCTACAATCTCTTCCAAACTAAGATGCTATAATTTGTTGGCAAACAGATGGGCACCACATTAAGTTAATTCCTTTTTTGTCCTGGCAAAAGTAAATGTATTCTTGCAGAAACGTCTATTGGCAGTGTGGTTGCCTTGTAAAAGCAGAAAAGAAGCTGGGAAAACTGTTTATTTTCTTCTCAAGATTTTCAGATAGCTTAGGTCGAGCAGGATTATAGGGTTATGCAAAGTATAGCACAGTGGTTAAACACACTGGTAAAAGTGGGTTTGTATCCTGGCTCTGCCTCTGTGAGCTATGTGACTTTGGGCATGTAGTTTAACCTTGCAGAAATGCATCTTCCTCACCTGAAACAACCTACCTCACAAAGTTGTTGCCAGAATAAAATGATGCATGGAAAGCACGTTGCACAAAGCGTATATCAAACTGTCAATAAATTGTAATTATTAGCTATTCTATAGTAAAGCTGTTTAATGGGACATCCATGTATTTTTGAACTGCTTCATGATCCTGGTGTTTGACAAGAGGCACTTGCTGAAAATTCCTCAGGGGGAAAAAAATGAATGAAATCAAGTTCAATATGTAAGGAAGAGAAAAGAGATTTTTTTAAACTTAAGTTCTTTTTTCTTACAAGACACAGAGACTGGGCTTTGGATTTCAACAGACCTGGTTTTTCTTCCCTGCTCAATATCAGTAAGATCTTGAATAAATGATTTGGCCTCCTACACCTCAGTGACATAACCTGTAAAATGGGAATATATCATTAGGATGCTTTGGGCTGCAAGTAATGGATTACCTGACTACAACTGGCTCAAACAATTGTGGCTTATTTTTCTAATATATCACACAGTCCAAAGATGGTAAGCTCCAGGGTTGATTCTGCAGCTAGAGTATTCTGAAATTGAGTTGGTCTCTGCAATTGCCTTGGCTTCCTCCTCATGATTTCAAGATGGCTAAAGTGGTTCCAAGAATTATATTTTCATATGAAAATGTCCAAAGCTGGAACAAGGTGAGAAGCACTTCCCTTATGCAGCTTTGCCTTTCCACCAAGAGGAAAATATTACCTAGAAGCACCCAGCAGATGTCAATTCAGGTCCCACTGGCCAGAACTGGGTTGTATGTCCACCTCTAAACCAATCACTGGTAAAGAGACATGGCACTATGGCTGTATCATTGTTCATCCCCAATGGCTAGGAAAGGGATCTACTCCACCACACATCTGAACAAATCAGAGTATTGTTAGTAATGAGGAGTGTAGAGGTAGGTAGACAAACAGTAATGACTGCTCCTTACATCTGTCAAGAATGCTGAAAAGCTTGAATGATACTGTGATGCACCTAACACGTGTTACGTGCTTGATACATATTTGTTCCTCCTTAGTGATTAAAAGATCTTTAAGCCATAATCTTCTCAGATTAAACTATCCCAAAACAGGAGGTACTGATTTATATAGATATATTAGGAATGCTATTTAATACAAAAAAAGCCTTTTCTTAAATGTTCCAACTCCATATTTATGTAAACATGGGGTCTCCAATTCACTTAAGCTGCATTTCAATGAACACAAATTGAACAAAATACACATATCAAGTTTTTGACGCAATTTTGCTGCATCCAAATTAAATATATCTTCATAATCTTTGTCATCAATCTTTATCATCATGACCATTGATACCTACAGAAATCATGTCTGGGGATGGAAATAAAGTGTCATAAATAAACAATCATTCAGTTCAAAAGTTTATAGGACCAAAATGGAATGTGGGTGTTGGTTTATAGCAAGAGGTATGAGCATCAGGTTGACCCAAAACAGAGTTTTGAGAAACTCTTATTGTATATTTATTTGTTGGGGACCCTTGACATAGTGTTCAAATACCACATAACTTTCCATGCATCCACGCCTTCTACAGTTTCCGCTACCTTTTAGCAAGCTTGTTCCCATCTTGTGAAATCCAACTCAATTTTTTTTCTCCCCTGCAAAGACTTTCTGGACTTCCCTCAGGCAATTACTTCCTCACCTGGTCTCCCCAAGCTACACCTCTTTTGTCCCACTTAATGTTGTAATTATTTACTCATGTGTCTTTTTCCTTCACTAGACTCGGGGGCAAAGGACTGTGTTGTATTCATGCTGACAGCCCCAGTGCCTAGTGCATTGCTCAGCATGTATTATCGTAGTACAGGCAATGAATCTTTATTGAACAAGTGGTTTTTATGTTTTATGCACCTACTATGTGCCAGGGACTGTAAGAGAAGCTTCATATACAACATCTTATTGCGTCTCCCAACAATCTTACGAATGAAGAGAATGAATCTCAGAGATTAAGTAGTTTTCCTAAGTGGAAGCCGAATCTCCATTTGAATTTATCTCTGTTCTTCTCCAGAGCCTGGATATTCTCCAATATGTTGTGAGGTCTTCATGGAGGCTTCATGGCTAGAGCAATCTCAAGAACAGTAGCCAAAAGTACCATTTATATATCTACTTTGACTTCTCTTGTTCTCTTTTTTACAATATGCAACTAGAAGCCATACCCTTCATTAGTTAGAAAAAAATAATCAAAGCGAACAAATTATTACTTTCATTTCTTTCTTCTAGACAAACTCAATCCTACAGTGCTATAATGAAAAGCTTCAGTAAATGTGTGATTTATCTATAACTAAGCCATCTCAAGCTGGTATTAATGCAGAGTGAAGCTTGGTGGCCTACTGCTGGGGCTTTAGAGTGATAATCACAACTATTTTCCTCACATATCTGTAGAGTAGATATATGAGTCAAACAAGACAATACAGATATTTATTTCTATTAAAGCTCAATTTACAAACAGAGCTCGCTTCCACATCCAGATCCCCTTCAGGGCCCAGTACACCCACCCTCAGCTGCTGTGAGTGTTGCATAGATGCCCCCCTAATCTGAAGAGCTGTCCTCAGTTGATGGGGTCACTTTACCTGGGAAATTACCTGGGATGGTGGAGGATGATGAAAAGGCACTATTTTAACTAAATCTGTTACATCACATTGGTTTACCTCCTTTGAACTGTATTTTAATCAAAGCAGGTTGATTTCCACTCCATGAAAATGTTTCATTTCAAGCCACTGGAGTTTTACCTGGGAAATTACGATCCCCTCCCCACCCCAGTGGCCCTTAAACCCCTTTGTCTCAAGGAGAAGTAGCTCTGCAGTGGTCTCTGTGTGCTGGGGTCTTCCCCTGTGGATCAGGTAAACTTGACCCGAGCCCACATTCTTCCTCGCCCAAGTCTTCCCCATTGACTGTGCTGCTTCCCTCGCTCCCTGATGGGTTTTCCTGGAGAACACTTTCTCAATAAACCACGTGCACTCACATCCCTCCTAGGCTCTTCTTCTGGAGAACCCAACCTAAGACACTTTGCTTAGATGTGAGGCCACAATTAGGCTTTCTAATTCCACCACCCGTACACACACCCCGAATTTAACTTCGTCACCACCTCCCCCATCACAGGAACAGCCGGACACCAGCAAGGATGTACTAAAATGTCTTTTACAGAGAAATGGAGGCCAGAAAGGGACCCAAAATGTTGTTCTCATCGGTTTCCCTCCCAGGAAAGCAGAGCAAGCGTTCCTTCTAATCAGCACTAACCTATACAGATCCTATGTGTGAAGCTGGAGAAGACTCACCCCCAATGGTAGAGCCCACACCAGCCCACACGACTCGGTGACCTGAGAACAGCACAGTTTCAGCTGCTCTCAACCTCTTGTCCTGCTTCCTTTGTGCAGGACCAGCTTGCAGAGCAGCAATGGAGGCCCTACACTACAGAGAATGACTGAGGAGAAGATCCCCTCCTCAACACCCACATTGGGGAGGGCCAACCACAACCAACAGACAAATATCTAACCCTGGGGTTCAAATCCTGGGTGGTCCATGTATTATCACTGGGACCCTTGGCAAACTACTTCACCTCTCTTTGGCTTCATCTTCTCATCTTTAATGTAGGGATAATAAAAGTGCATTCCTCATTTGGTTGTGGTGAAGATTAAATGAGTTAAGACATGCAAGGTGTCTAGAGTAACTTTTGACACATAATAAGCCCTAAATAATTGTGAGGTATCATTACTTATCATAAATGCACATGAGAAACCACAAAGACTTCACCCCACTTGATTTGGGGGACAGGGTCAGAAAAAAATGCCACTTTCTGGAATTGAAGCAAGTGAAAGAACCCCTCATAGAAGAGACTGCCTATCAGAGAAATAGCCTCATCTTAAGGAGATGGTTTGTAAGCTGTTTGCTAATGAGAAAAAGCAGATTCCCAAACGTCTACCTAGGAAATCCAGTTACCAACCAAAGCAAAGCACCAAAGAGATGTGCTCAGAAGAACATAATTGACATCTAATAATTATTAAAGAAAGTTATGATCATCTTAATTACACTGTAACGTATCGAGGAAGTAGAGTCTCTCAATAATATTATATTTGATGGCGGATATAGGAAAGGTATTGGTCAATAAGAGTTTGTTGGTGCTTGGAGAACAGTATGTAGGTTTCTTAAAAAACTAAAAATAGAACTACCATATAATCCAGCACTCCCACTGTTGGGCATATACCCTGAGAAAACCATAATCCAAAAAGAGTCATGTACCACAATGTTCACTGCAGCACTATTTACAATAGCCAGGATGTGGAAGCAACCTGTATCCATCGACAGATGAATGGATAAAGAAGATGTGGCACACGTATACAATGGAATATTACTCAGCCATAAAAAGAAACGAAATTGAGTTATTTGTAACGAGGTGGATGGATCTAGAGTCTGTCATACAGACTGAAGTAACTCAGAAAGAGAAAAATAAATACCGTATGCTAACACATATATATGGAATCTAAAACAAACAAACAAAAAGGTTCTGATGAACCTAGGGGCAGGACAGGAATAAAGATGCAGATGTAGAGAATGGACTTGAGGACACGGGGAGGGGGAAGGGTAAGCTGGGATGAAGTGAGAGAGTGGCATGGACATATATACACTACCAAATGTAAAACAGATAGCTAGTGGGAAGCAGCTGCATAGCACAGGGAGATCAGCTCAGTGCTTTGTGACCACCTAGAGGGGTGGGATAGGGAGGGCGGGAGGGAGACACAAGAGGGAGGGGATAAGGGGATATGGGTATACATATAGCTGATTCACTTTATTATACAGCAGAAATTAACACAACATTGTAAAGCAATTATACTCCAATAAAGATGTTAAAAAAAAAGAGTTTATTGGTGCTTATCAAGTATCATCTGAGGTGAGAAATAATTACATTTGGTGGACACAAGTATCCTAGTCATTGGGGAATTATACTTTATGACAAAGAAGACATAAGTCACAAAGCTGTAATACAACTTGAGCAACACATTACTGCTGTAAAGTAGTAGTCCTTAAAATGGACCTCCAGAGCACAGTATCAACACCACCTGGGAACTTGTCAGAAACGCAAACTCTTGGGCTCCACTCCCAACCTACTAAATCAGAAACTCTGGGGATGAGGTCCATTGATCTGTGTTTTACAAGCCCTCTTAGGTGATTCTCAGACACACTAAAGTGTAAGAATCACAGTGTATGCTGATGTTTTACATGCATGAAAGCTGTTAAAAGTAAATCCTTAAAGTTCTCATCATGAGGAAAACATTTTTTTCTATTTCTTTAATTTTGTATCTATATGAGATGATGGATGTTCGTGAAGCTTATTATGGTAATCATTTTATAATGTACATAAGTCAAATCATCATGCTGTACTTCAACTTACCCAGTGCTGTATGCCAATTATATCTCAATAAAACTGGAAGAAGAAAAAGCAAAAAAATTAAAAACAGAACCATAGTAGACCATCCATATTTCAGTGCTCTGATTCTGTGCTCAGAAGTAACCTTGAGATGACTGACTTGATTTGACAGGTGCCATGATCCTGGAAAAGGGTGGTGTGGCTAGTATTCAAGAGAAATCTGCTTACTAGAAAACTATATCTCACTCCTTAAATAATTGGCATTTTGGCACACCATAATTTCTTGAAATCTTTATTATTGTAGGAAAAATTCTAAGAGCCTGACAACCCTAACTCTAATGACAAGCTTCCTTCTCAACCTACTAAACCTCTTGATGGCACCTCTATCGGTTCAGCCTCTTAGCCACAACACAATTTCTTCTTTGCAGAAATGCAAAAAACAAGAGAAAAATCAACCAAGGGAGCAGACATAAAGACTAAAAGATCTAAATCTCACCACCAGTGCCACCATCCACACACACCCATCCCCCAGAAGAAAATTTTTACGACTTTGACCAAGAAGAACAGAAACCAACTGTATCCCCCTACACCTGTTTCCAAACTCACAGCACACAATAAATTCAGTGGGAAAGGATTCAGCTTGGCTGAGAACGCCCCTATGATCCAACGTGGAAACTACATTTAAATTGGGCATAAATGACACTTCCCTCAATTAGAGCGAGATCTATAAGTTGCTTCTCTCCCAAGTGAAAGTCTAAAAGGTGCATGTGTGTGCACAGGTATGTGCTTGGCAAGATACTATTTCAGGGAAGCAACATTCCTTCCTAATATACCTAACAAGGACACAGTTGCAGGATCATGGAAATAATAAGTAAATAATTAGTAACTTCTTTGTAATGTACCATTTTCCACTGATGAGAAGGAAATGGAAAGGGATGGTGGAGGATGATGAAAAGGCACTATTTTAACTAAATCTGTTACATCACATTGGTTTACCTCCTTTGAACTGTATTTTAATCAAAGCAGGTTGATTTCCACTCCATGAAAATGTTTCATTTCAAGCCACTGGAGTTTTATAAGTTTTTCTACCACATTTTACTGGAGGCTTGTAAATCTTATGAAATTCTGGAATGTCTAGACCATAAAAATCTGTCATTTGAACAAGTTCTCTGTGGAGATGTTTCTCCCCTATGCAGATTCACAAGCTTTGTAAAGATTTGTGGAGGGAAAAAAAACCCAAAAAAACCTTTAAGATATGTCCCACAGTAGCTGAGTTAAAAGATCACCTTTTCACTTGATTGGAATTTCACCTGTCACAGAAAAACCCTTTATAGAACTGTCTAAAAGACTGAAGCCATTCACAGTAATTATGATTTTAAAAGTCTATCACCCTTACTGTGTATGCCTCTTGCATTCAATCCTGTTAAAGACACGTATATAGTACAAAATGCACCTCTTATGAGAATTCTAAAGCCAGTGATGGACGTCATGAACGAGCGTTCATCAACATAATTAAAGGAGTTAAGTGTTCCAGTAACAGAATCGGCTTCCAAGAATGCTGAAAAGAGGTCCTCCAAGATACAAACAAATATTACGACAAGGGAAAAGTGTTACACAACTTTGATGAAACAGCACCAAACTCATGAACGTTATTAAACAAATCAGTTCTTCCTTCTTATGTTTATCAGTTTGGCCTCAAAGTAAACAGAAGCAAATTGGCATTATTTTCTATTTATTTGTCTAAAACATTGAGGACAGCTAATCATGCATGAGAGTTTCTGTATTGTGATCCTTAAAGCTATTTGCGTCAAATCCCTAGGTCACCTGCATAAACAGTTTCAATGCATGGGTGAACTTTCATGGACGAATCCAAATATTTATTTCAGGCTAATTTTATGAATTCTATGTAAAACCACTTTTCTATCCTAAATATGAAGAGAAAGGTGCTAGCACTGCTTACACTGTCTTTAGATAATTGGTGTCTGGGTTTAGGAAAGCCTTTGATACCAGGAATTGATTCTCAGGAAGTAGTTACAACAGCTAAGAGTGGGCCAGGGTGTCTAGGTTAATATATCTGGGAAGTTGTTTTAGTCTCTAAAGAAACAACCTTACATGTGGGACACTTGTGAGTCCCCCACCCTGGGAATAGGTGTAAAATGCCTGAATGTGAACATGTTAATTGAGTTGCCTCTGAACCAGGATACATGAGTACCGTGTGCTTTCCAGATCCATGCTATTTCACTACGGATGTTGCCCACCAGTTTGGAATCAGAAGACCTAAGTTTGTTTTCTCTCACTTAAATTGCTCTGTGACTTCAAATCATTCACCACTTCTCTGAGCTTGGTTTCTTCATTTCAACTAAAATATGGATGACAGTTTTTAAGGGATTAGTCAACTAATTAATTAGCTCACTGAATGGCCTCTCTGATCCCCTTCAGCCAATGATCAAAAGCTCTGGAGTGATGTTTGAACTGGGAGTGATGCAATGAATTATTCTGTGATTAACATAAAAATGGTTAATTCCATAACTCTTATAAATCGACCCCATAAATAATATACAATATGAATGCAACAATAATATTAAATGACTTTTGTATGGCACATTCCAAAGTAAAACAAGCTCAGAAAAGTTATGAAAATTGCTCAAGGTCACAGGAGATCACAGACTACAGTTCCTCAGATCTCCACTATATCAAAACCAAAGGAAGGGGGAGGAGAAATTAAGAAGCACTTAATCGTAAGACTAGAAAAGCAAGGTTAAAACCCTTGTAGAAGATAAGCATGTACATACTTAGCACAATATGAAATGTGAGCCCAAAAGTGCATGTTACATGTTTATGAAAGAAGGAGTCAGATAATGGGTAATCTTGATTTCACAGTCCTCCATAAGATTCACTTATTTTTAGCTATACGTAAGTACAGTAACTCTCAATAAAAAAACACAATGTGGTATTTTGCTAAAAGAATGCATTTTGGAGTTAGAAGGTCCAGCTTGACATGACTACCCTGCCATTTGCTAGTCATCTCTCACTTAACGTCATTTCCCAATCTGCTAAATGGAAATAATAACATCATAGGCAGACGCAATTGCAAGCTATATCTTACATATAAATGTTGGTGATTATTAGTAGTAATGATCAACACTAATAAAATATATGGAGTAATAATATAATAATAATATCTTTTAACATATATGTATCTGTCATCAAAGCATATATAAAATAAATTACATTAACTCAGATGAAGGGGAAAAAAGGAAAGGAACCATGTATGAACTAGAAAGTTCCAAATTATAAAGTACTTTTAGAAAAATTAACTTATTATTTTTAAATACTTCTGCAAGTCTGGAAATGGCTGAAGAACTACTGTTGCTCAACTTTCAAAGAATCAAAATAAATGAAATTCTACTGAACGTTTTTAAAAGTATCGCCCCCCCCAAAATGCATAAAATAACCCTAAAATGGATTTGGGCATGAGAGACAGAAAGCATCTTGACAGAGTGAAGTAAATAAAGCATCTTTAATACAGTATTAAACTAGGTTATGAAAAATACGGGAAACATTTAAGTTACCAAAGCAACTTCTCTGACTGTGCAATAAGCCTTTTTGTAACACATGACCTGTAGTCATTATAGATCCAAAGTGAGGTGTGTGCCAAGGTTGGTGTCAGAAAGGAACAAATATCTAACACCACTGAGGATGAAAATACACATACGATGAACTGGAGGCACAACAGCATATGGCAATGGCAACGTGAGGTGGGCTGGGCAAGGGAGAGTTGGAAAAGGGATGCTGAATTTCAGTCTGTTACTGATATCAAAAAAAAAAGTCTGGCCCAGTGTAAAATAATTAGAAATATATATATTGGTCTCTTTCCCCCACCACTGTCCCCACTCTGTTTCCTGACACAAAGCCACTAAAACCTTTCTAAATAGTGGTGCTAGAGGACTCTCGGGTTCCAACATTTAATCTTTGACTCTGGTTCCTGAGACAGAGCTCCTAAATTCCTTGGAATTTCCTGGGTGAGAGCAGTGTGTTTTGTTCTAATGAGGTGGGGTCTCTTGGTGGGCTCTTGGATGGGGGCTAGACACCAGAAAGACCAAGCCATAACTGGAAGCTTGGAGTTTTCAGCCCTACACCCCCATTCTCCAGAGAGGGAAGAGGAGTGGGAATTGAGATAATAATCCATCTCACCTATGTGATGAAGCCTCCATAAACATCCCAATGGTATGGGGTACAAGGAGCTTCCAGATTGGTGAACACACCCAATGATGGCATACCCCAACTCCACGGAGACAGAGGCCCCTGTGCTGGGACCCTTCCAGACCTCGCCTGGGGTATCTCCTCATCTAGCTGTTCAACTCCATCCTTTATCACATCCTTTATTATGCAATAAACTGTTGAAAATAAAGTGTTTCTCTGAGTTCTATGAGCTGTTCTAGCAAATACAGTTGGCCCTTTTGATCCATGGGTTCTGCATCCGTGGGCTCAGCATCCACGGATTCAACCAGCTACTGATCAAAATTACTCAGGGGAAAAAAAAATTCCAGAGTTCAAAAAAGCAAAACTTGAATTTGCCACATGCTGGCAACTATTTACATTGTATTTACAACTATTTACATAGTATTTACATCGAAAAGTAACCTAGAGACAATTGAAAGTATAGGAGAGGATGTACCTAGATTATATGAGAGTACCAGGCCATTTTGTGTAAGCGGCTTGAGCATCCGCAGATTTCGGTATCCACAGGGGGGTCCTAGAGCCAATCCCTTGCAGAAGTTGAGGGAAGATTGTGATCAAATTCAAGGAGGTGGGTCATAGACACCTCAAACTTTTAGCCAAGTTGAACAGAAGTGGTGGGTAACCTGGGGACCTACAACTTGCGATTGGTATCTGAAGTGGGGCGCAGTCTCATGGGGCTGAGCCCTTCACCTGTGGGGTCTGCACTAACTCCAGTCAATGTCAGAATTGAACTGACTTGGAGGACACCAGCTGCTATCAGAGAGAATTGCTCGGTGTGGGGAAAAAAACCTACACATCTGGTGTTAGAAAGGTTGTGAGTTTGGTCGTAGCAGGAGAGGAAGGGAGAAACACAGGAAGATGTAGTTCCCAACACACCCAACCTCTCAGAAAATGAGAATTGGAAAGTAAGACACAATGGGTCTATTTTTTAGCTCCTGCAAGAGAAGTGGGAACTCCATGCCAGACTCTGGTTCTTGGACATTTCTCTATAGTGGAGAAAAACCATTTGTTAGGCTTTCTACACCTGCTGAAGAAAACGCTTAGCAACATCCAGCTGACTTGGAATCACCAGATTCATCCAACACTCTCTGTAACTATAATAATAAAGAAATATAGTTTTAACAATTATTATCAACTTTGGTTGAGTACTTCCTCTGTTAGGCAAAAATATCCACCAAGATCATCTCACTTTTATCTTCCCAATTACTCTATGAGTTGGACATTATCCATATTCTACAGATGAGGAAACCGAGACAAACAGAGTTGAAGGAACATGCTCAACTAGTAAATAATGGAACTGAAATTCAAACTCAGGCAGTTTTACCCTGGACTCCCCACTCTTCTTCACCATATCACTCCACATCTCATACTGAAATTTTTTTTTTTTTTTTTTTTTGCGGTACGCGGGCCCCTCACTGTGGTGGCCTCTCCCATTGCGGAGCACAGGCTCCGGACACTCAGGCTCAGCGGCCGTGGCTCACGGGCCCAGCCACTCCGCGGCATGTGGGATCCTCCTGGACCAGGGCACGAACCTGTGTCCCCTGCTTCGGCAGGCGGACTCTCAACCACTGCGCCACCAGGGAAGCCCTCATACTGAAATTTGACCCAACCTCATACCGAGCTGAGACAAACTTCAACAAGAGAGAAAACTCTCCATAAAACATTCTCAAGTGACATCATCACATTGTCAGTCATGAAGTAAGACATCTTCTTATATTTGCTCTGGTCACCAAAGTTTTCCTCCCTAAATATACAGCCTGCATTGCCTCATTGGCCCAAGATCTAATCATATTTTACGAAGTGATATTTGGGTTCCTGGGTCTGGATGTCCTCTGCCAAGTACAACAGGGCATCCTCATCTAAATAGCCTCCCTCAGGAACCAGGGATTGAACCCATGGCCCCTACAGTGGAAGTGCGGAGTCTTAACCACTGGACCACCAGGGAAGTCCCACTAATATCATTTTTTCTTAGTGTTGAAACACCAAAAGCTTTTCCCCTAAGATCAGGAACAAGACAAACATGCACAGTTTTACCACTTCCATTCAGCACAGTATTGGAAGTTTTAGCCAGAGCACTTAGGTAAGAAAAAGAAACAAGAGACATCCAATTTGGAAAGAAAGAAGTAAAAATTTTTTTGTTCACATGTGACGTACTCCTATACATAGAAAACCCTAAAGGTTCCACAAAAAATCCTGTGAAATTAATAACTAAATTAAGCAACATTAAAGGGCACAAAATCAACACTCAAAAACCAGTTGTGTTTCTATAAAATAACTATGAATAATCAAAAAAAATTTAAAAACCTGAAAATATCATGTATATGAATGTTCATAGCAGCTTTACTTTTAATGGCCAAAGACTAGAAATAATCCAAACGTCCACTCCTGCATTAAAAAAAAAAAATCTTTCTGAAATAGAAGCTCGATCTAATATTAAGGAATCATTCATGATTTTGTGACTGTTTTGTAGATGCTCTTATTGATACTTTTCAGATGCATGGGAAAGAAATGTATCCAAGAATCAATTACTTACTTTGCTTTGTATAAAACTTCTTTCATTGCTTTGGATCCCAAGACAAATATTATACTTAACTCCAAGTTTTCCTTCCCAATTGCACTTTTAGGTGTGTAATATTTTTTCTTTCCTCCCTGTAACAATATAATAAATTTATTCTCCTTAATAACATAAAAATATAACCTCCCTCAGTATGCAGAGCCAAGTAATTTAATTAATAAATACACAACTAATTAATATTTAGAGAAGTATAGTTAATATCTACCAGAAGCATGATTATACTTTAGGAAGGACAATAGTAAGGGAATCACACGAAACAAAATGTTTCACTCTATTACCAGGAAATAGCGTACCCAGCAGATGAGGGCCTGCCGTGAACTTGGTTCTCAGATAAACCTGAACTCAAAGCTCATTTCTGCTTCTTCCTGGCTGTGTGATCTTAAACCTCTCAGAGCTGCAATATTCACACTGATGTAGATTAAAAATACCCACCTTTGAGATAATACAGCTAAAGTCCTTTTTGGTACCAGTAACTGGTACAAAAAATATCTGTCGTTTGGTATTATTATTATTATAAATGTACTCTACTCCTTCTATATGACCTCTTAAATATTCTCACAGAAAAATAGTTTATAAAAAGAGGTTAGGGGCTTCCCTGGTGGTGCAGTGGTTGAGAGTCCGCCTGCCGATGCAGGGGACACGGGTTCGTGCCCCGGTCGGGGAAGATCCCACATGCCGCAGAGCGGCTGGGCCCGTGAGCCATGGCCACTAAGCCTGCGCGTCCGGAGCCTGTGCTCCGCAACGGGAGAGGCCACAACAGTGAGAGGCCCGCGTACGGCAAAAAAAAAAAAAAAAAAAAAAAAAAAGAGGTTAGAAGTAGCTTCAGTGAATTGCAGAAGGATCTTTATGATAACTATCTTTTCATACTTCATGAGATTAGTCAAAAGAAAAATACTCTACAAAGAGACTGATTATTTTGCTTCTCAAAAAAGATTAACAATTTAAATTACTTTCCTACCTTACATGTTCCACTAAGTAAATCTACTCAGGCCAGAACAGTTTGATATAATTTAGGTATACAATATTGCCACAGATTTTTCAATCCTTGAGACATATGGTATACTGCATTTCCATAAAATAAGGCAGGAAAATATTGCATCTTGACAAACCTGGCCTCATATCCATTGGCTATTGGCATTTCTAGCGTGAGCAGTGTCTCCTTAAATAAGTTTTGCATTTAAACAGAGCTCACCAGATATGACAGTGCCTGGACTTCACCAGTTTGCCTCTGAATGTCAAGACAAGGCTTTTCAAATCAGGTAAGACACAAATTGTATTTTTCCCTCACAGGCACATGTCCAATAGTTGGTTTCCTCGTGGGCCGCAGAAAGGGCTTAAGTTGCTGACATTCACTATACCAGTTAGAACCAGACCATGGGGTCTCTCATTTCCTTCAAAGCATAGAAGATATAGAAGAGGCATCCAAGACCCACACCAAGAAAAACAAAAACAAAAAAAGACCTTAAGTGAGATCAAAGTTTACATGTTTCAAGAACACTATTGTAAGAGTTAAGGTTTTTTTTCAAAAAGCATTCAATTGGTTAGAAAATATTTACTGAGCATCTACTATATATATTTTATATATGTGTGTGTATGTGTATATGTGCGTGTGCTTGTGTATGGGTGTGTGTGTGTGTGTATACACATATATATGACTCTATTCCACACTCGGGGAATGTAGCAGCGAATAAGATAGACAGTAAGTGCCCCTGGTTCAAAGCATTCCTTCTATTTAAATGGCTTCTAGGTTTGAGCCCCAGCCTTGTGAATTAGCTGCTGCAAATTAGACTGAGTCAAGGAAGTAAAAATAATGGCAATGGTAAAACATGGACTTTGGAGTCTCAGGAACCAGGGTTTGGCTCCTGGCATCCCTATATTGTAATGTTAGCCAAGTTGCTTGACCCTTCTGAGCTTGAATTCCCTGTGTTGTCAAATGAGGACACTGAGAGTGCCTGCATTATTGGACTGCTGTGAGGATTAGCTGACTCAGGCCATTGAAAATACATGGAACTGGATGCCACTCAACAAAGAGCAATTTCGTCCCTCCCCTGGTTCAAGTCCAAGTATCCTCAATGGATAAGGGAAACATGTCAAGACAAGACACTGAAGTGATCATTTTGATTTGTGCCTGAAATCAAAGTGGGGATCTCTTTAAATTAGGTGCTCCACTTATGTTTGAGTCTTCTACCAGCGATGTGGGAGAATGCAAAAGATAACTAGCAAAGTGCCTCCTTGTATCATCCTTTAAATCATTTTAATCAGTGATGCTCTCAGAAGCACAGAGTAGAAATTAAAAACTCACGAAACTCTGAGATACCTGAATCTATAAATGCCCGCAAAAAGAATAATAATAAACTGCCATCATCCTCTACTAGAAACCCACATGAGAACCTGGTTACCAGCTTCTTCCAACAAACCTTTCTCGGTTTTGAAAATAAAGCTCAAACACTTTGCTTCCATTCAGCTCAGCAGAGGTAGCAGCTTAGACATAAAAGTGCAAATGCTGCGAAGGAAAAAAAAACAAAAAAAAAAAACACCCGTGGCTGGCTGCCAGCTCTTGGCCAATCAGTTCTCGCAAGGAAGGTTGCGTCAGAGGCTTGCAGCCTGCTGGAACCTCTGCAGCTGCCTGAAGCACAAGCTTGGACCACCCAGGCCGAAGTGGACTGGCATCTGGAGAAATGCGCAAACAATGGAGAACGTTAGAGCCTGCATTTCCGCGCCAGAGATTCTGTCACTTGCCTTAGCCTGGACTTTGAGAAAGTCCTGGGCAAAGAAGAGATCGGGGATATGCTCAATGGCTCTACTATTAAATCACTGTCTCAGGTCAAAAGCATAACCCCCAGAATGGAAAAATATTTTCTCAGTGGAAAATCACCCGTCTTAGTGTTCACGGATCTAGTTTTCAACTGGTGTTGGGCTCTCACCCAGCGTAATTAACATCTTACCTGTGGGTGGCTGGTAGAATTGCTTTACACCTCTCTCATCATCCCAACACCTAAGACTTCCTGAAATGCTTTATACAAACAAATAGGAAATGATGTTTTTAAAGATAGACTGTTCGGTCCAGGGCTCTCTGGTAACCCCTCCATTCTGCTCTTGGCATTTATTTTTCTAATTTTTTTTTTTTTTTTTTTTTTTTTTGCGATATGCTTACGTCTCACTGCTGTGGTCTCTGCCGTTGCGGAGCACAGGCTCCGGACGCGCAGGCTCAGCGGCCATGGCTCACGGGCCCAGCCGCTCCGCGGCATGTGGGATCCTCCCGGACCAGGGCACGAACCCGTGTCCCCTGCATCGGCAGGCGGACTCCCAACCACTGTGCCACCAGGGAAGCCCCCTATTTTTCTAATTTAAATGTCAGAAAACAGGCCTACATCACTCATGGGTTTGCTCAAACACAAGCCATGCCAACTTCTTGTAATTACAAGGAGATACAATAGCGGACGTGGGGGAAGCCTAATTAAAGAGTTGGACCTCGCATCCCAGATGGGAAGCCAAGTACGTGGCCTTCTATCAGATCTGAATGGAAATCCTGCTCCGTTGATGATGGATGTCTCTGGGAAACACGCATCCTCCTAGCACCCAAAGGACAGATACTCAGGAAGGCAGAGGAGAGAAACATCCTGCTAAGCCTGAAATTGGAACTAAAACCTGGGGAAAAACACTGACCCCCAATCCAGACACTTGGATTTAATTGGTCCAGGCTGCATCAAGATTCTCTTTATTTGCCAGGTGAAACTACCGACAGCCCAGGTTGAGAACCCCTATAAAAGATTCCTGAGATAATACTCACCCCTGTAATGGAAAATTTAACTAGGAAGGCAGGGTACTGCGGCATGGTCAAGTAACTTCCTAGATCAATCAGAACAAAACATAGCAATAATTTACTACAGTGCACTATAAAAGCTGACTTTGCTTCCCAAACTGACTGAAAGCTTCAAGAGTGTGTTTTATCTCCAGCTCTTAGGACAGAGCTCTAGACATAGTAAATGTAATGAAGCATTTGCTCAGTCATTAGAAAGATGCTCAGAAAACATCACACTGTCTGTATGTTTAAGCAGAAAGACTCAGACTTTATAGAAACATAAGTTTTCTACAATCCTATAAAGCATTATTCTCAAAACTTTTGTGTGCATGAGAAGCGTATTAATAAATATGTAGGTACCTATGCCTTCCCAGACACAGGAAATTTCAGTTTGATTCAGCAGTAACTTTACACAAATTCCTCCAGTGCCTGGTACAACCCAGCAACAAAATAACAAAATGGCCCAATCTGTATGTCTGAGATGAGTATCCACAAACAGCCAGTTAAAGGCAGGTAAGAAAAGGTCCTTTCATCTGAGCTTCTGAAGCCAAAGTTACGTCACAGGTTAAAGGTACCATGGACATACACGAGTTGTGTGTTTCACTACAATTCAACATATGAAGACTGCCCCTCTTACAGATTTAAGATACATAGTAGAGAGCAGGGTGAATGGAATATTCTGGATTCTGTGTAGGATCCTTGGCAGTTAGAGGCAGTGTTTCTGGCTGAAAGCTACACTTTCTACTCAGTGAAGGGAATCCAGATGAGCTCCCTTCTAGAATGCATTGCAGAGCTCGAATTGAAGCTGCATTTCTTGTTACCTTAGGAGCCTCTGCAGGAGCTATGTTTTACGGAAGACAAGAAAGCAGACAATCTTATGCTAGCAGAAGACATTGGACAGTGCACCATGGCGCAGAGTTCCAATATCTCTGCAAAACAGAAAGGTTCCTTCTTATAGTTCTCCCTCCAAAGCTAGTATGACCCCAGGATTTAAAAGGGTTTTTCTTCTTCAAGTCACAGGCTTAGAATTAAATGGTGCCATTATACAGCCTCCATCCAAATCCTGGTTTAGTCACGTACTTGCTGTGTGACCTTGAGCAAGTTATTTAATTTCTCTGAATCTCAGTCTCCTCATTTTTGTCATGGGGAAGGTATTGGTAAACTCATAGAGTTATTGTCAGGATCAAATGTAATTTACCGAGTGCAGTGCTGGTACGTGTTAACTGACAATAATAATAATTATTAAGTTTATAAATATATTAAATAATTATATTAAATTATATATTTTATTATCGTCATCATCATTATCATTATTTCATCTTCCTCACCTCCCTCTGGTCCTAGGCAAAGTTCTTTATGCCCAGTTGTCCAGGTACAATCCCTGTACTTGCCCTATAATTATTTTATTTGAAGGTCTGATCTGTTTTCTCTGTTCTTGTTTGTACAGGAGACCACCCAGAATTGTCCCAGATGAAAGCACTAGGTTAGCTTCTGTAACAAATAAAACCCCATATTTTAACAGCTTAACACTTTAAAAGCTGATTTCTCACATAATAGTCCAGAGCTGGTGTTCCTGATGGGCAGGTAGTTTAGTGATTAAGGTGATTAAGGGACCTGCTCCCTCCACCTGTAGCTCACCAGTCTCTGGGCCTTGAAGGTTTTCCATAGAAAAGCTATAAGTGGAAGAAGCCAGGCTGACAAGCCCGACCAGAAGTGGACTGGTCTCCTTCCATGAGTAGGGAGCGATGTGTTGGCAAGGGAAAGGTGCCCAGCCAGAGGCTCTATTGGCCACACCTAGAAGGGAAATGGGAAATAGAGCCTCTGGCTGGGCACCTTTCTGCCAACAATCGCTCCCTACTCTGCAAGGAGAACAGTAACTTTTGGTGGATTGTCATCCATCTCTACCAAAGAGCTTATAGCTAATTTGCAGGAAGGTGAGGCCCTGGAAACCTTCAATTAAAAGGAAAGTTAGAGATCTTCTACAGCAACAAGCCACAATGCAGACCTGCCTCAAACACCCTAGAACAGTGCCAGATCATTGTGAGAAACTTCCAAGCCATCTGCTGTAACACAGAATAAGTGTATGCACATACCTCATCAGACCTCAAGCTAAATACATGTAGCTGACTGCAGCTCTGCTTTCTTCGCACTAAATGCACACAGCTCTTCAAACGTTCTTAATGTGCCATGATTTTCAGACTCTTCACCATTTCAGACTCTTCTCTCCACTGAAAGTGCACCATTTGTCATTGTCCCAGAAGTATTTGACCTCTGTCAGATGCATACGATATTCCAGACAATTGACTGGAGATCCCACTAAGCGTCATCTTTCCTAAATTATGCTAACCAGACTCCCAGTTCTTCCTTCACCTCTGGTTTCCTCTTTGTCCTACATTTTAATGTCTTTATTCACATTTTCTCAACCAAAGGACAGCTTTAGCCTCAATTTGTCTGCTCCCAGTGTCATCGACATTCCTGCCAGTCACTTTCTGGTCGATCACCAAATTAGCATTCTTGTATCAAATGCACAAGGGCTGTTCAGAAAGTAAATTTACAAAGTGTTTTTATGAAACTGATTTTAAGAGATGGCAAGTAATCCCTACAAGTATTTAAACAGCAGCTGATTGCTACTTTCCCACATAATCCAACAGATTCACACATTTGTCATACCACAGGATCAACTTTTTTTATGCCAGCTGAGTAAATTGCAGGGTCCTTGGTTATTAAATCAACTTCATATCCCATCACTGAACACAAACTTTACTGAGTTCCAGGCTTGTTGCAAATAATGTCTTCAAGAGACAGAATGAATTTTGCTGGAAACTGGGGCACAGTGACTTTTGCACATCTTCAAGTATTGATTTGCTCAGTAATTTGTCCTCTGTGTGTTTCCAGGTCCTCGGGTTACACCCTTTTTCTCCCCTCTGCTCCATTTCCTCTCCAGGACTGGGCATGTCATTCTGATACACTTTCAATTAAAAATGTTCTTGCCATAAATTTAAACAAGTTGACCATGAAATTCTGCAGCAGAAACCACTCTTTTTTCTCATTAAAAAAATGGAAACACATGTTATAAAAGAACATTTAATGACATGGAAAAATATTCAAGATATATTGGTAAAGGAAAAAAGCAAATTTCTAAAATGCAAATGCTATATGAATTCATATTGAAAAACAGAATGCATAGTGTGTGTGTGTGCATGTGTATGCTTGCATAGGAAAATTCTAGAAAGATATTCACCAAAGTGTTAGCAGTTACTCTCTTTGGGTGATGAGTTTTCTGGAGATAATTTTTTTCTTCTTCTTTCTTAACTATATTTTCAAAATCTTCTCTAATGGACATTAGAACTTTACTAAAGTAAAACTTAATATTATTTCTCTTAAAATTTAATAAAAGTAGAAATACAACTCTAAACAATTAAACATCACACCACATGTCCAGAAAAATAAAATTTTTGTATTCAGGGTCTGCATCACTATCTCTTTCCTCTGTGCCTAAAGTTTCTTTCTTGGTGCCTAAAGAAACATTGTTTTGAACTGAATGTTTGCGTCTCCCCCAAAATTTATATGTTGATGCTCCAACCCACAACGTGTCTGTATTTGGAGTTGGGCTTTTCTGAAGGTAATTAGGGTTAAAGGAGATCATAAGGGGTGGGGTCCTGATCTGATAGGATTAGTGTCCTTAGCTTTTAAAAAAAGAGAGACATGAAAAGCTCCCTTGTGAGCTTGCTCTATCGCGTGCTAATGTGCGCGCGCTCTCTCTCTCTCTCTCTCTCTCTTCCCCTTCTGTCATATGAGAACATAGCAAGAAGGCAGAAAGCTACAAACCAGGAGGAGAGGACTCACCAGACACTGAATCTGCAGGCACTTTGATTTTGGACTTCCCAGCCTCCAGAACTATGAGAAAATTAATTTCTGTTGTTTAAGCCACTTGGTCTATGGTATTTTGTTATGGCAGCCCAAGCTGACTAATACAAACATCGTGGTGCAACAAAATCATTTTTATTATCATGCATAAGTATGTAACCTCGTAGTTAATTTTTTGAGCAATCACATCATTTTGGTAACCTTCACTCATGTTATCGAGACATGGAAGAGGCAGCAGTGCTCTTCCCCACACACACAAGTGAATTCCAAATGTTCCTGAACCACTTTTTCTTCTAGGCCTTTTGATTCTTCTCCATACCCAGCTGATGGACATTTCATGCTCATCGTTGGGGCCCTGGTGGTTTACACACAGTCAGTTAAGAATTCAATAGGCATTTAGCAAACGTGGACACAGCTGAGGACACACAGATGGTGGGGATAGCAGGGGAGATTTTTTATTGAATAATTGATGTAGAGGTAGAAATCAAAAAGGCAGGTGGAAATAAAAAGAGTGTGGAAGGTCCTTGATGAGCACATCCTGGTTAATGAAACTCAAAGGTATTTGCTGTAGGCCAGAATGTAAATTCAAATTAATCAAGCCCAACAGCTCAAAGCAAAAACTCTTCCTAAAGGATCTCCCAGTGACTTCAAAGGTAGAGTTGGGCCATAGGGAAGAGAGGCAAAGAGGTCACGGAATGTGCCTAAAGTTTGCATGGAGGCTACGGATAAGTACTTCTTGAACTTGAACTTGAACTGTGGAAGCTGCCGACCACACCTTCTGGATCTCTGCCATCCCAGAGCACAGGGTGGACAGTCCTTCCCGCTCCTAAACATTAGCATCCCTCTTAAGTCTCATTGTAACTGGAGTCACTGGGCACGTTCCTCCAGGCCAAGGGCTCCAGATGCATAAGTGGAAACAAAGTTTGTACAGAGCCTCCCTCTCTCCCTCTAGGTTCGGGAACATATTTCAACATGTCACTTTATTAGCAGCTAAACAACAGGGATGAGGGAGCGTGGCGTAAACATGTCATCCCCACCTATTGTTCTGCAGAGTCACAATTCTCCTATGATTGATTATAAAAGGCAGTTATAGGGGAAACTGTGTGAGTCTGCCGAATTAAAAACAAACAGTGAGGCATTCAATGGCGAACAGCTCTGATGGATTAAAACGCACTGAAGAGAGACAGCTCAGGCGATGCCTGAATAGACCAAGTCGGAATGAGAGGAATTGCGGCCTGCAGTTTCCAGACAGGAGCAAACTGGCAAAGCAACAGAACTTAAGGCTCCTCAGATTTACACTTTATCTGCTAATCAGCATTAACATGTGCGGTAGAGGTATCTCACCAGCTTGTGGCACAATAAAAAAACCGGAAGGTGTTATCACCACAGAATGTGTAATTACTTCAAGCACTGGCTGAAAATTGCAGGGTACTTCATTTCAGAATTTGTATATATTTATTGTTAGAGATAAACTTGTTAAAGTATATCTAATCTAATTTTATGTTATAATTCCTGTTTAAGATAATTTTAGTGTCAGCAAGCCAAGGGCTGAAGTAAATAACTGCCATAAATTGTAATACATTAAAATACCGGAGCAATACATCCATTCAGCCATGACTTGACTCGCTTATTGTTTAAAGACAAAAAAAAAAAGAAAAAATCTCCGATTGCATGAAAACGAGAAAGATACCCTGTTGGGTTGCTTCTACCATGTCAGGTCCTACAGCTGATGGAGTCTGCTAACAAGAGACTCCGTCCTTCAGCTCCTTGGAAATGTGAATCACTTTTTAAAAGAACTGTAGAAAAAAAAAATAGAAAAAAAAAAGAACTGTAGATTTCCGTTTCCCTTAGGTAGAATTTATTATTTTTGTAAGATCTCTTTAAATTGCCCTGTACCTCTCCACAAGGGAAATGCATTAGGACAGATTATTTGGCTTTAAATCATAACTAGGTTAATATTTGTTTTAACTTTTTGAGTTAAGACCTAGTTTAAATTCCTCCTTAAATTGTTAAACAAGACAATTTGGGGCTATGAAAAGGAAACTATACCATGTTTTTCAGTAATACGATACTATGGCAGAGGCTACCAAATCATGCAAAAGCGATTTCTTATTTTCCTACTAAATGGAGGATTATAGCTAGAGCATTGCCTGCATACAGACTGTTCATTTTTTAGCAGCATTCTGTCAAGCCAACAAAACTTGGAAAGATACAGAGATAACACTGCCTCTGAGAAGGGAAAGCTGGATCTAACACTATTTCTGTTCGATAACTAGCAATTTCTCTGCCTTTTTATGCCCTTGTTTCTCCAGAAGAGGAACAAAAAAGGATATACAGGATTGTATGGTTCCTAATATTGATGCTACTAGTCATATAGCTTGTTTCTAAGACCTAAAAACCTTTGCAAATTTTCTCTCACTTGTCTGCCTCCTGTTTCCTTGATAAAGGATCCCAGGATCCCAGAGGATGTATCTTACTATGATTCTTTTGGAAAGAGCCCTAGGATTTTAATGTCTGCCCGCTGGCCTCCCTGTTGTGTGAAAAATGGTAGAAGCTAACGAGGCCTTGCCTGACTCGGGCCATCTCGTAACGCTGATGGATTGGGTCTCCAAGAGCCTCCCTACATATTGCAATAATTAAGCCATATAGATCGAAAGCCTTGAAACCTTGAAATTCTTTGCCTGGGGAAGCAACCTCACTCAGCACATCCAAAATACAACTGGATTTTCCTTTTCATGGCTGCCTTTAAACTTGGGAAATTGATATTTTATATTTAATGATTCCTAGTGAGAGCTTTGCACAGAGCTCAGCATATAAACAAAACGCAGGCCACCCTGTGATGTGATGGGATTGGCCAGACTTGAGGTCTTCCCTGATGCTGAGGAACAGGGGCAGGGAAGCAGAAATTTGTGGAGTTTACTCTCGTGGCCAAAAGCGTTGAACAGAGGTGTGGGCCCTGCTGCTCTGGCCAAGGACCAGTTAAGTATTTATAAGATGCTATATTTATCCGATTCTTTCTACGGCTCCAGAAGGTTTGGGAAGGAGGGGACTTTTGTTTCCCGACCTCATTTCTCTCCAGTTGAGCAGTGCTGTGATCTGTGACGTGGCCTCAAACAGCCATCCTTGGTTCTGAAGTTGTTTCACCTCAAAAAACCTGGGTGTTCCCCATTCTCTTGTTGTATGGGGAAAGCATTTGGAATCTTGCTGAATGAAAGCAACTGAAGACAAGTTGAAGTCACCATTTTCCACCCCATGTGAAAACGAACCCTCTTCTCCAGCCGGCGGCTTCAATGAAGAATGAACTTGACTGTGTTGATCTGATGCTGAGATGTAATTTTAAGGCCTTTTCTACGGATGCATTTAGATGAAAAAATATTTCCGAAATAAGACTTATCACAATTCATAAGAAGAAGCGTGAGCTATTTGCAGTTTTTTCATCCAGAATCTTACCTTCTGCCTTGCCCTGTGGCATAGCCTGGAAGCCTAACACTGAGCCTTATCTTGGCCAACCTGACATTAATCCATGAAAAGGGAACTAAAGGGATCAGGAAAATTCTGCCACTGGAGACCTCCTGGGGTCCTCCTGTGACAGCTGATTCTGCAGACTCTCTGATGTAAACACTCACACGGCTTTTCTTTCCTCTCATTCAAAGCAGTTTCCATATTTGCATTTTGGTTGATAATATTATTTATAATACTTTTATTACTCTAATTTGAAACGTTACTTAAAATTATTTCTGTGAGCCCTTAGAAGAGCTTCATAGCCTGACCTTCAAAAACTCACTGTACAAATGTCAAAGTTGAAGTTCAGTGATTTATCAGTCAGGAAACGGGCACACTCAAGGCATACTCCAACAGGGAACTAGAGGAGAGCTTTTAGAAAGGGATGGGGTACAAAGATGCAGGAAGAATTCACGTGAAGCCCACTGAAGCTCTCAACAGCCAGGAGCTCATGCCACCCTCGGCTGGTGGCATGAATTCATCCAGAGCTGTAGGAAAGCGCCGTCTTCTCCTCCACACACGGGAGCTGTGGTCCACAGTAGAGAAACAAAGAATGGGCAGCACAGTAGAAGGCAGCCAGAGGAATCAACGCCCTGAACACACTCTCCTGCCCTATCCTCTCCTGCTGCTGCCTCCGCAGGCCAAGCTCAACTAGAAGCCAGAAGGCAAGGGAATCTGGATGCTGTTCATACACATCAGCCTCCCAGGGCACAGAGCAGGGTGAAGGAGGTGCAAGGGGGACCTGGAGGGGCAAACAGAGACTGCCCAGCACAGGTGGGTAACTCAAGTCACTTAACTTATCAGAAGAAATGCTTGATGGAAACAAGCAGGCTTCTCATGAGTTCCTGGACTACTGTAATGCCCACTTTCCACTTCTTATGGATTTTCATAAGAGTCCTCAGAGGCCAACAACTACTGTTAACTACTGTTGTCACCAACATCTTAATAGAAACACATATGTCCCGGTTGTACATATGTCCAAACACGCTAAGTGGTCTTTTAAGTACCTTTTATCAAGAACTACTTTTACAGTCTCTTAATTATTTCCTGATAGTTTCTATGTTCCTTTATGACAGTGCCTTGTTAACCATGCATTATAAGGAAGTTCTATATCTTTGTGATTTCAGGCATGATTTTATCATCCTATAGTTTCAGTAATAGGGCCTATTTTTTCTCATTTTTAAAATATTACTCTCTGGGTTTGTTTGTTAGAAATCCTCTCCCCTACTTTAATGCTTTGCCATATGATCAACTAACTTTCTCATTTTCTCCCTGTCCCTGACAACCTAGGTTAGATCTACCAAAGACCATTTTTTCCACTCTTACTATCAGTGACTCTTCTGAGAAGATACTTCTGTAATCAAAGCAGTGACATATCTCCTCTTATGCTGCATCTTTTTGCTTTTAGCTTAAAAATCAGAATCAGGGATATACTGTTGATTCAACCTATAATTTCAGCCCGGAATGGCTTTACACTGTAGATGTTGAGTAACCCTCACTCAGACTCACCTGGATCTGCTCTTTGAACTGTATTTCTACATCTGAGGGGTTAACATTCTTAGTGGATAAAAGTAATTCCAATTTCCTCATGGGCAATCCTTTATTCAGTAAAATGGGTAATTTAAGTTACAATAATACACACATTTTTTCTGTAGTACTTGATAAAGCTATTTTAATTTTAGATGAAAAAGAATGTGACCAAGAAATACTTTTATTTTCTCCAGAATTGGACTTAGTACTATATATATATATATATATATATATATATATAGAATCCCAGTGTCGTAGAAAAATGGGGAAACATCAGCCTTGGAGTCACATAACCCTGGGATTGAGGCCCCACTCCTTTGCTAGTACTCATGATCTTGGGCGAATTGTTTAACCTCCAAACCTCCTTTTCCTTGACTATAACCTCATTACATGAATACCTGGTTGGTGGTAGATTTTTATGTTTATTAAAAGGGATAATGAGAGTAAAATGCCTGGGCTGTGACACCTAATAGATATTAGTAACTGTCTCCCTCTGGTTTCTTCCTCTCACACTACATTGATGCCCCATGTTGTTCATGGTGGTATCTGCTCTAGACCAAGTCCTCAGCCTGGGGCTATACCTGTCCTTTGCATTACATAATCCCCTACATTCTGTTCCAGCCCTCTCTTTTACTCTTTCTATTTGTTCCTACTGCTTTTTCCTATTCCCTTTCCTCTTCCCATGTCTATCAGAGCTAACAGAATTGAAGACCCATAGACTGGTCAACTAATTTAACATGTGAACCAAGAAGGAATAAGATAAGAGTGACTGATAAAGACTGTAGAAAACTGAGAATGTTCTGTCTAAAAATACTCTAAACACAACACACACACACACACACACACACGATCTGCAAAGCAAAATACATCAGCCGGTTGAATTTGGCGTATGGGCAGCCATATTGTGTACTTGCCTTCCAGAAGAATCCGTAGATAATCATTGTTCCCAAATCTCAGGTATCATTGTGGTGCTGATACCCGAATTTGAATTATAATTATGAGAAGTTTTCGTATAAAACTCTCTTCCAAAAGCATTTGCATATGATGTATAAGAAATCATGGACCCCTTGGTGGATATACAAATGTAGTAATCAAGGTTTATGTGCTTATTTATCTCCACCAAAAGAGCTATAGGTACTAGTGGGTGCCTTGCACAGTGCCTGTCAGTGTAATCATTCTATAATTATTTCTGATAAATCAGTAAAGCCAAAGAATCATTAGAGGACTCCCTCTAAGGGCAATATCAACAAGTTCTTGGACAAATGGATTTGGAGTGTGGCTACTAGAAATGGGTTGGTTTCTCGCTCAAAGATCCAGTGCACTCTGGGATGCAGTGAAATGATGTCAAGTTCTATAAGCAGCATCTATAATTACAAACTCAGAGCCAGACTCTTACATGCGTACCATGTGGAAAGGAATATGGGTCTTACACCTGTGGTGTTTGCTTTTTTTTAGACAAATATGCAAACTGATAACAAGACCATCTGCTTCTTCATCCTTAGATATAAAAAATGACTACACATGCAGAGAGCTAATCATTTCACTCCCTCTAACTGCTTGTCTGATTTCATAAACATCTTTGTTCATTTTAATAACGATTGCTTTAGAATTTTCTGATCCTCAGCTTTGTTTACATGTTCTTAACCCCCTAACAATGAAAAACTATCAAGTGAATTTCTTCAGTTACAACTTCAACAACAATAACAAAAAAAGCTTTCTTAGAATTGAAATCCAAATTTTCATCCTTCCATTATGTTGCTTTACAGGAATTATGGGGGCTAATATTTGAAGGCTCCAAATGCAAACAGATGAACAAGGATGAATCAGTATTTCTGACAAAGTTAGAACCCTTAGAGAGAAAGCCCTGTGGCCACTTCAGCTTGCTTCATTTCTTCACTTGGCTTTTGCCAGTTTGGAACTGCTCCAATTCTGCCTACAATTCCTGCCATCTTGAACCAAAATGGCTGCAGCCAATGTCTTTGACCTTCTGCTCATCCCCAACTGATTACAGTAGAAGAAATCCCCTTTGATATTAGTTTTAACAAGACTATATAGAAATTTGTCAAAAGGGGATCTTAACAGGAAACCAAGAGTAAAGAAAACCAGTAGAAAAGTATAGACCTCAAAACATTTGCAGAACACACGAGTGTTAACTGAAGCTAAGTGTCATAGCCAGGCATAGCTGGTGCAACTGGTGAGACACCCACCATCTGCATTTTTTCCTCACCTCCACCCTACCTATTAAAGAGTCTGAGATGCAGAAAGGAATAGAGTTCTGGAATCCTGTAAATTACCCCGGCTAAGCTAGTGATGGCGGGGCTTTGGTTAAGTCAGGTTAAGAGATTTATGTTTTATGTTCATTGTCATTTTCACTTAGTTTTCAAGCCCATCTTACTCTGAAAATAAATGTAAACCTTACCTTTGCTAAAATAAAGGAGAAGGTTCAGATAAGAGAAGCAGTAGGATCCATCTAGAGTGGTGGTCTGCAAAATGGATCTGTTCACCCTAGGGGGTGACGTATAAGGAAACCTGAGAACATGTATGTTTGCTTTATTTTATGCTTTCAACAATTTGTTTAGCTTTTTCTTATGTTTTAAAATATATGTAATATGCAATCCCGTGGAATATGTATATAATGTTTAAATAAACACCCATATGTCAGTTCGGAGACCACTGACCACAAAGATCCATAATGTGGTGGCTTCCATGGCAACTCAGGATCCAGGGGAAATTGTGTGGAGCTAGAACAGATCAGAAGGCGAAAACCCAGGCAGGAATGAGTCAAAACACCTGATATGCTGGTCACTTCCTTTCTGGTGTTTCCTTTATACCACATTTCTGGCCTCTGTATGATGACATCATGTTAAGGGCACACGCTTTGCAACCAGACAGACCCTCTGTATTTTCTCTGTGAACTTGGGCAAGTTCCTCATATTTTTACACCTAATTTTGTTTCTATAAAAATGGGATTTGTGATACCTTTACCATGTGGGTTACTGTAAAGACTAAATAAGATAATGTATTGATACATAAAATGCTTAACATATTGCCTAGTATGTAGTGAGCTCTCAATAAATGATGCTGTATTTTTCTTCCTCTGACTCAACCACCATCACCCTTCGTCTGACTTCAGCTGAAGTCAGCTTAGTCATCACCCCTTTTGAAAACCAATTTCAATCACCTACTGACCTTCATCGTCTGTGCCACCCTGAAAAGCCCTAGTGTAGCCCCTGTCCACATTATATTGTCATCTTTGATGTTTGTCAGTCTTCTTTCAACCTACTCATTTCTCCCACTAAAGCCACCAGCTTGGTTTCCAGAAGGGCTAGATCCATGTCATTTATCTCTGAACGGGCAGCACTTAACCGGTGTCTGATACCTTACGAACAGTTTAATGAATGATGGCTGAATGAATGAATGAATAAATTTGCCCCAGTTTCTTTACCTTCAATTTTTTCCACCCTCCCACTGATCCATATGGATCATTGGTCCACTATTTTACTAGTTTCTGCCTGCATGTTTCATCACTGCCAAACTTCCTGCCCAGTTCTGAGCCATCTGCCCACCGGTGAGAGTGGTGGCTGGACAGTTTTCACTCCACAGGACTCAGGAGCAAAAGCAGGCAGCTGTGATTGGAACTCATCTCTGTCTTTGAAACCTAAATGAAGCTATCATTGGCAGGATCCAGGATGTGGTGAGCCTTGTCCACGCTCAGATCAGCTTCTGTCTTCCCTACAATTGTAGGCTTACACATTATATAATACAAGAGTGACAGTGGAACTGCCACGTTCTCTCTGAGAGCAATCCAATTTGTTTACCATAATGAAGCTGTGTCATTATCTACTGATTTCACTCTGTGGGAAAATTATTTCCTTCTGCAAGATCCCTGTCGCTCAGAGGATTTTAAAAATGTACTAGTCATGTGTGGGAAAACATGCAACCTAAGTATTTTCCTTCCTCTAATCAGTTCTTAGGGCAAAGTGCAACTTGCAGAACATCAGTGAGGAGAAGAAACTCATCCATATGAAGAGAAACTCCTCCCCCTAAGTTGAGGGACTAGGGGAGGAATGGTGTAGGGGAGCTGGTCACTTCCATATAATGGACAGACAAGTGCCCATCTCCCCAACTCCCCTCCACTACTGCTCTGACCATGGCCCTAACCAGATGACTTTAAGCCTGGACAAGGGTTGATCCAACCAAAATGAAGCTCTGAGGATGGCTTATCCCTAAATCTTACTTTTAGGAACTCACAATGAACCTAAGTTTCTAGAATAGTCCTCCATATTCCCCAACCCTCACAAGTATCAATAAGGTTTCCCTGAGTGAATAGCCTTTTAACTCTAAAAAAATAGTGATTTCTGCCCATGCAGAGAAAAACTTTCCTTCAGACTTACCAAAGTACCATGTTGATTACAACTTATTCATATTATTTAACAGCCATGTTATAAAGAAAACAGAGTTAAAATTACCACTTATCACCAAAGGTAGAATTATGCTAATATTTTTGGTATGATTGATGATTCTAATCATGCTTGTTTCATGAGGAACCCTCTGAACTAAAGAAAAGATTTTGCGAAAAAGATGTTGATGACTTGTGGTGACTTTTCAATAAGGTAACACAAGAAAAAAGAGAGAGAAAAGTTGAATATGCATAAAATTCTTCAAGTGTTTTACTTTTTAAATGAAAACTATTCTGTGAAGATTAGATAAATAACAGCTTCAGTAAAATCAACAAAGAAATGAGCAATATACCAAATGGAAGTTTCTTCACTTTACAGAGAAGTCACAAAATCTGCTCCATTGGATAACTGCCAAATTCCTCCCCAACTTTTCCCAAAGTTAATAAACTATAACCTGCCAGGTATTCCGAAACTGTAAACTATGGCACTAAAGTGAATATTTCTACCCTGTACGTGTGGGTTCCTTGGGCTCTTTCCTCTCTAAGGCATGACTGTTTTGGTCATCCTAAACACACTTCAATGTTTTTTAACCCAAAGACATAACTGGCTGCTTTTGTACATGTTTGTTCAAGAACAAACATTAGCTGGCATTGCAATACTGCTCTGATAGTAGATTATGCACGCTACTACTTGCCAGGATGGTCTCACTGATTACACGTGCATTTATAGATCTACACATATGTGTGTCTACACACAGACAAGTAGAATTTTCTATAGAGAGACTCTGTGTATAGCAAAATGAGAACTTTATTTGCTTGTGAAATGTGCCAAAATATTAAAATTAGATAATTCAGCCAAGTTCTTCACAGTTTTGCCCGAAATAACTTTTAAAATTCATGCAAAGTAGATTCACTTTCTTGAGAATCTCAAAAGAATTCTGAGTCAATCACAGTTTCACAGACAATCTATGTGGTCCTTCAGAATGCAGTAGAAAGAAGAGGAAGAAGAAGAAGGGGGGTGGGGAGAAGGCGGAGGAAATGAGCCACAGAAGGAAAAAACAAGTAGAAACGAATCAGTGCCAATTTACAGTAAAAGGAAATTATAATATTTCTTAACTGTCTTGATTCTCCTCTTTGCTCAGAGAATCGGAGACCAGGTCTTTCAGGTTCCCTAAAACTCACCTAATTTCCTAACACAGACATTATTTGAAGGAACTGACGCCCAGCCATTAGTATGTCATGAAAATGGGGCTAGTTGGATTAAATCCCCAGAAGGTATTCCTACTCCACCTCACCCCACATTCTCCTTGAGAACTTCCCTCGTCCCTGCTATTCATCTTTCCTCTCCAGACCTGCATCACACACTTTCACCTGGTTTACGATGTTTCCCATCTTACTAGGTAGGGATTATTTTTATATTGTTGCTCCAGCAGGACTAAGGGAACAATCCCACTTGTAAAATCTGGGTCGTTTCAGCTTTATAAGCCATGGAGCCGTGTCTGCCTCCTTGTAGGAGCTAAATAAATGCCTACTGCATTGAGAAATTAATATTGTTTAAAAAAAAAAAAAGGGCTTCCCTGGTGGCGCAGCGGTTAAGAATCCGCCTGCCAACGCAGGGGACACAGGTTCGAGCCCTGGTCCGGGAAGATCCCACATGCCGCGGAGCAACTAAGCCCATGCGCCACAACTACCGAGCCTGCGCTCTAGAGCCCGCATGCCACAACTACTGAGCCCGTGTGCCACAACTACTGAAGCCCGTGTGCCTAGAGCCCGTGCTCCGCAACAAGAGAAGCCACTGCAATGAGAAGCCTGCGCACAGCAACAAAGAGTAACCCCCGCTCACCGCAACTAGAGAAAGCCCGTGCACAGCAACGATGACCAAAGGCAGCCTAAAATAAATAAATAAAATAAATAAATTGAAAAAAAAAAAAAACTGGAACTGCAGCTGAGATCTGTGTCTTCAGGTGGTGTGGTCCACTGAACTCATTCATTGCCATCAGCAGCTGCGGTTCCGTGATGCTAAAAGTGAGCCAAAGGTCAGTCAGGATTGCAGCGCTGACTAATACACTTTCAGTACAGTTGAAACAGCCCTATTCTTTCATAGCAACATCCTTCCCCCAAATGAATTTTACCAAGAAAGACCACTGTCATTGATCAGTTGCTAGAATAAAAAAACATAGTGCTACAAGAGCTGCAAATAGAGTGCATTAATCTATTCACTCATTCATTCCATTGATTATCCTTCTGTTTGTTTCTTTGTTTATATTTATAGTAATCAGGTGCACAGAATTGCATCAATCCTAATCCTCAGTTCACGACATGCCATCATCCTTGTCTCATGCATGGTTCTAGTTCATCTACTTTTATTGGTGGTTTGTTCTAATAACGCATGAATTCCCGTAATCCCAACATTCAACCACAGAACCAGAAAAGTTACAGTAACTTACATCTAAGTATTCCCTCCCCACTTGTTCCTCTTCTCTTCCACTCTGTGGGTTAGACATTTTATAGATAACAAAACTGAAAGCAGTCAAGAAATTTGACCAGGGGCTTCCCTGGTGGCGCAGTGGTTGAGGGTCCACCTGCCGATGCAGGGGACGCGGGTTCGTGCCCTGGTCCGGGAAGATCCCACATGCCACGGAGCGGCTGGGCCCGTGAGCCATGGCCGCTGGGTCTGCACGTCCGGAGCCTGTGCTCCGCAACGGGAGAGGCCACAACAGTCACAACAGGCCCACGTACCACAAAAAAAAAAAAAAAAAGAAATTTGACCAAAGTCACACAGTGACAAGAGTAGGTGGGACCTAGACTTTCTGATTCCTAGCAAAATACTCTTCCTTCTACCCTCTTCTGTACCTTCCCCAGGCCCACACCCACAAACAAGTGATGGTCATCAACCTACAGCCTTTTTGTAGGGAATTGGAATTGTGCCTTCCTTATTCAGCTATTTTTCTCATAAATGTGCAAGAGAAATGCTATAGGACAAAGCAATCTTGGAAGAACTCTCCTGGTGTATTTGCAATTTCAATCCCTGGCTTTATTTTACATCACATGTTATATAAAGGTATCTTAAAGACATGCTGCAAAGTGTATTTTTAAATGGCTCTGTAGGCACTCTCTTTTAAAGAGGACACTTCTTTCCATCGTTCTTAATTATGTCTGTCCTCCCATTGTCACGTTTATTATTTGAAATCTCTTCCTCAAAGATGTTAGCAAACAGTCCGGAAAGATAGCAGTTTAAAGCCATCTATTCCTCTAGAACCAAAGGAAATCAAGTTTATTCTATTCATCCATCCCTGTGGGCGTTAATAAATCCCCTTCATTCATCTTATCGCAACTAGAAAGGCTCCTGGTGATGCCCTCGTGCGCAGACAACAAAACCGCTTCCTCAGCTTCACCTCAGCCCTGAGCTCTCTCCCCACCACTGTCATTTTTCGGTTCATAGTCTTCCACCAAGAACAGTCCTCCTTAATTATTCTCCATAATTCATAAGTAATCCCTGGCATGCTACAAAGGAATGAAATAGAAAGGTTCATTCGAAAACATGGGGCCTTATGAACCATTGTATTTCAGTACCTTGAACATCATCAGCATTCCGATGGATTTCATCTGGGTTTCCATTTTCAACACCAGTACTGCATGTACAGGAGGCATAAAAATCTGCTGTTAAATGCAGCATTGCTCTGCACTCATTAAGGAAGTGTTGTTCACTAGCCACTCACAGCTAACTCAATCTAGGGCATCACCTGGGTCCTCTGACATCCGGCTCCATGTCTTTCTGGCCTCCACAGGTTGTGGAAGCCCTCACAAAGCACCTGCAGTCCCCAAGCAACTGTGAAATTGCCTTGGATTCCCCAGAGCTTTCCAGGCTCATGTGGGCCTGAGTAAAAGAGGCAGGCAAGTGTGCCAAGCAGCCGGCTTTTATTCTGGCATTTGCCGGAAGGGAAACTGCTAAAATGTTTTAGGGCCCCCTCGGGAGAGTAAAAATCTCACACTGCCTTTAGTTTTTATCCCTCAGCTAAAATCAATATTTTCTAAAAGAGAGAAGCTTTTAATACTCTTACAAGAGTTTCGCTTCAGGTCCAGCTTCTATTAATTAAGCACATACTTTTGGCAAGAGTTTTAAATAACTTCGTTCCCATAGCAATCAGCTATAAATCATCTTCACGTCACATTTGTGGAAACTGGGGCTGGGGGACTGAATGGCCTGTGGAGGTCACACAGCCTACCCGGGACTCTAACTCTGTTCTGTGTCACATCCTGTGTCACTGCCATCCTCTGATCCTGCATCTGCAGGGGGAGAGAGATGAGGATAAAATGAAAAGTTCTGCGGCTGAGTCCTATGTGGAGGTGTGTAATTCACTCACTCATCCTTTCAACAAATATTTATTGGGAATCTGCTATGGGCCAGGCACTCTTTTGGGTGCCAAAGACACAGTGAAGAGCAAAACAGACAAAACTCCCTGCTCTCAAAGAATTTATGTTTACTGTGGTCACAGTCAACAAACAAGATGCAAAAACGTAAAATATATAGCATATTAGGTATCATTAAGTATTAAAGAGAAAATATAAAACATTAATTATAGAAGAGGGATATGAAATGTCATGAGTTGGGAGGAAAGGAAATTTGGGGAAGAATAGACAGGGAAGCCACTGAGAAGCTGGCTTTTTCGGTATGTTTGGCATTACAGTTGCATTCGATGACCTTATTGGTACTTGCTCTTTGGGATTGTTGTACGGAGCCCCATCACTTCATTCCTAGGAAATACATTGTAAGAACTTGTTTCTTCATTGTGTAAGAACACATTGTAAGATAATAAGAACATCATCAATTTGATAATATTAATCAACTGTCCCATTATTTGCAAATCGATTTTGCCTTGGCTGGTGACTTCTGATACATCTAAGGACCAAAAGCTGTGGTTGTGGTTTGGACAGTTCTTGGTTATTGTACAGAGGGTGGTAGACAAGCATGAGACTCTGGGGTCACTCTTCAGTCACATTCTGATGGTCCCCATTAGCAGCCTGTCACTTTCAACATATTACACATCTTTTCTGTGCATTTGAAAAAGCCGTAAGATAGAGACCTTATTAGTACTCACAATATAGGACTGCTATGAGGATCACATGAGAGTAACCCAGACAAGTCTACACTCAGAAAGGGTCTGGGATGTAATTTATACATGTAATGAACATGTACAAATGTTAATTAATATGAGACATTACTTTTGATGACATAGTCATTAAAAATAAGCAAAGAGGGACTTCCCTGGTGGCGCAGTGGTTAAGAATCCACCTGCCAATGCCGGGGACATGGGTTCGAGCCCTAGTCCGGGAAGATCCCACGTGCCGCAGAGCAACTAAGCCCGGGCGCCACAGCTACTGAGCCTGCGCTCTAGAGCCCGCGAGCCACAACTACTGAAGCCCTGGCGCCTAGAGCCGGTGCTCCGCAACAAGAGAAGCCACCGCAATGAGAAGCCCCTGCACCACAATGAAAAGTAGCCCCCGCTCACCACAGCTAGAGAAAGCCCAAGCGCAGCAACAAAGACCCAACGCAGCCAAAAATATATAAATAAAAATTTATTTAAAAAAATAATAAAGGGGCTTCCCTGGTGGTGCAGTGGTTGAGAGTCCGTCTGCCGATGCAGGGGACACGGGTTTGTGCCCCGGTCCGGGAAGATCCCACATGCCGCGGAGCGGCTGAGCCCGTGAGCCATGGCCGCTGAACCTGCACGTCCGGAGCCTGTGCTCCGCAACGGGAGAGGCCACAACAGAGAGAGGCCCGCGTACCGCAAAAAAAAAAAAAAAAAAAAAAAAAATATATATATATATATATATATATAAATAAATAAATAAAATAATAAGTAAAGATACAGTCCTATTTCTTTAAAAGAACACTGATGGGAGCATGGATCTGGTATGGCAAATATCCAGCACTAAGGAAATGTTTTTAATTTATGGTGTGAATATAAAATAAAAAGGCAGATTTTCTTAGAAAAAGAGTTTTAAAGGCAATTCCATAAGCACCTTGAAGCATAATTGACCTCAGTTCAGGATTTTGAAGAATAACACTCATTAGGACACAGGAATAATTGTTGAGGTGGTTATTTTTCACTAGTTAAAAAAAAAAGAGCAAATTCATCAGAGTAGGGACCGCATATTACCATCATCTGTATATTCCTGGCCTCCAAGGCAAAGCTCACCAGATATATATGAAGAGACCCAGGAAATGTCCAATGATAGCTGGTGTCTAAGCATGGCATGCCCTAGCCTTACACTAGGTCTGCAGTTTTCAGACTGTGTTCCAGGTCACCCCCGGGGTTCCACAAAGATGCCTTGGGGGCTATAACTAGATGAGGGCAAGGCCCCGAGAGCAGGCTTCTGGACTTCTGCCTCTGCTTCAATCACCCCTGCAGTTCCACTTTCATTGATTTTATATACTAGATCCCATGTCAGAATTTATTATTTTTTTAAAGTCATATTGCTTTAAAAATTTTTGAATTGTTTAAAAATCAATACCCTATAACTAGCACATTACTCTATAACTAGTATGGTTTCCATACTAACATGCTTTCAGGATCTCACCCAGTGCCTGCCCAATAATAGTTATTCCATGACTATTTGCTAAGTGATTGGATTACTCTGGAAAACTGTAAAAAACACACAAAACACAGCTAAGGTGGAAATCAAATCTATCCACCTTTAACCAGCACAAGCAGCTAAGAATTTAAAGTGGACAGGATGGCTAAGGATAAGGATTGGAATCTAGAAGATTTTATTTACTGTTTTCAATCACTCAATCCAGTCAAAATATTAAGATGAGAGAGAAGCAACGTAAAGTAGGTGAACAGATAATTAGTTAAAAGAGGAAAAAGAAGCACAGAGTCTGACGTCGGTCAAATCTGGCCTGAAATTCTTTATTAGTTAGGTAACTTTGGCAAGTGACTTAATCTAGCTAAGCCTCGGTCTAGCCATAAAGCGGGGATAACAACAGGAACCGTTTCGTTGGGTTTTGTGCAGATTAAATAAGATATTCCATGGAAAGTTCTTAGGATGGTGTGTGATACATAGAAAGCACTCAAATGTTAGCTGCATATATATACACACATACGTACTCTCTCTATATATACACACTGTATATATATATATACACCCACTCTATGTGTATATACACACTATATAAACAGGTGCACACACACTAAGTGGATATATGTATACATATATGTTTCATTAGAATTTGAAAACTGAAATCATATAATCCTGTGATTTTTAATAGGTGTTTATTAGCAGCAGGACCCTTCCTTCAAATACATGGAAGAATTCCAATGTGTGGATTCTCTGGTACAGTCAAGAGGTTCGAGAGCCCACTCCCCCTTCCCACCCCCTCCACGCACGCACACGCACGCACCGCACGCACGCTATCACACCAGCCCAACAAACACTCTATGTCCTAATTTCTCTTGCTAGCACTCAGCAAGACTCTAAGGCTCTTTGGAAAAGCCTTAACCGTTAATCAAGTCCAATTTCCTCATGTGTCGACAGCATAACCAGGCCCAGAATAATGAAGATATTTGCCTGACGTTTATGGAATATCCAAAAAGAACAGCTCCTATTTATTGATAGTTAACTACACACCAGGTATCACGTTGAGCAGTTTACCTACATTATTCTAATGTTTTCAACAGCCTTGTGAATTAGGTAGTATCATCATCACCATTTTACACATATGCACACTTATTAAATAAAATGGCCCAGGTCCTAGAGCTAGGTAGTTCAAGAGCCTGGATTTGAACCAGATTTGTATGATTCCACAGCCTCAGTTCTATTGCCTCTGACCTGTACACTTGGCATCTTGATTCCCTATTTCAACTTAAGTCCTGCCCTCATGTTGATCCAGATCCCCTTCTTTTCATTGGAGAATATGGAAGTCCTTCTCTCTGGTTCATAAAGGACTCAAGGCACAGTTTTCATAGGTCTGATGCCCCAGCCAGGGAATGTAAGCCATGTCTACCCAACCAGTACTGCTGGAGTCAACCCAATCAGCTCATGGGAAGCATGCTGCGAAACCTTGTTTAAACATTTGATTTTGGAGAAAATGAAGCAACAAGAGAGAGGGTCACCTAAAGTTTTCAGCTCTCTCCCGGCCATTTTGGTTTCCTTTCAAGAATGGCTCACTGTCTAAAGAACAAACATCACGTTCCCCTGACTTGCAGAGAGCACTTCTATGATCAAGTTCCCAAAGAGCAACCAAACAGTCTTGGAGATGGACTCATCTAGTTGTGTTCCCTTCCCATGAGCCCCAGTAAAATAGGCATTTGCTACCATACTTAAAAGTCCTTATTAAATCATAGAAGACAACACAGGCATCCATGATTAAAAGCAAGAGTACTACTGTGATATTGGGTTTTCCTGAATGAATGAATAATACTGTTAGCAATATACTTCCTTGACTGTTTGTGTTTCATAACTCTTGCAGGCAGTTATGCCTGTAGGGTAACTTAACATTTCACTCACAAATTTTATTACAAATTTTTAAGCACTTACTTTGTGCTAGGCCCTGAGCTAGAAACTGAATATGAATTTTTTTAATACAAAAATCTCTATTACTTGAGTGTTTACCAGGGTTCAGGTACTATGCTAAGTGCTTTTCATATATTCCTTCACGTAACTCTCAAAACTGGGCTTGAAATTGGTATAATCCCTGGTTTACAGATGAGAAAACAGAGACTTATCAAGCTAAACATTTTGCTCCAAATCCCACAGCTATTTAGTAATGGTACTGGGAAACTTTGAATCAGAACGGATTTTTTTTGTGTTTACTGAATGACCCCAGTGGTGTCTGACCCCATATGGTACGTACCTAATGACCTCAGTGATGTAGACATCACAGAGTTCTTTGGAAATACAGTAGAGATTTTGACCTTTAAGAAGTCTATTGCTTAATTTTGTAGATCAGTGGTTCTCAAATGAGGGACATTTTGCCTCCAAAGGGACATGTGACAATGTTTAAAAGCAATTTTATGTTCACAATTGGGGGTGTGAGGATGCTACTTATATCTAGCAGGAGAAATCCAAGGATGCTATTAAACATCCTACGATACAGAGGACATCCTCCTGCAACAAAGTATTGCCTGGTGCAAAATATTAGCAGAGCCAATGTTGAGAACCATTGTTACAGATAATACAACCCATAGAAAGTGAAAATCAACCAATAATGTACAAGTTGAATTATGTAAAGGCACTGCGGGGAAAAAAATTGGATTATGGAGAATGGCTCAGAGAGGAAAGCTTTGGAATTCACGGGCTAGAATACAAGCCTTGCAGTTGAACAAACCTGTATTTGATCCCAAGTCTGACCTTAACTGATGGTGTCGCTTTGGCCAAGTCTCAGTGTCCTCATCTTTAAATGGAAATAACAATACTGACCTTGCAGGAATATTATACCAACTGAGATGATGCATAAATTACCTATGTCACCCCCAAAAGTGATAGCCACTCTGGAGGGGTTTTACTTTTCCAAGTTACAAATCATATTGAAGTGACTAAAATAAATAAAATAGTGGGAGTGGGTTTAGTATGATGAGGTTATGTCAAAAATTTTAAGGATATGAGGAGTCACCATGTGGTCTCTCAAGCTGATTGCTGCCCAAAGAGTTGCATTCCTGGACAAGCCCAGAATAAGAGTCCAGATGCCTGCAGTCTCACCGATACCCTTGGCCCCTTCATGTTCTTGGTCAGTAACTGGTATAGACCGGATGTTTGTGTCCTCTCCATCCCCTAAATTCATCTGTTAAAGCCTAATACTTGATGTGATGGTATTAGAAGCTAGAGCCTTTGGGGTGATTAGATCATGAAGGTGGAGCCCTCATAAATGGGATTCATACTCTTATAAAAGAGACTCCAGAGAGTTTCCTCGACCCTTTTCACCATGTGAGGACACAGCAAGAGGATGGCCACTTATAAAGCAGAAAACAGGTCTTCACCTGACACTGAATCTGCCAGTGCCTGGATCTTGGACTCCTGAGCCTCCAGAACTGTGAGAAGTAAACTTCTGCTGTTTACAAGCCAGCTAGACACTCAGGTGGTCTGCTGTAGCATCCCAAATGAACCAAGACACTTACTTCTCTCCTTTAGGCCGCTACACAATTCCTGAGTTGTACAATTCCACATATCCCCTTTGATTTAAAAACCGGGGTAACATACAATCTGAATGAGGACACTGAAAGCTTAGTCATTTTCCACGAAAGCAGTTCCTACCTGTCCTTCCTTTCTCCACTTTTCTCATTCTCCAGCATGCCATTCTTTCCAATGTGATTTTTTTTTCTTAACAACCTTTTTATTTTGAAATAATTTTTTAATTACAGGAGGTTGCAAAATTGCAGAGTTCCCATATACCTATCCTTCATCCAGTTTCCCCTGATGGTTACATCTTGCCTAAACCTTGTTACGTTTGTCAAAACCAATACGTTAACATTGATACAATACTATTAAGTAATCTACAGACTTTATTCAGATTTCATCAGGTTTTTCATGATGTCCTTTCTCTGTTTTTTTTACAACCCAGGAGTCAAACATCCCACAAACTCCAGTGAGATCTGTATCCTCAGAGGATCCACCAGAGTAACCCTCAAGCCAACCAAAGATGAGTTCAGAACTCCCCAGACAGATTCAGGCCCAGGTCAGAGTCCAAAGGGTACGATGGATTAGGCCCTGGGGTTGAGGATGAGGTTTAGGCTCCCTGAAGATGTGGCAGAAACCAACTTGCTGGGTAGGCGAGGTCACACCAGGGCCCAATGCGGCAACTGTAAATTTTTTTTTTCTGGGAACCTTCAAATAGTCCCACTTTCCTGAAGAAAGGAACCTGGAATATCTGGGACTTGTTGATGAAGCACTTTCGAAATAACCCTCCTACGTGAGTCTGAACACGTCGCTTTGCGAATCAAGAGATGGCAGCTGGCCCTTGATAAGGCAGCAGATGGGCGCCCATTGCTCTCAGCTGCATACACAGGGCCCAGCAGGGCCTGGCCTGGCCATGGTCTGGCACCAACTTATCTACACACACTGGGCCCTGCTCTTCTGCCTGAGCCCAGCCAACTCAGCTTGGAGCGCGTTTGGCCACTTTTTGTAAAACACTTACTGAGATTTACCATTTCTCCGTGCCATGACCTTTCTATCACATCTAAAGTGGGAATGTGCCTCTCTTTTCACTGAAGAGGAAAATCTTCCTGCATTACATGTGTTCCTGACATACCCTGCTCTCTCGTGCGCTACAGGAAAAAGAACAGTAAAATCAGACAGGCAAGTGTCACTCTAGGACCCATCACCTGCTGAGTGAGCTGGGCTCACAGCCTTACGCTTCAGCATCTTCCTCTGAGACGTGGAGCAAATTGTACCTGCCTCAGAGGATTGCTTGGAAAATTAAATGAAGAAGTGAAAGAATATTTTTCAAGGTCCTTGCTTGATGTCCAGGACTCGGAAGGCACTCAATAAATGGTGGTTGCCGTTGTTATTGTTGTGATTTTTATTGCGGTTGTTCAGTTCCTTTATCTGTAAAAAAATGCATGTTCGTTCATTCGACACTGAACTAGGCTCCAGGGGTACAGTGGTGAACAAGACAGACAAGATACTTGCTAGCATGGAAATGACTTCCAAAGGCAGAGACACAGACAATAATTAGGTGAAGAAATGAATGAACAACATGATTTTAGATGGTGAGAAGAACTCTAAGAAAAACACGGCAGTTATGGAGAAGGCCTAGTTAGAAATGCAGAACTACTGCAAATTCTATAATCACAGGAGGTTTCACTGAAAAAAATTACATTTGTGCTAAAAACTGAGTGGCAACAAGGAATCAGCCAAAGAAAGAATTGGGGCAGAGGATTCCAGACACAGAAAGCAGCAAGTGCAAAGGTCCTGAGGCAGGAACACACTTGAGGTGTTAGGGAAAAAAAAGGAAAGAATACCAGTGTGACTGTAGCACAGTGAGCAAGGGGGACAGTGGCTGAGATAAAGTCAGAGGAGCAGGAAGGAGTCAAACAGAGTAGGCTTGGAGGTCAAGGTAAGGGATTTGGATTTTATTCCAAGGGCAGTGGAAAGCCAGGGGGAGTGTTTAAGTAGGGAAGTGATGAGTTTTGAATTACAGTTTTAAAAGATCATTTAAACTTTAGACTTGACCATAAGAGGGCAAAAGCAAGGGCAAAGGAGTAATTAGAAAGCTAATATGCAGTAACCCAGGGTGAGACGCTGGTGACTTGAGCCACAAACAATTCTTTCCTTCTCCAAGTTGTTGCGAAGAATAAATGAGAGAGAGGGGCATGGACATATATACACTAACAAACGTAAGGTAGATAGCTAGTGGGAAGCAGCCACATAGCACAGGGAGATCAGCTCGGTGCTTTGTGGCCTCCTGGAGGGGTGGGATAGGGAGGGTGGGAGGGAGGGAGACGCAAGAGGGAAGAGATATGGGAACATATGTATATGTATAACTGATTCACTTTGTTATAAAGCAGAAACTAACACACCACTGTAAAGCAATTATACCCCAATAACAATGTTAAAAAAATAAAATAAAATAAATGAGATCGTGTAAAGGCACCTAGGACAATTCCTGGCACAGAGCGGATGCTCAAAATATTTTAATTCTCTTCTTCCAACACTATAATATAGCAGAGATCTCTATTCCCACAAAGCATCCTAAGAAGCAGATATAACACGTGTAAGAGTGAATGCCAGCATTCTCATCAACTGAATGTTGATACAGCAACATTATAATAAGGCCGAGTAAATGCCAATTCCAGCCTGGTACATATTGCCTTGTGTTGCCATTTCATTAAAACTCCAAAAACTATTATGCTCAAACACTGTAAACTCATTTTTTAAGAAGTAGCATGGGGACCATAATGCGTTTTGAATGCACAAACTAGGATCACCATTCTCCTCTAGTCCAAAGAGAAGATTAAAAATTTTCCAATTTAAAACTCTACCAGATTTGTCCTTCAATTAATGCGGAAGCCACAATCCAGCTGTCTTGAATTAAAGCTACATGCTTTGCTATCAGCTAATGGATACTATAAAGGAACTGTTGGAAAATAAGAGCAAGAAATACAATGTTAATTGTAATTCAGATGAGGAATAAGAAATGTAATTGGTACTAGAGAAGCTTCGGACTGGACCATCCACAATGAGTCAGGAAACAGAAAGCATCACGTCCTGTTTAAGAATCTGGGTTCTAAAAAAAGAAAGAAGACTTCCTGGGGGTGGTATCTGTCCTCCCCTCATTTAGTCTTATGTTTGTATGCCTTTGGGGAAGTCTCTTCACCTCTAAAAATCAACTCCTCCTCTGTAGAATGTGAAAAATAACAATACCTCATCAGATTACGGCAAAGATTACACATGAGCATCTACTTGAAGTGTTTAGCATGATGCTGGCATAGGATTTAAAGAAATACCAGTTATCTTTATTACCCTCCAGTACCCTGAGGCTCAGGTGAAAGAACTAGAATTATTTATTCTGGAATTGAGAAGGCTGAGTGTGTAATTTAGATTTTTACCATGAAAATTGCCACAATGTATGGAGTCCTCAGAGGCTAGATACCATGCCAAGGGTTTATGTTTAATAAGAGAAAAAAATGCAACCTCCAGCCTTCAGAAGCTGGCCTGGCACTCCCAGCAAAGTCTTGTTATCCTCCTATTAGACATAAAACATCTCTCAGAATTCCATCCTCAGACGAGGTTGCTGGGAGACCATGACAAAGTGAGACAGAGCAAAGCCACTTCACAACTTCGTCCAAGTGCAGACAAAAGCAAGGTCTCTGTGCCACCCTAAAAATACCAAGCCCCCCAAATGAGTGACTCCTAAGTATTTACCAGTCACACCTTTATACTCATGCTGGTCTCTGCTCCCTGTAGATAAGATTTATTGAGATACACAATCATATTGTGTATTGCCTCTGCTTTCTGACAACATCTAATGCAGAGCGAACCTTTCGCCACCCAAAGCCCCAATTCTATGACAGATTCTTTCTCACGCCCTCTTACTGAGCCATCCTACACTTGCCTGGACTGTGTGTTCTCCTCGATGCAACAAGTAATAAACCCAACCTGTTTAACTATAGGTGTTTTCCCAGTGTTCTTTAGGCGAAGTGCATTAATTTTTAAACGACAATGTAAGGCATGTATTATTATCTCTATTCAACAGCAGAGGAAACTGCGGTTCAGAGCAATTAAGTATCTCGCCCAAGACCCTCCACATAGCAAGTGACAGAGAACGGACTGGAAGTCAGGTCTGTTCTATTGCAAAGCCCAGGCTCAGAAATGCCCCAGTTTCATCCTAGTCTTAAGGGGTGCTCAAACTCTGAGTAGGGTCCAACTGATGACTGAACAAGAAAACCTGTCAAGAAGCAGCAGGATGAATTAGATGGGGGGGGGGTGCAGGATATTCTTTATAGGAAGGAGGTAGTATAAGTGTTGGAAAGGGGGACTAATTTTCCCACCGATGGAGAATTATTCTTTTTAAATTAAAATATATTTAGATGATTTAAAGAAGGTAGAGAGACATTTTGACTTTGGAAAAGTTGAGCAACCTGACAGGACAAGTTAGGGGAGAGACAGGCTGTTCTCATGCCCTGCAGCTCTTCTATTATTTGCTTCAGAGATCATGGTCTATGACAGAATGGTAACTACAATAGAAATGAAGATATGAAAGCCATTGTGGCTAATATTATCCTTTAAATGATTGGAAGCAGCTCACAGGAACAAGAAAGAATCGTTTTTTTATATTTCAAATTTATCTCAGTAATTGGATACTATACGATTTGATTTTATTATTTTTTCAAGCAGAAAGAGAATAACTGGCAGGTGAACATTTAATGGGGAAATATATAGCTTGCACAATTTAAAAATAAAATCTAACAGTTTGCCTGTTTAGCACCTTTCATGCAAGAATTTTAGAGCGGTTTTGTAAAAATGCATTACACTTCCTTCCCGCTCGCCACCACCCACGAAGAAGCTTGAGAAGTCTCTCGTGAGAGCGTGACAAACCTTGAGTGCCCAGGGATGTGGAGGCGTGTGGAAGATGTGGGAGTCCTGAGTTGAAAGGAAAGCTTGGATTGATCTTTTGAACAGGAGCCCACTCACACGTGTCAGGCAGTCTCCAGGGAAACGAAACCACTCCTTTGGGACCCGCTCTCCCCTCTCCCTTTGCCCCACTCAGTCACTTTAACCCTTTTGTCCCCCTCCTCTAGGACCCCACATTGTTTTTCCCTCCACTCCAGAAGTCAGATTATATCTGGTTTCCTTTGAATAGTCCTTAGAGAAATAATGGGGAAGGAGAAGATCACTGGGGAGGCAGGCTTTAAAAATCATGTCCTTGGAGGCAGCACCTACAAAATAATCAGACCTTCACGTGGCCATGGTAGGCTTCGTCTCAACTAAGCTAGTGTGAACTCCATCCATTTGCCCAACAAACATTATTGAGTATCTAGTTATCTAGGCAGTACTGTTCTAGGGAATACAGCAATGGATGAAACAGAGGAGAATCTCTGCCTTTATGGGGTGTATATTCTAGTTGAGGGAAAGTCAATAAATCAAACAGATTTTTTTAAAAACCAAATTATATGATATATTAAAATGAGCTAAATGCTATGGGAAAAAAAAAAAGCAGGGAATGGGGTTAGGGACCTAGGAGGTTAGATTTTTAAATGATGTAGTTAAGGAAGACCTCATTTAGAAGGTGATGTTCGAGCAAAGATTTGAAGGAAGTGAGGGGGCAAATGAGGGAAAGGAATAGTCTAGGAAGATGGAATACAGTAATAAAGGTCTTGAGCCAGGAGGAAACCTAGAGTTCCTAGAGCGTGGCTGAAGTAGAGAAAGTGAGGGGAGAGAAGTAGCAATCGTAGAGGTAAATGTGGAACAGGAGTCAGCAGATTGAGTAGGGTCTTGTGGGTCACTAAGGACCCTGGCTTTTCTTCTGTATCAGATGTAGAGAAATTGGAATTTTTGAAAACAGGAGTGACATCATCTTAGAATTTAAAGGGATCTCAATGCAAGTTGAGAGTGGAAGCCAAGAGTTCAATGAGAAGCATATTGCAACAATCTATGTAAGAGAAGATGGTGGTTTAGACCATCATCTTCAGAGGTGAAGGTGGAAAAAGTGTTAGGATTCTCAATATATTCTGAGAGAAAAGCCAATAATATCTGATGACAGATTGAGTGTGGGATATGAGAAAAAGAGAGGAGTTGACGATGATATCAAGCATTTTGGCCTGAGCAACCGGAAAGACAGAACTGCCATTTACCAAGATGGGAGAGAATGAAGGTGCAGCAGTTTGGGGAGGAAAGATCAGCAGTGCACTTTTAGCGATGTTTCATTTGAGCTGTCGACTAGACATCCAAGGGGAGATGCTCAGAGGCAGCTGAACATACAGATCTAGAGTTCATGGAGAGGTCGCAGTTGGAGATATAAATTTAAGAGCTGTCAGCAGATCGACAATATTGACAGTCATGAAAATAGATGGGAGCAGTGAGAGAGGATGAGGGTAACTAAGAAGAGGACCAAGCACTGAGCCCATTATATGTTGGGAAGATGATGAAGAATCAGCAAAGGAAACAGGAGCAGCTGTCAGTGGTGTGAAGAGAAGACTAAAAATGCGTAGGATCCTAGAAGCCAAGTGAAGAAACCATTTCAAGGAGAAGGAAGTGACCACTGTGTCTCAGTGTGGGCACTAAAAGTGGAGCAATGGACTTAGCAATGTGAGGTTACCAGCAACTTTGAGGGAAAAAGTTTCTGTGGCATGATGGAGGCTTTAATCAGAGAAATAACGTGTAAATATTTGTATGCTGATGGGAATAATCCAGGAGAGGGGAGAAATTAATGATATGGGGAACAAAATTGCTGGAGCAATGACCTTGAGTAATGTGAGAGGCTATGGAATCCATAGACACATGGAGTGGTTGTCTTTAGATAAGAGTATGGACATTTCCTCTCTATGGTAACAGGAGGGATGCAAGAATAGGTCAGTACAGGTACTGGGAGGTAGCTAAATTCGGTGGTGGTATTCTGTAGAAAGTTATCTTTTGATTGCTTCTGTGTTTCCAAAAAAGTAGGAAGCAAAGCCATCTCTGGTGACACAGAGATGCTAGAGGTTTGAAAAAGAAAGAACGGGTATAAAACAGTTGTCTAGAAGAGTGGGGTGAATACATTAGGAAAAGGTAGTATGATTGCTGGGAAGCATTATATATTCACATGAGGTTTATGGTCATAAGGTTAACAATAAAACCAGTCATTGTGTGTGTGTGTGTGTGTGTGTGTGTGTGTGTGTGTGTGTGTGTTTTCCAGCCACATTCAGTGCATAGGTACAGGCATAGATTAGGCAGAGTTGGATTTAACCAAGGATGGGTTTTTTCCAAGTCAGTTCAAGGAAGCAAGAGAGTCAAGAGAATTGAGAGTAGGTACAAGGGTATGATTATAATAACTGAGCACAGGATTTAAGCTGGGAAGGGAGGAATTAGGATTAGGAGGAAGGGAGAGGAGAAAGGTGGTAAGATCAATAGATTGCAGGTCCCAGAGAGTTCAAGGAGTGATGGCGTCAAATATTAGAGGAATTAAACTGAAAAGATAGGAAGTGGAGGTCAGAGGGTGGGATGTTTGAAACTGAAATTATGGACAGGTCACAGGAAGTCTAGATTCTAGTCTAGAGAAGAATCATGGGAGGGAGGGGACTAGAGGAAGAGTGTGGAATGAGATCACTGGAGGAAAGAAGGTCAAGGAACTGAGTGGCCAGGATATCAGAAGTACCCTCTGGATATTAAAATAAGGGAGAATTAAGAAAAGAGAGAACGACAGTCAACCAGGAATGAAAGTCTTCAACAAATGAACAGGAGTGATCCCGGGGTCCACAGACAAAGAAGGTGGTAGGTGGGATTGTCTAATGACAAGGGAGTCAAAACTGCAGGGTTCTAGGGAAGAGGGAAGGAGAATGAACAGTCTGGAAATGGAAATGGTGAACTAGGAAGACACCCAAATGCACCTTCATGACCAATGGTCCAGGAGGTGATGGAGGAAAAGAGCCATGACCAGACAGGGCTGCAGGGAGGGTGGTGTGCTCAGAGGAAGTCCAGACCTAGGTTAGTCTAGTCACACTGTGCATACCTGCATACACTCTCAAGCACACACATACACACGCACACACACATGGAAACACAGAGATGGATGGATGTTTAGATGAGTGGATGTCATGGTATGTGAAATATACCTCGATAAAGCTGTTTTGTTTTGTTGTTTTTAAGGAAGCACACGGAGATCTTTAAGAGAGAGGAAATCAGACACATTTTAGGGGAGGTCAAGAAAAGTCTCTTCTAGAAAGTATCTGATGAGGATGTCCCAATATGAAAAAAAAATCTTATATTTGTAGCACATAATGATATTACCTTCTCCCCCTTTGGATCCACAGTACTGTCTTTGAATTTCATTCATGGCCCTTCCATGACAATCATTTGAGTATCTATCCTAAATTGTCTACAAAGTTGTAAGGCCCCTGTAGGGCTAAAGAATGTGTCCCTCAGTTTGATATCCTCTGCAGGATGTAGGACCATGTCTAACTCACCAGAGACTCACATAAATATTTCTTCAAATGTGTTGAATTAATTTAAATATTTATTATTTCAAAGTATCAAAGTAACAACTTATGAAGGCATTTTCAAAAGAAACAGGAAATAGTTTTACCAAATACTATTTATTTAAACAAAAAGTGCATTTTCATATTTATTCATTTGAAAAGTAAATCAAACATAAATGAGAATATTTTGTGAGTTGTCATTAACTAATAGTCATCTTACGGTCAGAGGCAGAAAGAAATAGTTGAAGTAAATATCAAAAGCATATCTAATATGCAACTTTCAGAATTATATGGTAAAAAAAAACCTAGTATATAATTGCCAGGAAAGTTATTTAAAGCAGAAATATGAGATTAAAAATGCCAAAGGTGTAAACAACTTTAATCTGCTAATTTATTACACATGCCTCTTAGAGCCAAGTTTTATTTTAAGATTAGATCTTGGATATTTTCACTGTGTTGCTGCAAATGAAACTAAAATTTTCTAAACTCAAATGCTACGCATGTTTCACCTTTTAGATGTCACTTCATCTCCTCTGAAACCAAGTTCATGTCTACAGTTTAAGCATTGTGACTCTACATATGTAATCTTTTCTTATAAGGACATACTTCTACAGTGTAAAAGGCACTATGACAATGCTTACCCATGTCTGTATTCCATCAACAGTCTGCATTAAGGAACAGGCAGGCTACAGAAATAAATAGAAGTTACTTTTTTATTATTAGAACAGCAAACATGGCTTTAACTAATAAAGATGATTCAGGACCACTTGCTGAGGAAAATCATCCTTTCAATCATAAATGCAGGAGGTGTGAAAGTGTATTATGGACCCCATATTACACACTGGACCCAATTACCTGCAGCTCTTTCCTCTCTTATGACCCAGATTCTGCTTTGGTTTCTGGACATATCTAATTCTGTTAGCTTAATCCTCTAGCTATATGAGGGAGCAGTCACAATAAGAAATCGAGATCCAATCAGTTATTTAAGAAGTGATTCAGGACTTCCCTGGTGGCGCAGTGGTTAGGAGTCCGCCTGCCAATGCAGGGGACGTGGGTTCAAGCCCTGGTCCAGGAAGATTCCACATGCCGCGGAGCAACTAAGCCTCTGTGCTACAACTACTGAGCCTGTGCTCTAGGGCCTGCAAGCCACCACTACTGAGCCCACGTGCCACAGGTACTGAAGCCTGCGCGTCTAGAGCCCATGCTCCACAACAAGAGAAGCCACTGCAGTGAGAAGCCCACGCACTGCAAGAGAGAGTATCCCCTGCTCGCTGCAACTAGAGAAAGCCCGCGCATCAACGAAGACCCAACACAACCAAAAATAAAAGTAAGTGGCTTTTGACTAGGTCTATGTTCTCAAACTTTCCAACAGGGCTCTGCTACCTCTAGTCCTAAGAAACACAGTTCTCCAATTACACCACTATGAAATGTGACCTTCCCCTCCAGCTGGCACTAGGGTTTAGCCATAATCATTAAAAAGGTACAGGTGTGCTGACAGTTCAAGCCAGCACAACAGTGGCATCGTATAAGACTTGGTGGATGGGAGGTGGGAATTCACAGGAAGGCTTGCACAGAATTGAATCCTTAATATGATCTTAATAATGTGAGCTCTTTAAGCCAAATATCTGGCCTCTTCCCACTTCTTCCGTGAAATATCATGATTGACTGAGAGCCTATATAAAACCGCAGTTCAGGGATATGGTAGGATTTGAATGCATGAAGTACAATATTTGCTACATGTGTGCCATTGTCCAGTTGGACTTTGCCTCATCTCCTTTGGCAATGCAGTCCCCAAAAGGGTGTTGGGGTCACTGACTAGAAGAAGCTTCAAATCGTCCTGGTGACAAGAAAGGGCAGAACTAGGACCAGTGATGAAAAGCAGAGGATGGATTTCATTTCTCCCTATGGAAGGACTTCCCTATGGAAGCTTTCCATCACAGGAGGTGCTGAAGAGACAATGAGGGATCATCTCTTAAGACATCTTGGGGGACTGAGACTAGTTGACCTAAAAGGCCTCTTCAAGCTCTAAGGTTTTATTCCAGATCCGCAGGCAATACACTCTAATGGTGTCAGCATGCTTCCTGTTGTCTGACAGCACCATCCTATCTCTTACTTCTGAGCCTTTGTACATCCCATTCCCTCTGCCTGGGCACCCTTCCGCCCCCTCACCACTTCAAATAGGAGTTTATACATCTCTTTCTTCACTTCCTTTACTTCCTTCCAGGAAGCCTTCACTGACCCAACAAATTTAGGTAAGGGCACTTTCCAATACCCATTTATGGCACTCTACCCCTCCGCTCCCATAGTACCTCCTCCACTTGACTGGACTTCCTTAAGGGTAGGGAACATGTCCTTGTCATAATTGTATGTCCGTCACGCACACAAGCCCTGTAGCAGAGCCCATTCTCAATGAATGTGTGCCAAATGCCTAAATTACTTTCTTATTGAAAACTCTGCTGTGTCTTCCCCAGAATCCATTGCACCTAGAAACAGTTTAACCAGAGATACTTTATCTTGCTTAGTTATACTATTTTTTGGGTCTCAAGTCCTTTTCCCACCCAAGAAGTGCTCCCGATAGAACACTGGTACCACTTATATGCTATAGACTTGTGCACTGTCGTATCACAAAGGGATCTTTAACCTGAAGCAGTTAATGACTATCTGTTAAGGCTTCACATGCTTAAAAGGCCAACAAATAAAAGTGAATAAGTGCATTGACAGCAAAACTATCTTACGGTCACCATCTATATGACCCAGGTTCTCATTTTGGGTGGGGTGGACCAAGTTCTAATTAAGAGTTCTGATGCTGCCTTGCCAGGGCCAGTCCCTACAAGGACCTTCCACTCCTGTTAAAAAATGCTCTGAATGGCTATGGTGTATAAGACACCTTGCTCAGCTACTTCCTGCAACTCTGTCCCAGGGATCGTGAGGATACATCAGAAACTGCAAGGAATGTGTGGACATCCATCCAAAACGCTTAATTAAAAGAAGATAGTTCAAACCGCTTTTCCATAGGACATGGAAGCCATTTCTTAGCAATACTAATTTAAGATGATCAAAATGAACCCAGATTGCGTAGTTTAAGTGACTAACAGTCAAATAAACAATTTCATCATTTCTCAAATACTTCCTACTTTTAAACTATGACTTTTTCATGGCTATCATGTGAAAACTACTCTAGTCATTTGAAGCTCAGTAAGTGTAGGTGGTGGATAAGAAGAATCAGACAACTCAAGCAAGTGCCTCCTACCCACTGACCATGACTGAAGATGAGAAATGTCCACAGTTAACAGCTCCATGACCAGCCTCCAACCATCTTCCCATTTCCTGATAAATCTGAGACCCTGTTCCCTCCCCATTCTTCCTGCTTAAGCACGATCTTCACTACCTTTACTCTCTGACACGTCAACCTCACACCTTCATTCCTACTTGACTATTGCCTGCCTAGACCAATGTTTCTCACACTGTAAGGTGCTTGGCCATCATCTAGGGATCTAGTAAAATGTAGATTCTAATTTGATAGGTCTTGAGTGGAGCCTGAGATCCTTCTCTTGTAAAAGCTTTTAGAGATTGCTGATGCTGCTGGGCCATGAACCGTACTTTAGAGTATCAAGGACTAAGGTCAAGGACTCAGCATAGAGTCCGTCAGTCTCAGCAACTTCAGCAGGTCTGCAAATTCCTGACATTTTTAGCAAATGTTCTAGGGACAGGGTCTATAATTTCCATCAGAGTCTCAAAGGATGCTACACAAAGGTTAGGATCCATTGGCCAAGGCCACCACTGCTCTTCTCCTGGCTATGCCATGTCTCCTTCTGGTCTTCTTCCCCAACCCTCTCCCACTAGCTGCTCCACAATATTCATCCTGCAATCCCACCAGCAGCTGGTTTTCTATGCCCAAGCAGATTGACGTTATTCGAGGTACCTGGTATGCTGGACACATTCATTTTGAAGAGCACCAACAAAAAAGGAGATTTGAGATTAATGACTCTGAGATGCAAGGGCTACAACAGCATGATGTTGGGCAGAGAAAATCATTCTGAAAAGCAAAAAGAACTGAGTTTGAATCCTGGGTCTGTATCAACCGAATTCTGTGACCTTACATTAGTTAGCTTCTCTAAGCTTCGATTTGCTCCTCTGTAATAAGATCTACTTGTAGGCCTCTGTGAACATAACATAGCAGAGACAAACTTCCAGGCACACAGTGCTTACACAATCAGTTGGTTACCTGTTCCCTTCCTCTTTATCGTAGAGGAAGGGCAAGGATAAATTAGGATCGAAATTGTTAATAAATAATCTTAAAATAAGATCTCATAAGTTAAGATCACATTAAAAGAAATATCCATTAGGCTTAGATCCTGAATAATAAGAAAAATAACTATTTTTAAAATACATTTAGGTATTTTTAAAATACACTTAGGTATCTTTTTAGGTATTTTTTTCCTCTCGGATCTAAAATAGAAGAGAACTGAAAGTCTTGGAGGAATTTTTAAGGGAAAGTAAGGAATTCTTACACCACATTTCAACCTTTTTTGGTTTAAGTAAATTGTGTTAGAAAATGCCTGCTAACCAAGAACTCACAGCAAATATGTATCCAATTTTAATACAACACTATAAAACTGTTCTGGAAAGTTAAAACTAGTTATTAAGAGAGTCTGGGTGGGAAAAATATCTCTAGGAGTGAAATGATTTCCCTTGTGAAGAACTAGGTTTAGGGACTCTTGATCATGAGCCTTTCGGATATTACATAATAAAAACGCCATTGGTTCCTTATCAAAGGACAACTCAGCCCTCACTAGCACATTTTCATTGAACCTCAACGCAGCTAATCACTGTAGAGCTAAAGTAAAACATCCCCCATTTCATGCTCAGTGTGATATTACACCTTTACTTGTTTGTCCCAGAAAGTTAAGCATTTAAAAGATTTCATGGCCCCAACACAGGCTTTTAAGGGCATACTTATTCTTTTATCGTATTCTATTTTTTAAAACTACTGGAAGAATTTGGAAGAAAAACTATCTCCTTGGTCCAATTTGTCAAATAATGAGAGTTCAAAGCTCGAGTTATCTCTTATTCTAAAATACTCTGTTATCCCTCAAGGATAAATTTTCCATTTCTGATAAGGTCCTTGTCGAATCCAAATTACAAGCACAGGAAGTCTTGGGGGGGAAATATGTTTACTTATTTTTCCACGTAACATCTTCAAAGAAACTTAAAGGAAGAAAGCACTGCTCCTAAGGATATCTTCCAGAAGTAAAAAATTCAGTAAGACGTTTTCCTCATCCTCCTAAAACAATCTTTATCTCCAAGGAAATTGAACCAATACTCAAGATCTTACCTCTCAAAGCAATGTTTTTCCAAAAGAGTTGTCCTTATTCATCTAATATAAATATCATCTGTGCAGTCATTCTCTATACCCCCAAGATTCACATTAAAGCTAGTTTAAAAATAATTTGCCATTTACATATGTTTTCACTAGATTGAAAGCCAAAAGCTCTTCAACCCTTGCCATTCCGGCAACAAAAGACAGAACCACATTATCTTAGGGGTTTCATTCAGGAAGATAGAGCGCTGGGCCTCTGAAAGAGATACGTTTCTCATGGTGAAGGGTTAAAAGAGGACACCAAGCCACCCTCTGGAAGTCATTAAGTTACAAAGCCCCAAGAAGATAAAAGTTTCCATTTTCTAAAATGTAAATCAAAAACATATTCATTAGTATTGCAAAACAAACATGCAAATCTTCACCACTTGAAAAGCTCGGCTAAATATGTACAAGGGCTAAACCCAAAAATACATCTGGTCCTCGGTTACAGAACTTGCTTTTTTGGTTTTATCTAAAGAGTTTGTCTGTCTTCCATGGTTGGCTTCTTGGATTATTGCAATTCATAATAAGCCTTTTAGCTAAGGATGAAATAAACAAAGATAAAGTCTATGTCCTAGTTTTAAATGGTCCAGATGGGATGATTTTTCCATATGTTTAGCACACCCACTGTTTATTAATCATTGCTAGCAGAGCTTAGAGGATTACTGGGTTTATTGCCTAGGCAAGGGCTGAAATTTACAGTTTGTATAATCTCTGCACACCTTTTTAATAGTCCATCCTTTCCGGATTGTCCTTTGTGCTTCACTCAGGTTGGGTGTGCATCCAAATCTGTGTATGTGTGTGTCTGTGCCTCCGTGTGTGTGTGACATATTATGCAGCTGGGAGTTTCAGCCAACTGATCAAGAGGAGGTTTTTGTGCCCAAATTTGGATACAATATCAGACTTCAGGAATGTGTTACATCATAACAATGACAATGTGGGTAAAACTGGCAATACTTGACTCACTACCCTTTATAGTGATTTACTTAGTGTCTGGCAATCTGTTTTTCATATGATGTTTGTTTCTCATAAACAGTTTCAACATGGGAGAGTATGGTGTCAAGATAACAGTTATATCATTTGTCACTGCAGAACATCTATCGGGCTTGCCAAGAAAACAAGACTCTTTTATCTTGGGCTTCTTACAAGTGCTTGAGTTCTGGTGATTGTTTCTCTTCAACGTGCTGTATTATTTTTTGAAACCTGACCATCACCGTCTCAGTTAGATTGTCACTTCAATTTCTCGTAAATAAAGTGAAGGCTGTGGAAAAGTCAGCAGAGGGGAGAGTGGAGGAAAAAATGCTGAGAGTGACAGAGACAGAGTGAGATAGAGACACAGAGACAGAGAGGAGGTGATTCTCAGACAAGGTATAGCCTCTGAGAAAGGCACACCCCAAGCAGAGAGTTAATAATAATGAGTTTAAAAGCACCTTGATTGTTTCCTGTCATTTTTTTTAATGGATAGGGTCTCAGATAAAGTGTATGACTTCCATTTTCATCAGTGTACCAAGTTCTTAAGCACATTTTTAGTTGTCAGATGGTTAAAACAACCATTTGGGGGGGGGAGGAGAAACCTCTGTCTTTTTATATCACAATCATAAAGCCACCCTGTCAATCTGAGGGAATTCTGACAGAAGGCTTCCATATTTGGAACACCCCCTAAAACTTGGAAGGAGAAAAAAGAGGGGAGATATTCTTTAAAATTTCTTTTAATAGAATTGGTTAAGACAGTTAATGTAGAAAACGTTCTATTAATCATGGATGCTTTTTATAGTATTTTTACATGGGTTTTGAGATGTGGTTTTATATCTTCAACAAATAGAGGAAAGGAAGGCCTCCATAAAGCATAAGAATAGACAGCTGTGGGTACAGAAAACTGAATATTCGGTCATTCCAAAAGGCTTTGAAATCATTCTGCTGGAGTCTTGTGTACAATAATTAAACTCTGAACAAGTATCTTTTATGATATCCTACCCTATGCTGTGGGCACATAACATTTGCCCTATAAAATAAAATAAAATAAAGAATGTGTACTCAGGAAACAGCATTTTCAAATGCGTTACCTAAAGGAGAAGCATCTCGCTTATGTCCATGAATGGAAATGATCTAACTTGTACTTGGAATATCAGTTCTATGACCCAGACAATGGTCAGATATTCTGGGAAACCTACACACAGAATCTCCTTCTGATAGTTCGCGTTAGTTTATGTAGCCAGGAAAGCTGCTCCGTTTAAAGCATTGTTGGCAGGCAAGTTGGTACCTCAGCCTCATCCAAGGTATTTAGGCTAAGCCTACTTTTCTATTCAAAGAAAAAAAGATGTGAATATGATTAACCAAGGGAGGAAAATATTGCTCCTTTTAGGGATCTGGTGCACAAAGAGCAAATCTCGTCAACTACCCTACCGACTTTGGGGCTTTCTGCCCCTCATCATGCCATATCACTTTCATACTCTCAGCCTATCATTTCCCTTCTCTTTGCCTGTCCCAATTCTCCCTAACCTCAGTTCTAGCTCAGGTCGTTTCTGCTCCATGAGACCTTTCCCAGTGCCAAAGTCCATATTGATGTCTCCCTTCTCTGTACCACTAATGTTCAGTCTGACTGACTCTAAAAACAGATACATAATCATATGTTGCCTTGCATCATTAATAATAGTTTCATGTCTCTTTTCTGTTTACTTTACTTGACTATGTGCTCCTGGATGACAAAGGATTTTTTTCTGAAATGCGCCAGTAACTACTGCATTGAGCACTTGCTATGTGCCAGGCACAATGCTAGGCACCTTCCCTAAGTTATGTCACTAAATTTAGAGTATAGCTTCCATGGAAAGACATCTGTGCCGCCCACACATTGCCTAGTAATATGAACAGAACTCCAGCACCTAGATCAACACTGAAGACCCAATTCTGAGAATAATTCAAATGCAACACAGGAAGTGCTAAATATACAGACACTTAGGAACGTGACAGTCAATGGCCAGAAAAATAATTCCGGTAGAATGAAAATATTCTCTCCTCATCTCAGAATTGGCTCACCAGTGGCATTGGTTCATCTCGTGTTACTTTAAATGATCTTTTTTGACACTTCATTATTTGACCGTGATTTTCCATGGCTCCACCCATGACTTTCAGTCACTTGTTAGGACTTCCTGAGAGGACTGGCTAGAACTCAAAGTTTCTGAGTGGTCATTTTGTCTTTTGAAAATACCTGACTAGATTATACCGTTTAATAATAGTTATTTTCCCTTTTCCACACTTTCAGTAGTTCAATTATATTTGGGAAGAAAATAAGGTTCCCTAAACCACTTCCACTGCTTTGTGCCTCTCTCCTGGATTCTATTCCTTTGGTGTTGAAAGAACCTTTATACCCCTGTAGAAATGTAAGAGTATCCCATCAGAAACAGTCAAGCTGCTCCCTGACAGGCAAAATGTAAAAAACGCTGAGGCTCAAATGTCCCATGGAATTAAAATGGAAGTTCAGAGGTCAGGTTGATTCAGATTATAGATCTACACTGGTAAGACTATATCCACACAAACCCCACCCAGCACTGTACTTACATCTCTCAGAAGAGTGAAAGCCATGGATGCCAACTGAAATGAGAAATTATAAAGCCAGCCTTGGCCCAGTACGGAGATATATTTTATCCTACCACATTTTTACATTTGCATACATGGCACCCTTCAAAGCCAGGAGTTTATATTTTCCCACCAAGGCTCAGCATGTGTGAAAAACGCTTTCCAAGAAACAAAGGCTGGCCAAGATGCAAATGCAAATGTGAACTTGTGGGCAAGCAAATACCTTTTAACTTAACGGAGATCTTTCCTGCATATCTTGGATGAGTTTGTTAAATAACCCAAGTCTCCTCCAGACAAGAACCTTGAACCTCAAAGTCAAACAACAACAACAACAACAAATAATTGCACAAGGACAGAATCACTGGAAAAGCAAATACATTTCTCAATAAAGAACACTCTAACTTGAAAAAAGGGGGGATTCGGCAAGAGATAAGCATGCTCGAGGCTGGGAATTATTTGCTAGTTCATTCTTCCTATAAAAGGGATTATCTCTGTGGCCACAAATAAATTCCAAAGCCGCTGATTCCATGAGAGTCTTTTTCCCTTGGAAAAGAAACAGGTCTAGGATTCTACCCTACTGCTTTGCAACGCTAAAAGGATTCTCAAAGTAAGGATGGAGACAGAGGCCTTGTATTAAAGGGGGTGGTCGGATTCACCTATTTGCTTTCTCTCCCCACCACCCTACAAAAAAAGGTTCTCTGTAGGTTGTCAAATGTTTATACAGGTTTAGGTCTTAGAGGATATAAACTGATACATAACACATATCAGAGCCAGAAGGAAGTAGCATACCAGGGCTAGACGACATGGAGGAAGTTGGGGCAAGTCTGAGATTCCTGCTATACTGGACTCCATCTTTCCAGGTCACTGGACCCTGACCCACATTACGTCACCCCTGAGCAACTTGAGACGATTTATGCTCAGTGGCACTGACTCTTTCTTTTTGTGTTTTTGGAAACAAAAGAAAAAAGATGTCCAAGAGAGATTACTTGGAGATTTGAAAAAGTTCTTTAATGCATGGTTATTTGCCTACATATGGCCTAGGCCTGTTTGGCAAAATCTGCCAAGTATCTTAAATGGTTCCCAGGAAACTCCCAGCTTCAGCTCCACTGCCATGACTTTTCTGTACCATTTTAATTGTTCCAATAAGATGCTGCATGGTGAACAGCCAAGCATTGATAAACCAGTAATTTGCCAATGTAGATGTTAAAACCAAACAAGAAATACAGAGATATTCCCTACTCAAAGAAGAATGTCTTTTCAGTGAACATTTTGCTTTTAACTTTTTTGCAAATAACATTTTATTTGGATCAGCTTCAATTGCCAAACATGAAAAATGACAAAAGCAGGCAATGGAGAGTGGCACTGTGCCCCCAGCCCAGGGTCCTAAGAAGTAAACAAATATTTCTGTGGTGTGGTACCATGCCAGATCATGCAGGGGAAGCCAAAATGCTAAATGATGGCTGAGCTCATAAAACTGTTCTTTCCCTTATCAAGATGAGGTTTTAGTCTCTCAGATTTCAAGGGTTTGCTTTGATTTTTATATTTCTTAGACCAGCGCATGTAGCTGTCATGTTTTGCCTTGGGCATTAATTAATATGGGTAACCAACACCTCACGTAGGAAAAAGCAAAATCAGTTAACAAATAGGAGCTGTTTGTTAACTGCATACTATGTGCAAGGTTCTAGGCTAGATGCTCAAAGAACACAAAAGCACACGCAATGCAGCTACATCTTGAGTTCCTCATGGGGCTAATTGAAGAATAGAGATGAGAGATAATAACAATAAAATACACGTTAAGTGCCAAAATACAGTCAGACAAATCAGTGTTTTAGAAGTTAGAAAAGGGCCTGGGCCAGTTAAGAAAGGCCCAAGAAAACAGTTGCGATCTGAGCTGAATCTGAGAAGGAAGAAAACACAGACTAGCAGAAGAGAGAGGATAGACCTTCACGGTGACAGGTAAACATGTTAAAAAAAAAAAAAGTTACTGCTGAATCTGACATTGTAGTAATTAGAGCTTACACATCTTCTTTTCTCTAAACTTAATATAAAACTATTTGTAGTGGAGAACAGTATGGAGGTTCCTTAAAAAACTACAAATAGGACTACCATATGACCCAGCAATCCCACTACTGGGCATATACCCTGAGAAAACCATAATTCAAAAAGAGTCATGTACCAAAATGTTCATTGCAGCTTTATTTACAATAGCCCGGAGATGGAAACAACCTAAGTGTCCATCATCGGATGAATGGATAAAGAAGATGTGGCACATATATACAATGGAGCATTACTCAGCCATAAAAAGAAACGAAATTGAGCTATTTGTAATGAGGTGGATGGACCTAGAGTCTGTCATACAGAGTGAAGTAAGTCAGAAAGAGAGAGACAAATACCATATGCTAACACATATATATGGAATTTAAGGGAAAAAAATGTCATGAAGAACCTAGGGGTAAGATAGGAATAAAGACACAGACCTACTAGAGAATGGACTTGAGGATATGGGGAGGGGGAAATGTAAGCTGTGACAAAGTGAGAGAGAGGCATGGAAATATATACACTACCAAACGTATGGTAGATAGCTAGTGGGAAGCAGCCGCATAGCACAGGGAGATCAGCTCGGTGCTCTGTGACCGCCTGGAGGGGTGGGATAGGGAGGGTGGGAGGGAGGGAGATGCAAGAGGGAAGAGATATGGGGACATATGTATATGTATAACTGATTCACTTTGTTATAAAACAGAAACTAACACACCATTGTAAAGCAATTATACTCCAATAAAGATGTAAAAAAAAAAAAAAAAAACTATTTGTATATTTATGTCCCTGTAAAGGGAAGCAGTCTTCGGGTAAATTAACAATAGGTGGAGATTGACCAAGGCCAGGTAAACGATTTTTCAGATCCTGTGGGAACTATGAGAACACTAAAGTGAAACAAAAATATGAATAAAGAATAATCAGTAATATGAAGAAAGGCAGTGCCTGTGATATACATTTGGTCTGAAATCTAGATTCTTTCAGAACCATGTTAAGGGTTAAATGTAGAATTCTTCATCCTTGTGAACAAAACTTCTGATGAGTTCTTTGAAAACTGGGCCTGTGTCATCCAGCTCTGCATACCAAGTGCCTAGTAAACTTTCTGAGTTTATAGTAGGTGTTCAGTTAGTATATGTTAAACTGAACTGGTCTAAATCACATTTCAAGCTAATCAAAATGGAGACATTTGTGAGCTATAATTTCTCCTGTATTAATTGGTCTAGAGCAAACTATGCCTAGAGCAACCTCAAAGCGTATTTCCTTATAATGTTAGTCTTTTAATCTCCTTACGTTAATCCTCTCTCTTTTTTTTTTTTTTTTTTTTTTTTTTTTTTTTTTTGTGGCACGCGGGCTTCTCACTGCTGTGGCCTCTCCCGTTGCGGAGCACAGGCTCCGGACGCGCAGGCTCAGCGGCCATGGCTCACGGGCCCAGCCGCTCCGTGGCATGTGGGATCTTCCCGGACCGGGGCATGAACCCATGTCCCCCGCATCGGCAGGCGGACTCTCAACCACTGCGCCACCAGGGAAGCCCCGTTAATCCTCTCTTAATGGCCATCACGATAAGCATGATTATAAACACTCAGCCCATCTATGCCATCTCTGGACAGAGAGAGAGGAGTCAGGATTTGTAGGAGTCCCCTTATCCTCCTGGGTCCCTAATGTATTCCTTAAGTTCTTGTGTAAAGAAGAGCATAGCCCATGGGGTAGAGTGAAGCTGACCTCAGCATGACGACACTGATTAAAAAAAAAAAAAGAAAAACTTAGGTCATAAATTAGTGGTGTGCCGTTAGAGGGGCACTGGCTGAGAGAGGGTATACACGCAAATGAGTTTCAGTTTCTCTCAAAGCAACAACAATTCACAATAGAAATTATACAACATTCTGAGGAGTAACTGAGCCAGTCAGGAATTAAAAGAACTATGTATACACAACATAATGAACAGATTTATTAGGGGAAACACACAGGTGATGAGGGAACTCTTGAGCCAGCAAAGAAACGATGGAAAAGTTTGCCCAACACAGTTTCAAGGCTTCACATTGACTCCTGGACAGCCTTCTTGGTCTCCCAAAGACATAAGCTATTCAGAGCCTACTTTTGGCTACTAGGTCTTTTATTTCTTCAGAGATCGTATAGATCCTGAGCCTACATTTACTACCAGTTGACATGGGGGTCCTGTCAAAGATAAGGGAGTCAAAAGCAAAGCAGAAACTCAGCTTATCAGTAGCTCTGCATTCACGATCACTCTGAATTTCCATCTGGGTCTTTAATGAACACACTTATGATTAATGACCAGTGTTTCTAATTCTCCTGGCACACATATAAGCCTGGCATTTTTCAGTTCCTATCCTCTGAATCTTTACTGAACAACAACCATGTGCCGGTACCTGAGCAGAAACTCCATCCCCAGGTCCCATGGACGCGATCATGAATAAGCCTTTGTCACTCCTCTCGAGGAGCTCATTATGATAGATACAATCAAATCCTCATGGCTGTAGACTTATAAATGAAGATAGAAGACACTCACTTAACACACAAATGGATGCTGAAACAACACAACAAATGATGGCAACACGAATTGATTCATATCAAGAAAAGGTTTAGCGTTTGGGACAGAAAAAATGGGTGTGATGATCTTGTGAGAAGAGTGAGTACCGAGCGCACAGAGGGGAGTGAAACTTGGGCAGGGAGGCATTGGGACCGACTTACTCCTCCTGGGTCCTGTTTAGCTTTTGATGACTTTCCCACAGGTGTTATTCTGCTGCCACTGGAAGAATCACTTGGGAGGCAGCCAGGAGTCGTGTTCATCTTTGACTCTGCAGCCACACCCAAACCTACAGTGAGAGAACTCCCAGACAGCGGTACCCACCTCAGACACAAAGGACAATGCAGCGCATAAAGAAACAAGACTCCGGAGAAAGAGGGAAGGGCTGGTCAGGCAGACAAGGCTGGGACACGCCCTAACAAAGCCAGTAATGGCTAGTCCAGAGCTTCAGGGAGTGGCTGTCAACAAGGATGAAACCATCCCTGGGCTGCCTTGCGAGACAAGAGGAGCACTTAAGCCACTGACTCTTTAACAGATCACACTGACCCTCGTTTAAACTAAAAACATATCCATATGGCCTTGCAAACAGTTTTACAAAGTCACCAGATCTTCCAAATGCATATTTGGCCCTCCAATATAGATGGAGTTCAGCCAAATAATGGAGCTTCCTCACCTCTCCCATTGTCCCTCTGATCCCTAGCTAGACAGAAGACAAGACCTGCTCTAAGCCAATGGACCTATAATTCTCCTTCAAACTTCCATGGGGATTGGGCATTTTGGTTCTTTAAAATCTTCAGGTGGCGCAGTGGTTAAGACTCCACACTCCCAATGCAGGGTGCCTGGGTTCAATCGCTGGTCAGGGAACTAGATCCCACATGCATGCGGCAACTAAGAGTTCGCATGCCACAACCACGGAGCCCATGAGCCACAACTAAGAAGCCCGCCTGCCACAACTAAGACCCGGCACAACCAAATAAATAAATAAATATTAAAAAAAAAAAAAAGACCCCATAAGCAGTAGTTTAAAAAAAAGAAATCTTCGGGTTATTTCTCTCGTTTGGCACTGCTGGCTTCTCAGCCTGGGGTTTCTGAGCCAATGCTAATGTTCATGACCCATTTAGATGCACCATTGGCTGCCACCAAAGAAGGCACTTACGTTCTCAAGAGCACCTCCACTAGGCCTCCTCCCAGACTTGCCTTTTCCATTTGTCCCTGAAGGAGGGGATGACAGATACCTTCCTAGACTTCGGATATCCTCTCCCTCCTCCCATCTCCTCCACCCCTACATGCCCCTCACCTCCCCAATCTCCTAAAGGCCCCTCCTTATGACCATAAGTTTGAACTGGCAAAGAAAGACTGCTCTCAGCTTAAGGCTTAGTCATTGGTTCACTCTATCACAGTACTGATTCAATTATTTTATTTAAGTCCCCCTACTAGGCCCTGTGACACACACACACACAAAGATCATCCATAGCCTTCTGCTTTTAAGGCATGGACAATCTAGCAGTCCTGTCCAAAATTAAGTATAAAATGAGATGCCACCATCACAACTAGTATCTGCAAGTTGCTTGGCAATTTGACCAGGATTTCCCCATTTATTATCTTGTTTAATCCTTGGAAGAAATGCTACATGATAGCAAGAGAACAATAAACAGCAAGCAGACTTGACTGCAGGAATTCCAACCCCAAACACTCTGCTCTTTCCCAAGTGAGGTGATGGAAGCAAAGCACAAAGAAGGTGCTATTGGAATTCAGAGGAGGAAGTGCCATGAAAAACCAGAAGGTTCTCAAAACCACATCACAGATGAGTTTCTCCCCCAAGCATCTGGCTGCAGTGTCTCTAGTAACTGGTTTATCAAACAGTTGCTGCAAGTTCAGCCAACAGGGTCCTTCCCTAGAGCTGCTTCTCTGTCACACAGAAGAGGTCTTTGTGGCCTCACCATTGTTATCAATTGTTCTGGAACATCCAGTTCATCTTTATAATTGCTAAGATGTTAAGGTTGCCAGATTCCTGTATTGAACAACAAAAGCACTGTGAATGATCAGATTTTTAGTAGAAGACATGAGAGGAAAAGAGAGCCTCAAAGACCTTTGGGTGACTTAGCCATCTCTAAACTAGGAAGTTACAACATCAGAACTTCAATCGCTTTACTAATTCATTCATTCAACAAACGTCACTAATTCCCTACTTCGTGCAAGCCACTGGGCTAATTGCTGAGATTACAAAAGTGAACCAGCTGATGTACAAGGCACAGGCAAAAAGCATGTGTGCCTACCTCTGCACTATATACTACACATCTGAGACATTTTGCTTCCTGGACAATGGGAGAAGCCATTGACAAGCCATTCCGATTCAAAATAACCCTGTCTATAATAGATTCCTGGCAAGATGAATTCTGTTATTCAGTCAGTCAATGGCATTTCATAGTCCAATTCTCCAAACAAAACTCTGTCCAGAAATTTCCTGACCATGCACTTTGGGAATTCCTACTTTGATGGACTTCCAAGCCCTTTGGGGCCTCCTTGGGAGACAGTGACAGCTATGTCAGAACTGTCCCTCCTCCTGCCCCTAAAAAGCTTTCTCTCTGACCGTCTTAGAAAGATGGTAATCATACACTTGGAAACCAAACCCAAACTCACCATAGCTTCCCAACACAATTGCTGATAAAGTTGAAAAGCCATATTTCAGGCTCTTCCTCTCTCTGCCAGGAAAGAAGTGTACACTGCGAGGGCCTCCCACCAAGCAGGAGTGGAACGGAGAACTCCACTTTCAGCTTGGCATTTTCTATCATGCCGGTAAAAGCTTTCCTGTCTTCATGTCCCAGCAGTTGGGCTGTGGAAAAATTAGGTTCATTATTCTGAGGAGCCTAGCTTTTCTGCCATCTCTCTCCTCGCCCTCTTTGGCATTTTCAGTTTCTGCATTGCTCACGATGCAAAAGGAATTAGGGTTAAAAAACAAACAAACAAAAAATACTTTATTCTAGGAGCTCCTTTGCAAGAGCAAATATTCCTCAGTAATAAGCATCACTTTTGCTGAGTTTATAAAAGCACTCAGGCCTCTGGGTCAGACCTACTGTGTTCTACAATGGAATGAGGTATTTCCCACCAAGATGCTCTGAAAGGCCTCAGGGATAAAGAAAAAAAAAAAGGAAGCTCTTCAATGGAGCGGCTCTTGTATTCACAGAGAGATAGAAATAAAATAAAATGTGATCTTGGGTAAATTATTTGACCCTATCTGGATGTTCATTTCCTCAAGTTCCAAATAATATTTACATGTGTCTAAAACTACTGTGCCTATTGATGACTATTATGGAACTGCTCATTCTGAAAATGCAAGAAGACAAACACAGTAGAAAAGTTTCCATGAGAATTCCATTGTCAAGGCAGGAAAAATTTACCCAAGGAAGCCAAGGAGTCATTCAAATTGTACATGTTGAAGCCTGGGAGGACACCAAAAGATTGTTTCCAAAGGTGTGTTTCTCAGAATTAGAATCCACCATCACACTCTCCCATAAGGTGCTCTGTGGTCTCACAAGATGGGGATACTCAACAGAGAAAATGCCCAAAGAACACAAGAACACTACAATGAGAAGTGCCATCTTAACCTAAGTTCATTGAACCCTTCCTTTTAAAAATTTATTTCACCCAGATATTGGATTTTTTAAAAAAAAGCATTTATTAACATTTCACAGATGGGAAACACTGTAGAGAAGGAAATAAATCCATCTTGAAAGAAGGATGGTTTCCCAAAACTGAACTGATTTCCTCAGCATGTAACTGGCTTAAGGGTATAGCAATGTCGTTATTACATGTCTGTCTAGAGCCTGCCAGACTGAAGTCATGGCTGACGCATTTTTCCTTCTCTGAGCAGCATTCTAAGCCTTGGCACCTGGTCCTTAATCTGAATCACAAAACCCCACCTCCCTTCAATAAAGTAGCCAGCCTTACGGAAGCCACTTCTGCCTTGCACACAGCCAGCCTTCAGAATTTTTTTTAATATCCCTCTATGCCTGTAGCTCCTACCCGAGATGGGTGACCACTGCTCCGACCGTATTTCATAGAAATCAGTATTTGTCTAGAACACATTACCCCACTCAGGTAGGGAGGCCGTCAATCAAAATCTAACTGCCTGGAAGTCAGCAGCCACTGAAGGTGCTATTGTTTGAAAGATGGCTAATAGGACATGCAGCTGGCTAGGAAGCAAGGACAATGGGAAATTGGACTGGAAAACCAACTGAAGGTGCCTCCCTCCTGCTCTGGAAATGAGCCTGTTAGAATCCCATGACTCTGGCTGTTGCAGCCTGGTAGAATTGGAAAAACAGCTGCAGGGCCCGACATGTGGAAGACGCCCTTCCAGATGGGGTGCACGTCTGGGTCCCCAAACTCTGCTCTCCCATCAGCACACTGATGCCTTGCCCAGTTCACCAGGAGAAGAATACGCTTTCTATTTCCGCGGCGTGTTAGAAGTTTAAAGCGTTTTCCTCCTGGTTTGCATCTTCGCTCTGAAACTTCTCAGAAGTCATTTTCCTCAATGAACTTTTGTTCTTCTCATCTGCAGGAGGAGAACACTGGGCCATTTGACAGCTGGGATTCCTTTTTGCTTTTCATTCATTTGCTCTTTCAACCCAAGGATTTGCTGAGCCCTCCCTAAGTGTCAGGCGGTGTGCTGGACACGGAGAGGTGGTCCCTACAGTCAATAAGGCAGGCAGATGTTTGATAAGGCAAACCAACCAACAAACACAATATTACCAGATCAAAATTGCTTTCAAGAAAATATATAGGGACTTTTAAGAGGAAATAAGGGAGAAGTCTGTAACTCCACAATGCTTCCAATACCCGTGGACAGAAGACAGACTGGGAATCTAAAACTTGCTGAGATATTAAGCTGGGAGCTTTCAGCCACACAGCTACCTTGGGCTCCTGGGTCCCAGGCTGTCACTTCCTCCTTCAACCCAGGGAGGTAATTCACTGCTTGCAGCCCAGCAGGGAGGATGTACAGTTTTTGAAGCTGTGCAGCTACAAGCGCTGTGATTGAGAAAGGATGAAAAGGAAAGGGGGAAAAGGAAAGGGAAAAAAAAAAGAAAAAGAAAAGAAAGAAAATTGCCAACCCCCCCCCCTTCGAAAACCAAAAAATGCAAACCGATCAATCAAACAAACAAACAAAAAAATAATCCTCCCCCATCTACAATCTGGCTTGGCCTGACAGCCAGATTGAAAATCTAGGGCAGAGCACAAGGGACCTCCCACCAAGAACTATAGCTGATTATTCCATTCTACATTTAAAAAAAAAAGAAAAGAGTGGGGGAAACTGCTCAGAAGTGCAAATGAGGCTTGAGTTGCAGTAAAGCACAACAGGCCACCATTTCTGAGCAACAGGGATTTCGTTCCCTGCGTGGGGATAGGGTCTGACAAGATAAGTTCACTGCAGTTCACATCGCCGTCGAGGACAAGGGCCCAGGAGGCTTGCATCTGGGACTCGTTGCACACAAGCTTTACCACCATTACAGCTGTGGGTCATTATTAGCAATAATAATAGATACTATTTACATAGCCTGTTTCAACTAAAGATCCCAAGGCATATGATGACCCCTCCACGTTTAGGTATGCACAGCCACCCCCAATGACCTGCTGAGGGATGGCTTTCCCCCCACTGACACGCAGATGAAATGCAGACACTCCCACGCGGCAGCAGCTGAGGACGGAAAGCTAAAGGAGTAAAATTTCAATATGAATTTAGGGTTTGAAAAAAACATGGATTCAATCCTTAAGGAGAAGCAAGAGCATGGTGGATGCATGTCATCATGCATTTGTCCAGATCCACAGAAAGGACAACACCAAGAGTGAACCCGAAGGTAAACTTTGGACATTGGGTCATGGGGACACACCAGCGTAGGTTCACTGATGGTTACAAAGGCACCGCTCTCATGCAGGCTATTTATGGTGGGGGAGATTCTCTATACTTTCAGTGCAATTTGGCTGTGACCCTAAAAATGCTCTAAAAAATAAAGTCTTTTTTTTTTTTTTTTAAAGCAAAGAGGCATAGAGTTTCTTCATGAGAGTCTGGGGCTGGCTGGTTCAATATAACTCAGATGTCTTCTGCTTGAATCCAAAATTACTTCAGAAACCTTTCCTGAGGATTTCTGGATTTCTTCAGAAACAGATTTTGGGATTCAAGTGCCAGTAGAGTGGTTGGGAGGTGAAAACGCTGAAGGCACCAGTCATGAGCTGGGAACTGTGGCGGGGATGGGAAAGAAGCATAACGGGTACTTTGTATACAGGGAGGAAGCACCTGGAGCTTGATTCCCATGGGGGACACTGGTAGACAGTGAGGGTTCTCCCTCAGGGTTATCCTAACTGAGGAGCAAGAAAGCTGTGGCTTTTATCCACCGATTCCTCATCCTTCATTGGCTGAAGCTGCTTCTGGGGAATCAACTCCCTAGAACTTCCAACTTACGCCACAGATCCCAGCCAGAAAAAAAGTCCCCAAGCAAAGAGTCACAGATGTCCCAGTAAGCAGCCTCTCTGTATACAGTAAGTCCCAGACATAACGAACCTTCAAGTTGTGAATTTCAAAGGTGTGAAGGTGCTTTCACATTTCATTGTCTGTGAACAAGTCTGGAGGATTGTATAGAAGCTTCTACAGACAGCTGGGCATTTGGGTCCTTTTGATGACCTCATTTGATCAGGATATATACCGTGTTAAAGAATCATCCTAATGTTTAGAGGATCTTTATGAGTACAGAAAGAGGACATTTTATAAAACACAGAGCTTTTGCCTTTACAGTAAGTCCCCTACATACGAACCTTCAAGTTGCGAATTTTCAAAGATGCAAAGGTGCTTTCACATGTCCAATCACATCAGTTCACGCGTCTGGCATACAATGTCACGTGTGTACATCCTCTACTAGTGGCTGTGCTTTTGTGTACTTTACTGTACCATACTGTATAGAGTGCAGTAATACAGTATCTTTATTTCAAGCCCAGGATGTCCAGAAGCAAGCGTAAAAGCAGCGGTGATGTAGCTGGTACTGCTGTACTTTTCAAGGTACTGTACTGTAAGATTAAAAAGGTTTTCTTTATTTTTGTGTTTGTTTTTTATGTATTATTTGCATGAAAAGTATTATTACAGTTCAGTACGATAGAGCCGACTGTGTTAGGTGGGTACCTAGGCTAACTTTGTTGGACTTACAAACAGATTGGACTTATGAACGCGTTCTCAGAACAGAACTTGTTCATATGTAGGGGACTTACCGTACAGGTGAATGCCAAAGAGGGTGTAGGTCGGTGGGCCCCTGACAGCAAACACTGCTCTGTTCCAGCCCCCAAACAAATAATCAATCCACCTACTCCAGCTAGTGAATTGGGCACAGGGACTCAGATGTCATAGAAGAAAAGAACATTTAGGCCCCTTTCCCATTCTTAAGAAAAAAGAAACAACTAAAACTGTAGATGACAAAAGGTTTCTAATATCCGTGATTACATATTGCAATGCCTATCCAAAAAAGGTGGTAAATTATTTGTTTTAGTAATTAACAGAGCCCTCCGGTAAATAATCTCATTCTGTGACGAGAGCAGGGCTTGGTGGCACTGCACGTGGAAATTCTCACCATGGAAATATGTGGATGCGTTTAAAGCGTATCAGATTTCTAGGAGATATGTGAGCAGCCATGGTGGCACATAATCAGATAGGTCTCAAGATGTCCCCTTAAAACCACCGTTTCCTTCAAGGGGGTAAACAGTAACGTGAAACATGTTGTTTTGTGCTGTGAAGCTTTAAAGAACTGCATTAACCAGAATAATACTGAGGCTTTTCCCTTCATTAATATGCTAGTTAAATATACACCAGGGACAAGCTGCCCTGCCTTATGATGTCCTGGGACAACATTAAAAAAAAGTTTTACATTGTCTGCTGCATCGATTGTGTGCTAAGCAGGAAGAAATAAGGAAAAGGTTTTTTTTTTATTAAGGAACACGATAAAAGAGATTTTTAAAAAATCCTTCTACTTATAATACACATTTATGTTAAAGTATTAAGGTGCTACTCTTGAAATAGCCATTTGATATTAAAGACAGATCCCAGGTTGAAAGTGAAAGGGTCAAAGGTGACATAACACTGCCCAACAAGCTCTTCCAATCAAAACCAACCTTTTCTATCCCTTCATCTCCCCTTCCCTACACATTCCACTCCAAACCCACCAAGCTGAGGCATACATAAGAAACATTGACAGGCCAAGGAGACACGAAAAACAAATGCTGTTTAAGAGATGGTGGCCAATGTTGAGTAGTCTAGAGGAATTAACATGGAATTTGACTCTTCTTAACGCAATTAGACATTACCTGAGTTTCTAAACTACAGTTTGGACAAGTGCAGAAATCGCCAGTGAAGAAACATGTTTTAATATGTTTAGATTGTTTTGTGTCCTCTTTTCACCAATTCGACTGAATCATTTCCAGCTTCGGTAAAGAACACTCTGCTCCCATTTAGAGACTTGTATTTATACACTGCATTAAGGGATTGATTTTTGGTTTTGGTTTTCCTACTGTGGAGGTCAAGGATCTGACAGGAAATAAACAACCTTTTAAGGGCCTGTCTTAAAAACTGCAGCTTAACAAGGAGATGGTAAACATCATACCCACACTAGGTTTCTTTTTTTGTTGTTTTGTTTGTTCGTTTGGGGGGTTTTTTGTGTTTTTTTGTGGTACGCGGGCCTCTCACTGTTGTGGCCTCTCCCGTTGTGGAGCACAGGCTCCGGACGCGCAGGCTCAGCAGCCATGGCTCACGGGCCCAGCCGCTCTGCAGCCTGTGGGATCATCCAGGACCGGGGCACGAACCCGTGTCCCCTGCATCGGCAGGCGGACTCTCAACCACTGCGCCACCAGGGAAGCCCCACACTAAGTTTCTGCTTGAAGCCAGCATAGGTACCACTCCTTACTTCTTTATCTTCCTCAACAGTAGGAAGCAGGGTGCCTACCACTGAGGGCCAGCAGCACCTGGAGTCCTTCGTCCTGGACCAGTTACTTCCTCCATTTCAGAATCAAAGCATTAGAGCAAATGTTTTTAATCAATCATCTATTTGTACATACAAATGTTTACTGGGTGCCCTCTCCAGACCACGCACAGTTCATAGCATGAACAAAACAAAGGCTCTACCTTAGTGTACTTTGCATGCTGGTGGCTCAGGTCCTCCGGCAGCTCCTGTAGACACCTGGCTGACGGTTCTCCCTTCATGCTGGAGTAGAGAGGTATCCTGAACACTCACTAGTTCTCTCCCACCTGCCCTGAGGCCATTCTGCACTGACTTTGACCCATGTCCACCCCCCGAGTCACGTCCCTCTTCTCCTGGCCCTCACTGTTACTTAAACTTGGAATCTAACATTTCTTGTCCCATGGCCCCAGGAGTCTCTGCTCTCCAAGGACACTCTTTTAGAAATAAGCAAGCTAGGGACTTCCCTGGTGGCACAGTGGTTCAGAATCCACCTGCCAACGCAGGGGACAAGGGTTCGAGCCCTGGTCCGGGAAGATCCCACATCTTAGCTGCAGAGCAACTAAGCCAGTGCACCACAACTACTGAAGCCTGCACGCCTAGAGCCCATGCTCCGCAACAGGAGAAGTCACCGCAATGAGAAGCCCCTGCACTGCAACGGAGAGTAGCCCCTGCTCACCGCAACTAGAGAAAGTCCGCACCAGCAATGAAGACTCAGTGCAGCCACTAATTAATTAATTAATTAATTTTAAAAAAATAAAAGAAATAAGCAACCTAAACACAAACCTCAAATCTTTCCCATAGCTCCTCTAAATTGTGTTTAAAGGAAATTTTGAAGTTAGACCCAGATTCAAATGTGAACTCAGCCACTTTCTGGCTGTGTATTTTTTGGGAAAGTTATTTAACTTCACTGAGGTTACTTTCTTATTCTTCAGAAAGGATAATAATACCAACCTCACAGGTATGCTGTGAGAATTAAAGGTAATATTTCTATGCATTTAGCATAGTTCCTGTTATAATTCTCTCGGTTAGTGATTCTACTGTTAACATGTAAATTAAAGAAAGGGATCAATTCATATATATATTGGCTGGTCTTGCAATCTGGATGAACCATTTCCACAATATTATAGAAGACAATTTTGGTAAATTAAAGAAAGGGATCAATTCATATATATATTGGCTGGTCTTGCAATCTGGATGAACCATTTTCACAATATTATAGAAGACAATTTTGGTAAATTAAAGAAAGGGATCAATTCATATATATATTGGCTGGTCTTGCAATCTGGATGAACCATTTTCACAATATTATAGAAGACAATTTTGGTAAATACACATGCAGCTTTCATCATGGGCGCTGGCCGATAAGGATATTCATTTACTTATTATGTAACAATTATTTGTTGTCATGTGCAAGCTATTGTGACTTGGTTAGAATTTTAAATCTACATGTATAAAGCATGTATCCTGTGCCAGGTATTGTATAAGCACATTGCATCCGTCAGCTCACGTAAATCCCATAGGTCACGATTATCCCTGTTACACAGGTGAGAAAACTGAGACTCAAAGAGATCAGGGAACTCACCCAAGACCAGTCCGTTGGCTGGAAGTCAGAGTTTTAGGCCAGAGCTACCTGACTGCTCAACAGGGGGGCAGGCTCACCATAGCAAAATCGCAAATTCGCATTCTTTAGCTCATGACCTGAGCAAACTCAACCCGAAAAATAGATATTGAGAGAAGTTCCAATTGTAGCCTAAATCCATAGGCCTCAATTTGAAGGAAACTGAGCTGAATTGCAAAACATGAGGTTTCAACCAGGAGAAAATTCTATTTCAAATTGAAGGTAATAGCTTTAGATTTTTTCAGACTACATCTCTCTAGGACCTTCGTTTATGATGTAGGTAAGGGTGGAAGGAGCTGGGAGATATGAATCTGCCAGTAAAAATGATCCATAGCTGTGCTTCAATAGACCACAAATCTATGCTCCAGGATTCGTAGCAGCTGTTGTCAGAAGGCAAAATGTTCTCTTTTGCGAGCTGTTCGCTAGATGTGAATCAAAGTGACTTAGACTCAAGGCTGTCCTTTGGAGAGAGAAGAGGATGGTGAAGAGCCACAAAGTCATTTCACATTACATCGAAGGCCACATGTGTTTCCCATTAAGAAGCAGTCCAGGCAAGTAACACAAGGTAGAGTTGTTCTCTTGGATGGTGATATGTTGTCTGGCCTCCAGAAAACTCTCATCTACCCTGATTCTATGGGGTCTCTTGGACGCTGACTCTCAGCCTGTGCCCTAACCAGTTCTTTTATCTGAAACTCACCCCTTGCTATTTTCCATCCCCCTAAGTAGTAGACTTCTGCTAAATTCTTCTTCAGAGAGAATTCACCCTGCTTCTGTAGTAACTCCCTGACACTAACTCCCTCCTAATTAACGGTCTCTGGTTTTGGACTCTATTTTGTTACTTACTGGTCCTTGCCTGACTCTGGCAAGGCTGACTTCCCACTGTGTTCTAAGACACCATCTCTGGCCTCCATTCCAGACCCAACCTGGATCATCTCTTCGGTTGAAATTAAAGAAATAGGAGAAATGTTTGAAGGAACGGAGATGTACTAACTGGAGAAAAGAAGATCCAAGGAGGCCACTGCAATTGTCTTTAGATAACCTAAAGGCTGCTAAACGGAAGAAAAGTCTAGACTTGTCTGTGGCTCCAGACAGAAACAAATGGGAAAGGCAGCCCTTTGCTCAATATAGAGAATTTTCTAACAACTGTGGTTGTCCAACAATGGAATATGCTGCCCCTATAAGTAATGTGTCCCTATAACTGAAGATATTCACGCAAACGTTTAATGACCACTTCTTGGGAATGTTGTAGAAGAGACTGGAGAATCAAATAAGAACTGGTCTAAGTACAGCTAAGTCAACCTTTGCAATACTGTGACTTCATATACTGAAATTGTTTTTCTCAGCCAACAGATAACAGTACAACTCTCAAGAAAACCCCCTACTGGTGCAACATTTCCTGAATTATCTCTTCGTTCTCTTTTTCTTTTTATGACGAGGGTTCAGAATGCTGGGGAGCCCTACACATTTCTAAGGCAGATGTTACTGTGAGAGGGGTGGAAACTCCCATTGCTCTCCCAGACACAAACAAGTGCTTTCAGTGCCCCTTTCAAGAAGGATGGGGCAAGGGAATCCCAAAAGGGTGCTCTGTTAGAATCTCAGGAGGAAGTTCTGGGTATCAAGACCTGAATCCTAGCTATTGTGGGAGAAGGCAGTTTGTGGCCTATTTCCCACCTCCAGTGGAAAATGTTTGTGATTTCAAGTTACCATCATTTAAAATTTCAAAACTATCTTCACAGCACATAACCTGAGGCTATATTCAGAAACCAATGAAATTCCATGGAAACCATTTACACTGATTAGTGGATTGCAAGCCTGTCTTAAACAAATGTTCCTTGCTCAGGGAATTCACAACACAGTGAGAACACTTCTCTTAAGTTAGTTACTCAACTTTACTGCTTCTACTCTGACTCAAAACACCAAAGGGGGGCCATGTGGCATTCCTACACCTCAGCCTTTAATATGCTTACAATGATTCTTTAAGCTGTTGGGCTGAGACATTTTATCACCACAAAGTATCTCCTTAAAGAACTGCCCACTTCCATTTGGTGGAATATTACACAAGCTTTAAACATTATGTTCATAAAGAGTTTATAATAACATGGAACTACACTAACGTTATTTTTGTCAAGTAGACAAAAAGCAACTATGTACAGTTTATAAAGGAACAAAACCTGTGCGTTAAAGACTAGATTTCTGGTCAAGATGCCACAGTAAGTCCATTCTCCATGCCCTGGGCTCTAAATGGACAAAATGACTGATAAAATATAATAAAGAGAAACCAAGAAGGCATAGCTGGTTCAAAAACAGATAAATACATTTGTATATTTGTGGACTACAGACGGGACAGAAGCGCAAAATGCCATCCTAGGCGGGACTGACAACTTAAGACTGGTGGATTCTGGGCTCAAATATGTCAGCAATAGGTAGGGGTGTGTCTCCTTCAGGGTAAAGGGAAATGGGGTCACAAGCCAGGCTAACTGCTTGAAGTCAGGGACTAGAGTGGCCTCTCTCAACCTCTTTACTGCAGAAGAGGCACAAAAGTAAAAACAGGTCGGGTCAGTCTCTGGAGCAAGTGCACTTCCACAGATGTGAGTCCAAGAAGGCCGGTAGAAGCTGCCACCAACTCAACTAAACTCTGCCCCTGTGATGGTGCCACAGTATTCCCAATATCACCCTAATACTAATGCAGGGTCCTAGGCTGCCGTAACAAAGTACCACAAACTGGGTGGCTTAAAACAATAGAAATTGATTCTTTCACAATTCTGGAGGTGAGATACATGCTCCCTCTGAAGGCTCTGGGGAAGAATCTTTCCTTGCCGCATCCAGCTTCCAGTGGCCCCAGATGTCCCGTGGCTTATGGCAGCATAACTCCAATCTCTGCCTCGGTCTTCACATAACTGTCTTCTCTTGTGAGTGTGTCTCTGTGTCCAAACGTCCCTCTCCTTTCTCTAAGAAAACATCAGCCCCTGGACGAGGGCCCACCCTCTTCCAAGATGACCTCATCTTAACTTGGTTACATCTGCAAAGACCTTATTTCCAAATAAGATCGCAATTACAGGTAATGGGGTTAGGGTTCCAACATATCTTCTTAGGGGACACAGTTTTACCCACAAAACACCCTGAGGCAGGAATCCATACGACTGCCTTTATCAGACCTGGCTATGGCTTGGGGACTCAAAGAAATGAATGAAGGAAACTGCAAAACCACGAGAGAAAAATAAACAAAACTAAGATCCCTCCTACTCAAAAAGAGCATAGAAATAAAATTTTCAAAGTGCACGGGAAAATATAATGCCCCCAAACGGTAGCCAATAAATAAATAACTTGAACACAAATGTACTCCAATATGAAAATGATTTTATAGAAATATCGAAGACTTATTTAAGTACATTAAAGAAGAAGATGGAAGCCAACATGTCCATTAAAAAGTTCAAGGACTTAATAAGCAGGCAAAAATCAAAGAAGAGTAAGAAGCTATGAAAAAGGACCAATTAAGCCTAAAAAGTAAACATTGTGGTCATTGAAATAAAAATGCCATGACAGGATAAATCTCGGACTGTTCCTAGTTGAAGAGAGAATTCATTCATTAGAAGATAGTCTTGAGGAAGTCACCCAGAATATGACACAGAAAGACAAAATGATTCTTTTTAATTAGGACAGCTCAGAGATTTGGATAAGAGAATGAGAGTCTCCAGTATTTAACTAATAGCAGTCCATAGAATAGAAAATGGAGGCACTGGCAAAGAAGCAATATCTGAAATGATATTTGCTGAGCATTTCAAAGTGAAACAAAGTGAGTTCTCAGAGCAATAATGCCTTCTGATACATAAAAATAAATCCATACTGACAGGACATTAAGGATAGGAAATCATCTCAAAAGGGCCAGAGAGAAGACACAGATTACACACAAATGTGCAAGCACTAGCTCTCAAGAGGACTTCCAAGCAGCAGCCATAGATGGCAAAGGACACGGCAGTAGTACCCACAAAGTGCTGAGGGAAAATAAGCATTGATCTTGGTACGCGGGCCTCTCACTGCCGTGGCCTCTCCCGTTGTGGAGCACAGGCTCCGGACGCGCAGGCTCAGCGGCCATGGCTCACGGGCCCAGCAGCTCCGCGGCATGTGGGATCTTCCCGGACCGGGGCACAAACCCCTGTGCCCTGCATCAGCAGGCAGACTCTCAACCACTGTGCCACCAGGGAAGCCCGAGCATTAATCTTGATAGGAGTGTAATGGTGGAAGGTTGAAAAGTGCTTGGCTTCTGGATATATTATGAAGGTAGAGATAAGGAACTTGTTAATCGTTACCTGTGAGCTGAGAGAAAGAGACCTAATTCTACACTTGATTTTTCCACCAACCTCCTCCGCTCTCCAGGACATGACGAGGGCTCCTAGACGTCTTCCTAATCTAGGCAAGGGCAGCCCCTTCTACGGACCTCTTGGAGGAGAGAGCCTAAGAGACAGACTCAGAGAAAAAAAAAGGCTTAAGAGGTGCAAACTTTGACTTGAGTAACACCATCTGCTAAACGTAAAGACAAGCATTAGAAGCTGTTTCTATCTCTTTGAACCCGCAGAGGTTCCAAAGGAGAACTGCTATCTGAAGTGCCCTGCATAATCTCCTTTTCTCCCCTTTCTCCACTCCCTGCATGATAATCAAATATTTGCCAAGAGGAAGGAGAGAATTTTGCAACAAAATACAATATACTCTTTGAAAGCTGTATCCCTCCCCACGATCCTCTGAAGGATGCCACTGCACACATCTGCTTTATCAAGTCTTTTCCATAGGCAGTAATTACTCTAGCGTTAGAGATTTAAAAAACAAAACAAAACAAAACTGACTGCGTCCCTATCTGTTTGGGTCCTCAGAGTTTCTTTTTCCTTAGTAAACACCCTGGTTAACTAAGGAAGGGAATCTTTTACTCCAAACCCTAACCAGACCTCAGTAGTTTGAACTAAAGTTATATTCTAAAGAAGAAGAAAAAAGTCACACTATCATGTTGTATCTTTTTCATTTGAAAGCATGTTCTAAAATGGATCAGCTAGCCAAAGTTTAATATTTCAGGGGAAAAAAAAAAAAGACAAAGAGCCATTCTAGATAAGGGGGAGGGGAGTTTACTTACTATAGGTCACTGGCAGACTGCCACGCTGTACACGTTTTTACATTTTTAAACAGTACTTACCCAATGCTCTCCTTAATCCCATTAAATGAAAACTTTCTCTAATTTTAAAATTAAATTTCCTGTATTCCCTGATAGGCTTCCAAGTTCCTCTCTCTCCCTCCTCCTCCCTGAGTCCCAGGGTATTTCTACAAGAAGCGGGGTATTAGACTCTTGGACAGATTCTATTCGGCATAATTGCCCTTGGCCTTGCTTTACCCCCCTGGGGTTTTCCATTGGGCACAGATTGTTCCCTTACTTCCTATCCTGAAGTAGTGGCAGTATTGCCCTAAAGCTCATGGCTTGCAGCTGTGAGGCTGTGACCATTCCACCTGCCACGGTGGGGCATGCTTCAGTCATGTACTCTTCAATAATGCAAGCATTGTACTCCAAAATTCTTTAATCACTCACCCCAAACATAAGTAGATTTTGAGCATACAACTTCAACATGCATATATTTATTTATAAACTATTCCCTCGCACTACTATACACATAACTTACATAATTTTATAAAATATAATGAAAAACAGAAATTAAATAAATATTGCTCTACTATGTTATATTTTAATAATAGAACAAAATGATTAAATTATTATTAATAATATTTTAGTGCAAACAAAGAGACTGAGTATCTGGCATTACTTGAAAATTTTGGTGATACTGCAATTCGATTATGTGTTTTTCAGTTCTGGGTATTTGGCATCCAGATATATAAAGCTAATTTATTGCCAGAAAGATGCCTTCCACAGATACATACCAGTGGAAGAAAGGCATCATTGGCTATACTTATATAGCCATGCTTATTAATTATAGTATTAATTATGCAAAGGTTTCGATTAAAATTCAGCTGGTAAGTTTCCATCTTCCCTTATGCCACTCATTTCTGCTTGCCAACTAATTGGAAGATGCTACATTTTTATGTTTCACAAATGGGTTAAAAATCCACTGAAACTCTAGACTTTCAAGCAGGTTAGAAAATTCTCTTTTTAATGTTATTTAATATGCAGATATAAAAGTTTTTGTAGACAAAACATGTAATCATTTTTGGAGACAAAGACACACCACATACAATCTAGTTTCTACACTTGCCTCTTTAAGAATATAAAAAAAGAATGTCTATATGTGTATAACTGAGTCAGTCTGCCGTACAGCAGAGATTGGCACAACATTATAAATCAACTCTACTTCAATAAATAAATAAATAAACTTGCATCTTTAAAACTCTCCATGGCAAGAATTTCTTTTGAAAATAGGTTATTTCTTATTTATTTTCAAAATATCACAGTTATCCGAAGGGACAGATTAAATATATTGATATTTTCAAAAATACCTCTTAGGTAGCATTTTAGTGAGGGCCACTTGAAATAATTTGAAATCCTTGTGATTTTGTAAAAATCAAACAAAGAAAAACATTAGCAACTTATCTTTACATTTGATAACAAAAAATTTGTAATAAGATTATTGTTGAAACCCTGTATAGTACAAGATATGGACATTCACCATCTCAAAAAAAAATGTTAAATTTCTAGTGTTGTGTTAATCAAGGTTTTCCAGAGAAACAGAACCTATAAAATATATTTAGAGAGAGAGAGAGAAAGAGATTTATTTTAAGAAAATGGCTCACACAATTGTGGAGGCTGGAAAGCCCATAGAGCAAGCAGCAGGCTGGATATTCAGGTAAGGGTTGATGTTACAATCTTGAGTCTAAATTCTAGGCCTGAAATTCATGCAGGATTGTAGGTTGGAGTCTTCAGACAGAATTCCTTCTTCTTTAGAAAACCTTAGTCGTTCTTAAGGCCTTCTACTGATGGGATGAGGCCCACCCACATTATGGAGGGCAATCTGCTTTACTCAAAGTCCATTGATTTAAATATTAATCACAACTAAAAAATGACCTTCACAGCAACATCTACACAGGTGTTTGACCAAGCAACTGGGCACCATAGCCTAGCCAAATTGATACATAAAATTAATCATTACATGTGTAGAAGTCTTTATTTTATATAAATACATATGTGTATACATATAATTTTATAAAATTAAACAATTTGATGCAACACCTAGCATTAATATGCATTCTGTGGCCATATATGGGAAGGAAATTAAGGTCACCATTGTTGAATGTCTGCACTGAGGGGTTTCCACCCTCACTTGGGGTACCATGACTGCCATTTGTGACCCATGAAGTGAGACTCTATGACCTAAGTGTGCAGTGCCAACCCATGTATTGAATGTAATTAAAACTTGCTTTCCATCTTAATTTTTTAGATAAAAAAATAAAACAAAAATTGAACTGTTTTCTTACTACATGTCCGTCTGGAATTCTTTGGCCTGAAGCTTTAGGAACTGATGAGGAAGAAGGTCTCAGAGCAACGAGTTTTAGAACACTAAAAGATCACCTAAAAATTGTGTTAATAATCCATATTTCTAGGTGAGAGCCACTGAAACCTTTACTCAGTAGAAGGGGGTAAAATCCAGGGATCTGTGTTTTAAACCATTACGCGAGGGATTCTGATCTAAGTGTTCGTTCCAGGCATCACCACTGGCCTGTTCCGTCACATACCAAACACTCAGCTACAAGCACTGGTTGACTGTCCACTGAGGACCAGGCACTCTGCCCAAGAATATGATGAATTCCTTACCCCCCAAAGGCACAGATAGAGACTAGTCTCAAAGAACTAATTTTGTTGGATTCTTATCTTTTGAAAAGTATTGATACAAGCCATTATTATCAAAGCCAGTGAATATCTTCTGTCTGTAAGTCTATAAGGTGGCAATTGTTTAGTAAAACTATTTCTCACTTCTGCACCCTGCAGCAGGGGGTCAGAGAAAGTGCCCTGACCGAGGACAGAAAACCCAGCTTCCGGTTACAGTTCTGCCACCAACTAGCAATGTGACCTTGAACAAGTTATTAAATCTTTCTATATCTTGGCTTCCCTAAATATAAAGTGAGTGGGTTGGATCACATTATTTGTATTAGTCAAACATTCTATGACTCTGCCTGTACCTGGGAAATCAGTGTAGGTCTTTCTTCCTAACAAAAGCAAGGTCCATATTCAAATAATTTTAAAAAAGATAGATGTCTTCAGTACTTTTCATTCACTCAATTAAATTTCATCCAATTGATATAAATGAACAGGCCAGTGTTGCAGCTCTGTCCTATTTCAATAGTGGTCCCATTCTCCAGAGACCAACCATATCTCAACTAAGTCAAAGAAGGATAAAGTGGAAAAGTGAAAACAACCCAAGACCAACCTAATTTGCCAGCCTAAGGCATATGTTTGCTCTGAGTCTGTGCCATGCTAAAATAAATGAACTTTATCAATTGCATGGGGGAGAAAAATCACCCAAACTAGTTGTTTAACATCCTAGAAATAAAGCAAACCGCTCATACATTAAATTTATTTTTAATAAAAATAATGTTTCACTAATGGACTCACTTTACCATTATGCACATGCATTTTAATCTTTCTGCTGTTATCTGTATAATAATATAAAACTCTCCATTTAGATAAGGATTCATCAGGCAGTCTCTGCGTTCACAAGCTGTAGCCCAGAGCGAAATTGTAAAGTAAGTGATTTGTCTCCAACGGCACTCCAGTTTTCATCACTTCCAACAAGAACTATTATTATTGAAATAAATATAACATGTCTGATTAGTTCTTTAGATTATATGAGGCAGTTTCATATACATCATTTCATGAGGTCCTCAACCACCCTGAGAGTTATGCAGAGGAGATATTATCTCCATTTTACAAATAAGAAAACTAAGTTACAGAGAAGTGAAATGACTTACTAAAGTTGTATAGTAAAAAGCAGCAAGTTGCAACCTGCACACAGGTTCCCTGACTCCAAGATTTAAGGGGGTCCCATGATAATGGCGCCCTGGTCGGCTAGTGCACCTACCTGTCACCTGCAGCTTTTATCCAGGTGTGAGACCTTGTCTCCACATCTACACTCACCTCTCCTTAGTCCCATTCCTTATGGGCCTTCTTCCTGAGGCCATATAACTAAGTGAATTCTTACTAAAATGTTAATGGATGCCACTGAGTTTGTATTTTCCACCTCCTTCTAGATAATACAGAAATAATCTAAGAGATGTCTAAAGGCAGTGCCTTAAATCAAAGAGTGTATTCTAATGGTGGGGAACAACCAGGCCAGTTAGGAGGTGGAAAGTGAGCATATTTTGGATCAAGAGAGCTCTTGCTACTGTCTGAGTATAGTCACAAAGGCGCATGGCATGCCCGAATGCTCTCTCATGAAGGCAGACCTACAAGGCAAAGAACAGTACAGATAACACCACTCAAATCCCACCTCAATGTAAATCAACAATTATCGAGTGCCAACTACTTATATGGCAATGACCCATGTAATATTGAAAGTCAGGTAGCTAAAGAGTAAGACCCTTAATCAGCTATAGCCAGAGAGCCCACAAAGAGGGACAAAAAATGACAGGCCTTTCCCTTGAGGCCCCTGGAAAAGAAATAATTAGTGGTAGCATTCAGCAGAGAACACCAGAGGAAAGGAACTTCCTTTGAACAGAATTGATTTGATAAAGCTCCACTACTCAAAATACTAACTTTAAGCAATGGTAGACCAAAAGACTGAGAATTAACTTCCCATAGCAATAAAGATCCCAATACGAAAAGAGTCTGATCCAAATATCACAAGACATGCAGAAGAGGGTCTATAGAACTTGGACCCCAAAGAAAAGAAATCGAGACTTGGAACAGGGACAGACCCAACTGTCTGTCTTTCACCAGATTCACAGTGAGAAGGGGTTGGAAATTTATATCAAGCTTTCACTATGATTGTTGTACCTGATGATGCCTAAGTTAATAGACAGTAAACTGTATATATTTTCTATTACATGGTATAGAATTCAATCTATCTCAATTTTCTCTTTAGATGCCTTTATAAGGCATCCCTGTATTAAAGAAGACATTTAGGCAACTGATATGTTTAAGTTATTGACATGTCCCTGGACTGGGTGGATATTATCTGGCTATTATAGCTCAGAATTGAAGACCTAAAAAGACTTGAACAGACACCTCACAAAAGAGAACATCAAAATAGCCAAAACACATATAAAAAGATGCTCAACTTCGTCAGTCATTAGAGGAAAAAAAAACATTAAAACCACAATGAGACACAACAACACACTCCCCAGAATGGCTAAAATGTAAAAGACTGACTATGCCAAGTGCCGACAAGAATGTGGAGCAACTGGAACTCTCTTACCTTGCTGATGGGAGAGAGAATCAATACATCCACTTGGGAGAAAGTCTTGCAGAACCTACTAAAACTAAACATACATAAGTCCCTTGACCCAGCAACTCTCCTGGATGTAACCCTTACAGAAATGAATGCTTTTGACCACCAAAGCACATACATGTGCAAGGATGTTCACAGCATCTCTATTTGTAAGAGCCAAAGCTTAGCAGCAATCCAAACATTCATTAAAAAGTAAAAAATGTAAATAAATTGCAGTATATTCATACAACGGAACACTACTCAGCAATAAAAAGTAACAAACTCTACTGATAAATGGGGCAACATGGATAAATCTCACAGATATAATGTTGAGTGGAAAATGTCAGAGTGTATACTGTATAATTCGATTATATGAAGTTCAAAAATAGGCAAAACTAATCGATAATGATGGAAGTCAGGATAGTAGATGCCTGAGGGTGGAGAAGGGGGTTACTGACTGACTGGGAGGGGTCCAAGGAAGACTTTTAAAATTCTGATCATGTTCTGTACTACTTCATCTAGATGGTGGATGAGAGGGTGGGTATATAGGCATACATAAGTAAAAATTAGTCAAGCTATACATTTAAGATTTGTGCACTTTCAGCACGTAAGATGGACAAAACCAGATGAGAACACCCTTAATAAATGTGCCCCTGACTGGGTTTTCCTAGTCCAGGTAGGTCTCATGCCCCTGTCCTCAAAATGCCTACAATCTAATCATAGGTGGGGGAAGGGATGAGTTCACCATTGCACTACATTGGATTGCAATACGTAAAAGGAAGGCTGCAAAAGAGAGTAATTGCACAGGAAAGCCTTCAGAGGGTGGAACATTGCAGCTGGGCCCTGAATGATGAGTAGAATTTAACCAGCAGGGATGACAAGGTTGGGGGGGGGGCGGTGCATTCCAAGCAGTGAGCATGCAGCATAAGCAAAGATGTGGAGATGAACATGTAAATGGCTTCCTCTGAGGGGAAAAAATGTAATTTGTTGTGACAGAAGCATAGACTGTAAGGGCAATGAGAGGGGTGTAGGAAGTAGAAATGTGGACTAGGGATGGACATGATGGGTCTTGAATGCTACAGTTAGATATTTTGGACTTGGAGCATGAAGCTAAGAGTTGGTGTCTGGAGAGACTATGGAATGAAGACAAGGAATACAGGTAGACCAGTACAGGAAAGGAAGTGCCTAATTCAGCTCCAAACCAGCTTTTTCAAACCAAAAAAGTCACCCATTTCTAAGACCCCGAAGTTTGCCCTGAAGCATGCACAATTTTCCGACCCACCCCAAACCTCCATAGCATGCTAAGACTCTCCCTAAGCCAGTTTTCTGGAAGCAACAAGTCTGGCTCTGAAAGTGATATCTTTGACTCCAATATATGCCCAAGATTCTGGACCCAGTGAAATGAACTATCAAATACAAAATTAGCCTCATGGGGTTAACATCAGACCTGGTTGAAGCCCCAGTTCTCAGTGCTCTCATTAACTATGTCTATGCAGAGAAAAATAAACAAAGATGCTTTTAGCAATTCAGCCCAAATGCTGCTCTGAAGCCAGGAGTTGTTTACACTGAGAAGAAAAGACTGCTTCTACAGCACATTTGAGCAATTTCTCTTGTTCAAAGTATACCGTATTCAGAGTTGCAGCACGTAGTAATTAGCATGCTCTTTTACTACGTGCTTTATTAAAAAAAATTTCAGCAGTAGCAATTTTCTAACATTGGCCAATAAGTCTTTATTCATAGGGAAAAAATACAGATTTCCAGCTTTAATAAAACTCTGAGAATTATTTACTGATATTTTTGGTAACTAAATTATAATCATAATTTGTTATCATATAGTTCTTTTCATATCAACATAGTTAAAACCTATTAAAACTGTGGCAGAAGTTAAGCTCATTTATGAACCAGAGATACTTTTCTATGAAATACATCATGAAAACCGTTAACTAAAAAAATACATAACATGAAGCTAAGGCTCCAAGAGTTTAAAAGTGACCCACGATCACACAGCTAGTAAGAAAAGAAGCTGGGATTTTGACCCCAGATTTCTCAACGCAGACCTGACTCTCATTCTATCCTGGCCCCCCTCCAAAGGCAGCACACAGAGGTTATCAGCGGTATGGTCAGTGGGCCTAGAACTAATGTTAGCTAACGATGCCTGAGGCAAAATGACAAGCTACAAAGGTCATCTTCCGTCTCCTTGCTCCTCGGGGCTCCCTTTCTTCTTGCTTCCAGGTTCTGTTCTAAAAGTTCCTCCAGGTTCTGTTCTGGCACTATCTAAAGCCACATTAAAGATCTCTCTTTGGGACTTCCCTGGTGGCGCAGTGGTTAAGAATCCACCTGCCAATGCGGGATTGGTTCAAGCCCTGGTCCGGGAAGATCCCACGTGCCGCGGAGCAACTAAGCCCGTGCACCACAACTACTGAGCCCACATGCCACAACTACTGAAGCCCGCGTGCCTAGAGCCCGCGTGCTCCACAACAAGAGAAGCCACCGCAATGAGAAGCCCACGCACTGCAACAAAGAGTAGCCCCTGCTTGCTGCGACTAGAGAAAGCCCGTGTGCAGGAACGAAGACCCAACACAGCCAAAAATAAATAATAAATAAATAAATAAATAATTTATATTAAAAAAAAAAGATCTCTCTTTAATGGAGATCCCATTAAAGCCAGCTCTCGAGGGGGGAATCTCTGGTGTACATACAGTGAGTGCAACATGGAGCCGGGGACACATAACGGGGCCATCATAGGGTAGAGGTTCAATTGCTCTTCCTTGCCCTTGCTTAAAGTCTGCACCTTCTTCTCCAATGTAGTGACTCTCCTATGAATAACTCCACTATAGTACAAATCACCCTACCACGGTTTAGTTGACCATCTTCCCCAACAGAATCCACCTGCCAATGCGGGATTGGTTCGAGCCCTGGTCCAGGAAGATCCCACATGCTTTTAAACTGTTCCAAAAACAGTTTAAAAGAGGGGAAAAAAGTCTAGCTTACTGCATTTCCCCTTCCCAGCCTCTCCTTTCTTCTCAATTATCACCCTCCTGTCGGAAATACAAGTGCAGCTGTCCACAATACATGAGCTTATATGCCGTGGGATCCTAACAATATATTCTCTTTAGAAAGCATGTTGCACAAAGAAAAACACACAACTTAATGCCCCAGAACTTCTAAATCAGCAAAGAGAACGAGAGAGGGGGCGAGAGAGGGAGCTGAACAGGGAGCAAGAGAGCAGGGAGAAGAGTGCGGGTCAGAGAACATCAACTCTGCTCAGGTGACCCTGTCTTCATCCCGAGGCCCAAACACACAGGACTTCATATCCCACCAAATAACTCACTCACACTAGGGGTATTAGCAAATAATGTGAATTTTACTGCAGAATTCATGGGGGACAGGGAGAGAGGTGGGAAGGGGTGGATGGGAGAGTTTACATCATGTACCCCAAGCCCACACTTCAGGCATTCGACATGCCTCCTCGCCCAAGCCTCTCTGCCATACCATACTATATATTTTTATAAATGTGTATATACATCTTTTTTTCTTTTCTGATCCCAGGACCCCTACCACCACCGCAGTCCTAGTATCTTTCCTCCTTTCCAGAGCAATATGGCTTTACCCAAACCTTTCCAAACATGTACACCACCCTGCACAAACACTTAGCAAAGGGCCCTCCAGTACCAAGATTCGCTCTCTCTAGGATCATAGGAGATTAAAAATAGCATTTTTCTCCTGTAACTGATAGACAATAGCTTAAGTAATTAGGGAAAAGGGACAGACACTGGCATTTTCAAGCGCTTATGCTTGAATATGCTGGTGTTGTTACATATGCCTTGCCCAGTGGCAGTACTTAAGGTTCTTACACTTGGTGAAATGTATACAACAGAGGACAGATATACCATCCCCGTTTCTATTGCCCAAGTGGAATTTCCATCTCCAACCCTCTGAGATGTGGAATATGTCTACAGTGAGAAAGTAAGTAGCACTACTTTAAAGAAGGGTGTTGACATGACAGAGAGATTAGGAATGCACCGTGAGGTCCAGCCAGCTCTGGCCATCTTTTGAGGCTTCAAGATAATTCGGGATATTAGATGTGAAATGTTCAGTAAAAGAAATGAAAATGGCTGGGGAGCTGGACAGGAAGGAGACGTCATATCAAAATCTATCCTTTTCCAATGGCAAACAAGGTTTTTTTTTTTGTTGTTGGCTCCAAATGACAACTAATTCCTTCCACTTAAAGAAATTCTATAATTTGCCCGCGACCATCGTCCACGTCGACATTTGGCGTAGCCGGGGAAACACGGAGAAGAAAACACTGCAGTGTTGGCAGGCGGGGCAGCAGCTGAGACTCCAGGGCCACAGACAGAATGACCTAATTTGCAGAAGGCTTTGGTGGACAGGAATAAAGACTGGTTCTCTGAAAGCTGGGAAGGGACATTTAGCCTTGGAGAGTAAAGATTATTTTATCAGGAAATAAATCAGAGGCCTGTACAATGACCACTTTTTTCCAGTCACATCTTGGTGATGAGGGTGTGTATTCAGACCACAGGAATCTCAAAACCAGCCGTCCTCCCCATTAGCTCTCTGGGACACCAGGCACATGGCTGGTGAAAGCCCCAGACAACAGCATTCTTGAGTTTTCACTTCATGCCTTTCTGAGCATGTGTGGTTTCTTCCATTTGTGTTTGTATTTGGCATTTGTTTGTTTGTTGGTTGGTTGGTTGGTTTGGACAGTCTCATTTGGAGGCTGGTGGTTGCCGTCCTTCCCTCTGGGAAGTGGCTGCCAAGGAACCGAGTGTCTGCCATGCCCTGCTTCAGCCCCTCTGGCCAGCCGCCAGGTCTGAGGTGATGGCTGGCGCTTCTCCTGGCCCAGCTCACAAAATACCAAATTCCAGTGGGCACCAGGGAAGCAAGGAGAGGGGCACTTAGAGGCAGGGGCGAGACAGGAGTCTACCAACCTGTCAAGCAGTCCCCAGGGAAGAGGCAAGTGTCTGTCCCAGAGATGTCCATTGAGAGTAAAAAGACAGGCTAGTGAAAATATCAGAGACAGGGAACACCTTACTCTCGTTGCCAGTCAATACGTCCTTTTGAATAAAAGTAACCCGCGCTCTTATGGAGGGGAGGGGGAAGTGGAGCTTGGGGTCCTAGTGGACATTTGTAAAAAGACAAAGGGGAGAGACAGAATTGCCAAGGCAGTTGGACGTCTTCCCTCCTGTGGCCCAGAGGTGTGTCCCACTTCAAAACCTGAAATAAACTCGAACACCCCACCTTCAGAGAAAACGGAGTTATTTTTTAAAAAGAACGCAGGCTTTCACTTTGAAGCTATTTCAAAAGCCTAAGATATAATTTAGTTTTGAGGGGGGAAAGCTACCAGAAAAGGAAAAGAAGTAGAAACACAAGTTGTAACAACAACAACAACAAAACAAAAATAAAGTTCTAGAATTAAATTTTGCAACTAAAACATAGGCCTTTGGGTTTCTCATCAATCACAGCTCTGTGTTGCTGTTTTGGTGAATAGATTTCTGAATTTTATTTTGAATGGTATAATTTTCAGATTAAGATTTTAAAAGAAGTACAGGCTCAAAGGGGGAAAGAAAAAAAAGGAAACTACTCCACACAACTACTTCAGACAAGTGAGGGCGTAGACACAGATGCGCCTAAAAGAATGTTTCTTCAAATTTTCCACTATCCCCTCTGCTCTTTGCACCCTCTGCAGTCTGTAAATTCTCTCTGCTCAGAGAGTTGGGCCTGTCTGCATATTATCAGAGATAACATCAGGTCAGCGCTTCAATTACCAAATCCCTGTTTTCAGAGACTTAACACAGGTATAAAATGTGTTTGGGGCTCAAACATGGCAGATAACATCTCAAGCCAGCAGTTAATTCTCTAAAATGTTTTTCAAGGGCAAACATCTTCTAACTGCTTATTTTCTGATCCCATAGTGCAAATAAACACAAGGTCATACATTAAAATTATCCATAGCATGTCCCAGAGCCAGCAGGCCCTGACTAATTGGATCCTGAGAAAGCCGTATGTAGAACAATGCTACTTTTCAAATGGGGTATTCTTTGTAGGGAAACATTCAACATGGAGACGAGGGTGGTAGGGGAATGCGAAAGCTGTTATTATGAAACTTTTCTTGCAGTGTGTTTCTGGAATATCAAGAAGAAACCTAAAAGGAAAAGGAAAAAATAACTTCTTCATTTATCCTCCTCTAAAAGCTCTATAAAGTGTTTGTATTCATGTCTAGAGCTGACTGATTTTTTTCCTTTTTTTTCTTCCAGCTTTATTGAGATATAATCAGCATTTAATATCTTTGTATGGTAGAATTATGGTGATCATTTTGAAATGTATAGAATAACTAGAATTATGGTGATCATTTTGAAATGTATAGAAATATCGAATCACTATGTTGTGTAACTGGAACTAACATAGTGTTGTAGATCAATTATACTTCAAAAACAAACAAACAAACTTATAGAAAAAGAGATCAGATTTGTGGCTATGGGGGTCAGAGGGTGGAGGGACGGGGGAATTGGATGGTGGTCAAAAATTACAAACTTCCATTTATAAGATAAATGAGTACTGGGGATGTAATATACAACATGATCAAGATAACTAACACTGCTGTATGTTACATGTGGAAGTTGTTAATAGAGCTGTCTGATTTTTAAAAGCACAGAATATGATATTATGATCATGTACCACCTTTACGCTGGGCATTCATCCTGGGGGCTTGGGTGACTAAAAGACAGAAGGCATGGCCACTGGCATCATGGTATCAGGTTAAGGATATGGAACAAATAAAAAGACAAGGGAAAGTATGTGGTGGTATCAGCCACATACTAAATATACTGGCAGTACGTGGAGGGGGTAGAAAGACTAGAAATGGCCTAGTAGGCCAGATTTGCTAAATGGGGTTATTAGCGTGAACTTTAGAGCCAGGCCACCTGGGATTAAACCTGACCCTGCCTTGGGCAAGTTACTTAATCTCTGTGTCTCAGTTTCCTCATCTGTCAAATGAGGTTAAATATAATACTGGCCCTGTTGGAGCAGCGCCTGGCACACAGAAGCACTAAAGGTATAAACTGGTCTATTATTATAAGAGAGAGGTTTACGCTGGAGAAAACTGAAATGAAGGGAAGGGAGGTGACTGAACTGCTCTGCTCCTTTATTTTTTCTTCTTGAGTCTTCAGTGTTCCATAATCTGTTGCCCAAGATTCCTAGAAGATTATGGACAGAGTTTCCACACCCCATTTGCAGATCCTATCAGTTGCCTGAGGAGAGGACAGCTGGATTCAAGGCTTCTTCTCCTCCACTTGTGTTGTCCTCCCTGATTCAGACCTGCAAGGGAGGGGTGACGTAGCTCACCAAACACCCTAGTTCCGCTGTTCCCGTTTCCAAGCGTGACACGCACCAGTCCAGATTCTTTCAGATGCAAGTAGCAAAACTCAAACTCAAACCAGCTTTTGAGGAAGAATGGATTTGTAGGAAGGGTGCCGAGGAACCCCCATATGGGAAGTTTGGGAAAGTGGGGACAGGATCCGCTCGGGGGGCCTCGGGCCTCAACCGGTCAGGATTTTCTTCACTTCCGGTTTGCTTCTCTGTGCCATTGGCTTTGTTCCTTCAGTCTGGCTTTCTCAGGAGGCAGGAACCAGGGCCACCAGCAAGCAGCTCCTGGCTCACTTCTTCCTATTTTGGCACGAGAGAGAAAAGGGGCCTTATTTTCTTAGTTTCAAGCTGCAAAATCCCAGAGGATGACTCTGGTTGGTCTTGGATCACATGTCCAACCTTCTGCTACTCCCTGTGGAAGTGAGGATGAGATACTGTGTTTGGGCCAGCCGTCTTCCCTAGAACAACTTCTGTGGCCAGGTACGTGGAGTCCAATAAGAACATGCCAGCTCTCATCACATTCAGACATGTTAGGGTTGGGAGTGGTAGAAGCTGTTCCCCAAAACAATGAAGTGCTGTTACGTAAGGACAAATTGGTGCTGAGAGGACGGATATCTTCAACATTACAGAATGACATTGTGGAGATGGTACTTTTACAGATAAGATTTGGCAGAACTGAGTAAAATATGTTGTTACCTGCTTTCACAGATTCTTCATCCCTCATCCTTCATGATAAATCAATCCCTTCTTATACACACTACTGTATTTAAAATAGATAACCAACAAGGACGCACTGTAGAGCACAGGGAACTCTACTCAATATTCTATAATAACCTAAATGGGAAAAGAATTTGAAAAAGAATAGATACATGTATATGTATAACTGAATCACATAGCTGTACACCTGAAACTAACACAGCACTGTAAATCAACTATACTCCAATATAAAATACAAACTTTTGAAAAATAAAATAAAATCAATCAATCCCTTCTTTTTATTTCATAAAGGCAAAATGCACCTGTGTAGGGACATCACATCACACAATTCTAAAGGTCTCCATTCACTTTATATTCTGGAAGGTAGAACATAGAGTCAGTCCCTTGGAGATCTCTCAGTGCCTTGTACATTGTGGCTTCTCAATAAAGGCTTGCTGCCTGAACTTAGGAGTGAATGACTACAATGTAATTTTCTTTCTCAAATGCAACAGTGAAATTGTAAAACACATCAATTGTATACCTAGGTTAATATACAAGTGCTGGGGCTTCCCTGGTGGCGCAGTGGTTGAGAGTCCGCCTGCCGATGCAGGGGACACGGGTTCATGCCCCGGTCCGGGAAGATCCCACATGCCACGGAGCGGCTGGGCCCGTGAGCCATGGCCGCTGAGGCTGCGCGTCCGGAGCCTGTGCTCCGCAACGGGAGAGGCCACAGCAGTGAGAGGCCCGCGTACCGCAAAAAAAAAAAAATACAAGTGCTTTTGCTCTTGCTGAAGGCAAGCTATTTTATCAATGTAAATCCCAATTACACCCTTTTTAAGATACAAAAATAATAATATCTCTCTCAGAGGACTGTCATAAAGAGTTAACCAACATAACAAACATGACAGTGAATACATATTGCTCAGGACACTGTTTTCCTATTAACTTTGTCCTTTTTGGTTTTTACTTCACAACTGCCTCAACCCCCTTGAGGGAAAAAAAAGGTAGCATCTTAGTACTGAAAGAGGAATTTAAAATAATTTAGTTCAATGTTCTCATGTGCAAATCACTGACTCCTCATAGGCTGTAGAATGTATTTTCCGGGGCCTTTGAGAACTACGCAAAGATTTTTACTTTTATTTGCTTCCCTTTCAAGAATTATGTCAAAAATTAATATACACATATTCTGGGTAAATTCAATGACCATCTTAAAAGCAAGTACTGCCACCAAGCTCCTACTAACACTTAGGATTTTTTTTGATGATAAATAACTGTCTAAGGGAGGCTAAACAAATTTTTATTCAAATCTTATTTATAGATTGACAGATGAATAGATAGACAGACATAGATTTGGACATATTATATACCATCTGAGTGCCTGCTTTGTGGCAAGCTCTCTGTTGGGACATGAACTCAACTCATCCTTTCCATAGCACTCCAGATAGAGTTATTACCCAGGTTCAGATTTATGAGGAAACTGAGGTTTCAGCAAATTTAAGCAATTCATCCAGGGCTTCAAAGCCAGAGAGTGGGGAGTCAGGACAAGCCTCATTATAGCTACTGTCAGAAAACCCTTCCTCCTTCATGGCACAGAATCAGCTCTGTGCCCCTTCAGAGCTCTCCAGCTATTTCTCTTCCCCAAAGTCTTTTTTCTCAGGCTTTCAAAATCTTATCTAACACAAAGAAGAAACTTACAGTAAAGAAAACAGAGAAAAAGAGTCGTGTGTGTGTTTGTGTGTGTGTGCGCGTCTGTCCCTACTGGACAGATTATTAAATGAATGAATATGGATGGATGGATGGATGGACAGATGGATGGGTGTATGGAAGTCTTCTCTGCCAGCCTCTACTTCTTATCATTTAGGTCGTTTTCTACTTTTCTCTCCAGGATTCCTAATCCAGTAACGAACACCTAGAATTACCTATTTGACTTAAAATTACTTACAAAAATGGAGAGACTTACATGAGTTAGTAACTTAGACACGAAGTACTGTTAAAAAATGCTTTAGAAGGTTGGCAATAACTACCACATCTAGAACGGAACAAAGAATTTTCAAAGAAGACTAGCGTTTCCTAATATATCTTATAGTTTAGCATGATAGCAATAAATGTGTTCATGCATGTTTTCTGTTTCATCCTCACATCAAAGCCTGCAAAACAGATATTATTACCCCCAGATATTCTTATTCCTTATTTTCAAACAAGGAAACTGAGACTCAGAATAAATAACCTGCCCTAGGCTGTATATCTAATATTTGACATAGGCAGGATTTAAACTGGTTCTGCCTGGCTGTAGAACCCATGCCCTCCCTCCCTCCCTCCCTCCCTCCCTCCCTCCCTTCCTTCCTTCCATTATTCCTTCCTCCCTTCCCTTCCTTCCTCCTTCCCTTCCTTCCTTCCTTCCTTCCTTTCTTTCTTCCTTTCTTCCTTTTTCTTTCTTTTTCTTTCTTTCTTTCTTTCTTTCTTTATTGTGGTAAGAATACATAACTTGAGATCTATTCTTTGAACAAATTTTTCAGTGTACAATACAGTATTGTTAACCATAGGCACAGAGTTGTACAGCAGTCTCTAGAACTTACTCATCTTGTGTAACTGATGCTTTGTACCCATTGAACAGCTCCTCATTTCCCTCTCCGCTCAACTCCTGGTAACCACCAATCTACTCTTTCTTGATTATTTTAGGTATTTCATATAAGTGGGATCATGTAGTTTTTGTCCTCTGTGACCAGCTTATTTCATGTAGTAGAATGTCCTCCATGGTAATTCACGTTGTTGCATATGACAAGATTGGCTCGTATTTTTTAAGGCCGACTAATATCCTATTGTATGAATTCACCCCATTTTCTTTATCCCTCGATGGACATTTAATTGTTTTCATGTCTTAGAGATTATGAATAATGCTGCAATGAACAGGAGAGTACAGATATCTCTTTGAGATCCTGATTTCAGTTCTTTTAGATATATATCCAGGAGTGGGATTGCTAGATCATATGTTGGTTCTATTTTTAATTTTTTGATGAACCTCCATACTGCTTTCCATAGCAGCTGCATCGTGTTACAGTCCCACCAACGGTGTACATTCTATTTTAACATCAAATTTGCCTTTTGTCTGCATCACCACTTTTGTCTATCGAATTTATATAAAGTTCAGTTCTCTCACAAAGAAAGTCAAAGATTATTCTGCGTCCACAAGACCAGTAAATTGGATGATAAATCACAGCACAGGCTACAGGTGAAGTTCCAACTCTCAAGGAACTTTTCTTCTGGAAAAATAGAGTGAGTCATATCAGCTTACAGAAGTTAAATTCCTGTTTCAGAGGAAGCGCAATTGGAAAACTATTGGCCAAACTTCTTACTGAAGCAAAAGGGCTTTCATGTTTCAACCTCTCCCTTCCTCCCAAGCTCCATCTTTTAATATTCTTCAACCTGTACTCAGTGTTCCCACAACTGTTTTTATTTCCCCAAACACTCCATACTGATCTATGATTCTGCGCCTTTCTTTATTCTGTTAACTCTGCCTAGAACAAGCTTACCACACACCACACAACCTATATTCCTTGTCTACCTGGAAAACTTCCAGAGAACCCAGAGAGATGAGTCTGGGAAACTTTCCAGACTCTCCACTTCCCCGACTCATCACAGGGACATGCCTTTCTCTGCACTACCTCTAAGTCTTGAACATCTTGTGTAGAGCTAATTATGATGTTCTGTAATAATTTTTTACACACTTGTCCACTCTGCTGGACTGTGGGTACTTTGAGGACGATACAGGATTTTATTTGTATTGATATTCCCCTGTAGTGTAAGGGCCTGACATTAAGCTTTATGATCGCCAAGTCTTCCAGTTCAAAGACATCCATCTCAAAGAAACACACTGCCAGTCATATGACACATGTACTAGCAAACCAACTGGACAAAGAACTAGGCCATCCCCACCATGAAGTTCCCTTTTTAAAGCCCTTGGTAACCTAGATAACTGACTACTTGAATGATCCCACTTCTCCCTTTCCACTCCCCAATTCTCACTCTTATGTTTTAAATTCGCCAATGAAGAGTGAACCTGCTAAACCCTAGACACTCCACCCTCAGACATTAATAAAGGCAGGGCCCCAGACCTGCACACTCCCTTTGGACCCACACCCTCACTATGTGACTCTTGGGTGTGCCATGTACCCTCCAGGACCTGTGAGTAATAAATTTTGTTCTTTGAAGTTCCCTGCTGGTTGTTGCTGAAATGCATCCCACAATCATAATAAGAATCACAAGGGCTGGTCCAGCCACAACATTGGTCCCAGTGCGGGGAATATCCACAGGGGCTCAACACAAGTGGTACAGACCCTGGCGAGGGCCTCGGGCATTCCTAGCTGATAGCATCACTGTGAATAGGCTGGGACTGACACAACATGCCCCACAGTAAAGACCACTAATGATGTTTAATACATGACATTACATTAAATCAAACTGGATTGATTGAAAAACAACTGAAAAGGTATAAACCTGAGATTTTCACGACTTCAGTTCCTTCTCATTTCTTTTGTTTTAGTGTTTGTCTCCTATGCACACCTATTTATATTCTGGAGAGCTTACCTCTGGGTAAGTTGTGCTTACAGGTGGTCCTTCCTTCTCTGTTCTCTTCCTTCATCCAACAAGCATTGATTCCTACTGTGTCCAGACACTGTTATGAGCTAGGACAGAAAGATGGCTGAGCCAAGACGCCTGCTTTAAAGAATCCTGAGGCAAAATGGAGGGGCCACTGCCATGTAAGAAATACAACAAAGTGCCTCGAGGGGTCAGAGAAGAAAGAAAACACCCAAAGGGAAGAGTCAGGAAACACTAGCCAGAGGAAAGGGTGTTTGAACGAGGCCTTGGGTTTTGAAAGAATATATGTGTTCTCTAAATTCCTCTCAAAACAAGATTTTTTTAAATTTAATTTTATTTATTTTTTTATACAGCAGGCTCTTATAGTCATCCATTTTATACCCATCAGTGTATACATGTCAATCCCTATCTCCCAATTCATCACACCACCACCTCCACACCCTGCTTCTTTTCCCCCTTGGTGTCCATACGTTTGTTCTCTACATCTGTGTCTCTATTTCTGCCCTGAAAACCTGTTCATCTGTACCATTTTTCTAGGTTCCACATATATGTGTTAATATATGATATTTGTTTTTCTCTTTCTGACTTACTTCACTCTCTATGACAGATCCATCCACATCTCTACAATGACCCAATTTCGTTCCTTTTCATGGCTGAGTAATATTTCATTGTATATATGTACCACATCTTCTTTATCCATTTGTCTGTCGATGGGCATTTAGGTTGCTTCCATGACCTGGCTATTGTAAATAGTGCTGCAATGAACATTGGGATGCATATGTCTTTTTGAATTATGGTTTTCTCTGGGTATATGCCCAGTAGTGGGATTAGTGGGTCATATGGTAATTCTATTTTTAGTTTTTTAAGGAACCTCCATACTGTTCTCCATAGTGGCTGTATCAATTTACATTCCCACCAACAGTGCAAGATGGTTCCCTTTTCTACACACCCTCTCCAGCATTTGTTGTTTGTAGATTTTCTGATGAAGGCCATTCTAACTGGTGTGAGGTGATACCTCATTGTAGTTTTGATTTGCATTTCTCTAATAATTAGTGATGTTGTGGAGCTTTTCATGTGCATCTTGGCCATCTGTATGTCTTCTTCAGAGAAATGTCTATTTAGGTCTTCTGCCCATTTCTGGATTGGGTTGTTTGTTTCTTTAATATTGAGCTGCATGAGCTGTTTATATATTTTGGAGATTAATCCTTGGTCCACTGATTCATTTGCAAATATTTTCTCCCATTCTGAGGGTTGTCTTTTCATCTTGTTTATGGTCTCCTCTACTGTGTAAAGGCTTTTAAGTTTCATTAAGTCCCATTTGTTTATTTTTGTTTTTATTTCCATTACTCTAGGAGGTGGATCAAAAAAGATCTTGCTGTGATTTATGTAAAAGAGTGTTCTCCCTATGTTTTCCTCTAAGAATTTTATAGTGTCCAGTCTTACATTTAGGTCTCTAATCCATTTTGAGTTTTTGTGTATGGTGTTAGGGAGTGTTCTAATTTCATTCTTTTTTTTTTTTTTTAAACGGTACGCGGGCCTCTCACTGTTGTGGCCTGTCCCATTGCAGAGCACAGACTCCGGACGCGCAGGCTCAGCGGCCATGGCTCACGGGCCCAGCTGCTCCATGGCATGTGGGATCTTCCCGGACTGGGGCACGAACCCGTGTCCCCTGCATCGGCAGGCGGACTCTCAACCACTGCGCCACCAGGGAAGCCCCCTAATTTCATTCTTTTACATGTAGCTGTCCAGTTTTCCCAGCACCACTTATTGAAGAGACTGTCTTTTCTCCATTGTATATCCTTGCCTCCTTTGTCATAGATTAGTTGACCATAGGTGCATGGGTTTATCTCTGGGCTTTCTATCTTGTTCCATTCATCTATATTTCTGTTTTTGTGCCAGTACCATATTTTCTTGATTACTGTAGCTTTGTAGTATAGTCTGAAGTCAGGGACTCTGATTCCTCCAGCTCCATTTTTTTTCCCCCAGGAGTGCTTTGGCTATTCGGGGTCTTTTGGTTCTCCATATAAATTTTAAGATTTTTTGTTCTAGTTCTGTAAAAAATGCCATTGGTAATTTGATAGGGATTGAATGGAATCTGTAGATTGCTTTTGGTAGTATAGTCATTTTCAAAATATTGATGCTTCCAATCCAAGAACATGGTATATCTGTATTCCTTTTATTTCTTTTTCTTCTCTGATTGCCATAGCTAGGACTTCCAAAACTATGTTGAATAATAGTGGTGAGAGTGGACATCCTTGTCTTGTTCCTGATCTTAGAGGACATGCTTTCAGTTTTTCACCATTGAGAATGGGTTTGTCATATATGGCCGTTATTATGCTGAGATAGGTTCCCTCTCTGCCCAACTTCTGGAGAGGTTTTATCATAAATGGGTGTTGAATTTTCTCAAAAGCTTTTTCTGCATCTATTGAGAGGATCATATGGTTTTTCTTCTTCAATTTGTTAATATGCTGTATCACATTGATTGATTTGTGTATATTGAAGAATCCTTGCATCCCTGGGATAAATCCCACTTGATCATGGTGTATGATCCTTTTAATGTGTTGTTGCATTCTGTTTACTAGTATTGTGTTGAGGATTTTTGCATCTATATTCATCAGTGATATTGGTCTGTAATTTTCTTTTTTTGTAGTATCTTTTTCTGGTTTTGGTATCAGGGTGATGGTGGCCTCATAGAATGAGTTTGGGAGTGTTCCTTCCTCTGCAATTTTTTGGAAGAGTTTGAGAAGGATGGATGTTAGCTCTTCTCTAAATGTTTGATAGAAATCACCTGTGAAGCTATCTGGTCCTGGACTTTTGTTTGTTGGAATATTTTAAATCACAGTTTCAATTTCATTGCTTGTGATTGGTCTGTTCATTTTTTCTATTTCTTCCTGGTTCAGTTTTGGAAGGTAATACCTTTCTAAGAATTTGTCCATTTCCTCAGGTTGTCCATTTTATTGGCATAGAGTTGCTTGGACTAGTCTCTTAGGATGCTTTGTATTTCTGTGGTGTCTGTTATAACTTCTCCTTTTTCATTTCTAATTTTATTGATTTGAGTCCTCTCCCTCTTTTTCTTGATGAGCCTGGTTAATGTTTTATCAATTTTGTTTATCTTCTCAAAGAACCAGCTTTTAGTTTTATTGATCTTTGCTATTGTTTTCTTTGTTTCTATTTCATTTATTTCTGCTCTGATCTTTATGATTTCTTTCCTTCTACTAACTTTGGGTTTTGTTTGTTCTTCTGTCTCTAGTTCCTTTAGGCTTATGGTTAGATTGTTTATCTGAGATTTTTCTTGTTTGTTGAGGTAGGCTTGTAGAGCTATAAACGTCCCTCTTAGAACTGCTTTCGTTGCATCCCATAGGCTTTGGATCATTGTGTTTTCATTGTCATTTTTCTCTAGGTATTTTTTGATTTCCTCTTTGAATTCTTCAGTGATCTCCTGGTTATTGAGTAACGTATCGTTTAGCCTCCATGTGTTTGTGTTTTTTATGTTTTTTTCCCCTGTAATTGATTTCTAATCTCATAGCATTGTAGTTGGGAAAGATGCTTGATATGATTTCAATTTTCTTAAATTTATTGAGGCTTGATTTGTGACCCAAGATGTGATCTCTCCTGGAGAATGTTCCGTGCGCACTTGAGAAGAAAGTGTAATCTGCTGTTTTTGGATGGAATGTCCTATAAATATCAATTAAATCTATCTGGCCTATTGTGTCACTTAAAGCTTGTGTTTCCTTATTAATTTTATGTTTGGATGATCTGTCCATGGGTGTAAGTGAGGTGGTAAAGTCCCCCACTATTCTGCTACTGTCAATTTCCTCTTTTATAGCTGTTAGCAGTTGCCTTATGTATTGAGGTGTTCCTATGTTGGGTGCATATATATTTATAATTGTTATATCTTCTTCTTGGATTGAACCCTTGATCATTATGTAGTGTCCTTCTTGTCTCTTGTAACATTCATTATTTTAAAGTCTACTTTATCTGATATGAGTATTGTTACTCCAGCTTTCTTTTGATTTCCATTTGCATGGAATATCTTTTTCCATCCCCTCACTTTCAGTCTGTACGTGTCCCTAGGTCTGAAGTGGTTCTCTCATAAACAGCATATATGCGGGTCTTGTTTTTGTATCCATTCAGCAAGCCTGTGTCTTTTGGTTGGAACATTTAATCCATTCACGTTTAAGGTAATTATCAATATGTATGTTCTTATTACCATTTTCTTAATTGCTTGGGGTTTGTTTTTGTAGGTCCTTTTCTTCTCTTGTGTTTCCCACTTAGAGAAGTTCCTTTAGCATTCGCTGTAGAGCTGGTTTGGTGGTACTGAATTCTCTTAGCTTTGGCTTGTCTGTAAAGCTTTTGATTTCTCCATCGAATATGAATGAGATCCTTGCCGGGTACAGTAATCTTGGTTGTAGGTTCTTCCCTTTCATCACTTTAAATATATCATGCCACTCCCTTCTGGCTTGTAGAGTTTCTGCTGAGAAATCAGCTGTTAACCTCATGGGAGTTCCCTTGTATGCTATTTGTCATTCGTCCCTTACTGCTTTCAATAATTTTTCTTTGTCTTTAATTTTTGACAATTTGATTACTGTGTGTCTCGGCATGTTTCTCCTTGGGCTTATCCTGTATGGGACTCTCTGTGCTTCCTGGACTTGGGTGGCTACTTCCTTTACCATGTTAGCAAAGATTTCAACTATAATCTCTTCAAATATTTTCTTGGGTCCTTTCTCTCTCTTCTTCTGGGACCCCTATAATGTGAATGTTGTTGCATTTAATGTTGTCCCAGAGGTTTCTTAGGCTGTCTTCATTTCTTTTCATTCTGTTTTCTTTATTCTGTTCCGCAGCAGTGAATTCTACTATTCTGTCTTCCAGGTCACTTATCCATTCTTCTGCCTCAGTTATTCTGCTATTGCTTCTTTCTAGTGTATTTTTCATTTCAGTTATTGTATTGTTCATCTCTGTTTCTTTGTTCTTTAATTCTTCTAGATCTTTGTTAAACATTTCTTGCATCTTCTCAATCTTTGCCTCCATTCTTTTTCTAAGGTCCTAGATCATCTTCACTATTATTATTCTGAATTCTTTTTCTGGAAGGTTGCCTACCTCCACTTCATTTAGTTGTTTTTCTGGGGGTTTATCTTGTTCCTTCATCTGGTACATAGCCCTCTGCCTTTTCATCTTGTCTATCTTTCTGTGAATGTGGTTTTTGTTCCACAGGCTGCAGGACTGTAGTGCTTCTTGCTTGTGCTGTCTGCCCTCTGGTGGATGAGGCTATCTAAGAGGTTTGTGCAAGTTTCCTGATGGGAGGGACTGGTGGTGGGTAGAGCCGGCTGTTGCTCTGGTGGGCAGAGCTCAGTAAGACTTTAATCCACTTGTCTGCTGATGGGTGGGGCTGGGTTCCCTCCCTGTTGGTTGTTTGGCCTGAGGCAACGCAACACTGGCGCCTCCCCGGGCTCTTTGGTGGGGCTAACAGTGGACTCTGGGAGGGCTGATGCCAAGGAGTACTTCCCAGAACTTCTGCTGCCAGTGTCACAGTGAGACACAGCCACCTCCCGCCTCTGCAGGAGACCCTCCAACACTAGCAGGTAGGTCTGGTTCAGTCTCCTATGGGGTCACTGCTCCTTCCTCTAGGTTCCGATGCATACACTACTTTGTGTGTGCCCTCCAAGAGTGGAGTCTCTGTTTCCCCCAGTCTTGTCGAAGTCCTGCAATCAAATTCCGCTACCCTTCAAAGTCTGATTCTCTAGGAATTCCTCCTCCCATTGGTGGACTCCCAGGTTCAGAAGCCTGATGTGGGGCTCAGAACCTTCACTCCAGTGGGTGGACTTCTGTGGTGTAAGTGTTCTCCAGTTTGTGAGTCACCACCCAGCACTTATGGGATTTGATTTTATTGTGATTGTGCCCCTCCTACCGTCTCATTGTGGCTTCTTCTTTGTCTTTGGATGTGGCGTTTCTTTTTTGGTGAGTTCCAGTGTATTCCTGTCGATGATCGTTCAGCAGTTAGTTGTGATTCCGGTGTTCTCGCAAGAGGAAGTGAGAGCATGTCCTTCTACTCTGCCATCTTTCTGATGCTCCAAAACAAGATTTTTCCAGCCATTTTTTACAAGTAAAATGGCCCTGACCTTGGGAAATTTTTAACCACAGCATTGCCAAGATTGTTTCCCATGTCTTCAAAGTCTATCTTGAAATCCCAGAAGACATTTTCTGCCACCTCTGGCAGATCCATAACTTCTCCATGTTAATAAGCTGTCAGGATACTGAGAGCCTTGAAATACCACTATTACCTTGCTATCGTTGTTGTGACTAATGATCTTATAACAACACTGCCATAGAACACACTCTGAATGAACTACACCTAGAAACAAATGTTTAGGGGGAAAAAAGGGATTTTTTTCATCACATTCAGGTAAGATAAAGGAGGCTCAAACCTGCTGAATTGGAAAGACAGTGTCAGCAGGTGATAAGAAACATAAAGCTCTGTGGTTATTTTTTGTGCTTCTGTCTTTGCTGTTAAAAACATATATATATGGGAGAGATTGTTAACAAAGCAGGTCGCTATTATAAGTGATTCAAGTCTCCATGCCCCAGTGAATTTCATGAGGACACAAGAGAACCCCTAAGTGAATGCTGGTGGGAATTTCTGAGGAAAATGGGAGTGGGGTCTAAAACACTGGGGATTTGGTAAACGTTATTGTTTCAAAAAGTGTGCATAAGAATCCTCAGCTTGAGGCAAAGCCATATCCACCAAGCATGATTCAGATCTACTTTGGTATATCTACTTTCCCATCAGGAAAGTGTATTGAATGAGGGCCTTCTAGAAGAGAACTCATTGTAAGAGAAAAAGGAGTCGAGCTGCCAAGTCTGGCCCCATCAAAATGCTTTGATTATTAGAGGGAATGAGCAAATGCCAGGTGTGAACCTCTCACTAGATTTGTCGGGAAATTGGCAATCTCACATATTTATAGAAGTGTGGTCACGTACCAGCTTGGAATCTATTCTCCCTTTGAAAGAAGGAGCAGGGTCCAGGAAGAAGTAACACTGAAGGATGGTTATATGTTTGTTTTGTTTTTATAATTCTATTCTCTGAGCTTGAACTGCATGCCAACAAAAAGACACAGATTAGAACTCTGAACATTGAAGGGAATGAAGAAGTGCTGGTTGTCCCAGCTTCTAAAATTTGCAATGAATGGCAGAAAAATTCTAGTGGAATTAAGTTATTTCTTATGCTTGTTCCAGATGTGTTTAATTTATTTATCATTATTTTTCCCTTCTGATAGAAAAATGCTCTAGCTCTCCATTTGTAGTTTCTCTCAAAACCCCAGCACTGAGCAGAGATTCTGCTGATGATTTTAGCCTGCTGGGTTGAGAGACAGGAACAACTGGACTACAGAAGTTGTTTTGCTCCTTTTTGGGAAACCAGAGCCATTTGGAAGTCTGTTCTCTCTCCTTCCCTCATCCTAGAAAGAGCAGTAACTCAGTCACACTCAACAGCTGTAAGTGAGGCTGGTGTTTGTCAGATACACCTCAACGTTATGTCTGTTGTGTTTCTTAAACCCAATACTTTAGTGAATGCAATGAGAAGGTGCGAGCATTTGAGCTTTGCCTATGGGGTTAGACTTAATGACCTTGGGATTTTTTCCAGCTCTGCACTTTGTTGATCTTGCGGGTTGTACAAACTCCGATGAGATATAGAGTTATCACGGAAGGATTCAGAACCATTTACAAGTCTGTGTTGAATGTGGTAGACCAAAGAACGTAGGCATTCTTATCGATGTCACGTGTGGACAAATGGTTGAATTTTCTTGATTTTTTTAGAATGAATCAAAAGTTTTAAAAATATACCTACCCTTTGATACCACAACACCACTTCTAGAAATATATCCTAAGGAAATATTTAAGAATGGCAGAGTGTTTTCCAACACCACCAAGCAATTCTCCAATTCTCAGTGTGTACCTACTGGATGTCCCTGTGGAACTAGGCTGTGCCACCCTTCTGACGTGTGGATGCTGTTTACTAATCCAGATGTTCATCAAATCTCACTGTTCAAGAGTTTTTATAGAGCTGAATGGGCAGCCCCTGCTCTTTGCTTTTTCAGGGGTCAGTGAGTGGGGCTGAAAGTTCCAGTCTTCTAATTCTTGGTCTTGCTGGTGACCAGCTCCATCCTGAGGCTATGCAGGGTCCCCATCCAAACTCACCTCATTAGCACAAAGTCAGGTGTGCTCAAAAGGGCCACCTTATGAGTGAAGAAAGATGCTTCTATCACTCAGGAAATTCCAAGGATTTTAGTTGCCCTGTGCCAGGAAGCAGGGCCAAAGACCAAAAACATCTCTTATACACCACAAAGGTTTTCAAAGAATTTAGCGCTAAAATGTTTGTCTGATGTTTTTAAAAATAACGTTTAAAAACCAGAAAATATTTAAATGCCCAGCAACGGAGGATAGGTTCAGTAAATTGTGGCACATGTGTGCGTTAGAATACTGTGCAGTCATCAAAAACGAGGCAATAAATGTATATTTATCAAAGTGAAAGAGCAGATTATAAAAACAGTATCACAGCATGATCCCAGGTTTGCAGCAGACACACCCACCACACAGTGGAAAAAAAATCTTAAAGGAACTACACCAAAATATTAACAATTATACATTATTACCACTGGTGATGGAGTAACAGATGACTTCTATTTTTATCTCTTTATATTCTCTTTCTAAATTTCTACAGTAAGTAAAATTCTGTGTTTCAAAAAACGTTTAACAGACCTAAGTATGTATTAATACATGTATCAATCTCTGCGTGCAAAAGTTATTTACTGAATGTCCATTATTCAATGGGCCTGGTGGATATGCAAATCTCTCTATAAAATCTTCATTAACTACTCGAACATTGCTTTCTTAGTGATGTATAAGCAAAAGAAGTGCAGTGGTTAAAATCAACAAACAGGTTGAAAAATTTATTTAAAATCACATAATGAATTCAGAACACCAGCCAGGACTTGCAACCTCATATTCTTGAAGCCAAACTCAAAAATATAGATGCTGTTCTCCTATTAGTCCTAATTTCTATTCATTGTCTTGACGTGGTAGCTTGAAGAAAATATTGGCCACCGCACTCTGCAGCTGTGCCCCTCGAGAAGCGTCACCTATTCCCCACGCTCCAGTCTGGGCTGGTATGTGACTTGATCATGCCAGTTCTGAACCTAGGCCTCCAGAGACCTTGCAGTTTCCACTTTTGTTTTTTTAGAACCTTTGACCAGTACATGAATCAGCCTGGGCTAGCCTGCTGGAGGATGAGCAAGCTCAGGAAGAAAGGCTCCAGTCATCCCATGGTCCAGACGTGGCCATCGTAAGCCAGCCGGCCCCAGCTGCCCCCCCAGCTGACCGCAGACATATGAGCAAGCCCAATTGAGGTCAGCAAAGCCCAGACCCAACCCACAAAACCACCCAGAGGAGTCCAATCCCAAATGCCAAACCACAGAGCTGTGAGTTAAATAAATGTTTGCTGTTTGAAGCCACAGAGAGTTTCAGGGTGGTTTGTCATGCAGCAAAAGCTAACTGATACACCTCCCCAGCTCATCTACTCCTCATTTCTCAAAGGAGGAAACCGGTGAGGAGAACGGTATCCCACTGAGAGTCACGGTGGTAACTCACAAACCAAGAGAAGGACCTCATTCTCCTGGCCACCATGCTGGTGTCCTAGCCACCGAACGCTCCAAGAAGGAAAAGGTTAGCAGAGTTCATATGCACGGACAGAATGAAAGCCTTGGCCAAACAAGGACAGGGAACTGGCTGCAGGTCTCCAGGAGCACCACGTCTTCCTGCCAGCTCAACAGTCTGGCTGCAGGAGAAAAAGGCAAAAGTACCACATTCTCTTCTACGCTGGTCCCATCCCAGTCAATTCCAGTATTTCCCAAAGAGACCCGGAAACTGGGCCCTGAGAGACCTCAGAAGGGTTTACTCTCTCTGTTCTCTCCCTCTCAAAAAGGCAGAGAAGCACGTCCTCCGACCACCCCACCCCCGTGTCTTTCCCTGACCTGACCCACCTCCTACACACCCCAAAGAGGTCAACACTGACAGAAAAATGAATCAAAAATCACAACCTACACCAAGCCTCAGGATTGCCCTACAACTGCTCATAAGATACTCCACTTCAAAGTGCTTGGCCCCAAACATTAGCCAATTAACACTGGCAGCCACCCTGCATGTTAATTAAACCTCATTATTTCACAAGCTAGAGACCAGGAAAACAACACCAGAGAGCATGGCTGCTGTCCCCCAGGCCCACGAGGCAGGAGGAGACCCCGGGCGCTCCTGGCACCGAGGCCAAGGCCGGGCACTGACCACGAAGCCACAGCACACCTGCCCTACCCCCCGGCCCACTCCCACCCCTGGTGCCAGCTCTGAGGCTGCTGCCAAGGGTCGGCTCAATCTTTTCCTTTTCCATTAGCCACAGGTGTGTTTTACCACAGCCTAACTAGCAGCTACTATTGAGTCTCTGGGCTTTTCTAAACATGTGCCTTTGCAGACCTTCAAGCCAAGCCATTCCCAGCATCAGTATTTATTAAATCGAGCCACAGAAATGTATTGAAAATCACGAGCATTTGGAAACATACTGAGTCCTTTGTGGCTGAAATAATCTAATAGACAAGCTGTTGTTCATTTACAACCTTAATTTTCAGACACACTTCTTGAGTCAAAAGTACTTCCTGCTCTGTAATTCCTGTAGGGATACAGGTGGCCTCGGACTAAGTACACATCTACTGTACATTAAAATGTATTTCTTACTTAACTTAAACATTTCTGAAATCTCAAGTTTATGTCTAGACTATTTTAATCAGCTAAATGTCATAATAAGCTATATGTTGGTCTTGATCGGTTACATACACCAGCCCTACTCATAAAGTATCAAAAGGTGTTTTTAAAGAGAAGTCTGTGTTTGTTTTACCAAGAAAATCATGCTTTCAGACTATCGTATCAGACAGGCTGGCAGGCAGAAAAGGACCTTACATAACTGGTAGAAAAAGTGGGGTTTTCTCCCTCTTCTCCTCCCATGTACCACTCCATCAATACCACTTTAAAATTTCAGAGTTTTGAAGCCACAAGCTTATATTGGTCTAAAGTGTCACTTGACCACCATGCACAAAACATCAACACTTGGAGCAGGGTGGTGCTGAGCATGTATTTTGTTGCTGCTGTTCTCACGTTACAGGGGTTCTCTGCTGTCTCTTCATTCCCATCTGAGTTAGCCTGCAGGTCTCAACCCGCCAAAAAGCCACCAAGTCACCCAGACACAAGGTTGGTGGGAAAGTAAGAGCACTGCTGACTAAATAGCTATCCAAACTGTACCTGAGCACCTGTCATGACTCAGGTGTTGTGGTTAGATCTCTAGTCACAGAACTGACAGGAGATCCTGGCGCCTGCATTCATGGAAAATGGCAGTTTTACTGGCAGAAAGACGAACAAAAAACTCCGCAAATAATCACAGAAATACGTTTTCATTACAGCTCTGAAGAGAAAGTATTTGACACTATAGAAGTTCATTCTGGGGACACATACTGGCATGAACGAACAAGGAAATGATATGAGGCACTCACCTTAGGAAGAAGTAAGAGCTGGTTAATAGAAGGTGCATTTGGAGCTGGTAAAATGGTGATCGTATAGGAGATAGGAAGGGAGGCAAGGAGGGAGAGAGGAGGAAGGGGGAGGGGAGAGGGAGAAGGGGGAAGTGCATGAGGAAAGGAGAGGGAAGGAGATGAGGGGAGAAAAGGAGAAGAGGAAGAGGAGAAGGGAAGGGAAGAGAATGGATTCGAATCCATTAACTTCTTACTTTTATGACAAGCCAGGAAGCATCAGAAACTATCTAAAATAACTTTGTTTCCAATTCTAAAGAAACATAATTGAAAAAGCACTTATTACTCACATTGGAAAATGAAAGCTTTCTGCTCAACCTAAAGAGGGTTCTTAACTCAAACTTTGAAGAGAGAAAAAAAAAAAACACAAAATGATACTTAAAGGGAAACAGGTAAATTGGTTTTAATGTTGACGCGATAAAATTTTATGAACTGTGGATTGTGAATAAGAGATCTCGCATATGGACATTTTTGGAGGTGAAAATGGCCCAAAAGCTTGTGCCTACCAAGCCTGGACAGAAACACAAGGGGAATTGGTTTCCCATGATAACACGCAACCACATAATTGCTCTTGGTTTGCATAATCAGATGAGTAGGAAATGCTTCTTTTATGAGAGCATTTTTAAACGATGGTGTTTAGACATTTCCTCAGTGAATTCTCTGTCTTTCCCCACTGGAATGAGTGATCCCTGAGGGGAAGAGAATATGGTAGCTCCACTCATGTCTCTCCGTTGTGTCTGCAAACTGCATTATGCTGCGTCTGTCACCATCCCAGTGCTGAATCAGGACCTACACTCCGATGAAGACTGTCCAGGCACTGGGGTAGTTTGGGTACTGTGCAACAACTATTTTTGGTTCTTCTGCTTCCAGAAAGATGGTATGATTACACTTTCCACCCCCTGAACATGGAGTTTGGCCATGTGACTTGCTTTGTCCAGTGAAATGTCAACGAAAGTGTGGAAAGTCACTTCTGAGTAAACACTTTCAGTGCTGGTGCAAGATTCACCTCTTTGTCTTCCCCTATTGCCGTGATCTGATAAGTCCTTATCAAGGTGGAGCTCTGTCATTAGAAGCCCTAAATGATTACAGAGCCCCCTGCTGGCCGGCACTGCGCATGTCGCATGAGTAATAACATTCCATTAAGCTGCTGAGACCCAGGGGCGGTTTGCAACTGTACTATAAGCTAGCCCATCCCAGGTCCAGAAGGACTGATGTTAGGAACCTTTTTTTTTAAATTTTTGCCTTGCTCGCTTCCCTTGTGCCACCCTCTCACGCAAAATTATCAGTTGGAAATGGGTTGACATCCTGGCTGTCATTTCCTTGCTATAAATTCTTGAGAAAATTAATTTGCCATTCAAATCCTGTTTCTCTACCTGTAAAATGGGGCTAACAACATTACCTACCTCATAGGGTTGTTATGATACTGCCTGTAAAGCACTTAGCACAGTGACTGGCCTGGAGTAATCACTCAATAACCATTCACTTAAAAGGAAGGGTGGGTGGGGGAATGGGAGGATGGTAGGATTTTAACTGAATGTCAAATCCTGGGGTTAGGGGAGGAATTCAGTGAGTTGTGACAGGTAGGGGAGAACAGGCTGGAAAGTGCGTGAGTTGGGGAGACATAAACAGACGTGTCTGGGTAAATCAGAGGATATGATTAGGGAAACATGGAAAGATTAGAACAGTAAGTTGAAGTTGGACACTGGATCCAGACCCAGAAACCAGACCAGGAAGTTTGGGTTTTGTCTCACATTCTTCCTTATTCAGTAAAATTGGGCACCTTGTCTTTAGTTCTTATGAAAAATGTTTAACCTCAAAGTACATTTTCCCAATAAACCCAGATACAATCATGAAAAAAACATCTGTTTTTCCCTTCATACTGTTCAGGAGCAAATCCCAGTCTGATTTTATATTCAGAAGTTTGTTCGGCCCTAATGTAAAAAGTACATAATGGGACTCAAGTGGTACATAAAACTATTTCAAAGGAATTTTAATTAAAAAGTGTTTAAGGAAGTCCCTTATGACCCCCAAAGATACCAAAGGTAAGTGAAGTCTTAGACTTTTCTTCCATTTTCTTTCCAAGATAAAAGCTTTTCTAAAAGAGTAAGTAGGAATGTGACGCTAATTTAATCTAATGGATAAAAGGTCACGTAGAGTTAGTGAAACTTCTGAATTACCTGATATTTTTAAAGTTATCTTAATACTTTCTAGAACTATACAAATCATAGATTAACAAGGTGTTTTCCAGGTAGACATCTTAATGAACAGATAATCATTGGTAATTTTGTCTTAATGATTCGGTGTAAATGTGTTCTGTTGCAATGACTTAAAGAGTGAATAGGAAAGTTCTCTCACCCTTTAAATACAATCATACATTCAATTAGTCAGTATTAGGCACAAAACTGAATGAGATCAACTCCCTGTCCTCCAGGAGGATCACAGTCTAATGTAAGCAAATGACGATAAGCTTCAGGGTGCTACAACAGAAGAAAAACCAGTCTTATAAACAGAGCACCTAAGGAACAGTCTCCTTGGTTCTTTGTATGATTGTGTTGTTTAAAAATTTTCACTTTTCGGAACAGTAGAAGGTGCTGCTACTATTCAATCTAAGATTCAATGCCACTCTCATCAATTCCACATTAGTGGATTCCAAACACATTAAGATCTCAATGCATGTAATATACAGTAAGTCCCCCTGCATACGAACCTTCAAGCTGCGAACTTTCAAAGATGCGAACATGCATTCCATCAGCGTCAGGCGTGAGTGAGATTGCAGCTTGCCCTCCATCTCCTATTGCTGAGGATCCTTCAGCTCTACCATCTCCCACCTCCTCTCCCTCCTCCAGTCAGTAACTCTTCCTGCCTGTTCGCTCGGTGCCAGCCCCTGGATGCCAGCTGTTGTACTGCACTGCTGTACTTTTCCAGGTACCGTAAGATTTAAAATGTTTTATTTTTTGCGTTTGTTTGCTTTTTATGTATTACTGGTGTGAAGAGTATTATAAATCTATTACAGTACAGTACCATAGAGCTGATTGTGTTGGTTGGGTACCTAGGCTAACTTGGTTGGACTTATGAACGCGCTCTCAGAAGAGAACTCGTTCATATGTAGGGGACTTACTGTATTACACTCACCTTCTAAAATCTTACCAACAGAAACACTATCTTTTGCTCCAAACCTACCTACTGTCTTTTGCTTTGCCCTTTCCTTATTTGAAACCCTGACACCAAAACCTTTGAGGGAAAGTAAGTATCTGCTTGTATGTCACTAGGTTGAGAGCGTCTTGGTGATGAGGATTGCAGCTTTAGTTTCTTTGATTCCCTAGATCCTAGAACAAATTAATAAAAAGTGAGAAAGAAAATGAGCGAGAGAATGAGTAAATGAGTGAAGAAGTGCGTGAATGAAAGAATATTTTAAGAAAAAAGACCTTTGTCCAGAGAACAGTCATTCAGTTGAGGAAATTTCATCTAATAACATAACTGTAACGGATAACAATTACTGAGTGCTCACCATGTGCTACGTTTTGTTCTGAGCACTTTGTTCATTTAATATTCATTGTACAAGGGATTGTCTTTATTCGTCAAATGGGCTCAGAGAGGCTACATAACGTAGGGAGCTGGATCATGTGTGAAAGTTCTCCAGTTGGGGGCTTCCCTGGTGGTGCAGTGGTTGAGAGTCTGCCTGCCGATGCAGGGGACACGGGTTCGTGCCCCGGTCCAGGAAGATCCCACATACTGCTGAGCGGCTGGGACCGTGAGCCATGGCCGCTGAGCCTGCGCGTCCGGAGCCTGTGCTCCGCAACGGGAGAGGCTGCAACAGTGAGAGGCCCGCGTACCGCAAAAAAAAAAAAGTTCTCCAGTTGGGTATGTGGCCCCATTGGGGCTTTCAGGAACCTGCACCTAAATTTACATGCCAATTTTTGTGTATTTTTCTGGGGAGAAGGGTCATACTTGATTCAGATACCTGAACTGGTCTGTGGCAGTCTGTCTCCCCAAAAGTTAAAATACTTTATATGTTTCAATCTCAACGTAGATATTAATCTTTAAGGAATGAAGGAGTCACTAGCACTAAACTGACTATAAATCTAGCAGCAATATTTTAAAATAAGGGTTTTCCACGTTCCAACTCAATTTCCTCCAGGTTCACTCTTAAAAAAAAATGAACAAGCAAAAAGACCCTTAGAGAAACTAATTCCACCAAACTTCCCTAAATGTCCCATCAGGCATTTCCATAAAAGACAGAGAAAGAATTAATAATAAAACCAGGAAACTGGGAGATTGAGATTGACATATACACACTACTATATATAAAATAGATCACTAATAAGAACCTACTGTACAGCACAGGGAACTCTACTCAATACTCTGTAATGACCTATATGGGAAAAGAATCTAAAAAAGAGTGGATATATGTATATGTACAACTGATTCATTTTGCTGTACACCTGAAACTAACACAAAATTGTGTTAGTAATGTAAATCAACTATACGTAACTCAACTATATCCAATAAAAATTAATTTTTTTTAAAAAGAAAATAATAATAATAAAACCAGGAAAGCACAACAGTGACCATCTATTTGCCATCCCACAGCATTCTCTCGGGTCTCCTGTATCTTGGGGTGGTACAAGATACGCTTCCCACCTGCCTGGAAACCGACTCCCTCCTCCAACTTCTAGCTCTACTCCAGTCTCTGATTCTCCCTTGGTCACCTTTGTTGGCTTCTCCTCGAATGGTGGGCAGTCCCCAAATCTCATCCCTCAATGCTCTGCTCTTTCTTCTTCTCATATTTTGTCAAAGCTCTCATTTCATCTCATCACCTCAGTATGAACCTCTAATCGGGCAACTCCCCCGTCTTTGAAAGCCATTCGTGACTTTCCTCCAAAGGGTTGGTTATACACTTTTGACTGCACCCTGGACACTTCCAGTGCAGGTCCTGTTCTCATCTCAAACTCAAAGCATCTGAAAGTTAACTCAGCATCTCCTCCATCAGACCAACTCTGTTAATTATCCTCTAGTTCCATCAATGATACCACCATGATTGAGAGGGTCTGTGCTTAAAATCAATACACCACTTGGTATGACTTTTTCTCTCTTGTTTCCCCATATCCTTTCACCATATTTGCTTCATCTGCCTCTTCCTTTCAATTCCTCCTGCACACATGCTAACCCAGAACTTCCTCATAACTTCCTCCTCCCAAACACCAATAGTCTCTTGGATTTGTAGGTTGTTTTTTCTCTGCTCGTATTCCCTATGCATCATTTGGGAGTTAACTCAAGTCCCATCTCTTTCACAAAGGCTTCTCTAAGAACTCTGCAATGCCATCTTTCTCCAAGTGAACAAAATACTTACTTGACACTCACCATAAAAACTCAACAGAGTTTAGGAAAGGATGGGATAACCTTGTATGACCCCCTATTTGACAGATGGGGAAACCAAAATAAAAAAAATGTTCTGTGACTTGCCTAAGGTCATACCACTAATCTGTGACAGAGAAGTTCTGGAACCAAGGACTCTCTACTCCTTGGAAGATGAAAGTCCAGGTTGCAGTCTCCAGTACCAGGTTCTCTGCTCCTTGGAAGATGAAAGCATGCCTTTTACTTCTTTGCAGCCTCCTAAATGTCCCGCATAGTATTCGGTGCATAGTAAATGCTCAATAAATGAAAATAAGATGGAAGGAGAGAGAGAGAGGTGAGGAATGGGAAAGAGGAAGGGAAGGAACAAAGGCCGCCCAGCTAACCTGGCAAAGCTAAGACGTCCACAGAGACCCTGGGCTGGCCAGGTGGCCAGGACCCACCAGCATGCCAGCCCTCTCCTGAGAAGAGGAGAGAAAGCCAGCACCTGGATCATACCTAGAGACCACAGGGATGCCGTGTCCCGGGCTCCGAGTTGCCACCTGCCTTTATCGGTACTGAGGGACTTTCCCAAACCTCCAGCTCCCTGTGTGGCTGGTGACTCAAAACTGCTCCTGTTGTCCAAGGTATCATTTGTAAAGTGCTTTCTTGGAAGAGAAAATGTTTGGGACAGCTGGAGGGGAGCTCCCTGTGCTGGCCACAAGGAGCCTTGTGTGCACTGTGAGAACACAGGTCGCTTACTGCCCTCTCTTCCCCTCGGCTATGTTTATTTAAAGCTCCCACTGCCACGGGAGGATGCAGGCCCAGAACATCAGGCAGGGCTCATGGAACCATCAGGGTGCAGGCCCATCACTGAGTGCAGGGACCACAGCTGTCACGAGCACAGGCCTCGGGGCCCGAGAATCGGGGAGCCTGGCCAGGACAGTGGGAGGCATTGAGAAAGAGTTGTTATTGTGTCTTTGGCAATCCTATAATTATTGTGTTTGCTGTTATGATTTCTGTCTCTATTGCCATTGCTTTTGGTAAATCTGTTCCCACTTGTGTCTTCTACAGAGAGACCTTTTTTAAGAAATGTAGTAGACAGTCGGGCCGCTGGGTTGACTCCTCAAAGAACTTTGGGATTTACGAGGGGCTTGTCTCCCTGGGGTAGCTCAGGAGAGGGCAGAAGAGAATACAGACATCTCCAGGGGAGAGGTGCATTCGTCAGCAGGACCAGGACCTCAGGTGGGCTGCCCTCCCCACCCTCTGTCCTTTCGCTCAACTAGCACCTCCCAGTGGACTCACTGCCACAGACGTCTCACAGGCAGAGGGTGTCCAAATGCACACGGAATCCTCCCTACTGCCTTCTGCACATTAGTTCCTGCTCTATTAGGAAGTGAGAAAGAGGAGGGAATGGGGCCCAGAGCCTCTTTACGCTCCCAGCAAAGGGGCCCAAGCATCCCACCTCACACATCTCAGGACAAAGGGTAAAGCCACAAAGAGGTCTGCGACTTACAAGAAGCAGCCACACTGTTCTCTCCCTGTCGGAGTCTTCTGCAGACCAACAAATCGCAGCCCCGATCTCGCCGATCCTCACCTGGTTTCGTTCCCGGGGCATCTTTGTTTGCCAGGGGCAAACATTAGTAAGGCTGGGCTTTACTTTAATCTTTTTTTTTTTTCTCTTTTCTGTTCCCCCAAGAGAATCTCCAAAGGCAAGCAGGATTGAGGCTTTTTAGAGTTAGGAAAATTGTCTTAATAATGACCATAGAGTGCTTTCCAGACCAGGGAGAGAAAAAGAAACTTATGTTTAGATCTACAAAGATGATATGATTCCACAGTGGTGAGCAGATATTCAGTTACAGCCATGCTCCGCCTCAGCTTTTTCTCATCAATTTAAAGCCAAATTCGATCTTTCTGTTCTTATTCTACCGGGGGGCTGGTGAGATGTTGGCATTTATAAAAAGAGGAGAGCTCTCATCAAAGATAATTACTAGGTATCTGTAAACTTAGTACCAACTTTTTTTCCCCATTAAGACTAATAATGCAATAAATATATCCTTACATATAGTTGTTTTTTTTAAGCTGAATTTTTTCCTTGGAATAAAGTCCTAGGGTCAGTGTTACTGGGTCAAAGAGTAGAAACATTTTTATGACTCCTGATAGATATATATAATATACCTATATCTCCTCACACTGCTTTTTGAAAGACTTGTACCAGATCACAATGCTACCAGCAGAGTATGAGGTTATTCGTTGTTCTAGAAGGTCACCAGCACCAGTCATTACCACTTGGTATTAAATGGTATCTCAGGTGCAGTGTGTTATTGTATGTCCTTTTCTAATATCCGGTGGAAACAGATTTCCACCTTAACTGGTCTTCTTGCTCAAAGTTGTCTTTGGTTACATGGCCCATTATTGTTTCCAGAGGAATTTTGGGCAAAAATTTTGGTAATTTCCAGGGCAAGAATCCTATGGTTATTTTGATCAGATTTGTGTATCTATACATTAAAATTATAAATCCACAAATTAACTTTAAAAGTAATAGACATATAGAAACATTCTGTTTTCCCGTTCAAAAACAACATCCATTTATTCTTTTGATTTTTTCCCTACCCTTATCATGTCTGCAGCCACGTTGGCAGTTGTCGGGTATGACAGAGAAAGCCCAGTGGTCTCCAATAAATGCATTTCTCCTCTCCTTTCTGGGCTCTCCCAGGAAGAATACACGTCCCAGGGTCCTTGCAGCCAGGAGCCGCCACGTGGCGTGGCTGAGCTCTGGGCAGTGGAATATGGGAGAAAGTGTGTGCCACCTGCAGGCTTGGCCTCTAACACCCCTGGTGAGACCCTCCATGCCCACTGCCTCTCCTCCCAGCTCGATGTAGAGGATCCGGTGGGGGGAACCACAGGACTCCTGAAAGATGGCAGAGCCACTGGGTAGAAATCTGGTTCTCTAATTCACCATGGAGAAGGCCAACCTGCCAATATTTTGTTGGATCATGATATGTGGGAAATAAAAATTTTAATTGTGTCCCACCCATTGAGTTTTGGGTATTGTTACAGCAAGTAACTTACTCTAATGCAATAGTGAAACTTCCTACCTCACAAGCTGAAGGTTCAATTTAATTAAAGATTGTATTAGTTAGGTTCTCCCTAGAAACAAAACCAATAGGATAGAGAGAGAGAGAGATTTTAAGAGCTGCTCACACAGTTGTAGGGTCTGGCAAGTCCCAAATCTGTAGCGCAGGCTGGCAACCTGGAAATTCAGGTAAGACGTGATGTTGCCATCTTGAGCCTGAAATCCACAAAGCAAGCGAGCAGGCTGGAAACTCAAGCAGCTTACCATGCTTCAGTCTTGAGTCAGGATTTATGCTTCTTAGGGAAACCTCAATCTTCGCTCTAAGGCCTTCAACTGATTGAATGAGGTCCATCGAATAAAGAGAGGGTAATCTATTTTACTCCAAGTCAACTGATTATACATGTTAATCACATCTAACAAATACCTTCACAGCAGCTACAAGACTGGCATTTGACTAAACAACTAGGCACTGTATCCTAGCCATAAAAATTAGTATCATAGGGACCAAAGCAATAACACTTAAAAACAAAAAAAAGAAATTAGAGGCATCACGGTGTAATAAAAAAGCAATATGGAGTTTGCATACAGGTAGAACTATTTAAGTCACAAGTTCTTACCATTGCCATGCCCTCAGTCTTCTCATTTATAAAGTAACGATAATATAAGATGTTATGCAAGCTTGTAGTAAAAACAAAAGGAGACCATGTGCATAAAGCTGAGCCCACAATGCTTGTCACATGAGAGCGATGGTTCTCCTCCCCTTCACTCAGACGGGAGGGGCGCCCTCTCTTCCAGTGGCAGCCTTAGAAGGACAGCTCTGCTCCCCAGCCCTCCACAGCCCATTCCTCTGAGCTGATTCACTGGATTTTCCAACCACTTAGTACACGTAGTCCATTTAGGCTACAAAAGCTACTTCATTATAACATGGGGAGTCACAACAATTCAAGAACAGGAAATCTGTTTACAGGTAGGTAAGTTACAGGAAGTAAAATTCACGAGACTTTTCACTTGACCAGCTTACCAAAAATGTATGTAATTCATTTCAAAAGTCCACCCTGTTTTACCCACTTTCCACCTGAATTAGATTCCTGGCGCTGCCATAACAAAGTACCACAGACTGGGTGGCTTAAACAACAGAAATGTATTTTCTCATCATCTGGAGGCTAGAAATCTGAGGTCAAGATGTTGACAGGGTTGGTTTCTTCTGAGGCCCTTCCCCTTGGCTTGTAGATGAACCATTTTCTCCCTGTGTCTTCACATGGTCTTCCTTCTGGGTGTGACTGTGTCCTGATCTCTTCTTATAACGACACCAGTCATAGTCTCCTCATTTTAATTACTTCTTTAAAGACACTACATCCAAATACAGTCACACTCTGAGGTACTGGGGGTTAGGACTTCAACATGTGAATCTGGGGTTGGGGGTGGGTGTAACTCAGCCCATAACTTACCCACTACCTGTATCCCAAGCACCCTCCCAAGGTGACCCGCACAAACCTATCACGCTCCGTTCTTACCCCCTGGCTTAAAGGGACCGGACGCTGCCTCGCCTGCTACCTACTGAGACCACAGAAGTGATGAAAGATCAGAAGGGAGACACACACACACACACACACACACACACACACACACACACCCTTTGTGATCATTGTTCCATATCACAAAGTCAGAGTGCAAACTTTGACCATGGAACTAGGACATCTAGGAACTGAACTGGCGACCTCATCCACAGAATTTGCTAACTACCCACAAATGGAAAGGGAGCATATTGCAAAATAATCAGAACAGGTAAGGGTTTCTTATTAGCCTATTTATTTAGGGATACCAACCATATTGCATTTTACTAGGAATAACCAATACCTAAATTAAATGGTCTGGAGTGCATGAACTATATCAATAAGGAACATGTATTTTAGATGAAAGACCCGTAAGCACTTAATTATCCAAAAAAACCCAAATGAAAACGCATCTCAAGACTATGCTAACAAAGAGGCCACTCTGCATTTTGAACAGGTTTCTAAATCCAAAAGGGCAGTAAATCATGTTACTTATCATTTAAAAATAACTAGGTTTTAAGAAATGAAATTAGACAAGTGATTAATGTGTCCGCTTCAGCCAGCGTTCCTTTGATAGTTGGAAGAAAATAAAAGCCAGCCAAGAAATAAACATTTCAAATTCAGGTGCTTTGCAATCTGTGCTCCAAATGTTTCCCCTGAGCTCGCGAAGAGGTGGCTTGCTCTGGATACACAGCAACCAGATTGCTGGCACCAGTCGGTTATCCTCAGAATAAGAGCGTTGGCACAACAGACGAGAAGCCACAGCCACTGTAGTCAAAAGTCCGTTTGAGAGAAATGGTCTTGATAGTCAAAGGGCAGGAAGGCATTGGGGATGGGGGGAATGCCACTGGCCAAAGGCTGGGGGTCTGTTAAGGTGCTATTGAGAGAGGTTTGGGTTTTGCTTTTTTTTTCTTGCTATTTCCATTTATATTGGGAATCCAAAGATGGAGTAGAGTCTTCCACAGTGAAACTGAAAGATGTCTATGATAGTGAGAAAAAAATGTAGGTGACAGGACAGCGTGTGCAAAGAGAGAACGAGAGAGAGGCAGAATTACGTGGTAGGTTAGAGCACGCATCCTAGGAGCCCCACTGCTTGAGTCCAAATCCCAGCTCAACCGCTTACAGGCTGGGTGGCCTTGAGCACTTTAACTCTTGATACCTCACTTTTTCCATCTGTAAAATGGAAATGATATAAACAATACCCATCCCATTGGGCTATTATGAGGATTAACACATGGAAAGCACAAAGATTATATAGAGTTATACAGTAAGTGCTGTAGATGTGTAGACTCATCTTATTATAGTATGATTTTGTGTGTGTGTGTGTGTGTGTGTGTGTGTGTGTGTGTGTAAAACAAGCCAAATAAAAAGCTTTTTAATAAAAATGTGTGTATTCCAGGGCCAGGGCTAGGGAGAGACAAATGAGGCAGGAGAACAGCAGAATTCACCTCAGGCACAAAATTTAAGGGGTGCCAAAAAGTTCAGTGATCCAGATAAATAACATTTCAATGTAATGTTCTAAAAACCAAAGTAATGACAAAAAATCCATGAACAAAATATCAAAATTTTAAACAAAGACAAGATCAGTATCTTTGATTTTTTCCTTCGGCCTCAGGCAGAAGCCTGTATGGGGTGTATGCATTCATATCATAGTAACACATCTAGAAAGTTACACCCCAAACTTTGCTTTCTGGAGTGAGAAACTACATCAAGTTTCATTTTCTGTTTTATGTTTCTGTGTATTTTAAAATTTTTACCATGAGAATATATATAATAAAACAAGTGAGCATTTTTAAAGCTTAATTTCTTCATGAAATCTTGGAAGAAAAACGTAAGATGATACTAAAGTAGATCTAGGCAATCGACTGATAAAAAGAAAATGAGGCCACACAGCCCACAGAGAATCCACTGGCAAACTATCCCCCTGCATTGCAGAGATCATTCTTTAAATCTACACAAAGAGAAAAGAAAGAAGAAACTGGGGATATAAGAAATAAGAGTAAAATTCACTTAAGCTTGCTGGGCCTCATTTTCCCCTTTTGTAAAAGGAAGGGGTTGGGGAAAGCCCGCAAGCAGTAGCACTGGAGGTTCTAACCAGCATCGCCCTTGGGTTGAGTGAGGATTCGCCTTGTCCTGTTTCCAAGGAAAGCGCAGGCCTTGGTCTGCTGTCCCGCTCCATCTCACCATGTCCCAAAGCCTGGTAGCCCGAGGACCCTGCAGAGCCGGTGGCTGTGAACACTGGCAGAGGCTGGGATGAATACGTGCCTCTGAATCCAAAGGCCTGGTAATGCATCCTGAACCCATCCATACATACCCTGGCTGCTAGACTTTGAAATTATCCCTTAACCTCTTTGATTCTGTTTTTTCATCTGTAAATGGGAAATAATAACACTCACTTCAGAGGGTGGCTGTGAAGGTAACGTGAAAGAAGATATGTCAAGCATTTGATGCATAGTTGGCCCTCAGTACATGTCATTTCTTTCCCTTCTCCTTTGCTTGTGGGGTAAAACTGTGAAACTATTCCAATTCAAAGGCCTCTTTGCTCTTTCAGGGAAGTAGTAACATGTCGGTGCCCAGCAGCAAATGATGGAAAAATGATCAAGATTTCACTTTGGAGAAAGGTGTGTAGCTTCTCCTTTGCAGTCCTCCTAATCACACATCCTCTGAACAAATGTTAAAATTCTTTGAAATTTAATGAACAGGCTGAAGATCTGAGGTGACCTGGGAAGTGGGCCGTGATTAATAATTTGCTATGTTTAAATCCCTAAAGCAGACCAATAGAATGCAGATAGTCAGAAGTTGACAGTAACCTCATTTTTTTCTTTATGAACTATTTCCAGGAAAGAGAAGGCACAACATTTCTCCAAAACAGGTAACCTTCAAGAAAACTTTACAAATCAAAATAATACCAGAAAAGTGGGGATGGGACCACGGGTTATGAAACTTTCTAGAAGTTTTTTTTTTCAAAGATCATCAATACACCACAACACACTGAAAACAATGAGAGAAAGTTGACCATAAACTGCTAAATCTCTCCACATACATGCAACCCATTACCCCTCATGTTTTGTTGTTTTTTTCCTTTTTTAGAATTTTTTTTTAATTTTAATAATATTTATGATGATTTCCATCAGAAGAATTAAAAGCCAAAGTTAAAATGAGGCATAATCCTACTATCTAGGTAGCTCTGTAGCTGACATTTGAACAAGAAAATAAGAAGCAATGTTTCCACATGATTAGAATATTAAATACAGAAAGGTATAAAAGTAAACTAGAAGTTTACTCTCAACCACCCTTCAGGCTCATCCAGTTTTTTACCCCAAAATTAAGTGTAAGAGTTCTTTGGACAAATTTTCAATGCATATACCAGCCTTTATGTGTCTTAAGTTACACATAAAAGATTATACTAATCACAAGGTTATCCATCCTTCTTTTTCACCTATGTTAAGGTATGAATTGTGCTCCCTCCAAATTCCTATGATGAAGCCCAAATTCCTATGTTGAAGCCCCAACTCTGAATACCTCAGAATGTGACTATTTGGAGATGGGGCCTTTAAAGAGGTAATTAAGGTAAAATGAGGCCCCTTGGGATGGGCCTTAATCCAATCTGACTGGTGTCCTTATAAGAAGAGGAAAGTAAAATCCACAAAGAGACGCCAGGGCTCATATACACAAAGGAACAATCATGTGAAGGGGCAGCAAGGAGGCGGCTGTCTGCAAGCCAAGGAGAGAGGCCTCAGAGGGAACCAAACCTGCCAGCCCCTTGACCTTGGACTTCCAGTCTCCAGAACTGTGAGAAAATATATTTCTGTTGTTTAAGTCACCTATCTGTGGTATCTTGTTATGGTGGCCCTAACAAACTAGTACCACATGTCAGTACAGTATGTCCCCTACATACAAACCTTCAAGTCACAAACATGCGTTCACGTGTCCAATCACGTTGTTAGTTCACGTGTCTGGCGTACACTGTCACATGCGTGCATCCTCTACAAGTGGTTGTGCTTTTGTCTACGGTACAGTACTGTATAGAGTACAGCTGTACAGTGTCTTTATTTCAAGCTAGATCTGCAAGAGGACGACTTCATTGAACTCCTTGCTGTGCAACACAGGAGCTTACTAATGAAGACCTAATGGAATTGGAGGCCCAGAGAAATGACGAAGAGAGACACGAGGAAGAAGAAGTAACTGAAGAACCGAAGAGATTCATGACACGGGAAATGGCAAGGGGATTTTCTTTATTTGAGGAGGCACTGTTAGTTTTTGAGGCACAGAACCCAAATGTAGGACAGTACACGAAGGTTGCAGCAGCCGTTCTGAATGCAATCCAGTGCTCCCATGTCATCTATGATGAGAAAAAAAGAGCTACTACCCAGACATCACTGGATCGTATGTTCAAGAGGGTAGATAGAATTGTATCCAGGAAGGAACCAGAACCTGTGCCATCAGCGTCAGGCATGAGTGAGATTGCAGCCTGCCCTCCGTCTCCTATTGCTGAGGATCCTTCAGCTCTACCATCTCCCACCTCCTCTCCCCCCTGCAGTCAGTAACTCTTCCTGCCTGTTCGCTCGGTGCCAGCCCCTGTATGCCAGCTGTTGTACTGCACTGCTGTGCTTTTCAAGGTACCGTACTGTAAGATTAAAAAGGTTTTCTTTATTGTTTGTTTCTTTGTTTTTTATGTATTATTTGTGTGAAAAGTATTGGCATTATAAACCTATTACAGTACAGTACTATAGAGCCGATTGTGTTGGTTGGGTACCTAGGCTAACTTTGTTGGACTTAGGAACATGTTCTCAGAACAGAACACATTCGTATGTAGAGGACTTACTGTATATGTTTGTGATATTTCTATATCAGTATTCACAGATCCACATTTCATCAAATTATCACAATTTCTTTAAACTCTGCCCTACTGATCAACATTTACATTGACTTTGGGTTTTTGACTAATTCAAACAATGTTGCAGTGAATATTCATGCACTGATATCTTGGCATAATTTTGTAAGGAAGTGAATTTCCAGAAGTGGAATCGTTGGCTCAAAGTATAAAAACACACATACTTAATTTCAATAGATATTGTCATATTGCCCTTCAAAAGTTTCTACTTCCACCAAAGGTGTGTAAAAACACCATTTTCCCCACACTCTTGCTAGTACTAGATATACCTCACTTTTTCATTTTTATCAATCCAATAATTAAAAATTGGTGTATTGTTCTAGTTTCTATCTGTGGACAAGTCTGAGCATCTTAGAGAGTTGTCAGGAGTACAGGCTCAGGGGCCAAAGCCTGAGTTTGAATTCTGGAGCTGCCTTTTCCTAGCTGTGTGACTCTGGCCAAGTTGTGTAACTTCTCTATGCATGAGGCTCGTCTTCTGTCAAATGACATAGCAGTGGCAACTACCTTGTCACAGACTTCCTATAAGAACTTCATGAGTGAAGAGACGCCAAGTGCTTAGAACAATGCTTGGAATAGGGTACTCTCCAAATTAATGTTATTATTATTGTTATTAAAAAATAAGACATATTTACTCTTAGCGTGACTGCCCTGCATTATGAACTGAATGTTTATGTCCTCCAGAAAACTCATATGTTGAAGCATTAACCCCCAACGTGGCTGAATTTGAAGATGAGGTCTCTGAGCAAGTAATTAAGATTAAATGAGGTCACAAGGGTAGGGCCCTGATCTGATAAAATTAGTGTCCTTATAAGAAGAGACACATGAAAGCTCTCTCTTTCTCTCCCCATGCTCACTCAAAGAAGAGATCATCTGAGCACACAGTGAGATGGTGGCCACCTACACGCCAAGGGAAGAGGCCTCAGAAACAAACCTACCTTGTGGGCACCTTGATCTTGGACTCATCAGCCTCCTGAACTGTGAGAAATAAATTTCCATTGTTTAAGTCACCAAATCTGGTATTTTGTTCTGGCAGCCAAAGCAGACTAACATACCCTGTTTACATCTTTTACCCATATTTCTGTCCAAGTAGTCGATTTCTTATTGATTTGTATGAGTTTCTCTCATCCATGCTCCTTAACTTGATTTATAAAGACAGATGTGTTTGCCAAAGGACCATGGTTGAGAAATGAGGGCAAGTGATATCGACTTCCACTAGGGTCTCCCAAGCAGGAGAAGACTGAGAATGTGAATCAGGCAGCATCTGAGGTAGGATTTGGGGGCTAAACAGTCTAGACTTAAGGAGGCATGTGTAAATTCTGGTCCTCGATACCAGCACAAGTATGGCATCCCACAATCTCCTTCAAAGATTAAGAACAAGTACCAGGGCACCTTCCCTTGATTCTGATTTTTTTTTTTTTACACATCTCCCTCTTTCAAAGAAAAATACAGAGGGTATCAGTTACTTCTTACCCTTGCTCATTTCCACATCAAAGTCTTGGTACTGAAACGCACTTTTTCAAATTTAAATTCAAAATTGTAATTTAATGTAGAGCAATTATAAGTAACAGATGCTGGAAGGTTTTCACTTTTTGCTTCCACAAGAAATATACACATTGGATCCAAATTTTTGGATATGATATCCAAACTAACTTAGGAGCTAGCAATGAGAGACTGCTAAATGTAAGCTCAAGCATACAACCTTTAGAACTGGAAAGTATGGGGAAATTGGGAAACCAGACACATAAAAACTACACTGTATTTGACAGACACCTCCACCCGCAACTTGAATGGCCCATCAGACTCCAAAGGTAAAGTGACAGAACGTCATGGTAGAAGCATAAACCTCAGAATTGAAGTGCCGTGAAACCCAGGCCTACCACTTAACTAGCTATATGATCTTGACCAGAGTAATTTAACCTCTAGGATTCAGTTTCCCCAGCTACAAAATAAGAATGATATTACCTACCTTACTGAGTTGTAAAGATTCTGTAAGTTAACAACTAGAAAGTCCTCAATCCCATGCCTGATGGATGCTAACTGGTCTGCAGATGACTAAATGTCTCTAAGACTTTCTCTCAGTACCTGAACGCTTTTATTTCTGAGTTTCTGTGATCCGGCCAATCCAGTTCCATATTCACCAATCGACTGTTAAGTGATTATTGAGTTCTAAGTGCCTAATACCACCCATACAAGGAATAAAAGAATAAGACCCTCGAGAAACTTCCAGCCTCATTATGGAGGCCAAATGGGTACCTATGAAACAATTCATGAACGATACAAGGCAGGGAAAATCAAGTGCGTCAGACTATAAATGCCCCCTGGAACTTGAGCTGGGGGGTGTTTGGGTGGAGTGGGAAGGAAAGCAGTTTCAAACCGTCGAGGTGGGAATGAGCCCCCAGGTCGGCACTGCTAACGAGCTGTGGCCAGCCGCTCCATTGACTACAATACTCCATCCTCACCGACCACAAAGCAGGACTTGTTTCTCACAGAGAGAATCCAGGGCACCGAGGGGCAGTGTGGACTCAGGCCAGTTATGTCCCCTTGAGTCTTCTTGTCCATGTGGCTTGGGAGAGGGAGGGTGGACATTTCCTTTCCTCTGAAATACTTCCTAGATGCCTTTCCTGTGGCATCACCATGTGCGGTCATCCCTTCTCCTTATGCACAGGCTCCCTGACCAGGGGCGAGGCTCATAGACGCAGGGCAGGCGTTCCCTCTTCTTTGGCTCCCCACAGTCAGGAGTCCTGGGCTCAGAGTAATTGTCACATCCATAAGTAAACACCTAAATAAATACAGCAGTGAATGGAGTTCCTATGTTCCCACATGTCTGATGTCAGAGTGGAACAGGTAGAAACAGGATAAAATGGGAAATAAGGAAATACAGTTCCAAAACCTGCTTGTGGCAAAAATTGGACACCACTTACCAGGAGTCTATTCCAATGAGACTTGGTCACATCCTATGTTCTTTGTTTCCTCCATGGCTTGAGTTCCCGGCAATAAAGTTGCAGAAGCCAAAGAACATTCAGTTTGAAACACGGAGTTTTGTTTTCAGAGGAAGTGGCAGGAGGCGGGGAGAGTATTTTTGCTGTCATTGCAGCAAAATAAGCTCCCCCAAAACTTTAGTGGTTTACAGTGACCATGTCTTCTCTCACACAGTCCTGCAGCCGGCTTGACCAGCTGCAGCCAGGCGAGTGTGCCTTGGGGACTCTAGTGCGGGCACAGCCAGAGGACAGCTGGGGCTGGAGTCATCTGAAGGCTCTACTGGGCTGCCATTCTAAGACAGTTTCTCCATACAGGTGTCTGCACCTCCCTCCTGTGCCCCTTGACCTCTCCCCAAACCCCACTCTCACATGGCATCTCCTCCTCCAGGGTCCCCGCACACACACATGGCTTCGGTTTCTCTCAACTTGGTGATCACACAGGAGTCTCACTCTCTCCACTGCAGCCGTCCTCCAAGAGGCTGAAAGTGGAGGCTGCCAGGCCAGGTGAGGGCTATCCTGGGAGTATCAGTGTCACGTCCACCATGTTCTATTGGCCAGAGCACTAGCAGGACCCCAGGGATAGGGCAATCGGCCCCACCTTCTGATGAGGGAGTGGCCGGTGCACACTGAGAAGGGCACGCAGGGTGAAGATGCTTCTGCAGCCAACTCTGGGGAATGCAAACTGCCACGGTTTGCTGTTGTCACTGTCACTGTTGATGCTGTAATCGTTCTTAAGGATCCCTGCTTAGTCAGACTGATGCGAGAGAAGGCAGAAAACACCTCAAGCCCAATTCCCACCGCCATCATGTTTGACGGCTGAATGACAGGGAGACAAAGATGCTCCTTGAAACAAAGATTCTCTCATTGGCCCCCAGCGCTCCTAACCAATGCCCTCCTCCAGCCGATGAAGCTCCTCTGTGTACATCTGACAAAGGTATCCCTTCCTCTAGGTCGAGGCACGGCTCGGGAGGGCAGTGCCTCCTGGGAGGCACACCTGAACATGCCACAGCCCTCCTCCTAGCATGAGGCTCCCGATGCAGCAGAAATGGACAGTTGATAATCGAGTGCCTGATGGAGCAAGAGATAGCCACGTTTTCCTTCCAACACGGTGGCCCATGCAGTAGGAAGGAGAGAGCGACCAGGGAGCTGGGTCAGAAGAGAGTATCCCCAAGCCCCTCAGCTCCCACACGGGCACCTGAGAAGCACACCCCACAGTGTCCCCTCGAGGTGACAGGAACGACAGTGCATTTACAGCGGAACAGAATGCAGTTCCATTAGAGCCAGGAAATCAGAACTAGTGGCAACCGGCTAATCCAGGAAAATAAAAGTAAGAAGGACTGCGTTATTCATAACCTTAGTGAGGTGACAGGGCCAAAACAATAGTGTCTAAAGCATTACCAAAGAACCTAATTTTTCAGACGCATAGTTCCTTTTTCAGAAACACATAATTCACTAGGGTGATTTTAAAACACTGCCCTTTGCAGCTGTAATTACCATTTGTAGGTGCTTGACTTATCTGTCGGCTTATTATATCAGACCTTCGTTTTCCCCTCTCCAAGCTACAGCTATCAGTGTATAACTAAACTTTGGCAGGGTGTTTGCTCTGTCTTCATCATGGCTCAGAAAACTAACCAGCTGCAAGTTGAAATTTCTAGAAGTTGCATGCCTTTAAAATTCCTTTCCATATAAACAGAAAAATTAATCTTTTGTTTATATATAGGTATATCTACATATAAATTCTCCCCCTACTCCTGTTATCAAAAACTTGAGGGACTATTCATTTAGGCTGTTCACTCAAAGTGCCACAGCAGCCTCTATTCAAGCTCTCCCACTCCCACCCCCAATTAAAAATAACCTAAGCAGTAAAACGTGCTTTCCGTGCAATCTATGTAGTGTCAGTTTGCATCAGGTAAGGCAAAACCAGAATCCCCAAAGCCTCGTGGATTTGGAAATCAACCAAATCACTTCACTCTAACCACCCAGTACTTCTAGGTATGTAAAAATGTAAATATTTTATTTTAGAGTTTATATGGGGTGTTTTATAGAGCAGAGAAGTCAGAACACCCTTAACATGACACCATAAACCCACCAGGCTCTTATATTGCTCGGCTGTATTCCTCTCTTTCTTCCCCTTATCAGGGATTAAGGGCAGCTCCTACACGCATGAAAGCTTTTGACATTCCTCACAGAAGTTCCTGGAGAAAACTGGGTCATTAGAGTGAGTGTGTGGAAGGGAAAAGCAAGTCTGGAGCCCTCCCTCTCCTAAACTTGTAAACTTCACCTTAGGAAGCTCACATAGAATTAAATGCAGCATCTCATATGCTAAGTTGAGCCAGTGTTTTACGGGTAAGAGCAGAAGCTGAAATTCACCACACGCCAGCAACCTCTCTGTCTCCTTCATTCTCAAACGGCCTATGAGGTGGGCATTAATGGTAATAACATCAACAGTAATAGCAAATATCCCCGCAGTGCTCATGCTGTGTCAGGCACCGTTCTAAGTGCTGCTTGTGTACCAGCTTGTGTCATCCTTACAACAAGCCGATGACGTCGGTAGACCATTATGATCATCCTTTGATGAGGAAACAGGTGCTGCAAAGGGCAAGAACTTAGTCAAACTCACAGAGATAGTAAGTGACAGAGTCTGACTCTGAAGTCAGTGCTCCTCACTGCTATCCTACCCATTTCACAGATAAGGAAATCAAGGTACAGAGAGGCAATGAGACCTATGTTCACAAAGCTGGTATGGGACCAGATGGGGTTCCACACCAAGTATGCCTGGTTCCAGAGCCTAAGTCTTGTTGTGACTGACAAATGGACACACAGATCAACCCAACCTCCTCTTAGTTTGAGAGTGACTCCCTGGGTTTTGCTTCCTGGTACAGCTGCTGCTGTTGGCCTCAGCTCTGCCTAGCCCGGCAATACCAAGCACAATATCACGAAGGAACAGCTATAAGCATGGGTGAAAGTGAGAGCTGCCTACATTATATGAGTTCAAGAACATCTAAAAATATGTTCCTTCCTACACTTAAGGAGTCATTCCCTCGACTTTCAGCTTTGCCTCTTGCAGATGTAAAACATTACGCTGCATCGGTAATCTGTACCTCAAATGCCTTTACCAGACTTTTCCTCAGAGAGGGAAGGAAAAATAAAGGCTTTTGGGGTGCGGGGGAGGAAACAGAAAACAGCTATCGGGCATCCCAGACAGAGCCTAAGCGGTGTCCACCTCTGGGATTCAGATACATCTAAACAGATTTAATGAGCTAGTGGGGTCGGGTGCCAGTAGGACATTTGCATAAGGGAGTGACAGGCCTTCTGGGAAAGCTCTCACCTTAATTGGGAAGAGGGTCAGCAGCCAAGCTTGGCTCAGTGACAAAGCCCTAGTCACAGGGAAACAGATTCAGTTTTGAGCGCTGGGTTCTATCACTCACCAGTCTGTATCAGAGAGAGAGGTGCCTTGGGGAGGGGGCGGAATTAGGAAGTGCTCCATTTAAGCGGTGGCCAGACAATCCGAGGTGAAAGCGTGCTGATTCACTACCCGTGGAACAGAGCTTGACATAAGGTAGGGAGGGGTGTGCCCCCCAGGTGGCAGCTTGGATCCTTGAAGACCCCAGTTCGTCAGTCCTGTGATTGGGTGAAAGAGACAGCCCAGATGGGCAGCTATAGGTATTGAGAGGAAGTGGCAAGAGGGATGTTACCCCGTGATGTGGCAACCCTGTTCTGTGGAAGCAAGCACCCAGCCCAGGGAACTGGGATGGAGACGGTAACAAGAACCAGCAGAACTCATCTGTGGGGTGATTGCCCGGCCTGTTAGAATAGGTCCATGTGCCATGGTCTGTTGACAAAACTGGGATGGGGGTAAGAAGACAAAGAAAAGTAGCACCGGAAATTCTCTCTTACCCTGTCATAGTCCAGCTCTTAGCTGAGGACCAGAACTGATGTCAGCCTTCCAACTATGCATTCATTGTACCTGTGATATGCGCGGCATAGACACGAGGATACAGCAACTCACAAGACAGCTGTTTTCTCTAAACACATCCCTTGCTTCCCACCCTTTAGCCATATTAGCTTTCCTTCAGCTCCTTCTTTCATTCAGGCTCCACACCCCCTATTCCTGCTGCTTATAACACTTTATCCAAACTTCACCTTTGTCTTTGGTCTCAAAGTAGAAGTCACCTCCTTGCAGAGGCCTTCCTGGCTCACCTATTGATAGGGTCTTCTGCTATTCCCTTTCATATCACATATCACAGATTGTACATAGGAACGTATTTGTGAGTTTCCCTGATCAAAGCTCCACTCCATCCTCAGCACCAGCTTCGTGCCCAGCATGCAGTAGGAACTCTATAAATACCTGTCAGATAAATGTTATTCACTGAACCCCATTTGATAGAGGGTGGCACAATAATAAACGATTGAACTCAGGATTCAAATGCAGACCTGATGGCATAATATAACCAGATTCCACCTCATCGCATCACCTCAAGGCCCTCATAGTTTAGCTGTGAAAGAGACACATAAACAATAAGTAGAATCATGTGACTCGTGCTATCACAAAGCTCCATCCAAAGTGCTGTGAAAATATGGAAGACAGTCTGATGAATTTGGCTAGGGAGTGATGAAAAGCTTCTAGACAGCTGACACCTGGATGGAGCCTTGAAGGATGAGGTGGTGTGGAGGTGTAAAGGCATGGTGGCATTCTCACTCTTATCCCCATCAGTAAGGGTTGCTTATTCTGGACAGCTGCACAAAGATTCTTCACTTATTCATCCAATACGAGTTGAATGGCACTTATCAAAACACACATAGTCCCTGCCCTCTGAGGGAAAAGGGACAAATAAAAATGGTTGACCCATAGGGTCCATGGACAAAGTATTGAGAAGGTAACTGGAGGCCGGATCATGGAGAAGCAGACTGGGGAAAATCAAGGTGACCCTGTTTGCAGCCCGTCAACCCCCAGACAAGCGAGTGATGCTGTTCAAGATCAACCAGCCTCCAGC